>NC_092350.1:20367049-21002049 GCF_963676685.1 Mytilus edulis | reverse complement strand
GTGAACCCATTTCTTAAACATGATAAAGCTAATTGATTCTACCAAATTATAATGTTTTGATATTAAATTTTGATTTAAATACATTGTAGGTTCTCTTTCCTGGTTGTATTTCATAAAAGCATGAACAAATTATAGAATATATGTGTATTTACATAGATACATCATGTGCCTACATGACCTAGGTTTTATGTTTAACTAACTGCATATTTCCTCTGTACCTGTGTATAAAATTCCAATGCATCTTTATATTTCTTCTCTTGAAACAATTTATTTCCATAGTTTCTGTGCTGTGTTGATTTTTCAGGTGATTTTAAATGAAGTTTTTCACACGATTCCATATAAAACTGAAGCCAAGATACATTTCTGGAAAACAAATTTTATCTGATAAATATTAGTACTGATACGTGTACTGTAAATTCATAAATTATTGTTTTTATTACATGTAATGCAAAAAGTGAGTCAGGGTTATAATCGCGATAATTTAAACTCACATTTTGAAATTTTTTAACAGGATTTTTCTCAATACCGCAGAAATCAAAATCGCATTTTAGTCTAAAATGACAAAATCTCAATAATAAATGCACCCAATATTTTCTGAATTTACAGTACATATGTACATACAGGTATCATTTTTTTCTTACCTAATCTATAGTGGTACTGTGATTAACTTTCATCCATTTGAATTTATTTCCTTACTTATCCTGAATAACCTTCTTAAATGTTTATTCTTTCTGTTTAGCCTTCAGGCTGTAAGTTAACCTGAACAAATAATAGTATGCTGAATTCAATTCATGTAGTGCTGGCTTTATTGATCATTGCAACTATATGATCTGACACTCTTTGAGATATAATTTAACTATATGTAAATGTTTCAAAATAATTCAAGACTAAAAGCAGAGGCCATGAAAATAAGGTCAAAGTTTTTTTTTGTGCATATATCCTAGACATAAAATTGAGAAAGGAAATGGTGAATATGTCAAAGCGACAACCACCCGACCATAGAGCAAACAACAGCCGAAGGCAACCAATGGGTCTTCAATGTAGCGAGAATTCCCGCACCCGTAGGTGTCCTTCAGCTGGCCCCTAAAATATGCATAATAGTACAGTGATAATGGACGTCATATTAAACTCCGAATTATACACAAGAAACTAAAATAATGTACTACCCACAATTATTCCATAAACCAACTATGACAAGTGCAAGTTAACTTGTCTGCCTTTCCTACACTTGGCTCTGGCTGTATTGGAAGCAGTTTGTGAAGTTGATTAATGCTTTTATCACTGAGCAGGTTCTGAATTGTCTATGAGTCAAGGTTGTCCCTGCTGTCAGTTTGGATCTTCTTTAGTAAGTGCAAAGGGGCTGCTATATCAGCACTAGAGTGGAATACTTTGTAAGATCATGATTCACTTTCTTGAAATGCTAATTAAAATCATAAAATCCTTTGTTTGAAGTGTTTACAATGGTTTAAACATACATCTTTGGACATTTTGAGCAGAATACATTAGTTTAAACCAGGGCTTCTGTGACGAACTTCATTATGTGATTTTTATCTTTTATAAATTATTTGCTTATTGTTCATAAATTGTAATTCATGAAAGGCAGCTCACTATCTTATTTTCATGGTTTATAAAGGTATGTATAAATTTCACCCTGATTGGCACCCCACTCATTGATTTACGCGCCAGGTAAAAATCATGTGACAAGTAGCACATGGTTTTTCATACAGGTAAAGTGGTTAGGCAGAGCACACCTAGATTTTGATGTGAACAGACGTTCTGTCTGCTGCAGTTCACTTATATTTGGTGATACCTCAAAATTGTCAATTCAGGACATGGAGATTCACAGGACAATATAATGAATTTGCTCAGGGGTTGGTCCATGCAGTTTTAATGCTCACTTTTGGAGCGGCAGCATTTAAATGGTCAGACAACGTACGTCCTATTTATTGACACAGAGCTTCCCAAATACCAGTTGTGAGGTTTAGTTTAACGTATCATACAACGGCCAATATATATATGTTATGTGGCAGAAATTACGTATTTACGTTTATAGAAGCTGTGGTATATTCACCGGAAGTTGGTGTTAGTTTACCGGAAGTCCGTGTTTCATTTAACGGAAGTGGCATATCAATATAGAAGCTATGCAATTAGTGAAATGTATTTTATAAGTGAATATATAGTGAGCCATACATCTTATTGATGTTACAAGTGTACACAAGTCAATATTAAATAGTGAAAAGTTTAATAAAGTAAAAGTTTAGAATAATTCAATCTGAAAGTATTTGATGTTCGTTCCAAGCGACGTCCTAGATCTTGACCGCAAACAGAGTGAATGATAGCAGATGTGATGAGACATTTTTCTGATTAGTTTCAATTTATACTTACTAACATTTCAGTTGTTTACTTTGTTTATTTGTATTCATTTGAATGTTATAATTATGTTTAGTTTTGTTTGATTTTGTTTATTTTTGTTTTAGTAAAATATTATTTTTTACTTGTGTTTCTATGAGTGTTGGCCAACTGACAATCCGATTATCCTACGTCTTTACAATGGTGGCAGCGGTGGGATTGTCACAGGTCCAACATTAATAGAGTTCATTTGTTATGAAGGTATAACCAGACACTGTTGATTTATTTTTGAGACTTTATTCCTGGTAACCTTACTCTGAAATATTTGTATATTTTTTTTGTATCATTATCAGATTAGATTGTGTACAACATGACGTCAGAAAAGTTGCCACAGTGGATGGCAGACTTGATTGATAAAGGTGAAACGGCATCTACTTGTTTAAATTTGTATAGAGAGATGCAAGCTGCAGAAAGAGATGAGAGAGCAGCTGAACGAGATATGAGAAAAGCAGAGATGGACAATAGTTATAGACTGAGAGAGCTGGAGTTGAGAGAGAAAGAGTTGGCAACAGGAGGTAAAAGTAGTTTTAAAACGTCTGAGTCTATTAAGACTAAGTTACCTAAATTTTCTGAAGGTCAAGATCCAGATGTATTTTTGAAAGCTTTTGAAAAACTTGTTACACTTCATAAAATTCAAAAGAGTGAATGGCCACTACGACTTATTCCCCTTCTTTGTGGTAAAGCTCTTGAGGCATATTCCAGGTTGAGTGATGAGGATAGTAGGTTATACGACAAGATTAAGACAGCTATTTTGGTTCGGTATGAGTTAACTTCTGAGGCATATCGGGCTAAGTTCAGGAATTCGGCTCAGTTTGCTGGGGAGTCTTTCAAGGAATTTTCTGTACGGATAGAGGGTTTTTTAAGGCACTGGTGTGCCAGAGAAGACATTGATGGTAGTTTTGATAAGCTCTATGATTTGATGGTCAGGGATCAGTTGACAGTAAGTAGTGATAAGGATTTAAGGTTGTGGATTCAGGAGCATACACCACCGGATCTTAGGTCTTTAGTAGAACTAGCCTAAGCTTATCAAACAGCACACAAAGATGTAGGTAAGGGTAATGATAAAGCACAGTCTAGCAGTGATTATCAGAAGAAACAGAGTAAATCGAATGGGAACAATCAAGGTCAGTATAAACCTGAAACCAGAACATGCTTTGTGTGTAACCGCAAAGGACATATTGCTTCAGATTGTATTTTAAGGAATAGACAACAAGGTAAAATAGGATTATGTTTTGTTAAGCCAGGACAAACAGAACCATGTAGTACAGTTGACGAATACGCAGGTGGCATGACAATTCGGTTACCAGGGGTGTCATGTGACGAGGTGAAGACAAACAAAGTACCAGGATTAGATATAGTTGAAGGTAAGGTAAACAGTAAACCAGTTTCAGTGTTAAGGGACACAGGATGTTCAACTGTTTTTGTAAACCAAAAATTTGTTGACTCCGATAAGTTTACAGGTAAGAGTAGAGATATTTGTCTTGCAGATGGCTCGACACGTGTATGCAAGGAAGTTTGGATTGATATTAACACTCCTTTTGTTTCAGGTACTGTTTTAGCTCTAGTTTTGGATACTCCTTTCGCAGAGCTCATCATAGGGAACTATGTTAACACTTATATACCTACTAGTGTTAAGGACACTGTTGTAGTTAGTGATGATTCTGTAGATTTTTCAGTTTTAGATCCAGTTTTAGATCCATCTTCAGAGCCATGTCAAGCAGTGCAGACTAGATCACAGAAGATTAAACAGTCGGATGAGGAGATAAGAATTGAGAAGAACACAGAGAAGTATAGTGATGATTTACCTTTAACAGAGCCTTTTCAAATTACTAATTCTGACTCTAATTTTCAGATTTGTACTAGACAGGAGCTGATTGATGCGCAGAAGTCTGATCATACTTTAGATACTATTAGATCTTATATTACAGATGACTCGGATGAACAGTCTTATTTTACAATAAGATCTGATATACTTTACAGGATATTTAGGACACAGTCAAGGGAAACAATTAGTCAAATTGTTGTCCCTCAGAAGTTTCGGAACACAGTTTAGACCTTAGGTCATGATATTTCTTTAGCAGGTCATTTGGGTATTACTAAGACCAGGTATAGGATTATGCAGCATTTCTATTGGCCTAGAATATTTGTTGATATTGCTCAGTATTGTAGATCATGTCCAGAGTGTCTAAGAGGGGTTCAGAAGAGTAGAATTTCTAAAGCTCCACTTGTCAGTATACCTCCTATGGACGAACCATTTCACAAGACAGATGAACCAGTTTTCAAGGAACCACACCCTTTGCCGTATGCAGTTAGAAACCAAGTCAAGGTAGAAGTTGAGATGTTAAAGCCTGGTATTATTGAACCTTCAACCAGTACTTACGCAGCACCAGTGGTTCTAGTAAAGAAGAAGGTTCCAGTATTCAATTTTGCGTGGATTATCATTATATTTATTTTATTATTTATTTTACAGACAGATGCTTCACAGTTTGGTCTCAGTGCTGTTTTGGAGCAGGGATTTGAAGATGGCAGACATCCAGTTATTTTTATCAGTAAGAAGCTGAGTGGTGCAGAATGTAACTATGCAGTCATCGAAAAGGAATGTTATGCTATTGTATCATGTGTATGGGCGGTAAAAACATTGAGGGTATATTTAGAAGGTAGTGAATTTACTATTTTCAGTGACCGTGCACCTTTGCAGTGGCTTTATAGAATGAAAACCAGCAACCAGCGTTTACTTCGCTGGAGTTTATTTTTACAGGAGTTTAGGTACACGATTACACATATTCCAGGAAAGCAGAATATAGCAGCAGATGCACTTTCTAGGTGTGACGAAGATTGACCCCTGAGCAGTTATTAGCATATGATGTGTATATTTAGTATCTATGTATATATTGAGGTATTAATTTCAGATTATTTTCGTTTTGAAGTTCGTTGGTGTTGGCTGGACTAAATCATAGTTTAGTCTTTTGAAGAGGGACGTATGTGACGAACTTCATTATGTGATTTTTATCTTTTATAAATTATTTGCTTATTGTTCATAAATTGTAATTCATGAAAGGCAGCTCACTATCTTATTTTCATGGTTTATAAAGGTATGTATAAATTTCACCCTGATTGGCACCCCACTCATTGATTTACGCGCCAGGTAAAAATCATGTGACAAGTAGCACATGGTTTTTCATACAGGTAAAGTGGTTAGGCAGAGCACACCTAGATTTTGATGTGAACAGACGTTCTGTCTGCTGCAGTTCACTTATATTTGGTGATACCTCAAAATTGTCAATTCAGGACATGGAGATTCACAGGACAATATAATGAATTTGCTCAGGGGTTGGTCCATGCAGTTTTAATGCTCACTTTTGGAGCGGCAGCATTTAAATGGTCAGACAACGTACGTCCTATTTATTGACACAGAGCTTCCCAAATACCAGTTGTGAGGTTTAGTTTAACGTATCATACAACGGCCAATATATATATGTTATGTGGCAGAAATTACGTATTTACGTTTATAGAAGCTGTGGTATATTCACCGGAAGTTGGTGTTAGTTTACCGGAAGTCCGTGTTTCATTTAACGGAAGTGGCATATCAATATAGAAGCTATGCAATTAGTGAAATGTATTTTATAAGTGAATATATAGTGAGCCATACATCTTATTGATGTTACAAGTGTACACAAGTCAATATGAAATAGTGAAAAGTTTAATAAAGTAAAAGTTTAGAATAATTCAATCTGAAAGTATTTGATGTTCGTTCCAAGCGACGTCCTAGATCTTGACCGCAAACAGAGTGAATGATAGCAGATGTGATGAGACATTTTTCTGATTAGTTTCAATTTATACTTACTAACATTTCAGTTGTTTACTTTGTTTATTTGTATTCATTTGAATGTTATAATTATGTTTAGTTTTGTTTGATTTTGTTTATTTTTGTTTTAGTAAAATATTATTTTTTACTTGTGTTTCTATGAGTGTTGGCCAACTGACAATCCGATTATCCTACGTCTTTACAGCTTCCAAAAAATATTTGACCCAGCCGGACATTTCATATCTGATCCCGATTTTAATCCCTTAAGACTTAGTCACAAAAGGCAATTATGGTAATCAGATGGCCATTCCAATGATTGACATTAGATTAAAACAAGAGGCTCTCAAGAGCCTGAATCGCTCACCTGAATTTTTTTGGTTTAATCTCTCATCAATGATTATTTTGGCTTTTCAATTTATTTAAATGTTCTTTGAATCGTCCTATTTTCTTCAAAAGCAAAAAAAAATCATTTTCTCCTATGTTCTATTTTAGCCATAGGAGCTATGTTTCTTGACATACAAGGAAATGAAATATAAAATTTATACTAGATACTCTGAAACTCTGAAACTCATTTAGCCTAAGTTTGGCTGAAATTGATACAGCAGTTTCATAAGAGAAGATTTTTTAAAGTAAGTCAACATGATGAACAAATTGTGAAAAAAGTCTTTAAAGGGCAATAACTCCTAAAGAGGTCAATTGACAATTTTGGTCATGTTAACTTATTTGTAGATCTTACTTTGCTGATCTTTTTTGCTGTTTACAGTTTATCTTTATCTATAATAATATTCAAGATAATGACCAAAAACTGCAAAATTTCCTTAAAATTACCAATTAAGTGGCAGCAACCCAACAATTGGATGTTTGATTCATCTGAAAATTTCAGGGCTGATAGATATTGACCTAATGAACATTTTTACTCCATGTCAGATTTGCTCTTAATGCTTTCGTTTTTGAGATATAAGCCAAAAACTGCATTTGACCCCTATGTTCTATTTTAAGTAACGGCGGCCATGTTTTTTGACGGATCAAAAATCAAAGCACACACTTTGTGCAGGATAATCTAAGGAACAACCATGCTAAGTTTTAACCAAATCCATTCAGTAGTTTCAGAGGAGAAGATTTTTTAAAGTTAGCAAATATGATGAACAAATTGTGAAAAATTGTCATTAAAGGACAATAACCCCTTAAGGGGTCAATTGACAATTTTGGTCATATAAACTTATTTGTAGATCTTACTTTGCTGATCTTTTTTGCTGTTTACAGTTTATCTTTATCTATAATAATATTCAAGATAATGACCAAAAACTGCAAAATTTCCTTAAAATTACCAATTAAGTGGCAGCAACCCAACAATTGGATGTTTGATTCATCTGAAAATTTCAGGGCTGATAGATATTGACCTAATGAACATTTTTACTCCATGTCAGATTTGCTCTTAATGCTTTCGTTTTTGAGATATAAGCCAAAAACTGCATTTGACCCCTATGTTCTATTTTAAGTAACGGCGGCCATGTTTTTTGACAGATCAAAAATCAAAGCACACACTTTGTGCAGGATAATCTAAGGAACAACCATGCTAAGTTTTAACCAAATCCATTCAGTAGTTTCAGAGGAGAAGATTTTTTAAAGTTAGCAAATATGATGAACAAATTGTGAAAAATTGTCATTAAAGGACAATAACCCCTTAAGGGGTCAATTGACAATTTTGGTCATATTAACTTATTTGTAGATCTTACTTTGCTGATCTTTTTTGCTGTTTACAGTTTATCTTTATCTATAATAATATTCAAGATAATGACCAAAAACTGCAAAATTTCCTTAAAATTACCAATTAAGTGGCAGCAACCCAACAATTGGATGTTTGATTCATCTGAAAATTTCAGGGCTGATAGATATTGACCTAATGAACATTTTTACTCCATGTCAGATTTGCTCTTAATGCTTTCGTTTTTGAGATATAAGCCAAAAACTGCATTTGACCCCTATGTTCTATTTTAAGTAACGGCGGCCATGTTTTTTGACGGATCAAAAATCAAAGCACACACTTTGTGCAGGATAATCTAAGGAACAACCACGCTAAGTTTTAACCAAATCCATTCAGTAGTTTCAGAGGAGAAGATTTTTTAAAGTTAGCAAATATGATGAACAAATTGTGAAAAATTGTCATTAAAGGACAATAACCCCTTAAGGGGTCAATTGACAATTTTGGTCATATAAACTTATTTGTAGATCTTACTTTGCTGATCTTTTTTGCTGTTTACAGTTTATCTTTATCTATAATAATATTCAAGATAATGACCAAAAACTGCAAAATTTCCTTAAAATTACCAATTAAGTGGCAGCAACCCAACAATGGTTTGTTTGATTCATCTGAAAATTTCAGGGCTGATAGATCTTGACCTAATGAACATTTTTACCCCCATGTCAGATTTGCTCTAAATGCTTTCGTTTTTGAGATATAAGCCAAAAACTGCATTTGACCCCTATGTTCTATTTTAAGTAACGGTGGCCATGTTTTTTGACGGATCAAAAATCGAAGCGCACGTTTTGTGCAGGATATACAAAGGAACAATCATGTTAAGTTTCATTTAAATCCATTCAGTAGTTTCAGAGGAGAAGATGTTTGAAAAATTGTTAACGACGACAGACGACGACGACGACGACGGACGCCAAGTGATGAGAAAAGCTCACATGGCCTTTTAGGCCAGGTGAGCTAAAAAAAAGATTTTAAACTTAACTTTGATATGAATTTGATGTCCGGATGTAAACTTTTAAATTGGCAGTGCATCATTCAAAGTGTGCACATCCCCATGCTCATATCTGCCTTAGACTTTTTATTTGTGCAAAATGACCATGTCAAAAACTTTACTTTCGTTTTTAATATCACATTTTTCTAAAACCGGATTGTGTCAGACTTGGACAATGTTAAAACATGGACCATAAACCGATACGTAAAATCCGTGTATGTTTACAAAGCACAACTGAGTGCAGAAGCTCTTTCTACATTATTTCTTCAACAAAATATTTGAAATGATAGTTAGATACAGTTATCAATGATAATTTTAGCATTTTTGAAGAAATGTAGGATGCATAATTAAATTTCCCACCTGTGCACATGCGCACACGTGTTCTAGTGTATACAATGTAGTTCTGACAATTTTTCATTTACAGCAGATTCCAACAAGTATGAAGCTACAGGTAGATTCTTTGGTTAGCTTCCTTGTTAGCTCAACCATGAAATGATTATTACCTCAAAATTGGGAGGAGCATAGCACCAATTCATCATCCAATGAAAACACTCATATCAATGGCCTGTTTATAATATGTATGTTTCATACAAACAGGTTTCCCTAAACAACTTTGCAAATTAAATTTCATTTCTTATAGTTTTTGATTGAATTAAAAAATTCTATGTATTACAATAAATTAGATGCGGAGTTACGGTTTATGTTTTGTTCAAGGATCATGATGTACCCTTGTGTTGATTCAATGTTAAACAAATGGAAATTTTATAGAAAATCCACAGCATTTCCCCATGCACTTTCATAGTTGGCAATTTAGAATTTGATATATAATGTATGGAGGCTTTTTTGCAAGCAGTGCTAGCAATGATTTCATCAAAACAAGTTTATAAATTTAGATATTGGTTTAAACAAATATATAATGGACCAATTCAAGTACACCTTCTAGGGTGCGCTCGAATTTCGTGACTTCGGACGAAATTTTTTAATTTACATTTAATTTAACAGTTGTCTAGGACTTTTTGTAAACAATAAACGCTAGCACATCATTCACTGGGGTAAAGCTGATGACCGTAACTGCATTCACGGTCATCCCAAGATGTCGGATGAAAAATTAGGTCAGTTTCTGTATTGTCTGTTAAAGTGTTTTTATATCATTTTCTTTAGAAATCATACATTGAAACGATGTAAATTTATAAAAGAATCACTCGGAAATCACCAATTACTTCTGAGAAATGTGCATGAAACGGGAAATTCGATTTGAAAAAATCGCCAAGATGACCGTAAATCACAATCGAGATGACCGTAACAGAATCAGCGATTCATAACAAGGCTGACCGTAACTGCTTTTAAGATGACCGTAATTTGTCAATGATGACCGTAACTTTTAAAGGATGACCCTCAATTCTAAGAAATATCCGTATTTATATAACTATCTTTTTGTATCAAATGATTAATCGTGTTGGTATACACATATTAATATGGAAGTTTTATCCTATAGGTAGAAGAAAATAAGACGTGCTTCAAATGCAAAGATTACCATATGTATCTTTTTTACAGTAGAGGGTTCAATTTTTAAAATGAATTTGCTAAAAGACATGCAAATGAACAGGAAGGGAAAACATGCTACAAAAGCGCGATAAAATAACACCTTACAAGCATAATGAAAAAAATGCGGTGCACAGCCTTCAACTGCTCGACAAAAGATTTTTTTTTGTTTCTGGGATTCCTTTTAATGACATATAATATATACACATTTTTAAAAATGCCAAAAAATTGCATGTACACCCATTGATATTATATCGTCTTTCATTTTGTCGTACAAATAAAATAACAGAAATATTTTGAAAATATCATTCGAATAAACTAGTGAATGTGAGCTCCAGCAAAGTAGATCCTTAAAATAGTATTGTACGAAAAGCGTATCACAAGGCGGAACGTTGTCAATTTGTATATATACAGAAATGTTATTCATACAGTCAGGATTCTACTTCTTCAAAATTATCTCCCCATTACGCCAGTTCATGCTCACAATCGTAGAAATGGAAGCCATTGTAGGGATGACGCTCTGCCAATTTTGCTCTTGAAAACTGATAAATTTATCCACATAGCACCATTACGATCGATCGTTATATGTCAGTTATATTTTAAAAGACAAATGTATCTACTAGCTAATAAGCATTAGTTAATGATCTTGTCTGCATTGATTCAACTTAAAAATATTGTCTGTTTGGATGTCAGATGGAATTTTTGAAAATTCTTAAGCATTTAAAAAAATTCTAATTAAATATTTCGTGGAAGGGCAGACTAAACATTTTCAGTGGTTGAAGATTATAAACCCTAGTTATCACACACACATTTTCATCATACAAATTTAAAGACTGTCGTCAAGTACTTTTAGAAAAAATAGCTATTCGAACACACCTACTCGGTTTTTGTGATTCATTAGATAGGTATTACAATTGACCCATATATCTCATCTTTTCGTACTGTCATTTTTTTACGTTATAAAGTCAACCTGTAGCTTTGATATATAATAATGATAGAATCTGAAGCGAGATGCTATATAAAATACTCTTGCTTTGTACGTTTTAAAGACAAAATATACACCCCAAACATGCCCTAACATAAAAAGGTGCACTCGATTTTTCTCTTTTCGATACAATCGTTACCTGTTTTGGGGAATTTTTTCTTGATTCACATAATGGAAGGGCAGACACGAAAATTTCTGAACTAAAAGATTGATATGTTCTCCGTCCGTGATAAAAAAAAATCGGAGGTTATGCATTTTCTACATCCAACTTATAGATACTATATATAAAAAAGAAGATGTGGTATTATTGCCAATGAGACAGCTATCCAGAAAAGACCAAAATGACACAAACATTAACAACTATAGGTAACCGTAAGGCCTTCAACAATGAGCAAAGCCCATACCGCATAGTCAGCTATAAAAGGCCCCGATAAGAACCATGTCGTCGACTTGATATCTTATTGTTTTGCATTACTATGTAAAAACATAGATACATTGAAAACTTATGCAAATGGTGTTTTTAAAATAAGAAAATTGTCGTTTTATTTGTTTCTATTAACTTTTTAAAATTTTGTTGCTATATCAAACATTACAGTTAACTTTTATCGCTTTCTCGATAAACACAGAGCTTCGATTCTTTTGTTCTATTTCAAAAGTGTTTCCGCCTGCATATATCAAGACAAATTAAGATTTTAATCTGCTTCCTCTGGACCCATACACATGGGCTCGATTACCAAATATTCGTATGTATTATTAATGTATTTAATGATCCATTTATTGGCATTATGTTTTTCTGGTCTGTGCGTACATTCGTCCGTTCGTCTGTTTGTTTGTCCGTTTGTCCAGCTTCAAGTTAAATAAAATTGAAACTTAGTACACATTTTCCCTATGGAATGATCTTTTTAATTCTAATGCCAAATTACAGTTTTATCCCATTTTCATAGTCCAATAAACGTAGAAAATGATAGTGTAGATGAGGCATCCGTGTACTAGGGACACATTCATGTTTCTTCAAATTTTCGTCGTATCGCTGTAATTTGTGTTAAAATTTTAACGTCGATATCAATAAATATTTCATTGTTTACGAGAAATATGCAATTTACTATCATTGTTATAAATCCTAAATATGGCCAATTATATTATAGTTTAAAAAAAGAAATTTATGAAACATATTTATATCCGCTAACCGAGCCCCTATTGAGATCGACAAACTCAACAAAAAAGCTTTGAATACAATACGGATATTTCTTAGAATTGATGGTCATCCTATAAAAGTTACGGTCGTCCTATATAAATTACAGTCAGTCTTTACAAATTACGGTCATCCTTTACAAGTTACGGTCATCTTTTTACCAATCACGGTCATCCTTGTTTTATGTTACGGTCATCTTGAAAATATTTTGATTATGATTTACGGTCATCTTAACGATTTTTTCAAATCGAATTTCCCGTTTCATGCACATTTCTCGGAAGTAATTAGTGATTTTCGAGTGATTCTTTTATAAATTTACATCGTTTCAATGTATGATTTGTAAAGAAAATGATATAGAAACACTTTAATAGACAATACAGAAACTGACCTAATTTTTCATCCGACATCTTGGGATGACCGTGAATGCAGTTACGGTCATCAGCTTTACCCCAGTGATCATTGAAAATCAAGTGAGTAATCTATGCTTAAAATTTTAAAATCTTGGTTCATTTGCCACAAAATCCCGTTTAACTTTTAAATGCAATAAAACTACAAATAATAATGCTTGATCGAAGTTTCCTCATTGTAAATGTACAAAATGGCCCATCTCTATTATTCATTATCTTTGCTGTTTTTATATGACTTATTTTATTGCAGTTTGAAACATTCATAATTCAAAGGCTACAGGAGGCGTCATTAACCTTATACATACACATAACTGGATTTATAAATGAACTGAGTAATTGATTGAAATAAAATTGGCAAATCAAACACACCTACAACATGCTTGTGAATTAGCTTATACTTATCAATACATTTTAAATTTAGATTGAAAACTTATTTTTAAACTGACTTGTAAAACAAGTTTTACAATGTTTATTTTCTGTTAATAGTTCTGATTGGTTCTCTGTTTAACTATTGACTCCAACCAAAGGCTTGTGTACCTTACATAATAATAATTTCATGGTTGAGCTAGCAAGGAAGCTAACCAAAGAATCTACATTTAGCTTCATACTCGATGGAATCTGCTGTAAAACCTTTTTAAATTTTGCATCAAATCATGTTGATAAACTAATTTCTTATAATTTTAATCTTTTGGACTAAATCAATTAAATACAAACCGTTGAAATGTAAGAAAATAATTGTGAATAGACTGATCAATTTATATGTTAAAATTAAATTATGTTCGGTACTGAAAATAGTTTACCTGTCACCTGAACAGGTACAAATGTAGATTTCAGCTGTCCAACAACTAATTAGCCTTGATTAAAATTAGAAAGTACTAAAGAAAATTGTTTTGATAGTAATTAATCATCATGTCACTTTTATGACCGGATATGTGTGGATGTTAAAGGCAAAAGGTTGGGTCAAAAAGATGGTGAATTATGTTAAGATGACCGAAAAAGCCTTGAAAACTAAAAAGAAGATGACTGTTTCCAGCCGGACTTTTACCGGACATTATACAAATGACCAGAATATAAGACCATTTTGAAAGCCCTGGTTTAAACAGGGCCCACATAGTTTCAAGTATGTGGTAGAAAAATTGTTATTTCAGAACTTAAGCCAACTTATCAGGATTGGAATAAATTAAAATAGCAATAAGGTTTTGTGTAAGGAGTATGAAAAAGCTTTCCCCAACAGGCACCCATGGATGATGTACTGTGGATTCAGTTTATTATTTGTTGGATACCAATTTACGTGGCTTTTGTGGGTATAAATTAACCAATAATTCAAATGTTCAAAGATTTACACTTTTTCTATCGACTTTATACAAGTTATAGGCAGAGATTGGCAAAACTACAAATCAAATATCAACCATAATGCAAGCTTTCCTCAATCTAGAATATTGATACACAAGAAAATAAATAAAACTACAGTATGATTCATGTTCATTATAAATGAATCATTCTCAGCCCCATGTCTACTTTTATTCCTTTATATTTTACTGGTATAACAATTCATACAAGACAGTCAGGGGTACTACTTGTACAAGTGTATTTTATTTACTTGAAGAAGTAAAAAAAAATATACACATATAAGTAAATAAATAATGTTTGAATAATCTCCCCTTAATTTTCTAAAAAATTTACTTGTATAAGTAAATTTTTCTTACAATCCCACAAAAATCCTCAAGTTTTGAGATGTAAAATCATGACTTTAATGATTTTTCCCAGGTTTGCTCAAATTTTTTCATTAAAGTTCAATGTTTCATCTCATTAATTCATCAAAGAAACTGATTGAGCAAAGATCTTGTATATTTGCGCAAGGCAGTCAAAAATTGCTCCTTTGGGGCTTGTAAATGAGCAGTGGTATGGAGATAACAGACAAATGGGATTTTCATTGTCCATGAAATTACACTTAAATGATTAGTAAAGACATCTGTAAAGGGTACACAATTTAAAATTCTATTAGAGTAAAGAAATCTTAAGAATTCAAGAAAAGAAGAAAGGATGATTTTTTTACCTATACAAGTAAAAAATTCTGAATGCCTAAGGGAGATAACTATAAGCCATTTTTTTTTAACTATACAAGTAAATAAAATTCACTTGTATAAGTAGCCTACAAATTTACTTGTATGTGTATATTTTTTTTTACTTCTTCAAGTAAATAAAATACACTTGTACAAGTAGTACCCCTGACTGCAAGAAAAGGAAAAAAATCATGTCATATTTAAAATTTGCCGTAATTATTAGGACAAATATATTTAGCATTCTAAAAGTAATTAACTGCTTCGCTGAACGCAGCTAGATACGCCTGCAGAGGGTCAACCCTGAACAGTTGGGGCAAAAATGGACACAATATTCAAGCTTGATACAGGTCTGAATTTGGATTAAATATTTGACCTATTATAGGTTTCTGAATAAATGAAGTCAAAGAACTTGAAATTGGTTATGTGAATGTAATTTATAATCAATTAAAAATTTCTTGCTGTTTTGCAATACACTGTGCTGTTGCGCAATACTTAGTAAATCTGTTGTCAGACTATAAACAAATAAAATTTATAAAATTCAGCATTTTGTTCAGAGGGAGCTTTAATACATCCATAGATTTAAACAATTCACCAAAGTTTCATAAGAATTGCTCAAAGCATATTTGAGTTATTGTCTAAAAACTGGGAAATCCCCCCTTTTTTAATGAATAAACTTTACCCCATAACTTGGAAATGTAAAATGTAAAATTTATAAAATTCTAAAGGAAACTTTACCATGTTTACTGCATACATCAATTCATTAAAGTTTCATAAGAACTGCTCAAAGCATTATTGAGTTATTGTCTGAAAACTGCAAATGGGTTAATGCATTTTTGAGTCAATGTCCGACATGTTGACGAAGAACAGACAGAAGGACAACGGTCATAATACATACATAAATGGGCGTATAATAACCTTTCAAGATCACTTTGTGTCAAACATCAAAACAGATATGAAATAAAGAGGGTAAAAGGGCGAATACATGTAAATGATTATAAACTGAATGAGAAATTAATAATACATGTAAATGTTTATAAACTGAATGAGAAATTATATCTATCCTTATTTATATAATAACATATCAGATACTGAGAATCCATAGGCGGATCCAGGGGGGGCCCCCCTTTTGTGGGAAAAAGTTGGTTGATTATATAGGGAATCATTGAAGCATGACTGGAGCGGCCCCATTCCCCCCCCCCCCCCCCCCTCTTCCCCCTTTAGGAAAAGTTCTGGATCCGCCACTGTAGATGGATCAATGACAGTGTAAAATATTAAGTCCTGTCGATTACAGCATTATGACAAAATGAGGAGACTGTGTCCTTATTCGAAATCATTGACCCATGGTAATCAGGTCAAGGTTCTCAACTAGTCTGTTTAACCACTCGACTATTGAAACATCAAATCTATATGACACATTGAATGACAACTCAGTATTAGGGAGCCCAGGTGCTCCAAAAGCCACATCATCACCAATACCTAAACAATGTAAAAATAAAAAGAAACAGCGTACCACAAATAAAAACAGAAAACCTATTAGAGTTCTTAACATTAATTTTCAGTCCATCCGAAATAAAAAACCAGAACTTCTACAATTGATAGACTCTGCAAAACCAGATATCATCCTTGGTACTGAAACTTGGCTTGACAAAAACTCATCCTCGTTCGAATACTTCAAACAGTAACATATTAGTAGGTGGCGATTTCAACCTAGGCCATATTGACTGGTCTGTCCCTGAAGTAATATCAGGGAAACCAGATCAAGAACAACATAATTCACTTTTAGAACTTCTTTATGATCATAATTTACACCAAATAGTTCACATACCAACACGTAAAGAAAGAATCCTGGACTTAGTACTCGTCAATAATCCTTCTAACATTAACAAAGTCAGTACACTACCACCAATAGGCCTTAGTGACCACGACATTGTCTATGTAGAATCTGACATCTGGTTACGCAGGGTGAGAGAAAAACCCAGAAAAATACTAAAATACAATAAAGCTAACTGGGATAACATAAAGTTAGATCTAGAAAAAACATACAATGATCTACAAAACCAACAGGACAAAACAAATGTAAATGATATGTGGAACACATTTAAAACAAATCTTACACAATCAGTGGAAAACAACATCCCACACAAGTTCCTAACATACAAAAACAGACTACCTTGGATTCATAACAACCTTAGGAAAATGATAAATAGAAAAAATAAATTATATTATAAAATGAAACAAAACACCAAGTATGCAGACAAGTACAAACATCTGAAAAAACAAGTACAAAAAGAACAAAGGTTAGCATATTGGGGTTACATTGAAAAAATGATATTGGATTTACCAATAAATGAACCAGACCAACCATGTAACAATCAGTCAAAACCTAAAAAACTGTTTTCCTTCATAAAATCACTGCGCACAGATAACACCGGTGTAGCTCCCTTGAAAAAAGAAGGACAGTTAATAGCAGACACAAAGCAAAAGGCAGACATCCTCAACACACAATTCCAATCAGTGTTTACAACTGAATCAAATAACACCATTCCAGACAAAGGTCCTAGCTCACACCCTGTGATAACACCACTTGAAATATCTTTACCCGGTGTCAAAAAACTACTACACAACATAAACCCTCATAAGGCAACTGGCCCAGACAACATAAGTGGTAGAATATTAAAAGAACTTAAAGATCAAACAGCCCCAATTCTTACACTAATCTTCAAAACATCATTTGAAACTGGCATAACACCAACAGACTGGAAACACGCCAATGTAGCACCAGCATTTAAACAAGAGGCTCTCAAGAGCCTGAATCGCTCACCTGAATTTTTTTGGTTTAATCTCTCATCAATGATTATTTTGGCTTTTCAATTTATTTAAATGTTCTTTGAATCGTCCTATTTTCTTCAAAAGCAAAAAAAAATCATTTTCTCCTATGTTCTATTTTAGCCATAGGAGCTATGTTTCTTGACATACAAGGAAATGAAATATAAAATTTATACTAGATACTCTGAAACTCTGAAACTCATTTAGCCTAAGTTTGGCTGAAATTGATACAGCAGTTTCATAAGAGAAGATTTTTTAAAGAAGGTCAACATGATGAACAAATTGTGAAAAAAGTCTTTAAAGGGCAATAACTCCTAAAGAGGTCAATTGACAATTTTGGTCAAATGACTTATTTGTAGATCTTACTTTGCTGATCATATTTGCTGTTTACAGTTTATCTTTATCTATAATAATATTCAAGATAATGACCAAAAACTGCAAAATTTCCTTAAAATTACCAATTAAGTGGCAGCAACCCAACAATTGGATGTTTGATTCATCTGAAAATTTCAGGGCTGATAGATATTGACCTAATGAACATTTTTACTCCATGTCAGATTTGCTCTTAATGCTTTCGTTTTTGAGATATAAGCCAAAAACTGCATTTGACCCCTATGTTCTATTTTAAGTAACGGCGGCCATGTTTTTTGACGGATCAAAAATCAAAGCACACACTTTGTGCAGGATAATCTAAGGAACAACCATGCTAAGTTTTAACCAAATCCATTCAGTAGTTTCAGAGAAGAAGATTTTTTAAAGTTAGCAAATATGATGAACAAATTGTGAAAAATTGTCATTAAAGGACAATAACCCCTTAAGGGGTCAATTGACAATTTTGGTCAAATTGACTTATTTGTAGATCTTACTTTGCTGATCTTTTTTGCTGTTTACAGTTTATCTTTATCTATAATAATATTCAAGATAATGACCAAAAACTGCAAAATTTCCTTAAAATTACCAATTAAGTGGCAGCAACCCAACAATTGGATGTTTGATTCATCTGAAAATTTCAGGGCTGATAGATATTGACCTAATGAACATTTTTACTCCATGTCAGATTTGCTCTTAATGCTTTCGTTTTTGAGATATAAGCCAAAAACTGCATTTGACCCCTATGTTCTATTTTAAGTAACGGCGGCCATGTTTTTTGACGGATCAAAAATCAAAGCACACACTTTGTGCAGGATAATCTAAGGAACAACCATGCTAAGTTTTAACCAAATCCATTCAGTAGTTTCAGAGGAGAAGATTTTTTAAAGTTAGCAAATATGATGAACAAATTGTGAAAAATTGTCATTAAAGGACAATAACCCCTTAAGGGGTCAATTGACAATTTTGGTCATATTAACTTATTTGTAGATCTTACTTTGCTGATCTTTTTTGCTGTTTACAGTTTATCTTTATCTATAATAATATTCAAGATAATGACCAAAAACTGCAAAATTTCCTTAAAATTACCAATTAAGTGGCAGCAACCCAACAATGGTTTGTTTGATTCATCTGAAAATTTCAGGGCTGATAGATCTTGACCTAATGAACATTTTTACCCCATGTCAGATTTGCTCTAAATGCTTTCGTTTTTGAGATATAAGCCAAAAACTGCATTTGACCCCTATGTTCTATTTTAAGTAACGGCGGCCATGTTTTTTGACGGATCAAAAATCGAAGCGCACATTTTGTGCAGGATATACTAAGGAACAATCTTGTTAAGTTTCATTCAAATCCATTCAGTAGTTTCAGAGGAGAAGATGTTTGAAAAATTGTTAACGACGACAGACGACGACGACGACGACGACGACGACGACGTCGACGACGACGGACGCCAAGTGATGAGAAAAGCTCACATGGCCTTTTAGGCCAGGTGAGCTAAAAAGGGGAAAAATACAAGCCAGAAAATTACCGCCCAATATCATTAACATGTATTTCCTGTAAACTTATGGAGCATATCATCACCAAACACATCATCAACCATCTTGAAAAGAACAATATACTGTATGACCTCCAGCATGGCTTCCGTCAGTCACGATCATGTGAAACTCAACTCATTTCATTCATACAAGAGCTTGCAGCAAATAACAACAATAACACACAAATAGACTTAATTATAATGGACTTTGCCAAAGCATTTGACAAAGTCCCTCATAAAAGACTTCTATACAAACTTAAATATTATGGTATTCAAAAAGAAACACTCAACTGGGTCGCTGCATTTTTAAATGACAGAACACAAACAGTTGTTCTGGATGGAGAGTCATCTGACCTGGCTCCAGTCACCTCAGGTGTCCCTCAAGGCACAGTCCTGGGCCCAGTATTATTCTTGGTATATATCAACGACCTACCAGAATACCTATCATCCAGTAAGCTCAGACTGTTTGCCGACGACAGTATCATCTACAAAACCATCAAATCTCAAAGTGACTGTGATGCACTCCAGTTAGATTTAGATGCAGCTGCTAGGTGGGAGCAAGACTGGTTGATGGCTTTCCATCCAGACAAATGCACAGTCCTTACAGTCTCACAGAAGAAAAACCCATTCAAACATGACTATATCCTCCACGATCACAAACTGGAACTTGTATCTTCAGCTAAATATCTGGGCATTACACTTCAATCGAACCTAAAATGGTCAAAACATACAGACAACATCATAGCTAATGGCAACAAATCTCTGGGCTTCTTAAAAAGAAACTTAAAAACATCATGTCAGAACATCAAAACTCAGGCATATCTGGCACTAGTCCGTCCAAAACTGGAATATTCATGTTCAGTGTGGGACCCTCACACAGTTGAACAAACCTCCAAAATCGAGATGGTCCAAAGGCGAGCTGCCAGATATGTCTGTAACAGATACCATAACATCAGTAGCCCGACAGATATGATAAACACCCTAAACTGGCCAACTCTACAGGAAAGAAGAACACGCACAAGATTAATAATGTTCTACAAAATAATACATCAAATCGTAGCTATACCATCTGCTATTCTCATACCATCAGACAGTAGAACCCGCAAAAACCATAATTATACTTTTAGACACATTTCAACCAAAAAAGATACATATAAATATTCATTTTTTCCATATACCATAACTCAGTGGAACTTATTGCCAATGCAAACAGTCGCTGTCGCCACAGTCGACACTTTTAGAGAACAGCTCACACCAGCTGTTCTCCACAAATTCATCTAACTCATTATTAGCCTATGTACATAGTTTTAATCACCTTTTAAAAAAAAAAAGTTAAATTACGCACCTCAAATTTATTTCCATATATTTTTGTTTTTGTAAATATATATATAGGCCACGCTGCGCGCGCAAACAGTAAATAATCTTCAGATCATTGAAGGACTACTGAAAACCTAAAGAAGAAGAAGAAGGTCTAAAACCAGTCATACAGACATAATTTGATTTTTTTACATTATCCTCATGATTAGGGACTAAAAGGTGAATTGACATCTTACCCAATGTTACCCATCTTGTGCATAAATGCTATTTTATCAATTTCGTCTTTTAAACTTTTAAAATGATCGATGCAATCTATAGAGCTTGCTTTCCAAATACTTTCTGTAGCAGCTTGCCAATTTCCAATTGTCGCCATTTTCCCGCAAAAATCGGAACTCCTTGGACTCTTTTACTTTATGTTCTTTCCCGCTAAAAATCGAATATCTCTGGAATTTTCATTGCCATCTACGTAGCCAATATGGCGGGTATGACACTGAACTCTGTATTGAAAAACAAATTAGAATCTTTTAGGTGCTGCGCAAATGATGTAATCCACTTTAAACTTGTGAGACAGAAGTCGGACATGGAAGATGATTCTACTACATTTCATCCAGAGATGACCCATCAGCTGTTCGGTGTGTGAAAACATATTTCCTTTAGCTTTACTGTAAATTTACTAAATACAAGATACAAAGCCACTGGCACAGCCACACTGACTGGTCCTTGTCTATAAAAATATGACAAAATACCTTAATTAATAGTGTTAGATAAAGGTTTATAAGTAGTTATCTCTTTGCAAATAATCAAACTACGTAATTGTCGTAAACGGTCGTAAACTAAACCATGTCACACACGTCACGCACAGTGAGACAAAAGAAAGTTGGGTATGGATGTTCATTCATAAATTTATATAACAGTATAAGTTCCCAAAGGAAGAAATAAATATTACAGTATATGTTCCTAACGGAATAAATGGTATAGAATATTTGTTCCAACAGGAATAGATATTAAGACAAATGTTTCTAACAAAGTTTCCATAGGAACTTCTGTTAGGCGGAACAAATATACATTGACATGGTACATGCACCAATACACCTTATCACCAATCCCATACATGTGACAGAGTTGTCAAGCCACAACTGGAGATTTGAAAATTTTCAGCTGGAGTTGTGGTCTCATAACTGGAGATTTTTTATCGACGTACGCAATGTAATTTTTGTGTGTTTAAACTGCATATCTTCCTTTTTTTTTGGTTAAAAGAACAATAATTCCATACCTTCAAACACCTGCATATCCATTTTTACTTGATAAAAATAAAAGATAAGGGGTTTTCAAATAATTATTCATTATGTATAATTCAAGATAAAGTGATCAGCCATCATACATAGTTGGCAAAAAGTATCTCTGATTAAGTTACATTGTCAACTTTGGTACCACTACTGAACATGCTTGTAACAGAAGGTGTTAAATTGATAGAGTTGTAGGCTTGCTGTTGGTAGCTGTCTCCATAAGTTTGGTCCAGTCATTAGGGCAACCATAGTCAGCTTTGCATGAAGTGTAGTAAGCATGGTCTTGACCCTTGGTACTGGATTTGCACCATTTGAAATCAGATCTCCAGGCAGAGTTGAATTTGGCTAGATACTTGGTTTTCTTTTATTTGCTGCTGGGGTATTTGGTGATAAACATACGGTTTGCATTTTGTCAAATTTTAGAATAGTCCAAGACAACTATACTTATATAGGTATTTCATTGGCTTGGATAGAAAACGAGCCATAAATATCATATTTGAGTAGATTTCATTTTTATTGAGGTTTAGTAAATGTTCCATGTTTTCAAGAACTTGTTTTCAATAGCATCAAATAAATCGTTGTTTATACAACTTGTCAATTTAATCCTTTGTCAGTATTTCACTTTTAATCATCCAGGCTTGTGCCTTAAACTAGCTAGTTGTCACCAGGTAATTGCCTATTATCTTTGATTTATTGTTGTATATACAGTTTAATCCTAAACACCTCAGGCTGATTTTAACTTTTTTACGACCTCTACCTTTGACACAACAGGAAACTTCTGCTTTTCTCGGACTTTTCCCATATCAATTTCGAGTTTCTCGGACTTTTTCTCTGTCCCTATCGATTTTGTAAACAAAAATATGTATTGAAAATTTTACGAGGTTGACATTTTCAAAAAACGGAAGATTTCAAATTTTAACAGGAGGGACAGAAGAGGGTCTGAAAAGCGGGAGTCAAAATCTCGAGATTTTGACTCCCGCCGGAAGAATCACATGTATGCAATCCCTGCTGACCCAGACACTTGAACTTTTGACATCATACAGCAATCACTTTTCCATTGTGGGGTCAGAATTTATTTTGTGTTATGACGTCAAAATTTTATTGGAACCTGTGTGATATCCAGTAATGGTGGACAAATAGTGCCACCGATTTATTGACAATGACAGAGCTTGAGAGCAGATTTCAGCTCTCTACGCTTGTGACGTCAAAATTTTATGGAAATCCTCGTGATGTCCAGTAATGGTGAAAAATAGCGATAAGGTGTATAAATTAAAACTTATTGCTATTTGTCCATGTTGTCCGCCATATTAACTGGACATCACAAAAGTTCCCATAAAATTTTGACTTCATATTGAAATATTGAGTTAAAAATTAATGACACTTAATTTTGTGTATACATTGTACAACCAAAGGTTTATATGCATGTACCTACAAATGTACATACATAGATGTACAGTAGACTCCGGCCAATCGGATACCCAAAATGTCAGCTAAAAATATCCGATTGTCCGATATATTCAATTAGCCGATGAACGTATATTCCTCCAAGTTTTTTTTCAATATTGACAGACACAACCCTAAGATACCAATAGCTATTATAGCTGCTTTATTAATGGAAATTTGTAACTAATCTCAATGTTTTTTCAGGTACAAGTTCGGATAATTCGATTGATTGAGTAAATAGATCGATCAGTTGATTATAATGTATTTTGTTTATCTGTCAGTCTATTGATTTTTTAATTATGTGTTGATTATCTGAATAAAATGTGTACCTCTTAAATAATGAGACTTGTTGTTTTTGCATGATTTGTTTCATTTGTGTGTTAAAACAGGTAAAAGTTAAAAATAACTATGAATTCTCGGAAGTAGGCCACAGGTAAATCTATTAATAGCTACGAATTCTCTAAACTATAATCGAACTCGGATCTAATTTTCTAGTTTTTTGTCGAGCCTTCGACTTTAGTCGAAAAAGCGAGACTAAGCGATCCTACATTCCGTCGTCGTCGGCGGCGTCAACAAATATTCACTCTGTGGTTAAAGTTTTTGAAATTTTAATAACTTTCTTAAACTATACTGGATTTCTACCAAACTTTGACAGAAGCTTGTTTATGATCATAAGATAGTATCCAGAAGTAAATTTTGTAAAAATAAAATTCCATTTTTTCCGTATTTTACTATAAATGGACTTAGTTTTTTCTGCGGGGAAACAAAACATTCACTCTGTGGTTAAAGTTTTTAGAATTTTAATAACTTTCTCAAACTATCCTGGGTTTGTACCAAACTTGGACAGAAGCTTGTTTATGATCATAAGATAATATCCAGAAGTAAATTTTGTAAAAATAAAATTCCATTTTTTCCGTATTTTACTTATAAATGGACTTAGTTTTTTCTGCGGGGAAACATTACATTCACTCTGTGGTTAAAGTTTTTAGAATTTTAATAACTTTCTTTAACTATCCTGGGTTTGTACCAAACTTGGACAGAAGCTTGTTTATGATCATAAGATAGTATCCAGAAGAAAATTTTGTAAAAATAAAATTCAATTTTTTCCGTATTTTACTTATAAATGGACTTAGTTTTTTCTGCAGGGAACCATTACATTCACTCTGTGGTTAAAGTTTTTAAAATTTAAATAACTTTCTTAAACTATCCTGGGTTTGTACCAAACTTGGAAATAACCTTATTTATGATCATAAGATTGTATCCAGAAGTAAAGTTTGTAAAAAGATTACTCTGTTTTTTTCTGTAATTTACTTTCAAATGGACTTAGATTTTCTTACAATCATAAAATAGTAACAAGAGGAATATTTTTATTGATTTTTTCCCTCATTGTTGTTGAGCCTGTGATTTACAGCAAAAATAGGCGAGACACTGGGTTCCGCGGAACCCTTACAAATTTTTTATTTATGAAACACATTTCCAATTTCGAGTAATACAACTATTTTTATGATTATAAAATTGGACATCAAGATGAGTAAAATTAATTTGCTTTTCTATCTAATCTGTCGTGGCTCAAAATAAAAGGCTAAATATTATGTAAATTAGGAAAATGGCGTACGTGTGTACAAGTTACATAATTCTATTTCACCTGGGATATGCTATTGACACACGAATCCTTATTTTTACACGGGACTTCTATATATATTTTAATAAATTGTTGAGAAAGAGGTACTTTTCATTCATATTTAATAAACATTGATGAACATCACGCACAGTTTATTATTTCTGTCGTGTCCTTGTTTGTGAAGTAAATGATAACGATCACATTTGGATAAACACATAACAAACACATCTAAGGCAAAATATAATATCAGATTCATAAAATAAACAAGACAACAAGAAAAAATATGTTTTATTTGTCTGTAAAAGATCGTTTTTATTAATAAAATGAAACATTTCTGTACAGAAGTTTTCTTAAACATCGTAATGGCGCAACTTCCGGCTTCATTTCCTGTGAAGAAAAATACGAAATTATTTCAAAATATTCGATTGTACATGGTTATCACACATTTTTCATGAATATTCCTATCCCATTAGCCGATATATTCTAATAACCGATATTCGATTATCCGATGTATTTTGACTGAAATGTATAGGGAATGGTTCGGTGTTTTGAAATAATATTACAATAGCCGATATATTCGTTTAACCAATATCCGATTAGGTGGAGTCTACTGTATTATATATGCAGTAATTTTCTTGCTGCTTAGATCATTTTGTTGCACTACATTTGTACATTATTTTAATCATTTTTTTTTTACATTCCTGTTCTTTAGTTAGTTCTGACACTAGTCCAAATAATAATGACGTCTGGCAAGGCTATTTTATATTTTTTCGAAGATGCCATCGTAGGAAGGTGTCCCAGAAATTTTTTAAAATAGCCTTGCCAGATGCATAATTATTTGGACTAGTCTGACACTGCAGGTTAGAAATAGTTGCTTTATTGACCATTAGCTATTTCACTTGATAACCTTCACGATATTTTAGTATGACATTTCTTGTAATAATAATTTTATAATTACAGGTGAACAGGAATCAATATTTGGTTACAAAGATCTGATCGTGGAGATGTTTTACAGTGCTTCCAGACTGACAACCTATGTCAACATGCAGTATTTTGAGAAAATTTCATCAAACATGTTTGGTGGTATTGAGCCTGATAATGTTTTGGAAACTTTGGCTAAAGAACTTCCTCCAGGGTTTGTTACAAATAAGGATGAATTCACAAGGTTATTACCAAAAGATGCTTCTTTCAAACCATATGGAGAGATGCTTCATTCATATAAAGTCTCTAAAGGAAATGATATGAGAAACTTCGAGATCTACCACACCGATATCGACACTCCAGGGTTTAGAGAGTATCATGAACGATTACAGACATTTATACTTTTCTTCATTGATGGGGCATCATTCATCGATGTTGATGATAGTAGATGGCACTTCTATCTGTTGTTTGAGAAATACAAAGTAAACGATAATCCGATGCATGCTATAGCTGGCTACATGACCGTTTACAATTACTATGCATATCCAGAGAAAAAACGTCCTCGTGTCAGTCAGGTACTGATTCTACCGCCATTTCAGAAGCAGGGCCATGGTGCTGAGTTGCTGCAGACATTTTACAATACATGTTACTCACGATCTGAAATCAAAGATATTACTGTTGAGGATCCATCCGAAAACTTTCAGAGAGTTAGAGATTATGTGGATGCAAAAAACTGTATGGATTTAGCCAGCTTTAAATCAGACAAATTGCTGTTGGGATTTTCTGATGACATGGTACAAGATGCTAGAAACAAATTGAAATTATCTAAACGACAGACAAGAAGAATCTACGAGATATTACGACTGAAAGCAACAAATGTCAACAACAAGGAGCAGTACAGAAGTTATAGGTTGGAGGTAAAGAAAAGATTAAATGCTCCATTTCAGAAAAATGGACGTGATAATAAGAAACTAGAACAAGTTTTACAACCAAATGAACTGTCAGCTACCATGAACTCATGGCCTTTAGATCAGAGACATGCTTATTTAGAAAAAGCTTATGAGGAATTTGAAGAACAATACAAACTAGTAATTGACAGACTTGAAAAATACCATTGATAACATTCCATTATCTGAAAGGAAAAACATGTTCAAATGAAAACCCATAATTGATTCGACTTAAAAGTTGATTTCCAGTGCTAGATTTTGTATGATAACTTATGGTCTGACTAACTTGTACTAAATGTTGCTTTGTCAGTAAATTATTTGTATTCCAATTTCAGTACCTTATTTGTTATATCCAAAATGTCAATGAATGTAGTCCTGCTCAACCGTCCTTTGCAATATTTAGTAGTGCTAGCTAGTGATTATTTAGTATGTTTTTAATAGTCTTCATTATGGATGAAAGTTTTAGTCTTGTGAGCAAATTTTTTGCAACACTGATGACAATGTGAGCTTGAGCTATTGCTATCACTTGGCATCTGCTGTCATCATTAACATTTTAAAAAATCTTCTTTGATTCCACTAAACTTATCTGAATCAAACTTTCTTACAAGCATATTATGTGTAACTATAAAAAAGAAAGATGTGGTAATAATAAGATTGCCAATGAGATAACTCTCCACAAGAGACCTAATCGATATTGATTTGTTTAGGTCATATGAACCTTGATAGATTAGAAAACAGACACAAAAACTGTTAGGTCCAACAAGCCTGAAAGCATCCTTCGCTAGAATACATTAATTTCTTACCTATTTCTTGTTGTCTATTACCTTAAAAACTGATTGATAATGGTGTACCAATTATATAGAAAATTCAATATTTGAACAGCTTTAGTAAAATGAAGAACAATATTAGGTCTTCAAATATGTCAATAAGATTTATTGACCCCTTAATCTTATAGCGCCTGAATGAAGAAGTGTATGAAGTGTTATTTTCATTTATCTCTGCTCATTGTCTGTTAGTCTCTCAGGTTTCATTAGCTCAGTAGTCAGTGCTTCAGTACAGAACTGACATGATTTGTAAAATTCATTTCTAAAATTTCCTTTTGATGAATAGAGAAATGATTTGGAAACTAATTTTCCCACCCCTTAATTCTTTTTAATATAAATCCTGAGTCCATGCTTTTTGTCGAGCCTTCGACTTTAGTGGAAAAAGCGAGACTAAGCGATCCTACATTCCGTCGGCGGCGGCGGCGTCCACAAATATTCACTCTGTGGTTAAAGTTTTTGAAATTTTAATAACTTTCTTAAACTATACTGAATTTCTACCAAACTTGAACAGAAGCTTGTTTATGATCATAAGAAAGTATCCAGAAGTAAATTTTGTAAAAATAAAATTCCATTTTTTCGGTAGTTTACTTATAAATGGACTTAGTTTTTCTGCGAGGAAACATTACATTCACTCTGTGGTTAAAGTTTTTAAAATTTTAATAACTTTCATAAACTATCCTTGATTTGTACCAAACTTGGACAGAAGCTTGTTTATGATCTTAAGATAGTATCAAGAAGAAAATTTTGTAAAAATAAATTTCCACTTTTCTGTATTTTACTTATAAATGGACTTAGGTTTTCTGCGAGGAAACATTACATTCACTCTGTGGTTAAAGTTTTTAAAATTTTAATAACTTTCATAAACTATCCTTTATTTGTACCAAACTTGGACAGAAGCTTGTTTATGATCATAAAGATAGTATCAAGAAGAAAATTTTGTAAAAATAAATTTCCACTTTTCCGTATTTTACTTATAAATGGACTTAGTTTTTTTGCCAGAAACAAAACATTCACTCTGTGGTTTAAGTTTTTAAAATTTTTATAATGTTCTTAAACTATCCTGGATTTTTTACCAAACTTAGACAAAAGCTTGTTTCTGATCATAAGATATTATTCAGAAGTATTTTTTGTGGAAAAAAAAATCACTTTTTCCGTATTTTACTTATAAATGGACTTAGTTTTTCTTTCAGTTAACATTACATACAGTCTGCAGTTAAAGTTTATAAAACATTTATTAGATTCATAAACTATCCTTGATTTTTTTACCAAACTTGGAAGCTTCTTTCAGTCAAAAGACAGTATCGAGAGGGAAATTTTTATTGATGTTTTTCCTCATTTTTGTTGAGTCTGCAATTAACAGCAAAAGTAGGCGAGACACTGGGTTCCGTGGAACCCTTACGAATTTTTCTAATTAGGATCTGACAACAGTCGTTTCTACTTTCTGTTTTGAAGACTTTTTGGGTACTCTGGTTTTGTCACTTTAAAAATTTGGAGTCTGAGATTTCATTGGTTGCGGTAATAATCCCTAGAACAGAATGTTTTTAGATTCTTTTAAGCACAGGATTGACACATCTCTATTTTTATCAGATTAATTTGCAACTCTCTCTGTCAAAGTTTACCTTTCAGGTCCCTTTTGGTCAAATAGCTCAACAATTTTTTAAATCCATTTGACATTCTTGGCTTTCAATGTTCTTGATAAAAGTGAATCCAGAAAACCTCTTGAATTGTTTTAAATGTTAAATTTATTTTTGTTTTGCCTCAATGAAAGTCACAAGAGGGATTACAGATTGGCAGCAATGGTGTAAACTATTTCTATAAAGGTTTTCACTCTAGAGGCTTGTAGGCAGATGCTGTCAGTTAAAAAGTTTTGGTTTGTCAGATGACCTTTGTCCTAGACCTCATTTTTGTCGAGCCTTCGACTTGAGTCGAAAAAGCGAGACTACATTCCGTCGGTGTCGTCCACAAATATTCAGTCTGTGGTTAAAGTTTTTGAAATTTTAATAACTTTCTTAAACTGTACTAGATTTCTACCAAACTTGGGCAGAAGCTTGTTTGTGATCATAAGATAGTATCCAGAAGCAAATTTTGTAAAACTAAAATTCTATTTTTTCTGTATTTTACTTATAAATAGACTTAGTTTTTCTGCGGGAAACATTACATTCACTCTGTGGTTAAAGTTTTAAAAATTTTAATAACTTTCATAAACTATCCTGGGTTTGTACCAAACTTGGACAGAAGCTTGTTTATGATCATAAGATAGTATCCAGAAGTAAATTTTGTAAAAAAATAAATTCATTTTTTCCGTATTTTACTTTTAAATGGACTTAGATTTTCTGCGGGAAACATTGCATTCACTCTGTGGTTAAAGTTTTTAATTTTCTAATAACTTTCTTTGTACCAAACTTGGACAGAAGCTTGTTTATGATCATAAGATAGTATCGAGAAGTAAATTTGAAAAAAAAAAAAATCCATGTTTTTTGGTATTTTACTTTTAAATAGACTTAGATATTCTGCCAGGAAACAACACATTCACTTTGTGGTTAATTTTTTAAAAATTTTAATAACTTTCTTATACTATTTTTAATTTGTACCAAACTTGGACAGAAGCTTGTTTATGATCAAAAGCTAGTATCTAGAAGGAAATTTTGTTAATATTTTTTCACCTGTGTATTTAAATGGACTTAGTTTTTTGTCGAGCCTGCAACTTTTGTTGCAGAAAGCTCGACATAGGGATAGTGATCCGGCGGCGGCAGCGTTAGCTAACTTCTTAAAAGCTTTATATTTTAGAAGGTGGAAGACCTGGATGCTTCATACTTTGTATATAGATGCCTCATGTTACGAAGTTTCCGTCAGTTACATGTCCAATGTCCTTGACCTCATTTTCATGGATCAGTGACCACATGAAAAAAAAGTTCAAATTTTTTGTAATGTTGAATTCCTTCTTATTTTAAGTAATAGGATAACTATATTTGATATGTGCGTACCTTGCAAGGTCCTCATGTCTGTCAGACAGTTTTCACTTGACCTCGACTTCATTTCATGGATCAGTGAACAAGGTTAAGTTTTGGTGGTCAAGTCCATATCTCGGATACTATAAGCAATATGGCTAGTATATTCGGTGTATGGAAGGATTGTAAGGTGTACATGTCCAACTGGCAGGTGTCATCTGACCTTGACCTCATTTTCATGGTTCAGTGGTTATAGTTAAGTTTTTGAGTTTTGGTCTTTTTATCTAATACTATATGCCATAGGTCAACTATATTTGGTGTATGGAAATATTTTATGATCTTTATGTCAGTTGCGCAGGTTTTATTTGACCGTGACCTTATTTTCATGGTTCATTGCACAGTGCTATGTTTTTGTGTTTTGGTCTATTTTTCTTAAACTATAAGTAATAGGTCAACTATATATGTTGTATAGAAGCATTGTTAGCTGTACATGTCTGCCTGGCATGGTTCATCTGACCTTGACCTCATTTTCAAGGTTCATTGGTCTTTGTTTAGTTATCTTGGTTAATGTTAAGTTTATGTGACAGTTGTTATAAAGCTTAGCTTTATACTTAGGACTATCAACATAATATCAATGATTAGAAAAGAAGGCGAGTCATTTCAGTGTGTGCACTCTTGTCTTCCAGTTATCATTACATACAGTCTGCAGTTAAAGTTTTTAAAACATTTATTAGGTTCATAAACTATTCTGGATTTTTACCAAACTTTGACGGAGGCTTCTTACAATCAAAAGATAGTATCAAGAGGAATATTTTTATTGATTTTTTTTCCTCATTTTTGTCAAGCCTGCGATTTATAGCAAAAGTAGGCAAGACACTGGGTTCTGCGGAACCCTTACAAATTTTTATACTTCAAGTGACTGCTTGAAAACAAAAATTTTGCTAAGCAAAATACTCAATTATAAGTAATAGGATAACTATATTTAATATATGGGTTCCTTGTAATGTCTACCTAGCTGGCAGGTTTCATCTGTTCAGTTGTTAAAGATAAGTTATTGTGTTTTATCAGTTTTTCTAAAACTTTAGGCAATAGGTCAACATTATTAAGTGAATGGAAATATTTTATAATGTTCATGGTTGAGGCAGGTTTTGTTTGACCTTGAAATATATTTATGGTTCATTGCTCAACATTAAGTTTTTGTGTTCTGGTCTGTTTTTCTTTAACTAAAAGCAATGGGTCAACTATGTTCCGTGTACAGGACGAGTGTAAGGTGAATATTAAATTGAGAATTGGAATGGAGGATATGTCAAAGAGAAAACAACCTGACCAAAGGGCAACAATAAACAGCCGAAGGCCACCAACTGATCTTAAAAAAGCCAGAAAATCCGACATAATGTGTACAATTTCAGTGAAAATGGACATCATATAAAACTGCAAAACACATAAATGAACTATAATTAAAAACATAATAGACTAACAAAGTATAGGGGCTGCTGTATGTCTGTCTGGCAGTTATCTTGCCTTCACCTCATTTTCAGGATTCATTGGTTAATGTCAACTTTTCCTGGTTCATTTTTTGTCGAGCATGCTTCTTTAGCTTCATATTTTAGAAGGTTAAAGACCTGGATGCTTCATACTATGTATATAGATGCCTTATGTTATGAAGTTTCCATCTGTCATATGCACATTGTCTTTGACCTCATTTGTACGGTTCAGTGACAACTTGAACCAGGTGCTCCGCAGGGTGCAGCTTTATACTACCGCAGAGGTCGAACCCTGAACAGTTGGGGCAAGTATGGACAAAACATTCAAGCATGATACAGCTCTGAATTTGGATTGTGATCAAATTTTTGACATTACATGTGTTTTTTTTACACAAAAAAAATGTCAAGATTTTACAAATCAATTAAAGATTTCTTCTTCAAACTTTTTAAATCTAAAATTAAATAGTTGACACAGCATAGGTTTCTGACACAGAATGAATGTGGTCTAATGAACTTAAAAAGTTTTTTTTGCCTTTGAGCAATTCACTATGTTGTTGAACATTAATCCTCTCAAAAAAATGTTTGAAGACATTTTCTTTTTATTTATGAAATCTGAAATGAGAAAAATTTAAACCCCCCCCCCCCTTTTTTTCACATCCCCGTTTCCCTTTTTCCAAAACTGATATCAATTCAAATTTCTAATGGAGTTTGCAACAATAACTACTCTTTTAAAAACATCATAAAATATTAAAATGTAAAATAAAGTGCTTGTTATCACTGAATGGTAAAGATTGGTTGGTAGTAAAAGTGAATATACATTGTTTATTGTATAAAACAATAAAAAAAACTTCATCAGCAACATTTTATATTGGCAAATTTCCAATGAAGTTATTTACATAAAGTTATTGGCAAATAAAAATAGAAAATGACATCATAGTCATGTCTGGCAAATTTCCAACATATATTATCAACTACTATTCAATACAAAGAAAGATAACTCCAATTGAAAATTAATTGCTATTGCACAATATTGTGCAATTAGATATTTCTTGCTATTGTGCAATACTGTGCAATTGAAAATTTCTTGCTATTGCACAATACTTGATATGGAATCCTGATTTGGACCAACTTGAAAACTGGGCCCATAATCAAAAATCAAAGTACATATTTAGATAAAGCATATCAAATAAGCCCAAGAATTTAATTTTTGTTAAAATCAAACTTAGTTTAATTTTGGACCCTTTGGACCTTAATGTAGACCAATTTGAAAACTGGACCAAAAATTAAGAATCTACATACACAGTTAGATTTGGCATATCAAAGAACCCATTTATTCAATTTTTGATGAAATCAAACAAAGTTTAATTTTTGACCAACTTGAAAACTAGGCCAATAATTAAAAATCTAAGTACATTTTTAAATTCAGCATATCAAAGAACCCCAAGGATTCAATTTTTGTTAAAATCAAACTAAGTTTAATTTTGGACCCTTTGGACCTTAATGTAGACCAATTTGAAAACGGGACCAAAAATTAAGAATCTACATACATAGTTAGATTCGGCATATCAAAGAACCCCAATTATTCAATTTTTGATGAAATCACACAAAGTTCAATTTTAGACCCTTTGGGCCCCTTATTCCTAAACTGTTAGGACCAAAACTCCCAAAATCAAACCCAACCTTCCTTTTATGGTCATAAACCTTGTGTTTAAATTTCATAGATTTCTATGTACTTATACTAAAGTTATGGTGCAAAAACCAAGAATAATGCTTATTTGGGCCCTTTTTTGGCCCTTAATTCCTAAACTGTTGGAACCAAAACTCCCAAAATCAATCCTAACCTTCCTTTTGTGGTCATAAACCTTGTGTTAAAATTTCATTGATTTCCATTTACTTATACTTAAGTTATTGTGCGAAAACCAAGAATAATGCTTATTTGGGCCCTTTTTTGGCCCTTTATTCCTAAACTGTTGGAACCAAAACTCCCAAAATCAATCCCAACCTTCCTTTTGTGGTCATAAACCTTGTGTTAAAATTTCATTGATTTCTATTCACTTTTACTAAAGTTATAGTGCGAAAACCAAGAAAATGCTTATTAAGGCCCTTTTTGGCCCCTAATTCCTAAAATGTTGGGACCAAAACTCCCAAAATCAATCCCAACCTTCCTTTTGTGGTCATAAACCTTGTGTTAAAATTTCATTGATTTCTATTCACTTTTACTAAAGTTATTGTGCGAAAACCAAGAATAATGCTTTTTTGGGCCCTTTTTTGGCCCTTAATTCCTAAACTGTTGGAACCAAAACTCCCAAAATCAATCCCAACCTTCCTTTTGTGGTCATAAACCTTGTGTTAAAATTTCATTGATTTCTATTCACTTTTACTAAAGTTATAGTGCGAAAACCAAGAAAATGCTTATTTGGGCCCTTTTTGGCCCCTAATTCCTAAAATGTTGGGACCAAAACTCCCAAAATCAATCCCAACCTTCCTTTTGTGGTCATAAACCTTGTGTTAAAATTTCATTGATTTCTATTCACTTTTACTAAAGTTAGAGTGTGAAAACTAAAAGTATTCGGACGACGACGCCAACGTGATAGCAATATACGACCAAAAAATTAAAATTTTTGCGGTCGTATAAAAAAATTTAAAGAATTTTTGTAATGTTAATTTTTTAATATGAGTAAAATGATAACTATATTTAGTATGTGCATACCTTGCAAGGTCCTCGTGTCTGTAACACAGTTTTCATTTAACTTCAACCTCATTTCCTGGTTCAGTGAACAAGGTTAAGTTTTTGTGGTCAATAGAAAAAAGAAGAATTGCCAATGAGACAACTCTCCACAAGAGACCAAAATGACACAGAAATTAACAACTATAGGCCCTCAACAATGAGCAAAGCCCATACCGCATAGTCAGCTATAAAAGGCCCCGAAATGACAATGTAAAACAATTCAAACGAGAAAACTAACGGCCTTATTTATTTAAAACTAGAGGCTCTCAAGAGCCTTTGTCGCTCACCCATATTTACTGCTGCTTTGTAAATTATGTGAAATTAGGTTAAAACGTAATTAATAGTATAAGATATTAGATATTATCAGATAATATAATGATATCTAAGATAATAACCAAAAACTGCAAAATTTCTTTAAAATAACAAATTCAGGGACAGCAACCCAACAACGGGTTGTTGGATTTGTCTGAAAATTTGTGGGCAGATAGATTTAAATCTGATGAACATTTGCTCTAAATGCTTTAGTTTCAGAGATATAAGCCAAAAACTGCATTTTACTTCTGTTCTATTTTAGCCATGTTGGCCATCTTGGTTGAAAGGCAGGGTCATCGGACACATTTTTTAAACTATATACCCTAGTGATGATTGTGGCCAAAATTGGTTAAATTTGGTCCAGTAGTTTCAGAGTAGATTTTTGTAAAAGTTAAGACGAAAGACCACACACACTAAGTGAACGAGAAAAGCTCATATGACCTTTCAGGTCAGGTGAGCTAAAAATGAATGAAAAACAAATATGCATCACATAAACAAACGACAACCACTGAATAACAGGCTCCCGACTATATTTGGTGTATGGTATGATGGAAATATTTTATAATGTACATGTCAGTCTAACAAGTTTTATTTGACCTTGACTTATTTTCAATTCATTTCTTTTTGTTTTGGTATGTTTTTCTTAAACTATAAGCAATAGGTCAACTACATTTGTTGTATGGAAGGATTGTAAGATGAATGTGTCATCTGACCTTGACCTCATTTTGGTCGATGTTCAGTTTTCATGGTTAAGTTCTTTGATATAAAAAGCAATAGGTCAACTTTATTTAATGCAGATTGATTGTAAGGTGTACATGTCTGTCTGTCATGGTTAATCTGACCTTGACCATATATTCTGGATTCATTGGTCAATGTGTAGTTTCTTAGTTAGGTCTGCTTCATAAAAAATATATGCAAAAGGTCAACTGGTGTATAGAATGATTGTATGGTGTACATGTATTTCTTGTTTGGTTTATCTGACCTTGACCTCATTTTATTGGATCATGTTATATTCCAATTAAGATAGGAAAAATGGAGCTACCTTCCAGAAACCAGTTTTCTAAATATTTTCTACTGTACTTTTAGTTTAAAAAGTGACATTGACCTTTTACAAAATGACCCTGAAATAGGTTTTTGCTGTCCCCAATTCTTTCATTATTATTAAATCATTCCAATCAAACAATAGAAGTAACAAATGTACAAATTTGCCTATATTCAATAACAGTACCTTTGACCTTTCGACCCGAAGATCACTTCCCTATTTCTTCCATCTGTAAGAATGCCATCCAAATCAAATCAGAAAATATCCAGTAAACTTCTGGCCATAATATTGAGTTGACAACCGACAGTTTATGCCCCTTAATGGATATTTACCAGACTTTTTTTTGTGATTTTGGTTTTTATCTTAGAAATTATAAAAGATATATAAACTATGAACCCAGCCAAATGGACTAGTATCATTGTGTGTTTTGGGGAGGGATCAAAGGGAGACATACAACCTATAAGCCACACATCCATACACGGAATATAGTTGACCTATTGCTATTAGCATCTAAGAAACAGATATAACCAGGATACTCTCAACATTGAACTATGTCAATAAAGTCACTTTCAGATGAAACCTGCCAGCCAAAATGCTGCCAGATATAGATATGAACATCAAATATAGATGACCTTTTGCTTAGAGTATCAGAGAAAAGGTCCAAACTAAACACTAAAAAATAACCAATGAACCCTGAATATGAGGTCACGGTCATCTGATTCTATCCAGACAGACTTGTATACCTTACAATAATTCCATACACCATAAATAGTTAACCTATAGATTATACAGTATTTGATAAACACACCAACACATAACATTGACCAATGACACATGAAATAGAGGTCAAGGTTATAGGAGACCAGCCAGTCAGACATGTATGCATTACAGTTATATCCATTTCTGAATCATGAAAATGAGGTCAAGGACAATGGACTTGTGACAGGACAGAAACTTTGTAAAATAAAACATCTGCATTCAAGTAATGAAACATCCAAGACATTTTAGACAAACTCTTTGTGAAATATAAAGTTTTATAAAAATAGTTTATGTCATCAATGCCAGATAATAAACCCTGTCTCACTATCTACATTTTTTTTGGCAGGTACAACAAAATCATAACAAATGAACTTCAATTGAAAATTTTCAGGCAAAACAAAAATAAATCAGTTTTAAAATCAATCATTTCCATTTTTATTCATCTTGCATTCACATAAAATTCAGTAAACAAAATTTTATAGAATGTTTCAACAGTTTTACAAAATGTTAGCACATTCCTCAAACAAAATATAAATATCTACCAACAAAAAACAAAAACATATGCACAACAAACATGTGTGTTACACATATTGCACATTTCCATTTTAATCCGGGTCTTTATCTTATATTAAAGTATTTCTGCAAGTCAATGAACTTTAAAACATTCTAATCTTCCAGGCTACAAACTTTCACTGATGAAATTGGTCAACAAATACTTGATAGTTGAAATTTGTTTGTTGTATCTTTCCAATTGTCAATAAACAAACAGATTTTCTTGAAATACCAGTGTTCAATATAATTTTATCCTCTATATTTAGAATAATTGATGAAGTGTCAGAATCAGAAAGAAAAAGGTGTCTTCAAGAAATTATTGACTTTTTCAAAACCTGGCACTGGGAAAATAAAAAGATTTTTTGGTCTAAGCTGAGATGTATATAACACAAAAATTATGACATTTTAACTACATGCCAAGACTTGAAATGCACATGCTTATGAATAAGTATCTATATTGCATTCTGACATTAATTCACAATACTTGTCAGTGATAATTTGATGTCAGAAGGATTTTACGTTGTTGTCTCATTGATATATTCACCCCAGCATCTGTAACTCTTCTTTTCATTCATTTTCCAATGTTTAATGTATTACAAGGTTTAAAACGAAAATGTGCAAAATGTTTCCAACAATACTTAAAAAATAGAAGACTGCCATTTCTCAGGCATACATACTGCAGTAATAAATTAATTATACTACTCTACTATAACAATATAAACATTAACAAGGCTTCTTATCTAACATTGGCGTTCAAGGGTTGGAGAGCAATACTAATTATACTTTTTAAATTGCACTTGGTTTTAAGTTGTATTAACCCTTTCAACGCTACACAAAAAAATAGAAAAATGGCTGCTGCTGCTGCATTTTTTTTTAGTACATTCATTAGAACAGTATTTTCCTTTTCAGACTGCTGTATCTTTTTTATTATATGAGATACAGAGAAAGTTATTGCATGAAAAATGCTCAGGAGAGCATGAACTGTAATGTTAGGCAATTATTTTACTGAAATTTTTATCAGGTTACCTGCAATTTCAGGTAATTAACAGGTAAAAGGTGTAATTTATTACATTTGTGTTGAAGTTTGAATAAAAACTACTTTTAGTCTTCATTTATTTTGTTGTTTTATCTGCCATATTGTAAAGAAGACACCAGTTGCCCGATTCCGTAGCGTATTGTACCATACATAACGTTTTATGTAATCGTGGCACAAATAAATAGCTCCGTCCTAAAAAAATTCAGTCAACCTCCGTTTTCCCCCCTTTTTCTATGTCTCGTAATGATCGATCAAATCATATTTCCCACACGAATTTTATGTAATAAACACATTGAGATAACAAGAAATCTTTTAACTAATCCTCGTTGTAAGTTTCGCCAAGGAAATGCTGAAATTTTTCCATATTTACAGCTTCGTTTCCGATTTCCGCCATTTGCATTTGTCAAAATATTTGTTTTTATTTTCCTTCTATTTTCCTTCTACTGCATGATTTTACTATAAAAATTGTCGGGATTTCAAGCGCAAATGAGACCTTGCATATCCTAGATTCAAACGAGGAAAAATTAGAGAGAACCCGAATGAAAACCGAATGGTTTAAGAGTCCTTATGAAAAATCCTTTTTCATCGCGGCATATGCCGCGAATAGCAGTGGCGAACGGCGTACGTCATCGCGGCATATGCCGTGTATAGCGTTGAAAGGGTTATAAAATATCTTGAAATCTGATATTACTTCACTGTTAATTCATTTCCAAAAATAAAAAGAATGTTACGATATCACATTGAATGAAATGTGAAATCACATGGGTATTGATTTTAGTTCTGAACTGAGTGAAGGTGTGTTAATTTACATGCATCATTCTACACACTATAAAACTAAATAAAATAATATAAACTTTCATCTATAGAAAAAATACATTTTCTGATATTCTTAATGTGACAATGCATTTACTCTTACAGCTACAGATTTTTTTTCATTTAATAACAAAAATATCTTCATTTAGCGCTACATAAAATCAAGCCATTCATTAATTAGAGACCAGTCTCTATCTACATTTAACAAAATGGTACACTCTTTGTATCAACACAACACTTTATAAATGACTTAGAAAAAAATCACAATTAATCAAGCTATAAAAAGAGGAACAATGTTATTTTTCTAAAATACTAGGTACCATATAAAGTAGGAATAGGATTTCAAATTCTGTAAATATGAACTTATTCTTATTCTGCTGTCTGTTTGTTTATATTATGTAACAGAAGACCATTATTCACATATTTGGAGTTTTCTAGAATAGAACTGAAATTATTCTCACAGTTAATGATTTAGTACACATATAAGTTTTCTATGGTATATTAGTCGTTGAGCACTCATTCTATGTGTAAACATATACTTTATATATACATAGTGAACATGGTGAATATCCAGAATTCCTTTTTTTCACAATAGTTCCTAACATCTAATTCATTTAAAGCTGTCTATTATCAGTCTCATGAATAAATAAAGACATAAACACTGTTGTCATTGATATGAACACATAAGGAGATTTCACAACTTCACAGAAGTCTAACATTGAACACATGTTATCATGAAGTCCGTCTATTTGCAGGTCGTTTTATGGATTTAAATATTTGTCTTGCCAGCTCTGTCATTAACAACTGGTCTTCTGTTTTACCACAAGCAATACGTTCATAGGCAGCATTAAGCTGAAAAAAAGTTCATGAAATTCTAGTTATATTATCAGTTTTAATCAATTCTTAAAGTTTAGTGATAGCCATTACACTGAAGTGGAGCATTCTATTTTTTACAGTTTAGAATTTGATCTGTTTGTTGCCTACAGTAAAACAATTTTTGTATGTTTATTGGTTTTTATTAGTGCGGTTCATTAGTCAAAGTGTTTGTTTCCTGTTGGTTTTCCCGTTTGAATGGTTTTACACTAGTCATTTTTGGGGCTCTTTATAGTTTGCTGATCCGTGTTAGTCAAGGCTCAGTGTTGAAGACTGTACTTTAACCTTTAATGGTTTACTTTTACAAATTGGGACTTGGTTGGAGAATTGTCTCATTGGCACTCATGACAAATCTTCTTATATCTATAACAATCTTACAATTACCTGCATGACAAATCAGTAAACATTTACTTTACCTGGCAAGTTATTTTGAACATACCTTTGCAACTTGTTTAATGTCTTTTACTTCATTTTCCTGGAATGTTATTCTTTTACTAGACTTAAACCTCTGCAATGGTAAAGATAAAACATGTGATTCATAATTACTTTCATAAATAATAGTGGTAAAATGTAAGAATACACCTGAACTGTCAAACAAAATCATTGGTTATCTAAAAACAACATTTTCTTTTCATCTAGAATATGCCATCATAAAGCTGTTAACTTTCTGTTAAACTTAAGGATGTACTTAGGTGAGGTTAGGTGAAAATTAATAAATTAAGGAGTTAAAATTGATACTATAAGCTGGTAGAGCATCAATTAAGGATAAAAGTAAGCTAAAAATATTGATAGGTCATGGACCTCCTTTTCGAGATATTTGAGATTTAAAATATGGCGGGAAAAGGCTGACTCGGACTTTTACCTTATATTTGCATTGTTATTATTATGTCTCAAAACAAAAGAAAGAAAATTAAGAATCTTTTAAAATTTTGGTGAATGACCCTTAATGAGCTATTAAATTAAGTCTTATATGAAACAATAAATGGCTGTTATGGGGCAAAATATTTTACATTGTATTGTATGGAAAAACACCAAGGAGTCCGAACATTTGACACAAATTCCAAAACTCACCTAAGTACATCCTTAAATTATTAACATATGTAATAGGTTTCAAGTTGATTACATGGTAATCTGCCTAAAACCAAAACTTAAATCAGATACAGGACAGACAGATGCAGACTTGAAAACAATGCACTGTACTTATGTAGGCAGGGTATAAAAATACTGTGACCTTATCTCATAATGTTAGTCTCTTCCTAAATCCATCTCTTCACCAAATTACATTTCAGATATGTTTCATATAAAAGGATGTGTTTGCAGAAGGTATACAAGGTTTAAGGTATGCAAAAATTTAAGTACAACTTGTAAAATCAGTATTATTTTCATTTATGCTCATCTTTACATGGTATACTACATGTGGGTAGATGGAATTGTGTTTAAATGGTTTAGGAATGGACAGACAATGTGATTCAGGGGTGGATCCAGCCATTTTAAAAAGGGGGGGTTCCCAACCCAGGACAAAGGGGGGGTTCCAACTATATGTCCCCATTCAAATGCATTGATCAGCCAAAAAAAGGGGGGGTTCCAACTTCCGGAACCCCCCTCCCCTGGATCCGCCAGTGGGATTCATACCCTAATCTTTATTGGTATCATATACTAAGAATCTTTGTAGAATTTAGCACAGTTGTTTAGTACAATGAAGTCTTCCTACCTTTACTTCCTTCTTCTCATTATCTTTTTGCTGATTGAACACATCATCCATGACTTCTTCTGCTAAGGTGTCCTTGATAATGGACGGAGGCGAGAATAGAATGCTGGTATCACCAAGTAAAGATTTACTCTATAAAAGAAAAAACAGAAATTAGAAAAATTTTAAACAAGCATGACATCAATTTCCCTTATCAATCAGAAATTATTTTGTACAATAAGTCCAGGACTAAGGTCATTTTAATTTGAGTTTCAGAACTTGTTCTGTCTTGTTGATAATAAAATATAACAAAATGATTTTAAGAAATTGACAGCTTCTGATTGGTACTAAATGAAGTTATTTGCATACCAACTTACCTTAAAACCTATTATATTATTGTTTAAAATACACATTTTATACCAAGTCAAAACTGTAAAATAATTTTTATATGGAACAATACTCACTGGTGTTTCTGGAGACATGATCATAGACTCTGAGAAGTTCATGTCAGATGCTGACCATTTGTTTGCCAATGACTGTCTAGCCTTCTTAGCAGCACCCTACAATTTACAATACAACATGTCATGTGATTCATGTTTAAATTGTATTAATTTCAATATGTAAACTAAAGCAAATAAACTTCTTTCTTGGATTTTGTCATGATCTGAATGTGAACACTTTCTCCAAAGTATGTCATTTTTGGACGTAGTTAATAGCACCTGGTGATGATTCATAGCATAACCAGGTATGATTCTATGGGGCCTTCTTCAGAAGCAGAATGATGGATTAATAGTGGCATTCTTTTTATGTAGTGTGAAAGTTATCACGCATCTGGTTATATTCATTTATGGATAATTTTTATCCATTTAGTTTTAAAAAATCGGGTGGAATTTTATTTTAAAACACACTAATATTTATTCAGCTGGTTTTGTATGTTTGTGTTCTGTTAAATATTGTTTTATCATTACTTTCTCTCTTTATTTCACATAATTTATTTTACTTTTCTCTGGTTGCAAAATGTCAGTTTGAATAACATGTTCCTTTCCTTGAGAACATTTGTTACTTTCCTCTTTGTGTGACATTCCATGTCAAAATTGACATAAACTTACTCTATCTTAATTATTTACCTTTTGTTTTCTCTCTCTTGGTGTGACATACATTGTCATAGTTGACATATCAGCATCATAGCCTGTATCTTCTTTCATCATCTCATCAATGTCTTTCTCAATCTGACCAGGACTCTAAAATATAAGATATTTCAACCTTTTAGTATAATTCATTGGCATAGAGCATATGAAAATAAGTGATCAGACTTCCACATGTGTATAGATATTTTTACTTGAAAATTAAAATTGATCATGTCTTATTACTGAATTTTTTAAATTCAGAAATGGTAATTTCAATATATTTCCTTAACTTTTGTGGAATTGTACACGTTAACACTATTACAACACATTAATACTAGACGATCATTTTTTGTAAATTAACCAAAATATATAAAAAGTTTAACAGCTTCTTTTTTTTTTTTAGAATTTAGCCATATCTGAATAAAACTAGACAAAAAATATCTGCAATTTCATACACTACTTGTCACATGTGATTATAAAATGATAAAATTTATGTTTTGAAATAATAAACCCAAAGAATTGTCCAATACAATAAATAAAATAGGTTTACAAGGCCACTTTGATATTCTTAAAATTTATAGAAATTTCTAACTTCTAAATTGTGGATGATTTTAAAATCGTAGTCTTCTACCAAACAAATCCCATAAATGTTAAAAATATGTTACTAATTTTGAAACAGAATTTAAAACATGTTATATAATTGAAACAATATTATGTAGTCAACTTACAACATCTTGCAAGACTTTAGATTTCTTTTCAATCTCTGCCAATGCTGTTTTGAATGGAGTTGGTGTCCTAGGTGTGGCATCTAAAATGGTTCTTCTAATACATGGAGTATTCAAAGTAGATCTACAAAAATTAAATTAACATAATTTGTTACTTTGTTAAGTGTTATGCTTCTATTTTACAAAGTAAATAGTGACTGGCCAAGTAAAAATAAAAACAGATGCCTCTATTTATATAAAAACAAGTCCTTGAGCTCTTTTTTATTTTCAAGTTAATGTGGAAGTTTCACAATCCAAGCTATTGTGGATTCGTTAATATTCGTTGATTTCATGGGTACAGGGGAACCACAAATTTAAATATTCAAAGAATTACAAATTTTCAAATGGAACGGATGCAGACTTTGCCAAAACCACAAATTTAAATATCTACGAATATGCAAGTTTTTCTCAATCCACGAAAATTGGTACACACAAAAATAAATGAATCCACAGTATGTTACTGTTTAACTTATCCAGATAATCATAAACAATGCATACTCTGTATTTCCAAATGTAAGGCACTTAAGCAACTGCTATTTTTTCTGTTTTTCTTAAAATTTGTCAGTGTTCTTTTTAAAAAAAAACCAGGTCATATTTAAGGTAGCACTACAGTCAGAATTTTCTGACTCCAACCAACAGTCTTTAACGATTAATTTCTCCAAAACTACTCAATGGATTTTTAAAATCTTTAGCTCATTATAAAGGTGAAATATTAATTCTTCTTAATCTGTAGATAAATTAATTTTTGGTATGATTAATCTCAAAGTATAGCTCCTTAATTGCCAAAAAAGTGGTCATCCAACTTGGATGAAAATGACACATTCAGGTCAAATGGTAGTAAAAATTTGTTTTCATCCCTTTAATCAACCATACACTATAAACATAACCGTGTCTCAGATTTTTGATGTATGCCTCCAGTAAGAAGATATATTGATGTAACTGCTGGGTACCAAACCTCATTTCACCTTTCATCTTTGGACAACTATAAATTCATTTAGAAACAAATTATCCAAAAACTGGGACACGGTATTGTAGAAAATACTCCCTTTAATCACATATATCAAAGTCAAACCTAAAGGGGTACCAATGAAGTTTCTGTTTTCATTTTTTGCTAACAATTCTCATGAAAAATTGTTCAGAGAAATGACCTAAAAACTGAATTTCCCCCTTATAACCCCTATAAATGTATCATTAGTACAAAAGTTCCACTGAGAACACCCAAGGAGTGTTCTGACACCATTATTTTATCAATATAACCACACACTTTGTGTCTTTGATGCTCTAATACTGTAAATTTTGAATTATATGTGCACTGACCCACACTAACTTAGCATTTGGCAGGAGTTTGACGTCACAGATTTGACCAACATCTGTGATGTAGTAATTAAATATAGACAAAGCTCCGCCTCTCTCCAGACAGTCTAAGATAAGAGAATAACAGGAATGACCAGCTGCATATGAACAATTTTTAACATAATTATATTCACTATAAAGAATGATTTCATATGTATTTTAAAAAGAAATATACTATGAAATTAGAACATTAAAATTATGCAATAAAAGACATGTTCCATAAAAGATCAAGACCATCCCCTTGCTGAAAATAAATTCTGGATTCTTGAGTTTTATGGAATTTAAAAATTTCACATAAACTTAAAATTGGTTTAAGTGTCTGAAACTCCTAACAAAAGACAGATTCAGAGACATATACTTCTTGTTTGTAGTAAGAACCTTAAAAGTTTAAAGTTTGTCAGAGGCTTTCAAGATACTTTCACACTCTTATCCTTAAATATACGTTATATATATAGTTTTGTTCATTTTGGTAAGATTTCTTCCCTTTAGATTTTCTCCTTTTTAATAACTTTCCATTTTCTCTGTTTACTTCAAAGTTATATAAATTACTTTTGTTGCAATACACATGATACAATGAGATAAGATCACACTATTTATCTTGTGGTCAGTGATTAACAGCTGGACACTGGCATCAACAGATGATTGACATATTAGCCCCTCCTAAATGCCTATATATTTGGATTAATTACCATGTGCCTTTATTTACATAAGCTCATTATCAATTTACTCCCTGTTGTGATATGATAATGATTTTGGGATTTTTACAAACTGTGTAGAATAATACTTACTTTAAAATTATGTGATATAAAAAAATATCTTAAAAATATCACTGTTAGACTGTAGTGCTACCTTAATAATCCTTACAATAATAAACTCTTCTTTGTTATTTTGTCAGGATGTATATTGCAACTTTTAATTAACTTTATATGTTATCTTACAATCAGTTTTATTTAGTAGTGTATTAAGTGTAGCTTAATAAAAGGCATAGCTTGAGGTTGCTAAAATAAATGTAACAAAATGTTTTTATATATATATGTGCGTGATATTTTAAAGATACATCTTTATGGTAAACAGGTAGAAAAAATCATAAACCTAATAACATGTTACACAGTATAGCATAACGAGATGAAGAATTGCAGTTGCTGACATATTTGCTACACAAATATGTTACAGACAGAAATGTATACAAACAAAGGTAAACTTAGGGCAAGAGTATAGTTAAGAATGTTTCACTCAGTAGTTGACAACTTTATACAGTTGGATTATCTTACCTGTCAGAAAGCTTGGTAATTGGTGTATTGAGTGATGTATTTGGTGTAGGCGTAGCTAAATTAGGATTGCTGCAGACAGGCGTGGATGTCAGTTTCCCAAAGTGTACTTCTGGACTGTTTAAAAATTGTGATGGAGAAAATGGCAGGTTTTTAATTGGAGTACCAGTTGGAGTGACTGGTTCCTTTTTAAATTCCACTTGGGTTTCAGTAGATATATCTGGACACTGGTTCTCTATGTCATCCTTTATTGGTTGTTTATAGGTTCCCTGTTTACTTTTCTGCCAATTGTCTGAATCAGTAGATGAGTTAACTGGACAAGACTGGATCAGCTAAAGAACAAATATTTTAATACAACATTTAACTTTATATGTTCGCATATAGATTCTACAACTACATCAAGTTTGATACGATATTTATCCACCTGAGACATTAAATTTTCAAATTTAAAATGCAAGGCTTGCCAAGCTTTTTAAATATTTAAAATTTAACTGTCCAGACTGGATAATTATCGTATTGTACGAGATTTGGTAGCGGAATGTTTCTCTAATGATTTTTAGACGATATGCAAACAATCTTAAGCCGCCATTTCTATAAAACCAGGGTTAATGCATCATTTTCTACATAACTTAAGAAAATGCCTGTACCAAATCAGGAATATGACGTTTGATGTGTTTTTAATGTTCTGCTTCCTTTGAAATCATTTTTTTGTATAAAATACTGCAAATAAAGTTTTGTTTTAAGATGTTAATGTGAAACAATATTCTTTTTTACCTGTAGGGACTATTGATGGTATAGAGTAAAGGGTATAAATTTCATATCCTATCGTCCTTTTTCTTTTCCAAAGAATAACTGTATTAAAGGACTATAAAAGTAAAGGGTATATTTTTTTTTATTCTACCTTTCTTTTCCTCTTCCTAAGAATAGCAGGTGGACTAGTAAATCTAGATACAGCTGGAGAACTGATTGGTATCAGACAACCAGGACTTCTTAACTTCTGAATAGCTTTACCATTAAATCTATACTCTGAAATTATAAAATTATATTTATACTAAGTCTAGCATTCCAACAAACTGTAAATTCAGAAATTATTGCGTGCATTTACTATTGCGATTTTGTCATTATAGAATTAAATGCGAGATTAATTTTTACGATTTCGACGAAAATCCTGTTTAATTCATATAAAATATGAGTTTGAATCATTGCATTTACAACTCTGTAGCATTTTTCGCAATAATAAATACCTCGCAATAATTACTGAATTTACAGTATGCAACACAGAACCTGTAATCATACAGATTATTACACAAGAAGATTCAGTTAATAATTCCACATTTGAAAAAAAAGATTTAACAAATTGACAAATTTAAGTGTTTGTACTTTTTAAACTTTTTTGTAGCCTTATGGGTTCAGATAATATTGAAGTGTATAACTGATAATTTTCTTATCTAAAATAGATAAACATGATAAACATGTCTTATTTACAATCTTTCTGTCCTTATTTAAACTAAACTTTTTTTCTTTTTTTTTAAATCCATTGACATCTGACGAGCAACTTTTGTATCAAAATATTCTGGCTTGTAGTTCTTATTCCATTGTTTTGTATTTAAAGGTTAACATTTTAATTTGTGGTGGTACTTTAAGATCAATTCTTTATATTTTTTTATGTTGACTATAGTAGAAATACTTCATGAACAGAAATATTTTTCTTAACCCTAACAAGAATGTGTTCATACTATCATTTTCTATGATCCTTGGACCATAAAAATTAGAGTCAAAACTCTTATCTAATATTAAAATTAGAAATTCATATTATTGGGAACATGCGTACTAAGTTTCAAGTTGATTGGACTTCCAACTTCATAAAAAACTACCTTGACCAAAATCTTTAAATGGGACAGACAAACACTATCTTATGTGGGGCATAAAACAATTTGTAATGATCTGTAAACACCACTATGGCTAAACGATTTTAATTTGGTGTTCAGAGCTGTCCCTTATCGGAGAAATGCAATGACTCCAAAGTATATATATAAAGATAAATACAGCAAGATTTATACCTTTAGAATGAAGTGATGTAAATTTTGCTGAATATCTAGTCTGCTGTGTTGTTCCTTGAACAAATTCTATTGACGATAATCCACTCAATCCTGCACTCTTTGAGTCGTAATTTCTACAAAACAAAAATCACATTATAAAATAACAAAAGAATTTAAGCCTATAGTTAGTATATATCTTTTTTCGGGAAATGAAAAAAAGATGTATATTTTTCTTTTCAATAAGTAGTAAAACAGTTTAAGCACCTAAAAAGTGATATTTGAATTGAAATGTATCATTAAAAAGATGGGAAAAATGCTTTCATTATACTGTGTGCAATTACCTTAACCATCTCTTTTATAAGAGATATATTTCAGTTCAATTTATCACTTATATTGATCCTTTACTAATACTTGAAATATCTTTATGCTAAATATTTCGTATTCCTATCTGCTGTGAATGCAAAATGTAATGTAAGTGAAGATTTAAATATTCTGATCTTTATTTTGAACATTTTCAACATTATGATGATTTTTATGACATACTGAACAGTTACTACTGCCTCTGAGTTATGCTGATTTGGAAACAGTTTTACTGGATGAATTCCCTGCATGTTAACCACACTGCTAGGTGTATATGGGTAGGTATATAAAACTGGTCTCTTCTCTAAATCTTCTTCATATTTTCTTTTCATAGTAGAATTCCAATGGTTCTTTATAGCATTGTCTGTTCTGTAACATAAACTTAGAAGTAAATACATGTAAAAATAAGGAGATTTGGTATAATTACCATTAAGACAACTCATGATGGACCCAATAACAGGTATTGTGGATTAATCTATTTTGATTGGAACCCATTTTTAACAGAATGAGGAAAAATTTTCATGGATATTTGATATCTCAGAGCAAAAGTCTGCAAACAAGCCTAAAGGAAAAAAAATTGACGGTCTATTAGAGATGTGTGATGTAAGTTGCTAGACTTGATAGCAGGGATGAAAAATTTTTGTCCTGCAATTTTTTTAGTTGTAATCTCTGTCCTGCCTTTTTATTTTTCACGCTATTCGGTCCTGCCTTATTTTTTATTAGTTTATCCTTTCTTATTTTACATGTATTCTAATCCTGTCGTTTTTCCCCCAAAGTTGCCTTCTTTTCTCACTCAAAACTCTTTTCTGGCCTTTTTTCTACCCCCCCCCCCCCCCCCTTCCCCTAAATATGGTAGCTCCCTAAAGTTTGATTGGAAATTAATGTTGCTATACAATAAAACTTTATATTGTAACAGACATCAATTCTTGAGTCAGTTTTTGGAAAATATCTATTCCTAACACTTGTATTCTTTACCTGCCAGGCAAGTATTTAGCGATCTCTGCCCACCTATTGCCTAGCTCTCTGTGTAAGGCATATATCAAATTATCTTCGTCTTCTCTCCAAGCTGACTTGTTGATGTCTGGGTTTAGATGATTATGCCACCTGTTAACAAAAAAATAATTCTGAGGTTTTTGTATGTTATGACACAGAGATACACATGTCTTGCTTTCTGCAATTTTGATAGTAAAACGCAGAAGTTTTAATTTGAATTAAAATATTTGAATGTCATTTAAAAAAAAAACCTGTATCTGTTTGTCAGGAAAAGTTATAAAATTCATGTAACAGTCAAATAAAATATTATTTATCCATTTTTATGATTTTCTCCATTATCCTTTGCCATGTGCAATGTATGTACCTATATAATTTTTATTCCAATAATTATAGTAGAACATTATTTAATTATCATACAGCAGTTCTACAATTTAAAATCACATATATCTATAAAGGGTGTTAGTGAAAAAATAAAATATGTTTCACCTTTCTCTACACTGTTTACCAGTTCGACCTTTCAAATGACGTGAGATCACTGTCCAACGTTTTGGTCCTAGTTCCTTGACAAGTTTTATCACCTTTTCGTCCTCCTGTTAAAAGAGAAATTAACAATTACTTGAAGAATACTTTTGAAAATATCCAAAACTTACTTGCAATTTTTTTCTGTTCAGCATTTTCATTGTACTAGGTACTGTTTAAAGAAAATATATACAGTAACATGCAAATGCAGTTTAAGTGCATGTTAAAACCCTTGCAGAAATAATTGAACTACATGTATGTTTTCTTCAACTTAAAAGTTTTTGATTCTTTAGTTGGTTTCTTCATATTCAACAGAAAAGGACATATATGTATGACAACAATTTGATATCTATATACATTCAATGTGTATTAATTGTGTTAACTTTTGTGTTTATATATAAAAATCGTCAATACCTCTTTTGTCCAGGGTCCTTTAATAAGTTCAGGATTAAGTACTTTAAACCAACGATGCTGACACTGTATGTCAATTCTATCACGAAAATACTGTGCCACTTTCTTCCAATCTGTATTATTGTGTTTCTGTAACTCTACTACTCTTCTAAGTAAGTCGTCCTGGAAATACAAATTATTTCAATCTCATGCAAAAATCCTACTGCATAAAATTATCAACAATCTCCAGAAATGGATGTCTCCAAATATTGATTTTGACTCTCTAATATGGAATGAAACTTGAAATATTTTTTCTGGATAAAACAACAAATAAGTTATAACATAAGGTTAACAAGGGTCTGTCAAATTGAAGGAAAAAATCTGGTTGCTATCAGTATCACATTGAAAGTGTCATTATTAAAGTTATTCATAACTAACATGACTAATAACATGAATAAACAGCAAAAGTGAAATTTGTCAATATGAAACTTGTACTCTACTTTTTCATCATTAAAACAAATCAAATTTGATGCTTTGTTTAAATATTTTTAATAAAATTTTGAATTTGAAATGACACAAAATACCATTCCAGCCTCATCGTGTGAAAAAAAATGTTCATAGGAAAGAAAAACAGTTGATGGTTGTAAATAAATCGGTTGTAGATCTAGACTGGATTCTCATTCTACAGCTTTTGGCCTCAAACTTAAATAATAACTGTGTACTGGTGGACTACTAAGTTTTCTTGCAGTATAGAAGTCTATATAAAACACACCAAAATTGTGAAGTTTTTAGTCCATTCAATAATCAAAACAATCAAAGAGCTGAAAGCTCTGAGGAAAAATGATGCCACTGTCTCTAATATTGGGATATTTTTTATGTGAGTCTTGATTTTCACATACCGTAATAAGTTTAACATTGCAACATGTCTGGTAAGAATGTAATTGCTATTCGTATATTGTGTGTGTGTGAAGTGAAGATGACAACTGGCTGGTTTTTGGGTCCATTCGCCCTGATTACAAAATTTTAGGTAAAAAAACTTTTTGTTACTGTTAGAAAAGGTCTAATGAAACTCCGGTAATTTCAAATCCTGTGCGATCTTTTGCGGTATTTTCTTGTGAAAACCTGTTTTCAATCATCAAACAGAAGCTGGAACTGCTTGTAAATGATTCTAGAACGCTTCATGATTGTCAAAATAAGTTTAATTCACTTAAAAAACAATTTAGAAACTTGTGTATGTTTAAATAGGAAGTTAAAAAGGCATGTGTAAAAGAAGAAATTAACCGGTGAGAGTCGAAATCCGTACATGACAGATATCACTATAATAAGACTTTGAAAGTAAAACAGTTCCATCCTTTTGTAAAACAGTCTTTAATAATATACCTATCACATTAATGTTTGAAGAGTCTTAAGCTAATACAAACCATATTAGTCAGTATGAAACACCGAAACGGAATGAACAATAACCGGTTACGTTTTGAAGTTTACAAATTCTAAGCTGGTTTACGGTTGTCTTTTTTACTATGTTTGTATCGTTTCAATCAAGCAGATTCCAGTTTATTTCAACCAATGCATTGAAAAGAAACGAGAAACTTGTAATGAAAGGTTTAGTTTTTATATTTATCAGTATTAATTTGATATTGAATAGAAATAACTTATTAATTTAGATGAGTTAAAATTATTAGTTTGAAAAATGATGAGAGCGCCCTCTACAATACCAATAACAAAGATGGGGGAACGTAAACAAACCACCTCGCTGCAAAAATGATTTTTTTCTCTTAATTCTTGCTTATTGTACTCTATAGTCTGCACCCCCATCTGGAAGGTCCAATTTTGGAGAATAAAACTGCGGACTATACAAGCCTTTTCTAATGGACTGGTCAAGATTTTTTTGTGTAAATAAAATAAAGTATGTAAACTGGTTCCCTTCCCACTACAACACTTTGTTCGAGTGTAGCGTAATACAAGCAGATTCCAGTTAGTATGTAAAATAGTAAATATGAAACCGAGTGCGGTAGGCAGAAATATAATCGACTTCCTGTTGTGGGCAATGGTATCGGAAACATGCCGCTGATAGCGTCATTTTCCAAAAATTAATGTAAATGAAATTTTGTGAATTTTTTTCTACTTACCTCTTCTCTTGACCAACGACCTTTATTAACGTGTTTATGTCTTTGTGGAAGATTATAATCATGATCTATATGCTCTCCGTCATCAGTCTCCTCGTCACTGCTAAAAGACTGTCTACTTGATGAACTAAAAAAAAATATACAAATCCTTAATACAATGTAGTAAATGAGTTGCTTACATCTAAGTCATTTAAACTATGATAGTTGTCTCATTGGTAGTAAGGCCAACTAAAATTAATTTTCATCCAAATTTTTGAAAAAAATGGGGTGGGTGGGAGGATTTTATTTTTTATTTTTTATTTCTTATGAAACCCTCTTGTGACGTGTTCTTCATATACCCAAGTGTAATAATAAGCTTATATCATGTATGTACATGTATTTATAAGGAATCGTACATAATTTTTCAAATCTTAAATAAAAATCTAGTGTTGACAACCACTCACGGTTCTACATGTAATTGCTGCTTTAGAAACCTATTTTTAGTAAACGGCATAAACATACGAGAAATGCTCTCTTCATTTGGACTTCCTTCACCAAATTTATGTTTTTGTGTCTCCATAAAATGGAATAAATATGCATTTGTGTTGTACAGAATAAAATGAAAACTCAGTTTTGAAAATAATAGGGTTGGTGCTTTTATGATTCTTCTTATAGATGCAAATATAATTAATATGTAAAACATGAACTTAACAAAAAAGAAGTTGTTTAATGACTCTATTGAGGGTATTGGGACAGAAGGTGTTTGCTTTTTGTCAACAAAAAAACAATAGCCATGGGTAAATCTAAGTGTATGTTTGACGACTTTTTGAACTCAATATACTGTCATAAATCTAACAAGTTCGTGCTTGGGTCAATTGGTTTAATCCAGTTATATTTGTACCAATATGTTCCACGATTCTTGCTCTTTGGATATAATTCATAGTCAAAAATTCCTGACACAAAGTCATTTTATCAATAAAATAATCAACGGTTCTAATCACAGAAATGTGTGTCATGCCGCAATTTGCGTTCTTGGACACAGGGTATTACATGAATCCCGAGTATTTCATGCGCTTCTCGTAATCAATCTCTATTCTCGGTAGATGATTTGTCACCATAGAGCTGCAGAATCATTTTAAATTACTCGGAAGAAATACGAAAACCGAAATTTGAAACAGAAGTTTTGAATGAAACGGAAATGAACAAAATCCGGAAATCGTAAATTTTTAAAAATAAAAAAAATCGGGGCGGGGCGATGTCAAAGGGGCGGGCGGGGATGAAAATCTATCAATTAATTTTAATTGGCCTAATCTTACCAATTTTATTTCATATTGACTTCATTCTGAAAACATAGTGACACTATTGCAGGAAATAACCCAGTCATTAATTTCCTAAAACATTCAATTTTTGTACTTATTATTTTAAATGACAATAAATTTAATAAAAAAAGGAAAAAATAAGCACTCCCTGCACTGACAACAATAGCTCCATGAACTACACTTATAATGAGAGAAAAAAAAGGGTATTACTATTGTAAACACTATGACTAGATATTGCTTAAAGCGGTTGGGCAAAGCAAAGTGACTGAAGGGGAAAGTGACTGCTTTGACCTAGTCACATGCTCCGACGACCCCGATCACAAGTCTTCACAATCTATAAACTAGTGTTAATATGTTTTTTGATTGAGTTAACCCTTTCCTCCATAATGACGCCTTTTGATGCTTTTTTTATTCAAAAAATTCTATGCAAATCAAGTATGTAAGAAAATAAATTCCATGGAGGAAAGGGTTAAGCCATTTCAATTGATATTATATTGTGCATCTTTTTGTGTTGTGATGTTACACTATTGTTTCAGATAGGAGTGAAGGTTGACCTTCATACTGAAAACATAGTGACACTGTTGCGGGAAATAACCCAGTCATTAATTTCCTAAAACATTCAATTTTTGTACCTATTATTTTAAATGACAATAAATTTAATAAAAAAAAGGAAAAAATAAGCACTCCCTGCACTGACAACAAAAGCTCCATGAACTACACTTATAATGAGAGAAACAAAAGGATGTTACTATTGTAAACACTGACTATGACTAGATATTGCTTAAAGCGGTTGGGCAAAGCAAAGTGACTGAAGGGGAAAGTGACTGCTTTAACCTAGTCACATGCTCCAATGACCCCAATCACAAGTCTTCACAATCAACTATAAACTAGTGTTAATATGTTTTTTGATTGAGTTAAGCCATTTCAATTGATATTATACTCAGTAACTGTGCGTCTTTTTATGTTGTGATGTTACACTATTGTTTCAGATAGGGGTGAAGGTTGGTACCTATTAAAATATTGAAATCAGCTGCATTTGTTTGAACCTGCAAATCTGGAATCTAATGTTCAGTAGTTGTCGTTTGTTGATGTGGTCCATACATGTTTCTCATTTCACATTTTTCATATAGATTAAACCATTGGTTTTCATGTTTGAATGATTTTACACTAGCCATTCTTTGGGGCTCTTCAAAGCTTGCTTTTAGGTGTGAGCCAAGGCTCTGTGTTGAAGACCATAATTTGACCTATAATGATTTACTTTAATTTTACAAATTGTGACTTGGATGGAGAGTTGTCTCATTGGCACTCACCTAATCTTCTAATATCTATTTAAATCCACAGGACCAAAGCTGATAATTTACAATATTTCAGTTAGATTCTGATGGCCTGTAGAGATGATTTTTTACAAGTCTGACAGTAATTATACAAGCTTAGGCTGGGCCTGTGGTTGAGTGTGAAGACTGATCATTCTAATGCAACAACGTTTGTAACGTTCATTTTGATTGGATAACGTCACTTATCTACACGGCATCAATTGACAATTGATGCTATGGAACGTACGCGCAAGCGCAGACGGCATATGCCAGTTTTTAAATACATGTTTTAACGTTGTTTTCTGTCAGTTTCATTAGAATGGAGATAACAATATTGTATTTTAAGCTCCGACGGCATCAATTGGGGATTTGATGGTCGCAAATACTCGTTTACTGTCTCCGCTAACGCGTCGCCACTAAACTGAATTTGCGACCATCAAATCCCCAATTGATGCCGTCGGAGCTTAAAATACAATACAGTTATCTCCTAAATAACATCATATGATAATTTGAAAACCCTACATATGTACATGGAAACTTTCATAAGTTATTGCAAACAATGGCAAATAAACAACAATGTGAAATACAATCTTGAAAACCAAATGTTCTTCAGTAACATGTCCTGTAGTGACCTATGACCAATGATCCCAAAAATCAATATCAATATGCATGTAGGCTTCTTCCCTTTCTCTATATCTGTCATGTGCATTATTTCATTTCAATCAAGCTAGGGAAAGTCCTAAGTTACCTTCCTGAAACCATTTTCCTAAGCATTCATTTTGTAAACCTATAATACCCTTGTTTTTAAAAAATTCTTGAAAATGAGTTTTTGACAGGCGAGTAGTCTGCAAGAGGAGCGAGCGATATCTTTTTTTGATTTAAAGTGTTACATGCTAGGTTTATCAAACAGAATAAGAAGGAAAAACACTGACATTTTGATGCATAAGGCCTGTTATCCCATTTGAATACATTATTCTGACTCTAAGCAAACAACTGTAGACTCTTTCACCTTGTAGCAGCAAATATTTGAAAAAAAAACTCTTAAATGTGACTAAGAAATGGCAATACCAATGACCTTCACAATGTAAAGAGCATGTAAAACACATGACAATTATTAAATTGATACTTTCAGTTTGTAACTTTTTGGTGAACAGCCTTTTCTGACAATGTTTAAGGTTTAATTAAATTCCACCAAGGGCTGTTCCAAAAAGTAAATGTATGGGGGGAGGGAAGGAAGGTACATTTTATTTGACTCCACCATGCATACATTTTAAATTGGACATTTCATTTAAATGTTCAAGCAATCTTTCTTAAATACCCACCAGCCATCAAATTTTAATACAGGTGCCTTCCTTCCCTCATACAATTAATTCTGGAAAGACCTAAACAAAACATGGGATTTTCTCATGGTTGAAGAATTTTTAGTTGTCAATATTGGCTTACATCTACTTCTTTTGAATTTTTGTGGATAGTTGTCTTATTAAAGCAATTAACCACATCTCCTTATTGTTATATTAAGAGCTGTGCTTGGAAACTAAAAGACAATCATAAGGATATATGTGTTCTAATCAAAACTAGCTACTACTGTGAATTGTTAGATGCACCCTTGGAATGAATAATTTTTTAATATTGGATAGATTTTATTTTGATAGTAGGATTTTGACATATTTCACAGCAAATTGTTGTCTTTTATGGATGTGACAGAGGTCTATATACCACAAAGCATTTTAAAGTTTATTCTGCACAATTGTCCCTGATTCTAAAGTATCTGAAGACCGCCCACATAATATAGTACTAGCCAGGTCAATAAGGTGACACAACAGTTTCTCTGGGCCTATCAATCTCTCCTTGCCCTGTTCACAAGATTTTGGTTTAGGTTTTAGGTATATCAATTGTTTTTTTCCATTAAAAGTGCAAACACATATTTTAAAGGGGTACCTGTTGGTAATCCATTTAAATTATTGTTTGGTTTGGAGGGTGTTCTATCTATTTCAAAATTCACAAATTTACAGTTTAACTCTCCCAAAACAAAAATATCCATGTCAGTGCCAACATTGATAGGTGTAGTCCGAAATTACACTGACGTCCAACAGCTGTTTTGCCAGACAAGCCCCAGCTGCAGTCGTTTGTTCAATGATTGCCTGTCCTCAGCATTGAGCCACAAAAACTGATGGCTTGACATTTTGATTTTCATATTTCCTTTCACTTTTTATTAATTGATCACATGTGCGTTTGAACCCAGACTTGATTATATGCAAAAGACAGTGTCAGTGAGAAAAAAAAAATTTCAAGGCAAGACTAATTTCGGAGCGGCATGCATATGCGGACCAAAAAAATACGGAAGCAGTAGATTTTTGTTTGTTGAAAATTTGATTTTTCAAAAACAGGAGCGGGAAAATCCAAAGAACTATAAATCAATTGGAGTGGCCTTATCTATATATTCAATCTATGCAAGATTTAATAATCATTTCATTCAAAAAAGATTCTTGAGTATTCATACAGAATGGGTTTTTTATCTACATGTATAAACACAAATATGTCATGTATTAACAGACTAAAAGATGGACAAAAGGCAGGCATGGATCCAGCCATTTTGAAAAAGAGGGTTCATAATTTTAAGCCTTTTATTTTTGAATGCAGCCTATGTTGATGCTTTAAGAAATATATCAGATCGATCTTCATTATGCAATAAAGAGTAAGTGCTCTGTCATTGAAAGAGGACGATATTAAAAAGTGTCCAGGGATCAAAGAATTTGTGAAATCTGTAAAAGTGGCAAAAATTGAAAAGAACATCACATATTACTATACTGCAGAGGGTATTCAAAATGTTCAATTACAGAAAAAGGTAACCCCATTGTGGGATAAATATAAACTAAAGTTGATACTAAATAATAAATCTTACACGATAACAAAACTATCTTCCTTTTTTGTAACAAATTGTTTAAATGCAAGAAGTTATCGATTGCAATAAATTTTCATTATACATATTCAAATAATTGTTTGTATTTTATTACCATGTTTATTCATTTGGTTATTACCATTTATTGGCAATCATGTACAATATTATATGAAAAGGTTCAAGGGGGTCCAACCATCACCAAGCATTAGTTGTCTATACAAAAAGAGGAACACCCCCTGGATTCCCCACTGCAAGGCAGAACAGATATTTTGAATACTTATTACTATATGCTCTGAATTATTTGAGGAGTATCGTCTCGTATTGTGTTTTCGACCGTCTTAAGTTTTCGACCTAATTCTACTTTCACTTCCCGTATGCTACACATGCCCGTGTGACGTCAAATTCTGCTGCTATACTTAGTAACAATAGCAAATAATACCACGTGTGGTAAAGATTTTCCAAATAAACTTATTATAAAAAAGTATGTACGTTTTTTTATTCGATATCACAGTTTTGGACCTTTTCACTAATACTAGTTTTACCTTCCAAAAGAAACTATAAATCAAAGCGCTGTAAGCGCTGAAGGCAGTTAACCAAAAACCAAGGCAACCGTAATTATGGAAACTGTGGCAATGTTGCCTCAACACTAAACATTCATATATAGTACATTCATGTTTATCTAATGATTTATTTATTAAGGCAAATAATTTATATGTTATCAAGGTTTCAAAAGCAATGCATATATCAATGTATATATTTTTATGGTGAGTCTGCAGAGGTACAAGTTCCCAATGATTGCAGTTGTTCTACTTGGTAGTTAACCTTGGTTTTATTTGACTGCTAGAAGTTCAAGTTGACTTAGTATGAACATGTAATAGTATGAATGGACTGGTTTCCCTGGAAAGAAAACTGAGTTTGTGTTCTATAGTACAAAAGTTATGAATTAGATAAATGTTCTATACAACAGGGATCAAAGGTGAGGTCTGACTGACCTGCTCATAGTAAATGTAAATGATTTGTTATTTTGTCCCATACATATGAATATATATAATTTAGGGGTGGGGATCTCAACGGTTTTCAAGTTCTCAAACAGGTAGGGGTAGGCAGAGGATTTAAAGGGGCAGGGGGCCCGCCCCCCCCCCCTTTTTGGGAAAAAAATTGGTTGCTTATATAGGAAATCACTGAAGCGTGACTGGAGCGGGCCCCCACTTATGAAAATTTCTGGATCCGCCACTGGGGGTAGGGTGACCCTAGGGACTTCCCCTACATTTCATTTTATTTGTTATATTGTCCAATACATGAATATATATGGTTTAGGGGTGGGGATCTCATTGGCTTCCAAGTTCTCAAACAGGAGGGGTAGGGTGACCCCAGGGACTCCATCTATATTTCATTTAATTAGTTATATTGGCCCATACATGAATATATATTGTTTTGGTGTGGGGATCTCAACCTTTTCCAAGTTCTCAAACAGGAGGGTTGGGGTGACCACAGGGACTTCCCCTATATTTTATTTGACTTGTTATATTGTCCCATACATGAGTATATATGGTTTAGGGGTAAGGATCTTGACCATTTCCAAGTTCTCAAACAGAAGGGTATACAGTGACCTCAGGGACTCCCCTATCTTTCATTTGAATTGTTATATTGTCCCGTACATGAATATATGGTTAAAGGGTGGCGATCTCAACGGGTTTCAAATTCTCAAACAGGAGGGGGTGGGGTGACCCAAGGCACTCCCCCTATATTTCATCTGATTTGTTATATTGTCCCATACATGAATATATATGGTTTAGGGGTGGGGATCTGGACCATTTTTAAATTCTAAAACAGGAAGGGTGGGGTGACCCCCAGCGACTCTTCCTATATTTCATTTGATTTTTCATATTGTCACAAACATGAATATATATATGGTTAAGGGGTGTGGATCTCGACCGTTTCCAAGTTCTCAAACAGGAGGGGGTGGGGTAACTCCAGGGACTCCCCCTATATTTCATTTTATTTATTATATTGTCCTATACTTGAATATATGCAAGGGCAGATTCAGGGGGAGGGGTGTTGCGGGCTTGCACCCCCTTAAATTTGCAAAGCATGGGTTGTTCTCAGCTTGATAAAGAATATTCCGATAATTTTACCTCAAATTTTTTTAGCCTCGCTCTGCTTGGCGAAAATTTAAGTTTGTGCCCCTCCTAGCCTAAAATCCTGGATCTGCCCCTCATATGGTTTAGGGGTGGGGAACTCGACCGTTTCCAAGTTATCAAACAGGAGGGGGTAGAGTGGCCCAAAGAATGCCACCTATATATCTTATGATTTACTTACATTCAGGTATATATAATATAGTTGCATTATTTGTTAAAATAAAGAAACTTTCAGCTACTTTAATTGACCCTTCAAAATTGAGAAAAACAAATAACCCTTCGAAATTGCAGTAATATGTTTACACTTTAAAAGCATCTCACATGCATTATCATCATTTATCACTGATAAAGAAAATTTAGACTGTGACCATGAACATGTATATTGTTAGATATACTGTTCCCAGCTGCCACGTTGTATTGGATTTTTAAATTAAAATTTGTCAAAAAGTAATTTTGAGTTTCTGTATAAAATATTTTTCTGCTTTTTCTTTCTTTTACATATATCTTTTGGTTTACAATTCTAGTGTTTATATTCATTTACCATGCATAGATTTTTTTTTTCACCTGCTTTGATTTGTTTTGTAAATGATCGCCAAACCCGGAATTATCCTTATCCGCTTCCGGAATCGGATCCGATACTGTAAAATTTTGTCTTCACGGCCGCCATTGTTATGTGTTTACAATGTTGTTTTTGTCAATCAGATACGATTTTACACGAATTCGAACAATATTTGTCGGCGATTTTCTGTATAAAGCTAGCGGTTGAACAAAATAAACATCGCTGTCATGAATAATAATGATAAAAATAAGTTTTTAGCTCGTTTAATTGGAGACTTTGGTGACTTGCATGGAAGGTTTGCAAAGTAATTTCTTATTTTCTTTCAAGTGGAAGGTGACTACGTCGGGCGTAGCTAGAAACCAACCATCCTAGTCGAAATTCCGCTTGCAAAGTGGAAGGTCGCGGACCTCGGACCACCGCTAATTTGCACACCTGCCTCCAAATTGAAAAGCTACGAAAATTTCTTTTTCTAATTTGAAATTGCCGCCAACAGCGTGAACAGTTGAACTTATTATATAATAGACTACTGACGTAATTGTACTACGTATTGATGACAAACATTATCACTACGACTTTTGCCATTTGGGAAATCTAAACTACTTGTCTTAAGAGATTTTCGGCGATTAAATATTTCATACAATTGTTCTTTGACATCTTAGCTGAAAGCACAAGTCATAATGAACTACACAAGGATTCTTAATAAGCACTACTTCCTATGTGTAACTTCAAAACTTTTGGATAAATCGACGATCATTTAAGGTTTTTCTGGTCATATTTTTTGTAATCCAGAATAAAAAGTATTAAAAAAGTGTTCAATTAGTTATATATAACATAGTAGCGAGCTAGATAATAACAATGGCAAGTATTTCAGCATTTATTGGGTAGAACACAAATCTAGGGCGCTCGCATAATGCAGCTTAACTGCATAAAAATAAACAAATTTCTAAAAATATGGCAAAGGTCCTTTTGCATGGGAAGTTTACATCAAGGTCATTTAGTCACATGACTGTCATGTGGTTAGTTGCAATACTTATAGTTATTTTTAACATGCAAATTTGCATGATCCTTACAGCTATTTACTGAAAAAATGAAATATCAATTAATTTTTACTAACAGAAAAAAACAGTCTGTCAGTGGAAATTACAGACAATACTCACCAATCTCACTTCACAATTCCTTAACTAAAATATTGATCAAAAACATGAAGTATACAAGATCCTAGACATACAAGGCTTCCAAAGTACATCAAGTAAAATGTGTACAACTAATCAAAAAAAGATATCAAAATAATATTTTATGTCTTATAGTTGTATATTATATAACCACTTAATTCATTAAGTCATAAGTTTAATCGCCTCTAACACTTTGATATAAACTTTGACATCAAATTATAACCAATTCCAGATTTGTACGACATGTCATTTCCGACTTTGGACCTGTTTCTTAGATACATGTAGGTCGAAAACACTAGACACTTGTTTTTGTCAACAAAGGTGCCATCTATCTAATGAACTCAAATATAAAAAAAAATTAAAGATTGAAATATATTTCAGATACAATTATTTTATGCACATGTATACTAGTGACTCTCAAAATAGAAGCCATGTCTATGTTCAAACATATAAGAGAGTAATTCGGAGAAAATTTTGGTTCATTCTGGCTATTCCTACATTTTGAATTTTATAGGTAAAATAGTAAAATTTTATGTAGGAGTTCCCAGAATTTGTATGAAAACAAAGGGATTATGTAGGATTATGTTGTAACAACACTAAAACTAATGAGATCTAATGAATCAAGGTAAATCCAGGGAATTCTTCTGTAAAATAAAGAAAAAGAATAATTTATATCACAATCTTTTATTTCATTTAATAATTTCATAGCACAGTCTATGTAAATAATATTCAAAAGCACAATAGGAATTTAAAGGCATAATGGTATACACAAGTAATTGCAATTATTTACATTAATATATACATTTTGTGCAAGTAAATAATATCAATTGAAATATAAATGTTAAATCATTCTTTGAATCAAAGCACTTAATTTTGAGTTACACTCAACAAAGCACCAAAAGTACACTAAATTGACATTATTCATAGCACTCACACAGTAATACATTACACATAATTCATAAATTGAACATATAAGAGAATACAAAGTCTTAACCAATGTGCAGGAGATGAGAAGCAACATCTCCATACTCGACTGGAGTAAGCTCATCATTCTGTAACCTTGTTTTCAGTGTTTGGAGTCTGTCATCTATTTCCCTTTACTTCCTCTTTCTTGGAATACATTTCCCACCAGCTCTGTACTATATCAATGTGAGAGCACTGAAGGCTTCTTCTTGTCTCAACAACCTGATCATACTGATGATGTTTAGGTGAGGTGCATTTACTAATTATTTTTTTAGTTATTTTTTTAGTTTACTATGCAAATTTAACCCTCTAAATGGTTTGTTGTTCTATGACCTTCTGTTGCATAGTGATTCCACAGACTTTGGTTGTTCTCTACCCAGTAGCTGGTTACATAGTCAGAAAAGTTAAGTGTTGGTGTAGTAGTATCTGAATCATCGATGTATTCCAGTGCATTAAACCAAATATCTACAATTGTATTGGGTGGTTAAACTGCAGCTCTACGAACATTAAGTTGGTGAATGTCTCTCTTTTCACTGTATTCACTCTGCACACCATGCTTCTGTGCATTTCGCCAGATACACTGAGTGTAGTGAAAAAGGCACCCTTTTATGCTGATTCCTGGGAAGATTGAAGTGGCTGCATTTCTGATGGCTATTTTGTAGTCGAGGAATATCTTGGCTGGTTGAAGTAGGATGTTAAATTGGTTACATAGATCTCGAATAAAAGCTTATCAGAGTTCAAAGTTAATTGGCTTGACTTAATCTATTAGGCCAATATAAAATGTACACTTATCTAAAATGATTTATTACTTTAAGCATTACTTTTGATATTATGTTCATTTTTAAAAATCATAATTTGTTAAAATAATGAAATTAATAAATTTTTTGAGGCTGAAGTTGAAAGTTTGGGTATCTATTAATTTTCTTTTTAAATACGTTTTTTACAGACTTTTAAATGTTTTTACTTCTTTTTCTTTTCTTTTCCAATGCTTTTACTTCCTTTTCTTCTAAATAGTTTTTTTTCTACAAATTCCATAAGATTAAAATAATTAATTTTATAACTTAATGCATGTTTTCAAACAAAAAAAATCCCATTATTTTACATTTAAATTTTTTTTTAAATTTAATTTCAACAGGTAAATTTACCTTTCACCCGATTAGACACTAATGACTAAACCAACATATCTTGCAATAACAACATGTATTGTTCTACCACTAATCCGCCATGTAGGAATAGCCAGAATAGTAAAATACAAAATGTAGGAATAGCCAGAAGACACCAAAATTTTAATAGGTGAAAATACAATACACAAGGATATAAAGAGCACAAAATTATTGATTTCCCAAAGTAGACATCATAAGGGGCATCATAAATTGACAAAACTTTGAAAATAGGTATATCCCACAGATTTCCAAGTAATTTGGAAATAAATAATGGGCATTGAGATAAAATAAAAAAATGTTTATGTTTGTTCACATCTACAGTCATTGGACAAAAGTGAGTTCCCAGTCAAAAAAAGACCTATCATTTCAACTAAAATCGATATTTTTCAAAAAACTATTACCAAGTAACTATACATGCTATATGAGCTATTTTCTAAATATAGATACCAAAAGATGTAGAAATATCTGAAGTTTTATTGTTTATTTGGTTATAATATTATTCATGCTCATTTTAATTTTCTGACTAGATGAACACAAAGAAAGATATTTCTTGAAAAGTTTGCTATAATTCTAACCAAATTAAAATCGTAAAAATTTGCATTTGTGTATAATACATCAGATGAAGAAAACAAAACTCAAGAAAATTATGACTAAATAAACAATAAAATTTCAGACATTTTTACATCTTATGTTATCTATTTTATAAAAATTGCTCATACAGTTACTTGGTAATATTTTTTTGAAAAAATATCGATTTTGGTTGAAATGATAGGACTAGTAAGACCCAAACTGGAATATAGTTGTAGTGTCTGGGACCCCCATATGAAAGAACAACAGATACAATTAGAAAAGGTACAGTCGTTATGTACACAACAACTACGATTACACGAGCAGTGTCACAAACATGCTAAATCAGTTGAAATGGCCACCACTAGCTGAGAGACGCTTAAAAACCAGACTTATTTTATTTTATAAAGTAATACATTGTCTAGTAGCCATTCCATCGCATATTTGTGAACAAACAGACAGCAGAACAAGACAAAATCATAAGACATATAGACACATCCAAACTTCCAAGGACACATACAAATGGTCATACTTCCTGCGAACAATTATTCAATGGAATTTACTACCACAAACTGTAATTGAAACCACCACTGTTGGCAGCTTTAGAGATCGACTAACACCAGCGGTTCTCTCTAGCTTTAAATAAACAAATTCAAACAAAACATGTACATATATTTTTAATCACAATCTGTAAATACAAACACTCCAATTGTTATAAAATATTTTTATAAATTTTGTATAAATTTTTGTCAATCATGCATGCGCAACAACATGTATTCTTCAGTATTGAAGCCTTGTTGACCTTAAAGAAGAAGAGACTATTTTTGAGTGAGGACTCGCTTTTGTCTCATAGCTCAGACTGTACATGCATTCATGACAAACTGACCATTTTAAAAAATAGTCAGTTTAGGACAAACACCCATTTCTGTGAGTTTTCATTTATAAAAAAACAATTTATTTAATTACAGAAAATGTGGTAATGTTGTAATTAAAAGTCTTTTTGTTGATAACAGTTTGAAGGCTAACATATTTTTTCTAAGAAAACATGAAACAGTCTGAAACTCTTGGAATAAAAGATGAGTCTGCATATTTCCTTTAAATAAAAATTTTAAAGCAATATTTTCTCCATCTGTTTTCCACGAAATTTGCATCATAAATGTGATAATTTACCATATTTGAATGCCTTGGTAGTGAGACAATCTATACACAAAGTTCATTATAAATCTCTTAAAATATTAAACGCTGGAAATCTTTGACAGAATCCACGTGAATGGCACGTGCGATTGTTTACATTGTGACGTAATCAATCAACGTCGCACCTGTCAAATGTTTTGTTCTATTATTGTTTCTGTTGACGCATTATTCTATCATTGTTTCCCCGATTTGCGTACAATGCCAATTGCATTCTTTTGTTCTATCATTATGTATTAAATGTATGTGTTGCAAAAAAGGAAGAAAGAGAAAACAACATAAGCAAAATGACAACATGAAATATTTCTGTTTGAATTTGTTGAAATTACCTGTCTTCCAGCCATTCAAGCATGCCGATTGAACATCCAAAAATTCATCGGAACTGCCATTCTTGGTTGTCACAAAAACAGTGTTAATAAATGCTTTCTAGAACACAAGAACTAAACAAAAACGGAAAAAAAACAGCTGAAGAAATGACATCAATGGCGGTTAAATTGCGCGGTCGGAATATCCAGATATGATATCTGAAATTTGATTGGACAATGAATATTTCTAAAAATAAAATAGGAACCTTCATTTTTAGATATGAGGACAACCTTATCTCTGTCTTCGATTTCTCATGAGACTACTATCGGATCAGGAAAACGGACAGAAAGTCACAAACTTGATAGAACAAAAAGTCACAAATATTTTTTTGACAATTTTTTAGATATATTTTGAATATTTTCATTTAATTACATACACCCCCCCCCCCCATATATTTTATTTTTAAGTTAAGGAAATTTCTCATAAACCTCGATAAATGAAAACGTATTAAATTTTAATCAAGCAAAGGATGTGAATATTGAGAAAATGAAGCCATTTAGGTACCAAGCCACTTTGACATTTTGTTTTCATAACAACTATTTTATCATTATATATTTATTGAATAAATTTTAATTACATAGTTGCTTTATATATATAAAACTTTTAAGAAAAATACCCAAAAAATATTTTTGAAATAAGTGTTTTTGAACAAAGAATAATAATCTCAAACAAAATTGTGTTTTTGTTTTTGTTTTGTGACTTTTTGTCCATGACTTTTTGTCCTGTGACTTTCTGTCCTACATTATCGCAATTTTGTCCGAGTTGCCATGTATTCACACAATAGATTAGTAATATTGTAATCATATATTGTACAGTCTGCATTATATGTCTCTGTTGTCAATAATGAAAACATATATTTCGTATCATATTCAGGACGAGAACAAGTTCACAATAAATACAATAGGTAGGTTGATGCAATAGAGGCCATCTGTGATGATGGTTGGAGAAATTTGGAATGCCACCGGAAAAGGAGGGTATATTGGATAGGGATAGAAATTTTGCCTTGCAACAGGCCACCTACGGACCCCTCAAAGAGTTGTTGCAAGGGTTCTTAACGTGCAAAGAGCGTGGCACTCTCTTTACACGAGGCATCGGATTTAACGTCCCCCTTCTGACCGGACGTGACTGCGAACTTGATACATCCCGCACAGCCAAACGGACGCCCCTCTTCGGCAAGCGTTTTACTGCCGGTCGGGAGAAGACCAAGCGACCATATTTCTATACCCCAGTCACCCTTGGGGATGATTTGTATAGTAAGAATGAAGTATTACTAATAAATGATTTATTAATTGAATAAATAGGTAATCAATTCCAAAACGGCTTGCCATAGAATTTAAAAATTAAAGATTGAATTCATAATATTAATTCTAACAGAGACATATAAATATGTCTCTGATTCTAATCAATAAAAAAATACAAACTTATTTATAATATAAAAAAGGACTATTCATTGAAAAAATATTTTTTAGTATATTGAAAAATAATTTTTCTATTAACAAATGATATTTCTTCTATAAACAAAATTGAAACGATTTATTTTTTTAATAAATAGAGAATAAATTCCACAACGGCTTGTCATATTGTATAAAGAGTCTTTTATTGTGAAAATAATACCATAGAGGCCCCTCATGGGGGGGTCCTAGTAATCACATAATCACCATTTTTTTGCCAATATAATCACATAATCATTAAATATTTGCTTATCTTTAGTAATCAAATAATCATAAACTAAAAATACAGTCCTAGGTAATCAAATAATCATGAAATATTTGGCTTAATAATCAAATAATCATTAAACAAACGGCCAAGTAATCACATAATCAAAAACCCCATGAGGGCCCTCACCATACACCTTACAAAGATGACTGTTTTATTTTAGAACAACCCTTTTTAGCAAAATCTTTATATTTTATGTTTAACCGCAGAAAATATTGTGTATAACGGAATGTTTTTTTTCTTTAAATGTGATGTAAAAGTTTTATTTATTCATTTGTAAATGAATGTTAGAATAAGTTTTAAAGCAAAAGTGTCTCATAAGTCAGTCATGACTGGATACCGATATTTTAACTTCGATTTAAATTCTTATTTGTATTTTTATACTTATATTATTATGTATGATATTGTTCAGTATTGGTATGTGACACTATAATAAAATATTCTGTCTGTCTGTCTGTCTTTATTTTAGAATTGGAAAATAAGTTAAGAGTTGACATATTAAATGTAAATTTGTTCCTCCCAATATAGATTAAATAATATGTTGAAAAATGGTACTATATTTTCTACTTCACGAAAAAAGTTTTAAAGCAAAATGTAAATCATAAAAATTAACTATTCGTTGAACTTTCAGAATGTAATTAACCTTCCAATGCATTCTAAATCCTTTTTTTCATTTTTGTAGATCATACATGTCTCTAGTTAACTGTTTAAACTATATTTATAAGATCTTATAAGCATTCGATGCATATAAACAGTATCATCAATATGCATGGCCTAGCAACTGGTTACCATATGTTTATAATTTTTTAGATACAGTAAATCTACCTTTCGGAAGGCTTTGTATCTATTCAATCTAGCATGAAGAATGAGTGAATATGAAGTTGGAATACACATCACCTGAGTATCTGGTGTTTTATGTTGTAAGATTTTCTTTCACTATCATACTCATAGGGAAATCTTAATGTTAAATTTTGTTTACAGCACAAATCAGACTTGCCATGTCTCTCGAGTGAACCACTGGTGACTGGTTACCACAGCCAAGAGCCATACTACTTCAATTCTTGTCTTTGTAAACACAAATTTTATGTGGATCCAGGATTTTGAAAGGGTTACATATTAGTCAACGCTTGTATTAAAACATGTAAAAGGTCTATGCATTAACAATATAAGTTGTTCCATGAGTGGTACTGGGCACCCCCCCTTTTTTTTTAAACCCTAAATGATAGATCTGCCTCTGTCTCTGATTTACTTTACAACTTAAGTTTTAACACTTTAGTTCCATAATTTAGGTCTTCACCATTATATCTCTGTCCCACTGTAGTGTATTGTTATGCAGATGAATATAACTGGATATTAAGTTTGAAAATTGAACCCAACAGTGTTAAACATATAGCTAGAGACTGGTTCCTGTGCAGTAAAGTTTACCATGAAGTTCTCGTCACATGAAATTAAAACTCTGTACACTTGTACACTTATTTATTATGATATTTTAAATTTACATGCATACATAATAATAAGGGTGTGACCAAAGTATCTAGAATACATCGTAGGAAGGCGTCACAGAAAACAATAAAAAAAAAGCCATTCAAGACATCATCACTATTTGGACTAGGGCATGGTGTCCCTAAATAATACAGTATAAATAAGAAGATGTGGTATGAGTTACATTGAGACAACTCTGTAAGTCACAATGTATAAAAAGATAACAATTAAAGATCAAAGAAAGGCTCTCAACATGTAGCCTTTGCTCAAACCCAACAGTAAGCTATAAACATGATAAAGGGTCCCAAAATGACTAATGCAAAACAATTCCAACTGGAGAGTCAACAGACTATATATGAAAAAGAAGAAAATCTATTTAGAAAACAAGAATCAAGAAACATCTGTGACAACCACCCCAAACAACCCCAAACCAACCACTGACAAGCCACATATTCTTGTTGATTGATATATTTTGCACATGGTAACATTTCCTATTCAAAATTAACCTGAGTTTGTTCAAGGAACAGCTTAAAATAATGAGAGGACAAAAAATAGTTTTGAAGACTGAAACTCAATTTATTTTTGTAATTTTAGACCCTGTTTACTGTGATAGGTTATATAGATGGATGTTCTAGAGAGAGATCCAGGGTTGTTAGACGTGTAATAACTGAAGTAAGTATATAGGTAGACATTTGAAAAAAAATGTTCTGGCATCTAAATATATACATATGAATGATTATAATTATAAATTTCATTTTATTTTATTTTATTTTAATTAAATTTCTGAACAGCATCTCATGTAAGGACCAACATTATCCTGATTATTATTAATTTTTACTGAATTATTGCTTTTTAAAAATACCAATGATTTGCGTCTAGAGATATTGCTGTGAATGACATCTGCTCAAGACAGGAGTGGACGTGTGATATACATGTACACTTCTTATTTAAATGACAATCAGATAAAATAAGATTGAGAAATAAATTTGAAAAAATTCTAAAGTAAAAACGAAAGGAATTATTCATTTCAGTTTTATTGACTATTATAGTTGTATTTTCCTTTCTAAAATTATTGATTGACAAAGACAACTCTTAAACATGTTGAATATGAAGTAATGCATTGAGTTTATGATATTTGAATTGCAATTTCAGTAGAGTTTTATCAATATGTTGATTGTATTTTAGAAAATATATCCATTGTACAAATCTGTCCAAGCAGAGATTCCAGATACATGTATCCTAAACAAAGAGAGAGATATTTATGCCATCCAAGAGGACCAAAAATATAATGAGCCACCCAATAAGTGGTATTGTAATATCTGTGGTAAAGGGTTCATCGCTGAGTATTACTTAGATCTACACTTTACCAACAGACATAAAGAATACATTAGACAGGTAAAGATTACAACTTTTTACTGCAGTATATTTATATTTAAATATCAGCATGATCAGGCTCTGGCCATGTACTGTCATTGTCAATATAATCTTCATATAAAAAAAAGGTAAAAGAAAATGTACACATATTTGTCTGGACTATACAATACCCCCTGCCTGTGGTATGATGGTTTGTGTTCATTATTCTGTGAAAAGTAAGTCATCCAGAACACAAAGTTCAAAATTGATCTGTAACTGAACATAATACATTTATTTATCAGCTTAATAGCTGTAGGCTTAAATTTTAGCACAACTTTTATTCTGAAATTAGAGAAAGAATGTAATATGGTGTCTGGTGTTGTTTGCCTGGTTGCTGTTTCATTAACATTTGGCCAACAACTATTTTCTTTCACATTGATAACATTCAATTCTGCAACTATTGAGTGGCTTGAGTGTCAAAAATTACCAAATAGAATATATAACATAAATATTACAAATATTTCATATTTTCTTTTTACGTTCTCAGTGGTCTCCTGGTAGCGTGATCATTACAATTAGGATGAGGGTTTGAACCCTAGCTTGGTCAAAGCAAAGACACATGGGCTGGAAGTGTGAATAATGTGTCTTGGTAGGATGACATGTCTTCTGATGACTGTTACCTTGTGAAATAGCACATTACAATTTCTGCTCACTATATCCATCTTTGACACAGCAGGACTAAACATTAACTTCTTATTTCGTTGACAGGGGGAGGATGTGTTATGTTTAGCTGACTATTGTGATCTATATAGATGTGATATAGTTGCCGGTATACAAACAGCTGAGTTCTGGGATATTTCCTTATGTTTAGAAGAAGATATGGAAGATATTAAACAGAGATGCAAGGTAAAAATAAATACTATATTGATAAGTCAACATATAATGGTTACATGTACTTGTTCACAAGAATGAAAAACATTAAATACATTATAATTGGGCTTTGACTAAAAATATTTGTTATCAATAAAAAAAAGAGTGAAAAGACACCAAATCAGATTTTGTAAAGTTTATTAAAATTTCAGTTGTCTTCACTTGATTTGCTACCTAGGTGTTAAGTTGTACTATTGACACTACATGTTCAGTTTAAAAGAAGAATTTTGTATAATGGTTTGTTTCTGTCTTTGTAGGAAGTATTCAGTACTTGTGTTCCTCAAGGTTTATCAAAGAATGCCACACTTACTTTAGAAGGTAATAATATGTGTTTTGTATTTTTGTGTTGTGTATTCTCTAGCCCACAAATTTAATAAAATGGATGAAACCTATTCATTTTTTTTTTTGAAATATGTAAAACTCAAATGAATAAAACAAAATTTGTTCCATACAGTTACTTCTGTAATGTGTGGAAAATGTGTAGCTTATATGTTGAAGGCAGTTTTGGTGTAAATAAAATTTGGACATAATACCATTATACATTGTATGTTGTGTGTAAATCATCCTTTGTTATTTACTTACTATATAGATCCAATATAACTTTTAAATCACCTAAAATTGTGAAGTAGCAAATATAAATGGAATTCTGAAATATCTTGCATGATATATCACTTATTTAATGTTGGGGCTTCCCGAATTTATTGAGTGGGAGGATTGAAGATAGTTCAATTAATTAAATATTGGTAGTTGTATTTTCCTTTAAAATTTTAATAGGAATATATATATGATTTTTTAAAGATAAATGAGGACTTAAAAAAATACCTCTTTGCATTCAATTCTTAAACAGCCCTTAGTTGTTTCACCTAACTTTCTATTAAATTGTCCTATATTAATTATCAGTATATTTATTCTTACAGAAGGATTAAATGAAATAGTTTGTAACTTTCATTCCTGTAAAAAATACTGGGAAACTCCACTAGAAAAGGTATGTTATATAGGGGTAGTGATTATGATCATATTCTAGATGTCACCGATCCATTTCTCTTCTTTATAAAAGTCCAAGACTTTCAATTGACTTTAGTGAAGTAATTTGAATTCTGACTAAATCATTTGTGCAAGTATTTCCTGGAAATTCCCTTTTAAACTGTCATGATGAAAGAAATGGCTATGACCACAAAACTATATTAGATCTTAATATCACAAATACCTGTTGAAAGTGTTGACAAACTAAGAAGGTTTATTGATTTATTTGTAATATCTAAACAGATACCAGTCTAGTGGTGAGAAAAGACTTGAAAGAGAACCAGAGTAATAATGTTAACAAGAGAATAAAGATTTTAAAATACCTAAGACAGAGAATGGTGAAGGGTAGTTATGTTTACAGAGGAAAGACGAATAATTCACAATTAACGCTCAATAATTTTCAGGTCTGACAAGTGTTTTTCAATGCCATAAAGTTTTTACTGTAGTTATTTTATATTTCAGCCCAGAGATGTATCAGTGATGTATACAGTTTTTACTGTAGTTATTTTATAATTCAGCTCAGATATGTATCAGTAATGTATACAGTTTTTACTGTGTTTACTTTATATTTCAGCCCAGAGATGTATCAGTGATGTATACAGTTTTTACTGTGTTTACTTTATATTTCAGCCCAGAGATGTATCAGTGATGTATACAGTTTTTACTGTGTTTACTTTATAATTCAGGCCAGAGATGTATCAGTGATGTATACAGTTTTTACTGTGTCTACTTTATATTTCAGCCCAGAGATGTATCAGTGATGTATACAGTTTTTACTGTGTTTACTTTATATTTCAGCCCAGAGATGTATCAGTGATGTATACAGTTTTTACTGTGTCTACTTTATATTTCAGCCCAGAGATGTATCAGTGATGTATACAGTTTTTACTGTACTTATTTTATAATTCAGCCCAGAGATGTATCAGTGATGTATACAGTTTTTACTGTACTTATTTTATAATTCAGCCCAGAGATGTATCAGTGATGTATACAGTTTTTACTGTACTTATTTTATAATTCAGCCCAGAGATGTATCAGTGATGTACAGTTTTTACTGTGTCTACTTTATATTTCAGCCCAGAGATGTATCAGTGATGTATACAGTTTTTACTGTGTCTACTTTATATTTCAGCCCAGATATGTATCAGAGATGTATACAGTTTTTACTGTGTCTACTTTATATTTTAGCCCAGAGATGTATCAGTGATGTATACAGTTTTTACTGTGTCTACTTTATATTTCAGCCCAGATATGTATCAGAGATGTATACAGTTTTTACTGTGTCTACTTTATATGTCATCCCAGAGATGTATCAGTGATGTATACAGTTTTTACTGTGTCTACTTTATATTTCAGCCCAGAGATGTATCAGTGATGTATACAGTTTTTACTGTGTCTACTTTATATTTCAGCCCAGAGATGTATCAGTGATGTATACAGTTTTTACTGTGTCTACTTTATATTTCAGCCCAGAGATGTATCAGTGATGTATACAGTTTTTACTGTACTTATTTTATAATTCAGCCCAGAGATGTATCAGTGATGTATACAGTTTTTACTGTACTTATTTTATATTTCAGCCCAGAGATGTATCAGTGATGTATACAGTTTTTACTGTAGTTATTTTATAATTCAGCTCAGATATGTATCAGTAATGTATACAGTTTTTACTGTGTTTACTTTATATTTCAGCCCAGAGATGTATCAGTGATGTATACAGTTTTTACTGTGTTTACTTTATATTTCAGCCCAGAGATGTATCAGTGATGTATACAGTTTTTACTGTGTTTACTTTATATTTCAGCCCAGAGATGTATCAGTGATGTATACAGTTTTTACTGTACTTATTTTATAATTCAGCCCAGAGATGTATCAGTGATGTATACAATTCAGCCCAGAGATGTATCAGTGATGTATACAGTTTTTACTGTGTCTACTTTATATTTCAGCCCAGAGATGTATCAGTGATGTATACAGTTTTTACTGTGTCTACTTTATATTTCAGCCCAGAGATGTATCAGTGATGTATACAGTTTTTACTGTACTTATTTTATAATTCAGCCCAGAGATGTATCAGTGATGTATACAGTTTTTACTGTGTCTACTTTATATTTCAGCCCAGAGATGTATCAGTGATGAATACAGTTTTTACTGTGTCTACTTTATATTTCAGCCCAGATATGTATCAGAGATGTATACAGTTTTTACTGTGTCTACTTTATATTTCAGCCCAGAGATGTATCAGTGATGTATACAGTTTTTACTGTGTCTACTTTATATTTCAGCCCAGATATGTATCAGAGATGTATACAGTTTTTACTGTGTCTACTTTATATTTCAGCGCAGAGATGTATCAGTGATGTATACAGTTTTTACTGTGTCTACTTTATAATTCAGCCCAGAGATGTATCAGTGATGTATACAGTTTTTACTGTGTCTACTTTATAATTCAGCCCAGAGATGTATCAGTGATGTATACAATTTTTACTGTGTCTACTTTATATTTCAGCCCAGAGATGTATCAGTGATGTATACAGTTTTTACTGTACTTATTTTATAATTCAGCCCAGAGATGTATCAGTGATGTATACAGTTTTTACTGTACTTATTTTATATTTCAGCCCAGAGATGTATCAGTGATGTATACAGTTTTTACTGTAGTTATTTTAAAATTCAGCTCAGATATGTATCAGTAATGTATACAGTTTTTACTGTGTTTACTTTATATTTCAGCCCAGAGATGTATCAGTGATGTATACAGTTTTTACTGTGTTTACTTTATATTTCAGACCAGAGATGTATCAGTGATGTATACAGTTTTTACTGTGTTTACTTTATATTTCAGCCCAGAGATGTATCAGTGATGTATACAGTTTTTACTGTACTTATTTTATAATTCAGCCCAGAGATGTATCAGTGATGTATACAGTTTTTACTGTACTTATTTTATAATTCAGCCCAGAGATGTATCAGTGATGTATACAGTTTTTACTGTGTCTACTTTATATTTCAGCCCAGAGATGTATCAGTGATGTATACAGTTTTTACTGTGTCTACTTTATATTTCAGCCCAGATATGTATCAGAGATGTATACAGTTTTTACTGTGTCTACTTTATATTTCAGCCCAGAGATGTATCAGTGATGTATACAGTTTTTACTGTGTCTACTTTATATTTCAGCCCAGAGATGTATCAGTGATGTATACAGTTTTTACTGTGTCTACTTTATATTTCAGCCCAGAGATGTATCAGTGATGTATACAGTTTTTACTGTGTCTACTTTATATTTCAGCCCAGAGATGTATCAGTGATGTATACAGTTTTTACTGTACTTATTTTATAATTCAGCCCAGAGATGTATCAGTGATGTATACAGTTTTTACTGTACTTATTTTATATTTCAGCCCAGAGATGTATCAGTGATGTATACAGTTTTTACTGTAGTTATTTTATAATTCAGCTCAGATATGTATCAGTAATGTATACAGTTTTTACTGTGTTTACTTTATATTTCAGCCCAGAGATGTATCAGTGATGTATACAGTTTTTACTGTGTTTACTTTATATTTCAGCCCAGAGATGTATCAGTGATGTATACAGTTTTTACTGTACTTATTTTATAATTCAGCCCAGAATTGTATCAGTGATGTATACAGTTTTTACTGTACTTATTTTATAATTCAGCCCAGAGATGTATCAGTGATGTATACAGTTTTTACTGTACTTATTTTATAATTCAGCCCAGAGATGTATCAGTGATGTATACAGTTTTTACTGTGTTTACTTTATAATTCAGGCCAGAGATGTATCAGTGATGTATACAGTTTTTACTGTGTCTACTTTATATTTCAGCCCAGAGATGTATCAGTGATGTATACAGTTTTTACTGTGTTTACTTTATATTTCAGCCCAGAGATGTATCAGTGATGTATACAGTTTTTACTGTGTCTACTTTATATTTCAGCCCAGAGATGTATCAGTGATGTATACAGTTTTTACTGTACTTATTTTATAATTCAGCCCAGAGATGTATCAGTGATGTATACAGTTTTTACTGTACTTATTTTATAATTCAGCCCAGAGATGTATCAGTGATGTATACAGTTTTTACTGTACTTATTTTATAATTCAGCCCAGAGATGTATCAGTGATGTACAGTTTTTACTGTGTCTACTTTATATTTCAGCCCAGAGATGTATCAGTGATGTATACAGTTTTTACTGTGTCTACTTTATATTTCAGCCCAGATATGTATCAGAGATGTATACAGTTTTTACTGTGTCTACTTTATATTTTAGCCCAGAGATGTATCAGTGATGTATACAGTTTTTACTGTGTCTACTTTATATTTCAGCCCAGATATGTATCAGAGATGTATACAGTTTTTACTGTGTCTACTTTATATGTCATCCCAGAGATGTATCAGTGATGTATACAGTTTTTACTGTGTCTACTTTATATTTCAGCCCAGAGATGTATCAGTGATGTATACAGTTTTTACTGTGTCTACTTTATATTTCAGCCCAGAGATGTATCAGTGATGTATACAGTTTTTACTGTGTCTACTTTATATTTCAGCCCAGAGATGTATCAGTGATGTATACAGTTTTTACTGTACTTATTTTATAATTCAGCCCAGAGATGTATCAGTGATGTATACAGTTTTTACTGTACTTATTTTATATTTCAGCCCAGAGATGTATCAGTGATGTATACAGTTTTTACTGTAGTTATTTTATAATTCAGCTCAGATATGTATCAGTAATGTATACAGTTTTTACTGTGTTTACTTTATATTTCAGCCCAGAGATGTATCAGTGATGTATACAGTTTTTACTGTGTTTACTTTATATTTCAGCCCAGAGATGTATCAGTGATGTATACAGTTTTTACTGTGTTTACTTTATATTTCAGCCCAGAGATGTATCAGTGATGTATACAGTTTTTACTGTACTTATTTTATAATTCAGCCCAGAGATGTATCAGTGATGTATACAATTCAGCCCAGAGATGTATCAGTGATGTATACAGTTTTTACTGTGTCTACTTTATATTTCAGCCCAGAGATGTATCAGTGATGTATACAGTTTTTACTGTGTCTACTTTATATTTCAGCCCAGAGATGTATCAGTGATGTATACAGTTTTTACTGTACTTATTTTATAATTCAGCCCAGAGATGTATCAGTGATGTATACAGTTTTTACTGTGTCTACTTTATATTTCAGCCCAGAGATGTATCAGTGATGAATACAGTTTTTACTGTGTCTACTTTATATTTCAGCCCAGATATGTATCAGAGATGTATACAGTTTTTACTGTGTCTACTTTATATTTCAGCCCAGAGATGTATCAGTGATGTATACAGTTTTTACTGTGTCTACTTTATATTTCAGCCCAGATATGTATCAGAGATGTATACAGTTTTTACTGTGTCTACTTTATATTTCAGCGCAGAGATGTATCAGTGATGTATACAGTTTTTACTGTGTCTACTTTATAATTCAGCCCAGAGATGTATCAGTGATGTATACAGTTTTTACTGTGTCTACTTTATAATTCAGCCCAGAGATGTATCAGTGATGTATACAATTTTTACTGTGTCTACTTTATATTTCAGCCCAGAGATGTATCAGTGATGTATACAGTTTTTACTGTACTTATTTTATAATTCAGCCCAGAGATGTATCAGTGATGTATACAGTTTTTACTGTACTTATTTTATATTTCAGCCCAGAGATGTATCAGTGATGTATACAGTTTTTACTGTAGTTATTTTAAAATTCAGCTCAGATATGTATCAGTAATGTATACAGTTTTTACTGTGTTTACTTTATATTTCAGCCCAGAGATGTATCAGTGATGTATACAGTTTTTACTGTGTTTACTTTATATTTCAGACCAGAGATGTATCAGTGATGTATACAGTTTTTACTGTGTTTACTTTATATTTCAGCCCAGAGATGTATCAGTGATGTATACAGTTTTTACTGTACTTATTTTATAATTCAGCCCAGAGATGTATCAGTGATGTTTACAGTTTTTACTGTACTTATTTTATAATTCAGCCCAGAGATGTATCAGTGATGTATACAGTTTTTACTGTGTCTACTTTATATTTCAGCCCAGAGTTGTATCAGTGATGTATACAGTTTTTACTGTGTCTACTTTATATTTCAGCCCAGATATGTATCAGAGATGTATACAGTTTTTACTGTGTCTACTTTATATTTCAGCCCAGAGATGTATCAGTGATGTATACAGTTTTTACTGTGTCTACTTTATATTTCAGCCCAGAGATGTATCAGTGATGTATACAGTTTTTACTGTGTCTACTTTATATTTCAGCCCAGAGATGTATCAGTGATGTATACAGTTTTTACTGTGTCTACTTTATATTTCAGCCCAGAGATGTATCAGTGATGTATACAGTTTTTACTGTACTTATTTTATAATTCAGCCCAGAGATGTATCAGTGATGTATACAGTTTTTACTGTACTTATTTTATATTTCAGCCCAGAGATGTATCAGTGATGTATACAGTTTTTACTGTAGTTATTTTATAATTCAGCTCAGATATGTATCAGTAATGTATACAGTTTTTACTGTGTTTACTTTATATTTCAGCCCAGAGATGTATCAGTGATGTATACAGTTTTTACTGTACTTATTTTATAATTCAGCCCAGAGATGTATCAGTGATGTATACAGTTTTTACTGTGTCTACTTTATATTTCAGCCCAGAGATGTATCAGTGATGTATACAGTTTTTACTGTGTTTACTTTATATTTAAGCCCAGAGATGTATCAGTGATGTATACAGTTTTTACTGTGTTTACTTTATATTTCAGCCCAGAGATGTATCAGTGATGTATACAGTTTTTACTGTACTTATTTTATAATTCAGCCCAGAGATGTATCAGTGATGTATACAGTTTTTACTGTACTTATTTTATAATTCAGCCCAGAGATGTATCAGTGATGTATACAGTTTTTACTGTGTCTACTTTATATTTCAGCCCAGAGATGTATCAGTGATGTATACAGTTTTTACTGTACTTATTTTATATTTCAGCCCAGAGATGTATCAGTGATGTATACAGTTTTTACTGTACTTATTTTATAATTCAGCCCAGAGATGTATCAGTGATGTATACAGTTTTTACTGTACTTATTTTATATTTCAGCCCAGAGATGTATCAGTGATGTATACAGTTTTTACTGTGTCTACTTTATATTTCAGCCCAGAGATGTATCAGTGATGTATACAGTTTTTACTGTGTTTACTTTCATCGTACTGATCATATATTACTGTATAGGATATCAGTATTACTAGTAAGTATCAACACTATTTATAGTATAAGGGAGACTTTTTTGATATGATAAAAGTGGAACTTTGTTATAAGACCAATATATTATACTTTAGCATCCTGTTACAGGGAGCAATCAGGTAAAACTGACTTGCTTTTCATACTTCATTTAGTTTGGTTAAAGCTGACTTACACCAATTTTATTATTTCTTTGGCTCTATTAATTGTTAGATCAACTTGATTTGTATGGATTTGCACTTAGAGTGAAAAATTCACCATTCAGACAAAATAGTCCAGTTTGATATACTTTTTATACAGTACTGAATAAGGTCAAAGTTAATAACTGCATAATGTAGAGGACCATGATGAAACTTTTATAACTAAAAACACTTGTTACCTGCAGATGACAGGGTAAGTTAAGTTGAGAACACTCAGCTTTACCTGTTTTAATCTTGGTCAGTTGAATAACAAATATATGCACGAATTTAAAATAGAAATAAGTTTGTAAATAATACTTATACATTAATATATAATGCAATACACTAATAAAAAATAACAAGCACATTAACAGTAATGATAAACAGTAATGTATTAAAGAATGCAAACAAAAAAAATACTAAAGCATTATTTGTTTCTATATAATGAAATGATATATTTATCTTATTTGTATTACAGTACTGATACCTTCACAGATATGTATGAACCAAGCTTTAAACCATCGTACAAGCTTCCGAATCAGCAGGTACGACAGAGAATAGTCAATACAGACAGTTGATTAAAGGGAGATAATCTACTCTAAGATATGGCGTTAGCAAAAACGAGTACAAGAAAGGATATTTAAAAATTACTGGTGGTGTTATCAAATTGACAATACTGTTGCATAGAACAAAGAACTATGTGAAAATTATATTTCATAATGATATAAAGTAAATGGTATGCAAGTGTATTAATAGAACACTGAAATCTTCATTTAGATGACATTTAATTTGAATGTCAAAACATGAAGATTTTCCTGTGGAGACTGCATATGTGGTTTGGCATAACTCCAAAATATATATTGCTACAATGGACAAATCATACTTGAGAACTGAAGAAGTTTCCGAGACAGATTATAAGCCAGCTTTCTCATTTGTGATTCTCTGTACCTTACTCTTGTTAATGCAACTTATATATGTAAATAATCTCATATTAGCAAACCTTGGCCATATGCTCTTATGTCATCACTTGACATCCATTGTTGTCATCTCATAAAGTTTTAAAAAAACTAATCTTTTGAAACCCAAAAGCCAAATATTTTTAGAATTTGAGTAATGATGTTAACATTTACAGTGTAACCTGTGTTATCAGACACACTAGGGGATAAGAAAAAAATGTCTGATTAAGCTGTGTGTCGTAATACTCAAGTTTTTTTCTGCAATGATAGGCATATTTAGACTAAGAGACCATGAAATGTTTCTGCAGGATATTGTAATACTCAATTGTCAGATTAAGCAGGTTACACTGTAAGTATCAAATAAATCAAATGCACAGGTGATAAAAAAATACATAGTTTGTGTTGTTTTAGTTGTAAATTATAAAAATATGTAAGATATTTGTTTTATGTATGTCTTTAGATATTTTTGTAATCAAATAATGAAAAATAAACACATACAAAAAACAAGAAAAAAGTAATTGAAAAATAAATAATCACATGAATTTCAAAGAAAGCAAAAGTTGTTTTGTTTGTGTTGCTTATTTATTTGCACAGATGAATTATGTTGTTCATGATATAAGAGACAATATATCATATATCAATTATATTTCTACTACTTTATATACATTGTAAAAAATAACTGACCATTCACTGAAAATAATTGCAAAAGAATTGCAAAAGCATTCCAACTCTTGTCAAAAATATCTACTCTTTTTATTTTTTTAACAGTAATTTATTTTTCAGTGCTGTATAAAGATGTTATTTTACATTGCACTCCCCACAATGTTAAAACTTTCTTAAAATATTTGCTGTTGAAAATATATTGTTTTATTGCAAATAAATCAAATTTGCAGCATTCCCCCTCAATGATTTTGTATTATATTCCCTATCAGGAATGTTTTATGGTAAATGGAACACTTATACCATTAGACAAAAACCATGAGTCAATTTCATCAAAGAATGTTTGAACAATCTCACAATTTCAAAATAAATGTACAATAGCTTCTACTTCTTGGCAAAAATTACAATTTGGATTGTCAGTGACATTACTCATTAGTTTTATTCCAAAATTTATTAGTACCTAAAATATGTTGTTTTATTCTATATTGTAACCACTGCAGTTTGGTATTTTTTTGTGAACATAAAGGGTAATTTATATTTAATCTACATTTAAAATTTGATCCCATTTCTTCTGACCAGTTGAAACTATTTTATTTCTAATAATAGTGAATGCATGTCTTTAGATCCCCTTGAGCTTTAAAAAATATCTTGGCAAATGAAGGAATAAATGGAGTGACATGTTTATAATTTTCAAAAGCATAGCCCTTTCTTACATCCTTTAAAGCAGAAATTAAAAGAAGACAATACTTTAAAATTTAAAAGCATAGGGATTAAAATCCAGTATTAATTTATATGAGGAAATCTTCTCTGGGCTATCCAGTGTATCCACATAACTGAAAAATTCTAGTGCAACTGGTATTCAGCTGATATCTGATCTTGTTGACAAACTTAAAGCACGCAACAAACTTAAGGCACACAACACACTTATTATATGCTGGTTCCTCTACAGTGGGTTGGGCCAGAGCAAGGGACTACGAGCAACATGAAATTGCTGAAAATTCAGAAGATGAAAAGAAAACTAGGCAGGCAGAAAATAGAGCCATCAAGAGTCTTATCAGGGAGAAACATAATCACCCTAAATTTTATGCCAGAGCACCTACAAATGCCAAATCTGAATCTGCTCTTAATCAAAACAGCACTTAAAGCTGCCAATCTACTTCCATGGAATATATGCCTAATGTGCAGGAAAATTGGATCAATAGAAAAACAACTGTCCTCTCAATATTATGCACAATAGAAGCAAACTAGTACACAGGCAACTAGCAGTAGCAAGGCAAAGGTTATGTTAAAAAACACATTCACTACTGGAAAGATTGGCGCTAGTGATTTTATTTTAGATATCATTCCCCATGGTTATATAATTCCTTTAACAGAAGCTCTTGAAAAAAATTTTTTCAATAATAATAGATTGGCCTTCATTGCTTATGTTTTTGTGGACAAATCTGTTTCTGAAATATTAGCAAATGGTTGCACTATTAAGGCAAGACACTTGTCTCAGAGATTTGCTTATGATTGGAAAGGTTGCTATTCAATTATTAGGAAAAATGTTTACTTGGTTAAATTTGATTTAAAATTGAATACCATCATTTTGACATTTGTTCTCAGCAACAAACCTATAAAAACAGAAGCTCTTGAAAAAACATTTTTCAATAATAATAGATTGGCCTTCATTGCTTATGTTTTTGTGGACAAAGCTGTTTCTGAAATAAGGAAAAATCCATTTTCATTACCAAGTTATGAAATGGCAGTTGTCATCTTAAAGTTCGTTTCTGTGTGTGTTGCATTGTCGTTTTGTTTTTTTGTTGCACTTCAGAGTTTTTGTTGTTTCATTGTTTTTTTCTCTTAGAGTTGATATGTTTACCTCAGTTTTAGTTTGTAACCCGGATTTGTTTTCTCTCAATCGAACAGCAGTATACTACTGTTGCCTTTATTTAGAGCCTGTCAGTACAAATACTTGAATAGCATGTTAATTTGAGGGATTCAGAAATGTTGGTTTTATCTATTCCGATGGACATATAAGGCACAGAATGTGCAGCAGATTTACCTTGTTTTGTACCCCACATTCCACATTGACGTAATGGTTACATTGGTTACACACATCAAACAAATAGGAACTTCCTATAATTTATAAGTCTTTCCAGATCACAATGCTAACATGAAAATAAGGGGGCTCAGAGTAATCCTTTATGTTAAAGGTTTCCCTTAAACCCCGTTACTATGGCAACCAAGAGGTGGGTGGGAAATCAGGTAACAACGGTTACATGTATGGAAAGTCCGGTTACAATATTTACATGCATGGGAAAGGAGGGTTACACTGGTTACATGCGTGGGAAATAAGGGATACAATGGTAACACGCATAGGCAACTCTGGTTAGAATGGTAACATGCATAGGGAACACTGGTTGCCATGGTTACATTAATGAAAATGAGGGTTACAATGGTAACATACATGGAGCAGTCGGGTTTAAATGGTAACATTTATGGGGATTGAGGGTTACAATGATTACATTCATGGGAAAGTCTGGTTACATGCATAAGAACTCTATCATGTTCAGGTGTGTTTAAGTTGACTTTTCGAGTACAATTTCTCTTGAACGATAATAATGAAAAGCGAAGAAAATGAATTGAACCGAACCTATGCTTTTAAACATAAAAAAATGATAGTATACGCTATAAATTTATTACTTTGAGATACCATAAGCATATTGTGTTAAAAGTGAACAAACAGGTAAAACATGCTAGTATACAGAGGAACAAGTGATCAGTATGCTGAAGTTTCTTATTGGTAATATATTTGTTGAATTTGGAGGTAGACGTTTTCAACAAATTGTCGGCATTTCTATGGGAACAAACTGTGCATCTCTCCTTGTCGACCTTTTCTTATTTTCATGAATCGGAGTTCCTTCAGACACTTGTCAAAAGCAAGATCAAAGAAAGCCAGGTCATTTAATTTTACATTCAGATATATATATTGAATGATGATGTTCCTTCCATTAACAACCCAAACTTTTTATGTCTGGGTTCCATTGATATATTTCCCCAAAACAAAAGACATGGCTTTCTTTGCCTTCCTCATTTTGAGCGCACCTGGCCTAAATGGCCATGTGAGCTTTTCTTATCACTTGGCGTCCGTCGTCATCCGTCATGTCCAAAATTGTCAATTGATCGATTAAAGAATTATTGACCTTTATAGTAATTTTTTTACCAATTTTTCATAAATTTTGTAATCATTTACAATCTTTTACAGAAGTCTTCTCTTCTGAAACTTTCTGGGCCACATTCAACCAGACTCGGGCACAATCATCATTTGGGTATCTAGTTTAAAAAAAAATGTCTGATGACCACCCGAACAACCAAGACGGCCGCCATGACTAAACATAGAACATAGGGGTAAAATGCAGTTTTTGGCTTAGATCTCTGAAACTAAAGCATTTAGAGTAAATCTGATATAAAAAGAAAGTTCATCAGGTTGAGATTTATCTGCCCTGAAATGATCAGACAACCTGTTGTTTGGTTACTTCCCCTGAATAAGTAATTTCAAGGGAATTTGGAGTTTTTGGTTATTATCTTGAATAATATTATAGATAGAAATAAACTATGAACAGCAACAATGTTCAGCAAAGTAAGATCTACAAATAAGTCAGTATGACAAAAAATGTCAATTGACCCCTTAAGGAGTTATTGACCTTTATAGTATTTTTTTACCAATTTTTAATAATTTTTTGTAATCTTTTGGGTTTTCAGTTTGGTTGAATGTGGCCCAGTACTTTCAGAAGACAAGTTTTTTGTAAAACTTGTCTTCTGAAAGTACTGGGCCACATTCAACCAAACTTGGCAACGATCATCATTTGGGTATCTAGTTTTTAAAAAATGTGTCCGATGACCCTACGAACAACCATGATGGCCGCCATGGCTAAAACTAAAACATAGGGGTAACATGCAGTTTTTGGCTTCTATATATATATCTGAAACTAAAGCATTAAGAGCATATCTGACATCATCTACCCTGAAATTTTCAGACGAATCAGACAACCTGTTTTTGGCTTGCTGCCCCTGCAAAAGTATTATTAAGGAAAGGAGTAGGTCCTGTAAGGACCTATTTTGGCCTCAAATTTCAGGGTAATCCAACGAAAGATTTTGGACACTTTTTAAACAATTAAGTGTCTATTTCAATTGATTCGATTAAGTTTTGTGAAAGATTTTAACTGATTTAAAAACGCTCCGATTCAAGCTGGAATATGAAAAATCTATCAAATATGCCTAAAAACGTCACTTTTCAGATGGTTTATGTCAAAAATGAAAGTGGCCGCATCCGTGTTCATCCTCAACCTTTATATATGTTATGTATTACCGTCAAATACAACTTACATTTCAATATTATAAATGAACACGAATGCGGCCACTTTAATTTAAAACGGAAACCACCTAAAATTTAACTAAAATGCTAAAATTGTGAAGATTTCAGTAATTTAGCATGACTTAATGATGCGAGTACCCGATATATGTGCATTGTATTGTCAAAACAGCCCATATTTATGGTACGTACTGAAACCCGGACCGGACCGGACTCCGGACCCGGACTTTGGTATGAAATCCGGACCCGGACCCGGACTGGCAGCCGGACCCGGACTGAATGCCGGACCCGGACTGGGTAAAAATTATGAATTTTCTTAGAATCACCTTTTCTTTTTTAATCAGGAGAAGGAAGATAATTTTTTTGAGAACTGTAACAAAGTACATTATAATAATGATAAGATCATCAAATTTTGCTCTTACTCTTGTATAGTCTAGAAGAGAAGACAAGCATGCAAGTTAGCCTTGCAATGATTCTGTATCTTCAATTTACAGTTGTGCAATTACTTTAAAAAAAATCATACATACAGTATGAATGTTTACAAATGACTTTAAAAAACATGGAAATATTTTTTTTATAAATTATAGGGAGAAAGTGGATTTTCTTAGAATTATTTTTTCCGTTTTTTATTAAAATTATTCAGAAGGAAGTTAATTTTGGCAGAAATAAACAAGATGCATTACATGTATAATAATTATGAAAATTAATCAGACCTGTATAACCGGCCCCATATACTGATATATACCGTGACAGTAGTTTATATGGGCAGCAGTGACGCGATGCATGAATACGCATTACGTAATTGTGTACTATATGTGTTTTAAAGTCCGACAGGAAATCACTAGAATACCTGGTCATGTCACCTCACAATAACTCTGGCAATAATTCCGTTAGTCATACTGATAATCAAATTAGGGAAGGACCGAATCATAAACAAATGTAATTACATAAAAGTGTTATGAACAAAATGATATTTAACTATGAAATGATTTAAAAAAATAATCTTATTTATAATCCCATACATGTATTTGAATCATAAACTTAGAAAAAAAAAACAGTTTAAAAACGACTGACTATAGTTGGCAGTAGTCCTTTTTTGACAGTTAATGTTTTTCAAGGGTATCATTTGCCATTTTTTCTTTCAAATATATCAATTGCGCCAAAATTCGGAAATTATTTGCACCAGTTTACTTGTGAAACATTTGTATCATACATAATAACGATAGACAAATATTTGATGATAGTGCGTTGGTTTCACCATCCGTAAGTGCTAAAATCCCATCTACCGAAAGACGTATGTCAGACGCTACACGGTATTGGTGCCACTTAGCGTCAAACTCCCCGGCAGTTCCAGTTCCGATCCGCATACGGGCCCGAATACTATTCTACACTAATTGATGGAGTAAAGGAAAACAGTTCCGGAACGGAAACGATCACTGTCCGGAGTTTGACTTGGCGTTACACGACGTTCCTAATAAAACGACAATTTTGACGTTGTTCCACGGAAAGTTTCAAACGTTGACCTTATATTCTACTCATGTGAAATGTCGCTTAAAGTACAGAGATTTTCGAAGTTGCTTCTTTATATGGTTTTATTTTTTCAAGCCGGTGCAAATACAAAATTCCATTGAATTTGAACAAAATTTTAAATACATGAACAATTTTTAATTTTTGCGAAGAATTATAGATGCAACAATAACACAAAATAACAATTTGATGTCTTGTTATATGATTGAAATATATAAAAAGAAGATGTGGTATGATTGCCAATGAGATAACTCTCTACAAGAGACCAAAATGACACAGAAATTAACAACTATAGGTCACTCTACGGCCTTCAAAAGCAAAGCAAAAGCATAGTCTGCTATAAAAGGCCCCGAAATGACAACGTAAAACAATTCAGACGAGAAAACTAACTGCCTAATTTTTGTAAAAGAAATGAACGAAAGAGTCTGTTTTGTACATATTTTTGGGCGGTTTTTATCTTCAAATTGTTTTAAAACAAGTTAGTATGATACTATGAGTGAAATAAATGCAGAACAAATCTGAGGCGCGAATCTCTTTACTCTTAGGACGAGCGTGCTAACAACATATCACATTGGCTCTCTTTGCTTATAAGCAGTGACTTATACTTACATTATAATGCATATCATTCATTTTAACGTATAAGTAAGACCACAATCTTAACATCAACCACGATTTTATGGAAAACGTTAAATATTATATTTTCAAACATCTCTAACGAAAAGCTTTATAAAATGAAATAACAATCGTTTCTACCAAACTTTTCACGTGTACCTTTTCTGATATATAGTCTCATCTGTCTGAAAGTTTCAAAGCCATTGTCCCCGAAGAATTCCAAATATATTCCTTTTCTCTATTTTAGATATGTTTATTGACTGTACAATCGCTTGCACATCTACTGTACAATCATTTGGAGCTTTCATACACAATCGATTGACCCAAGTTTTATTAAAAACATAGAATATGCATTTCATTGGTTGTTCCTTGTCTGTCCTATAATATTCATCTATGGTGTTTGAAATGAAAATTAATTTATTACACACAGGTATAGAAAACTTCAAGCTAGTGTGGGGTCATGTCAGGTCACAGACCGGACTCACCTGTTCAAGATAGTGTATTGCATGGTTGATTGCTACTTTAGTGTCTTTTATTGATCATTCCGATCATAGTCAAATAACTACAGAAATAGAGAAATAAATGAAGAAAAAAGAAAAATGAAAAATGGAAATGCAATCTTTCAATTAAACACTTAATACAGTATATGTATATATAACTCGTATACTCCCAGTCCGGGGTTATTTCAGGTCACGGTCCGGACTCGCCTAGTATTATTTCGTTGCTTCTCGGATAAAAGTCTTTTGTTAATTTTATCGATGACAATTTGATAAGGAAAAAGTTGAATGAATAAAAATGAATAAGTTCGTCTCATCAAATAATGTGTGAAGTTTTATATCTCTATCGATGTCTATATTTTGCGAATACACCTAGTCCGGGGTTACTTCAGGTCACCATCCGGACTCGCCTATTACATTTCATTTTTTCGTTAAATGTCGGATAAATATCTTATAAGTTTCTTATGTATTACATGCTTGATCAAATGTCCCGTCAATATACTTTACGACAATAAACAGTTTACATACAGTTAGTCGTCGTAATGCAATACACGCAGGTATAGTAAACTTCAAGCTAGTCCGGGGTCATGTCAGGTCACAGTCCGGACTCACCTGTTCAAGAATGTGTATTACATTGTTGAACGCCCTTAAGTGTCGTTTGTTGATTTTTCCGATGACAATCGAATAACTAAAGAAATAGAGAAATGAATAAAGGAAAAGTAAAAAGCAAAATGGGAAAAAAATCTTTCAATTAAACAAATAATTTAGTATATTCAGAGACATATATACACACGAATTCTTAAACATTCATAGATGTGCAAAGAATATTGTTGTCGTTGGGTTGTTGTCTCATTGACATATACCTCACATTTCTGTTTAGTCATAGCATCTGTGCCTTTTCAATTTATTGCAGAAAATATTAGCATAAACATTTTTTTCAAAACAGGAGAGGTGAAATAGTGATCACAGAATGAGAACATGTTATATTATAAAGAAGAAAACTGAAACAGATAAATATAAATAAGCACCATTGACAATTTGTTAAAGGACTGAAACAAACATAGATGGTGACCAATGTGAGCGACTAGTGTACAGTAGTAGAGTGGACATTTCTTGCTTCTTTTTCTACACATTTTGTCATTTCATGTAAACAATTAAATATGTTACTTTCCATGGAGAGGAAGGAATTTGTGAAACGAAATATTTTGCTATTTAGTACTGTCAAGATATATCACAGGGGTGTTGTAAGATAAATGAACAGTTTCTCTTTTTTTACATTATGCTACCTTTATGCTACAAGGGTAGCATTTTCCATTCTCATGATGTACAAAGATATTATAGAGTGGCCTTCCAATGATAGCCATACATGTAAATCATTGTCTCATTAGCAATCATACTACATCATCATATTGTTATACATGTACATGTATGTAAAAACTATGTACATGTATACTTTGTAAACGTAAAGAAGACAAATGAAGTTGAACACAAGATATTTATTTGCTTTTTTATCCATCTGCACAACTGCCACTGTATCACTTCTGCTTCAAATTCAATAGATTGAATGCAGAGTCTTGTATTTGTTTTTAGTTCAATGGTCTCGCCATCAATTGCACAAAAATCGCATACACATGTACATCAAGTTTGGCATATGAACTACAATAGTATGGTGTTTTTACAGTCAGGATAAGCACATGTAATTTTCTCTCTTACAAAACCATTCAGTCCACTACATGACAGTGCCGTCACATTCGGATAAAGTCATCACTAATAGTTGTTCCTGTTTGCCAGGGATTCTTAATTTCAATCAGAAAGACTTGGGAGTCCTACATTCAGCACATGTATGATATTTTATCTCTTGTATGCTGCACTGTTAGGTAAATTTGATCAACATCTTTGTTCTTTTATAACGTGCAGGATCCTGTTAAAAAAAAAAAGCTCTCAGATACTGAATGTAAATATATATATAAAATTGTAAATGTCATCAAAGTGGTGGAAATAATGAAAAAAACAATTTTTATACCCAAATCCAGTATTAGTATGTCTTGTGAAATTAAATCATGTGATGGTTACAATTTTTCTCTAAAGATGGACAAGTTTATAACCTGTAGCCATGGACAGGGGTCTGTCTTTATATTGAAGAAAATTAACATGACCGACAGCTTGAGTACTGATTTTTAATTGTAAATTGCATCAAAGTGGTTGAAAATCTGAAAAAAACAACCTAAATACACAAATCCAGTATGTCATAGGAAAGTAATGCAAGTACTGGGTACAATAGTTCTCTGAAGATGGAAAAGTTTATAAAGTGTAAACAGACAGGGGTCTGTCTTGATATTGAAGCAAAACACCATGGCCTACAGCTTTAATACTGATTTTTAACTGTAAATTGCATCAAAGTGGTTGAAAATATGAAAAAAACAACCTCTATATACCAATCCAGTATGTCATAGGAAAGTAATGCATGTGCTGGGTACAATAATTCTCTGAGACGGAAAAGTTGATAAAGTGTAAACAGACAGGGGTCTGTCTTGATATTGAAGCAAAAAAAAACATGGCCGCTATAATACTGATTTTTAATTGTAAATTGCATCAAAGTGGTTGAAAATATGAAAAAAACAACCTCTATATACCAATCCAGTATGTCATAGGAAAGTAATGCATGTGCTGGGTACAATAATTCTCTGAAGACGGAAAAGTTTATAAAGTGTAAACAGACAGGGGCCTGTCTTGATATTGAAGCAAAAAAAAAAACATGGCCGCTATAATACTGATTTTTAATTGTAAATTGCATCAAAGTGGTTGAAAATATGAAAAAAACAACCTCTATATACCAATCCAGTATGTCATAGGAAAGTAATGCATGTGCTGGGTACAATAATTCTCTGAAGACGGAAAAGTTTATAAAGTGTAAACAGACAGGGGTCTGTCTTGATATTGAAGCAAAAAAAAAAAAACATGGCCGCTATAATACTGATTTTTAATCAAAGTGGTTGAAAATATGAAAAAAACAACCTCTATATACCAATCCAGTATGTCATAGGAAAGTAATGCATGTGCTGGGTACAATAATTCTCTGAAGACGGAAAAGTTTATAAAGTGTAAACAGACAGGGGCCTGTCTTGATATTGAAGCAAAAAAAAACCATGGCCGCTATAATACTGATTTTTAATTGTAAATTGCATCAAAGTGTTTGAAAATATGAAAAAAAAAACCTCTATATACCAATCCAGTATGTCATAGGAAAGTAATGCATGTGCTGGGTACAATAATTCTCTGAAGACGGAAAAGTTTATAAAGTGTAAACAGACAGGGGCCTGTCTTGATATTGAAGCAAAAAAAAAACATGGCCGCTATAATACTGATTTTTAATTGTAAATTGCATCAAAGTGGTTGAAAATATGAATAAAACAACCTATATATACCAATCCAGTTTGTCATAGGAAAGTAATGCATGTGCTGGGTACAATATTTCTCTGAAGACGGAAAAGTTTATAAAGTGTAAACAGACAGGGGTTAAAAAATTTCATAACGTGCATGTCGGCCAAGCTTCCTTTATTATATACTGCAATTAAACGTTAATCGTCGCAATATTTTAACTAATAACTACTACAAACTGAATAAAACAAGGTAATTCATATACGAAATTGAAATATGTACTTACATTATGCTGTTTTGAAATGCTTGATGTAAAATAAAAATCGAAGCGAGGTGGTGTACTTGTCGTGATAGAATAAAAATGGGAAGGTCTAAAACGCGGAAGTGGAAAACGCGGAAGTGAAAAATTGGTGTATTATAATTAATATCTCTGGAACCGCTTAAGATAAATCAATAAATAAAAGTGATTCTGAAAGCTATTACAATGGGCTATAAGATTAAATTAAAAAAAAAATATTTGAATATGCTTTTTTACCGAAAAGTTGACCGGAAGTGTTTCTTAGTGTGACTCTGACAACACATTTTTGAACAGTAAAACTTATATTCACGAAAAAGCATATAACCCGGTCAAAGTCTGTAAATTGATTCTTAAAGACATTTAAATGACAAATAATATGATATAAAGAAAAAAATAAATATATTACTATAAAAGGGCAAAAAGTTGACCGGAAGTCACCCTGGTATATAAATGATGAAGTCAAATTTTCAACTTTGAATTAAAATTCCAAAAAAAATAAAAATCCCGGTCAAAGTCTGTAAATTGATTCTTAAAGACATTTAAATGACAAATAATATGATATAAAGAAAAAAATAAATATATTACTATAAAAGGGCAAAAAGTTGACCGGAAGTCACCCTGGTATACCAATATTGAAGTGAAATTTTCAACTTTGAACTAAAATTCACAAAAATATAAAAAGCCCGGAACATGATTCTTAAAGACAATTTAATAATAAATGATTTGATATAAATAACAATAAAAATATATCAAACTAAAATTGCAGAAACTTGACCTTTGTCCTAGCTTGTGTTTTAATCTTGACCCCCTTTTATGAAAAAAAAAAAGGAAATAATGACTAAAACTAGATATAAAATACTTGTCATTTTTATTTCATTATATCCAATTTCAAAAGTATTATAGCATACTAATCATTTCTGATATTTCATATTTTTCATTTAGATATTAACAACCCTCCTCCTTTTTCACCCGGGCTTGGGACCGGCGTTGGCGGAGTTATTGTTTTTTTTTGTTTTTTTTTTTCTTATTTTGTTTTATTATTTATTGATACACTACACTCTTTGACATTAATTTATCTCTTTATTATCTATTTTATGAAGGAAAAATAATGTTCAAATTAATTTCAAGAATAGGTATTGTGATTAATTTACATTTTTTTAAATTAACATTTTTAAAAATTTATTTCAAATTTATCAAAACTGTATATCGTGGCCTGTAAATTTCTTTAAAATTTAGTTAAACTATTTATGTACTTCGCAGAACCAGCTGTTTCCTTTCATATTTTTTGCACAAGACCGATGTGCCCAGACATCACACATTTTACGCCCTGTTTTCCCTTCACAACCTACCATATCCTCTATTGTATCGGGTTTTCCACAGTCACAGTTTATTGAGATTATGTGGGTTTTAGTTTTCAGATTTTTTGGAGTTTTACCGAAATAATTTTTTGGAAAATGAGTGAATTTACCATTTTCAAGACAATGAATTAAATGTTCTCTCATATATTTTTGCTCGTATGTGATATGAGTACCTCCTTTAAACCCAGTTTGACAAAATTCAAGAGCATTTGCAATTGCAAAAAGTCCACAATCTATGCTGTTTTGTTGTTTTTGGACATCGGGTATTCTTATTATTAATTTTTTCTTGTCTTTACCATAGATTTGCGTTAACTGATATTCTAATGAAGTTGTTAAATTTAGTGATAAGCTGTCTAGAAGATAGATGTTTCCATCTCTAGTTTGAAGAGACAAAACCCAATGAGCGTTACCATTATGGTGTATTTGTACACTTGGTGACTCTTGTGATTGAAAACCTGTTTCACTTACCCATTTACCATCTACCTTAACAGGCGCTAAAGTTGTTTCCTGGAACCCATTTATTTCTGGAAACTCAAATTTCAGAAGATTTTGTGTCGAAATAATGATATCAGAACAAAGATACTTATTATTTAAAATATTTTGTTTGTGCTGTTGACTGCAATACCCTATTAACGGGAGATTTGATTGAGTTTTTGTTTTTTTAGTGGGGGTTTCCATTTCATTTAAGTTGATATCGTCTATCTTTCTTTTTTTTACAGGGAGTGATTTATTAATTTCGATTGAATTTTTTTTCTCATCTATAATTTGTGTTTCCCCCGCATCTTCTTCGATTACACTTAGTTCAAGTTTTTTTTTCGATTTAGGAGTTGAAAATTCGGTTGATATCTTAGGCGTTTTATTAGGTTTTATGCTACCATTCGTTGAAGGTGTTGTCATCAATTTTTGCTTCAAGGGAGTATTTATAGAAAATTGTGAATCTGGCGCAGGTTCGAATTCAATTCCATAATCATTTGCTCTTGGTTGTTTTCTTCCTGATTTTTTGTCAATTTTTTTCTTGCTATTTTTTGAAAGGGCCCTTAAACTAACGACATTATTTGTTATTTATTTATTCATCAGGACTTACAATTCTTTTTGGAAAAATAACATCTGATGGTGAAATAAATGCTCTACTAAACTCTTTTTTCAAATGATAATTTCCTAAACCAGAACGTCCACGTAAAATTTCATAATTCTCAAAATTTTGTATGTAATAAAAACCCAAAGCCAGTAAATCTACTGGTAGCTCTTTCCAATCATTTTCTCTTTTTAAAACGGCATTCATACTCTCGGAAAGATTGTTTGTTATTCCAGAATATGGATCAAACATGCCGGGATATTTTTCAATTAACCATTTACCAGAGTGATTTTGAATTGCCGGACATATATGTTTATTGAAATGTTCTAAAACTACGGGAGTCCATTTTGATGTTAATTTCAATTTTGTGTCTAAAAATTCTTCTTCATTATCCGAATGCAACATCTGATTCAAATGATCTATATAGATTTTAATATTATCACTATCAACTTTGCCTTTTAACCAGAATTTAAAATCTTCTTTTATATGATTCCAACAAAACATAATCGGACAATTTGGAAACGTATCTCGAATAGCTCTTTTTAAACCTGGTTCTTGGTCAATGACAAAAGGAATTTGTTTTTTATCTATTCTAGGAATTTTATCTTTCAAAAATTTAAACAAAACTTCATGCCATTTAGCGTGTTTACGTTCATGGATCAAAAATGCCAAAGGAACAAGTGGCGTTTCGTCAAATATGACATGTTTGAAAACTATCGGTGATACATAACAATCCCCAAGTTTAAAAGTTGTGTCATAAACTAAGTAAACTGGGTCTTCAGTTTTAAGCTCAATTATATCTTTGAATGCGTTTATGATTTCGGGGAGTGCCACAACAGCGTAAAGATCTGGATATACTAAAACTTCAGAAACAAACCCATCTAACTGATATGCCAAAAGTACTAAATTATATATGTCATCTTTTGATAATGCCTTTTCTTGCCTGTCTTTACTTAAAATATTTTTTACCTGTTTTGTATTTCGGGGATTTGCTACGGCTTGGTGCGACCCGTCTACATCGTTTGTACAAATCATTTTTTTATAAACCTTATGTGGATTACCCTCTTTTTCTTTAATGGTATCAATAACTGAAGGCATAGTACGAACAAATTCAGTATCATGTTCTTATTTTTTTATTTTTTTTGGAATTTTAATTCAAAGTTGAAAATTTGACTTCATCATTTATATACCAGGGTGACTTCCGGTCAACTTTTTGCCCTTTTATAGTAGTATATTTATTTTTTTCTTTATATCATATTATTTGTCATTTAAATGTCTTTAAGAATCAATTTACAGACTTTGACCGGGATTTTTATTTTTTTTGGAATTTTAATTCAAAGTTGAAAATTTGACTTCATCATTTATATACCAGGGTGACTTCCGGTCAACTTTTTGCCCTTTTATAGTAATATATTTATTTTTTTCTTTATATCATATTGTTTGTCATTTAAATGTCTTTAAGAATCAATTTACAGACTTTGACCGGGTTATATGCTTTTTCGTGAATATAAGTTTTACTGTTCAAAAATGTGTTGTCAGAGTCACACTAAGAAACACTTCCGGTCAACTTTTCGGTAAAAAAGCATATTCAAATATTTTTTTTTTTAATTTAATCTTATAGCCCATTGTAATAGCTTTCAGAATCACTTTTATTTATTGATTTATCTTAAGCGGTTCCAGAGATATTAATTATAATACACCAATTTTTCACTTCCGCGTTTTCCACTTCCGCGTTTTAGACCTTCCCAATAAAAATGGCGATCTCGTTAAAGTCTCGCGTGATGCGATTTTTGGATTAGATTTCGCTGACCACTGTTACAGTTGCCAATCTCTGTGTATATATGTCTCTGGTATATTTATATACAATCCGTATACTCCCGGTCCGGGGTTATATCAGGTCACAGTCCGGACTCGCCTAATATTAATTTGTTGATTCTAAGGTAAACGTCTTTTATTCATGTTTCCGACGACAATACAATAAGGAAAAAGTTGAATGAATAAAAATGAATAAGTTCGTCTCATCAAATAATGTGTGAAGTTTTAGATCTCTATCGATGTCTATATTTTGCGAATACACCTAGTCCGGGGTTACTTCAGGTCACCATCCGGACTCGCCTATTACATTTCATTTTTTCGTTAAATGTCGGATAAATATCTTATAAGTTTCTTATGTATTACATGCTTGATCAAATGTCCCGTCAATATACTTTACGACAATAAACAGTTTACATACAGTTAGTCGTCGTAATGCAATACACGCAGTTATAGTAAACTTCAAGCTAGTCCGGGGTCATGTCAGGTCACAGTCCGGACTCACCTGTTCAAGAATGTGTATTACATTGTTGAACGACCTTAAGTGTCGTTTGTTGATTTTTCCGATGACAATCGAATAACTAAAGAAATAGAGAAATGAATAAAGGAAAAGTAAAAAGCAAAAAGGGAAAAAAATCTTTCAATTAAACAAATAATTTAGTATATTTATATACAATCCGTATACTCCCGGTCCGGGGTTATATCAGGTCACAGTCCGGACTCGCCTAATATTAATTTGTTGATTCTAAGGTAAACGTCTTTTATTAATGTTTCCGACGACAATTCATAACATATGTACAATTGGCTAACGAAAGAGGTTTATATTGATGAATAGAAAGTGACATTCACCTGCAATTTACCTGTGCACAATCGGCGCAAATGAAAGATTGAAAGGTATAGAGAAATACATATTTACAATATATACAATATTCAATAAATACAATTTGTACAAGACATGTTACAAAAATAATTAATAGGGGTGGCGTCACACTAGATAAAGCCAGGAGTTCACACAGATTTATTTATAGTTTTGATAAATTTGCAGAGTTTAATCAACTTTACCTTCTTTTTTGATGACATTAATAATTTATACTTTAAAATATTTGGCTTTGTGTAGCTATACTTTTCTATGTAATTTTTCCTCTCCTTTTAAAAAAATTGGCATTCCAAAATAGAGTTCATTGTTTTTACACAGAGTACAGTTTCTATTTTGTCTGCTGGTGTTTAACCATCTACCAGCTTCAATGGGTAATTTATGATTCGTCGTTCTAAATCTGCAAAATTCTACAAGATTTTTGTTATCAAAAATATCTAAATAAGCTTCAGAACTAAAATTATCTTTAAATACTTAATTTCTTCTAACAGTAAGTGCCAATTCTGTTCAAATTGATCTTTTAGGTTTCTACTAACTGTAAGACGTAGCCAATTCAAATTAATAAAAGTTTGTGAATTCCAAATATGTTAAGCCACATTCATTCAAAATATTTTTTATGTTATCTAACCATACAAATTTGTCTCCATTTACAAATGACAATTGAAAACATAAGTTATAGACAATTTTTGACAATTTTGACTCCTTTCCAAATGAATTTTACCCTAGAATGATATCATTCTATTTTTTATGTCAATTTCTAAAGCACAAGTTTAGACTAAATTCGTAAATTTCGATAAATGTTTATGAAGAGGGAGAAATTAACCGTCATATACTATTTATAGACTAAGACAGAAAAGTCCTAATAATTTCAAAATCTATTTATACAGTTTCTTAGAGAAATATAAACACACCGGTGAATTATTTAGAAAAGTAGGAATTCTATTTTTCCCTTAATGTCTAGAAAAAGAAAACAATACACAAAAAAAAATATAACCTCAAATGTTTTTCAAACTATTGTGCTTTACTCTTCCTATGAAAAGAATTTAATTTGCTTTCATTGATAATAAAAAGATTTTATTAATTTCCATAAAACAATAACGACAAAGAAATTATTATATATCTCTTTCTTACTTTACTTTACTCTTTTTTGTTCAATTTTACGCTCGGAATGTGGATTGTTTTTCATTTATATATACTGTAACTTATTATATGACAGTCATCTTAAAAAAATCAAAGTGGTAAGAAACCCACAGTCCGGGTCCGGCATTCAGTCCGGGTCCGGCGGCCAGTCCGGGTCCGGGTCCGGGTTTCATACCAAAGTCCGGGTCCGGAGTCCGGTCCGGTCCGGGTTTCAGTGCGTACCCATATCGGTATGTAGCAGAAGCATTATACTTTTCAATAAATAGCTAAAAGATAACATTTTTACAATTTTGTAAAACTGTTATATTTTGTGGCCATAAAGGTGTTTTACTGAACCTACTCCTTTTGCCGGTTTTGGTTATTATCTTGAATATCATTATAGATAAAGATAAACTGTAAAAAGTAATAATGTTCAGCAAAGTAAAATCTATAAATAAGTCAAAAGGACCGTAATTGTAAATTGTCCCCTTAAGGAGTTATTCCTCTTTATAGTAAATTTTTAACAACTTTTCGTAGATTTTAGTAAATCTTCTCTGAAACTACTGAGACACATTTAAGCAATCATTGAAGACCTTTTGGTGACCTTCTGCTGTTGTTTGCTCTATGGTCGGGTTGTTGTCTCTTTGACACATTCCCCATATTTAATATACAAGATGTAACCAATGACCCCGCATGCCTACCAACATGGTTGACATGGCTAAAAATATAACATAAGGGTAAAATGCAGTTTACAAAAAAAGTCAGGTGGGCGACACAGGCTTCTTGGAGCTTTAGGTTAAACTTATACCTCGAATTTAATATACACGGTCATCTCAGTATTAAAATCTATGACGAACGAGACCATTTTAATTTTGAAATTATCAATTTCCCCCACCTTAGTAGCAATATACCAACTTCACCTGCATATGGGATATACATTTTCCAATTATTCGGTATTCAAGAGCTTGTAGCTCCTACTTGGACTTTGTATGTAAAACATCACCAGTGACAAAGCAGAAAGTTGATGATCGTTGATGAACCAGAAGAAGGTCAAACAACGTCTCGTCCATTTAAAAAAAAAAAAAAAGTTCATCGGAAGTTACCAAGACCTTATTGATAAATATATTTCGTATCAACTTCACAAATAATACACGATGGCTTTGAAGTAGAGATTCTGGATACTGACGTTGTTACTAACCTAATATTATACAATACCGTCTTTTGGTGAAGTAAATATGTGGTTTCATTGACTTTTTAAAACCTTATATTCACTGAGGCCAACTGCCGAAGTGAATATCAGTTTTTCAAAAGTTAATTAAACCACATATTAACCGAAACGAAAGACAGTAATTGTTTTATTCCATTTTCCGAGAGAAATTTTGTTACGGAAATTATTTACCAAAACCAATAGTACATCAAACTTTCTTTTTTTTTTTTTTTACTAAAATCATACATGTAAAAGCACGCGACGTGTTGTGCGGTAAATATACTTATTTATTCAAAATCCCATTCATAGTGCACACGCTGAAATGTCTCGCCTTCTTTACAAATCATTGATATTATGTTGATAGTCCTAAATATAAAGTTTTATTACAACTGTCACATAAACTTAACATTAACCAAGAAAACTAAACATTAACCGATGAACCATGAAAATGAGGTCAAAGTCAGACGAACCATGCCAGGCAGGCATGTACAGCTAACAATTCTTCCATACAACAAATTACTAATAGTTGAAGAAAAACAGACCAAAACATAAAAAACTTTACACTGAGCAATGAACAGTGAAAATGAGGTAAAGGTCAAATAAAACCTGTGCGACTGACATATAGATCATAAAATATTTCCATACACCAAACATAGTTGACCTATTGCATATAATATTAGAAAAAAAAGACCAAAACTCAAAAACTAAACTTTGACCACTAAACCATGAAAATGAGGTCAAGGTTAGATGACACCAGCCAGCTAGACATGTACACCTTACAATCATTCCATACACAAAATATAGTAGGCCTATTGCATACTGTATAAGAAAAACAGACCAAAACACAAAAACTGAATTATAACCACAGAATCATGAAAATGAGGTCAAGGTCAGATGACACCTGCCAGTTGAACATGTACACCTTACAGTCCTTCCATACACCGAATATACTAGACCTATCGCTTATAGTATCTGAGATATAGACTTAACCACCAAAACTTAACCTTGTTCACTGATCCATGAAATGAGGTGGAGGTAAAGTGAAAACTGACTTAGGGGCATGATGACCTTGCAAGGTACGCACATACCAAATATAGTTATCCTATTACTTATAATAAGTGAGAATTTACATTACAAAAACTTTTAACCTTTTTTTCAAGTAGTCACTGAACCATGAAAATGAGGTCAAGGACATTGGACATGTGACTGACGGAAACTTCTTTATATGAGACATCCATATACACAGTATGAAGCATCCAGGTCAAACACCTTCTGAAATATACAGCTTTAAAGAAGTAATCTAACGCCGCCGCCGCCGCCGCCGGATCACTATCCCTATGCCGAGCTTTCTGCGACAAAAGTCGCAGGCTCGACAAAAACTACTAGGAAGTTTTATCAATATGGGATAAATTCTTTTATTTGTCTGTATTAATTAAAACTACTTTTACTGTTTAGCCTGTTTTGGTGATATCCATGTGATGTGGCTTTGTACCTAAACATCCCGTCATTCTTTTATTGTTCTATGGCACAATTTTTGTATCCTTGTCTTTCATTTTTGTGAATGGGCTTTGTCAATATGCCTTTTCGTGTTTCTTAATATACCTATGACGTGGCTCTGTACTTTTACATCCCGTCATTGTGTTATTGTGCTATGGTAATTATTTAAATCCTTGTCTTTCATTTTTGCTTATGAACTTTGTCTATATGCCTTTTTGTGCTTCTTTGTTACATTTTGTTTGTTTTTATAATGATTAAGATTTTAACACAATGTTGACTGCTGTATCCCTATTTTTGATATTTTTGTCTATTATGTCTGTTTGAACATCAATGTCAATATAATTGAATTTTATACGACGGGCACACAAGTGAGAGATTTATCTAGCCATTGAGCCAGCTTTATTCCACAATTTTCTGCATGCAAAAATGCCTGTACCAAGTCAGGAATATGACAGTTGTTATCTATTCGTTTGATGTGTTTGAGCTTTTGATTTTGCCATTTGATAAGAGACTTTCCGTTATGCATTTTTCTCGGAGTTCAGTATTTTTGTGGTTTTACTTTTTAGAAGTTCAAACATTGTATTATACTTTTAATCAAATTGAAAAAAATGGGTTCTTCATTTATCACCCGGAAACCTGAATTTTGCAAACAATCAAGTCCATTAATCTGCAATGGTAAAAGAGAAAAAAAATGAAAATAAAATTCAACCTGACCTCAGAGGTTCAAAAATATTTCCATCATAATTTCCATTAATTTCAAAAAATAATTCACCATTTATCATATAGAAACAAAAAAGTGTGACCGTCGGACTAACAGATAGATATACAGACTGAAATACGGACACCCATAATGATATCGATGAATACCCGACATGTCTAGCGGGGGTATACAAATCAATGAGAATGTAAATTTTAAAATAGAAAAATCAAACAAGTTGCAACTGCCGATTAAAAAAGTTAACAGCTGTGCATATTCCTTCGAAAACAGAACCCTCTTTTTAGGCCAAAGACGGGGTTCATTGAATCTTAACCCAAAGAAAAACAAAGACAGAACGGTCTTGTTGATCTGGAATCCTTTTTCCCTCTTATAATTTGATATGAAGTTATTAACCAACGTTATTAAGGAAAGAACGAAACTATCTCTTCCAAAACTAATAGATCCGGAAAGGACGGGCTATATGGCTGGTAGCGTAATAACATATATTTTATTTACTTATGATTTGTAATAATGTATATAATTTAAACACCAAACAGATCAATAAAAGATTACAACAAAGTATTTGAAATGTCACTATGAATATGTGCTCTCTTGAATTTGACTATCCAATAATCTACGCCTTTCCTCTTCATCATCCTTGGTCCTTGTGCAACAGCATGTCTGTTCGGATTTACAAAAGTTTATAAAATCATATAAACACTCACAGCATTTTTCGTTTTCCTCTTCTTGCTCTTCACTGTTATAATCGTTAGTATGATCTATAATATCCTTTTTATGATGATCAATTATTTCCTGTGTATCTTTGTCAAAAAACTTGAAAAATACTGAAGGAGTAACCACAACAAAAACAAATTCTAGTATATTCGTGAGCCGAGAGGTTGAATCAAATATATTGCTTTGAAACAGCACAGCAAGTGCCAGTGAGAAAAACATAATTGTTATCACTATCTTAAATACCACAAAGAAAAAGTGTTCTCTGATAGCATAACATTGATCTATGACGTAATTAAACCATTCTTCTGATATGAAAATAGGTCCCTTCTTACTTTCCTTTGTAGAGCTTTCTTGGGTTTCATTGGTTTTTTTTTCATATTCATCAAACATAATCTTTAAAATTGCAGAATATCTGTCGATAAACCTAGCTATAAACACGCCAAGATAAGCAAAACACGATGTTACAACAATTACGATCCGCAAAAGATGTTCATAGTTAGTAATGGCTATGAAAACTATATAAACTACAGATCGTATTATAAGTATAATTACGCTCAACTGTTGGTACAAGAAGAAAATAGATACAATATCAACAGGTAAACAAAACAAATGGCACCACACATTTCTTTCAGTTTTTCCCTCATTCCTCGTTACGGGATTGTTTTGTTCCTTTGTTTCACGTTTTCGTATCAATATCGATAAAATCATTTTAATTCTATTCAGTAAGGGATACAAAATAAACCAGACAACGGGAAAAGCGCACGTAAGAATGATTAAAATGAAATTTATTGGAAGTATAAAGATAACACCTATTAGACAGACAATTGTTGAACAAATGCATGATAAAATGTCTATACCACTTTCTTGTTCCTTGCCTTCATTCGGCTTTGGAGTGCTACTTTCGCTATTTCCTGTTGTATTTTCTTCATTCGGCTTTGGAGTGCTACTTTCGCTAATTCCTGTTGTATTGTCTTCATTCGGCTTTGGAGTGCTACTTTCGCTAATTCCTGTTGTATTTTCTTCATTCGGCTTTGGATGGCTACTTTCGCTATTTCCTGTTGTATTTTCTTCATTCGGCTTTGGATGGCTACTGTCACTATTTCCTGTTATATTGTCTTCATTCGGCTTTGGATTGCTACTTTCGCTATTTCCTGTTGTATTTTCTTCATTCGGCTTTGGATGGCTACTGTCACTATTTCCTGTTGTATTGTCTTCATTCGGCTTTGGATTGCTACTTTCGCTATTTCCTGTTGTATTTTCTTCATTCGGCTTTGGATGGCTACTGTCACTATTTCCTGTTGTATTGTCTTCATTCGGCTTTGGATTGCTACTTTCGCTATTTCCTGTTGTATTTTCTTCATTCGGCTTTGGATTGCTACTTTCGCTATTTCCTGTTGTATTGTCTTCATTCGGCTTTGAATGGCTACTTTCGCTATTTCCTGTTGTATTGTCTTCATTCGGCTTTGAATGGCTACTTTCGCTATTTCCTGTTGTATTTTCTTCATTCGGCTTTGAATGGCTACTTTCGCTATTTCCTGTTGTATTGTCTTCATTCGGCTTTGAATGGCTACTTTCGCTATTTCCTGTTATATTTTCTTCATTCAGCTTTGGATTGCTACTTTCGCTATTTCCTGTTGTATTGTTTTCATTCGGCTTTGAATTGCTACTGTCGCTATTTCCTGTTGTATTTTCTTCATTCGGCTTTGGATGGCTACTTTCGCTATTTCCTGTTGTATTGTTTTCATTCAGCTTTGGATTGCTACTTTCGCTATTTCCTGTTGTATTGTCTTCATTCGGCTTTGGATTGCTACTGTCGCTATTTCCTGTTGTATTTTCTTCATTCGGCTTTGGATGACTACTTTCGCTATTTCCTGTTGTATTGTCTTCATTCAGCTTTGGATTGCTACTTTCGCTATTTCCTGTTGTATTGTCTTCATTCGGCTTTGGATGACTACTTTCGCTATTTCCTGTTGTATTGTCTTCATTCAGCTTTGGATTGCTACTTTCGCTATTTCCTGTTGTATTTTCTTCATTCGGCTTTGGATGACTACTTTCGCTATTTCCTGTTGTATTGTTTTCATTCAGCTTTGGATTGCTACTGTCGCTATTTCCTGTTGTATTGTCTTCATTCAGCTTTGGATGGCTACTTTCGCTATTTCCTGTTGTATTGTTTTCATTCGGCTTTGAATTGCTAATTTCGCTATTTCCTGCTGTATTGTCTTCGCTACATTCCGATACTTTGTTTTGTTTTAAGCTAAAAGTGACTTTTGTCGATAGATTGAAGATGTGTTTCCAAAACTCAAAGGAAAACAGTAGCGTAAAACGCTTTATGAATTTAGAGTAAAACTCGTACTCGTTGGTATTTGGTTGATTTTGGTTGTTTTCAGATATACGATTTCTTCCTTTCTTCAGGTTTACAGTCATACAATCAACGTCCTCACTTAATGACCAACTATAAGAACGACACTCTTCTTTTTTATCTGTGTTGTTATCGACTGTCACAATTGGAAATTTAAGAAATATTACGAAGTCTGGTGATTTTACGAATTCGTAAAAATTCCATAAGTTCGCAAGAGAGGCAAATGGTAGCAACAGTAAACAAGTTAACAATAACTGACAATCGTACTCTAAATGGTTCCGTCTCCAATGAAATACGGGCAGTCCAAACTTATAAATACTGTTGAAATCCTCAAGTTCTTCTGCATCATAATAATGCTCTAACATCATAGGTAAAATATTAAAAAACAAGTAGATAAAATAGTACAAAATACAAAGTTTGATTGCCGGGATTATGTTGCTTTCTTTTGCACACTTTGTTTTTGTTTTTTTGTTTTTTTTGTCCGAAAAGAAAAGCTTCAAAACCACTCTTTTATAGCCAAAAGGTTTATCTCCTTTTAAGTAGTCGAACAATTTCATTCTCCCTTCTGAATGTTCTACTTCTCTCAAATGATTTTTAGTATGTGGATTTGCAATTATTTTATTTGTTAAAGGGTGATATAAGGCAATAAAAAAACAGAATAAAGGAATAAGTACAGATGCAGCTGAATGCGACTTCACCTGATAACTTTTGTCAATAGTTGGAGCTATACAGAGTAAATCATAGCCTATCCATACAGTAGTTAATGTATAGAATGTTGACTTCCATTCTTGATGGTCAAAATAGCGATTACAAAGTAGAGAGCCACTTCTGTTGGTAAATAAATCAGACCATAAGATATTGCGTACTTGCTCAATGCCAGTATCGCTGATGCAACAATTATCCGATTCTATTGCCTCGATTTTTAGTCTAATTCTAGACTCCCCGACGTATGTGACATGAAATGACGCATAATCAAGGTCAATCGGAAGATTAATATACCATGAATTAGAGCTCATTAACCACTGCCATTCACGCATCTGATTTTGTTTTTTCTGGTCATTAGCCGGGGAGAGAGTAAGATTTGAGTTCGGGTCAATGTTGACATAAACAAGCATTGAACTCTGCATATTAAGAAATTTCGCAAATTGTTTCTGTGCATCGGATAGTGAACTTTCTGTTATCACAAAAGAACAGTTTTTATGACAATCGGACGTTGAAGTTATTTTTGAATTTGTATTTGTGTCACCTTGATGTGATGCATGCTTGAATGGAGCCCCATGTAAGCAACTGGTCATTAACAGAAACATAAATGTGACTAATGACACTATCTCCATCTGAAAATAAGAGATAATTTAATAAATACGACTTATATATACAAATAAGATTATAGTATAGGGAAACTGGGAAAAGAAAAAAACAATATTTCCCACTCTCTTCCCACCCCTGCATAAAAAAAGTCCCCAAATCCCCAACGCGAAATAAGAATGAGGAAGAAATGGAACAAATATATTAAAAACCAACTTATATATAAATTTGGAAAAACATTAAAAAACTTAGGTGTCATAATTTCCCAGTGGCGACAAAGAAATCTTAGACGAATTTGGCTACACATTTGGTCTTTATTTGGTTATCTTGCTTATCATTTGAATATGTCTTATACGTCCTTGGTTTTCGTATGTTTGTTCCTACGTGTTCCTTATGAAAGTAAATCCAGAGAGTATCATTTTCATTTTATATAAATGTTTCATTAATGTTGCTGAAGCTTTTGGTTCATAGACATTGTATGAAATTTATTTTGCTCTTTTATACTTAGCCACTTCCCGTATATCAAAAGTTTCCAAATGCTGGCCTTTCAATTCAAATTTTCCTATATCATATTTATTTCCATGTCAAATTTATATAATATTTTGGTTGAAAAAAAATCTTAATTTTTTGTGCAATTTTTCCCTTATTCCTATGTATGATTATTATAATGTTTTGGTTTTGTTTTCATGGACAACAACATTTTACTGGAAGACGATATGTAAATGCCGATATTTACTACACTCTGCTTTTTTCAAATTATATTATAAACATAACATATAAATTCTAAAAGAAAAATTATTACAAAATCTTCAAAACTTAATGAATATTCAAAATCAAAATGTTTGCAATATAACGAAAAGGTTTGCGTCAATTCGCAAAGGTTACCGTTATAACGCAAACATACTAGGAAGACTTATAAAAATAATTGTGTTGTGCTAATCTACAGAAAGGCCTTTTTTAAAAGTTTAATTTTAACTAATTCTTTTAATTCTTGTACCATACATACATTGTATTGATAACTACCGTACTGTCACTGCAGATATCTTTAACCTATTGGACGCACAACACACCTCTTTTTATGCCCAACCTACGATAGTAGAGGGCCATTATGTTTTCTGGTCAGTGCGTCCGTTCGTTCGTTCGTCTGTCCTTCCGTCCGTTCGTCCCGCTTCAGTTTAAAGTTTTTGGTCAAGGTAGTTTTTGATGAACTTGGAAGTCCAATCAACTTGAAACTAAGTACACATTTGCCCTATGATATGATCTTTTAATTTTAATGCCAAATTAGTTTTTTGACCCCAATTTCACAGTTCACTGAACATAGAAAATGATAGTGCAAATTTCAGGTTAAAGTTTTTGGTTAAGGTAGTTTTTGATGAAGTTGAAGTCCAATCAACTTGAAACTTAATATACATGTACCCTGTGATATGACCTTTCTAATTTAAATGCCAATTTTTACCCCAATTTCATGGTCCACTAAACATAGAAAATGATAGTGCGAGTGGGGCATCCGTGTACTATGGACACATTCTTGTTTTATGTATATGTTTGGTTTTTTCGTTTTGGTAGGTGAACACTATGTAATGTTAATACACTTGGTAGATGGTGACGACTCTGATAAGAAGGCATAGTTAAACGTGTATAAATTATATTTAAATTTGATAAGACATTATCAAATAAACAAATTTACCTATATAAATACAGGTTGAACTCCACCTGCCAATTTTGTCTGCATATATCAATCTAAATAACAATACTCCAGCAAACATTAAAGTCATATGAAACCTCAAATAATAAAAAAAAAATGATGCATATGTTTTTTTACAACAAAATTTATAGTTTTCATTATTAAACTTATGTACATATATTTTTTTCTGAAGAAAATTCTTTAATTTGTCCACATTTAGAAGAAGTTAACTTTTTTTTATTATAATTGCTTGCTTCCAGGAAGCAATTCGCCGACATATTTTTCTGTATGCAAAGAGACATTAGCGTGAACTCTCTCAACTTGGTAGCATAAGGATAACATTTGTAAAGTTTATCAGACAGGCAGTACTTTGTCAAACTTTAACGAAGTTTTATGAAACTTAGACTGAAATTTATTTATGTCCAATGGGACAGTATCATAATAAAAAAAATAAACATTTTTGCATGTTTTCGTACTTTATTGGTAAAAGTTGTTATGCACATAACAATTAGACATAACATGGGGTTACATGGGAAAGAAATGAGGAGACGTGGTATGGTTGCCATTAGACAACTATCCATTAAATTTAAAATGAAGTAGATGTAAATAAAGGCAACAGTAGTATACCTCTGTTTGAAATTCATAAATCGAAAAAGCGAGACATAGCGATTCTACATTTCGTCCATGTCGTCGTCGGCGTCCACAAAAATTCGCTCTGTGGTTAAAGTTTTTAAATTTTAATAACTTTCTTAAACTATCCTTGATTTCTACCAAACTTGTTTATGATCATAAGATAGTATCCAGAAATGAATTTTGTAAAAAACCTTTTTATCCATATTTAACTTATAAATGAACTTAGTTTGTCAGCCAGTTTTTCCGTAACGATTACTTAAGTACAGCTCTTTGTAAGAACCAGGCCGAGTGCCATATACATGTGATATATGAGAGTTTCAGATTTTATCTGTAAATGGCCAAAGAAGAAGCAGTAACTGAATACTGCTAAAAAAATATTTTTTTATCAAAAGCTAGTAAAAAATAAAATCACAAAAATACTGAACTTAAAGGAAAATCAATTCGGAAAGTCCATAATCACATGGCAAAATCAAATAACAAAACGCATCAAAAACGAATGGACAAGAACTGTCACATTCCTGACTTGGTACAGGCATTTTCAAATGTAGAAAATGGTGGATTAAACCTGGTTCTATAACGCTAACCCTCTCACTTTGATGACAGTCTCATCAATTTCCGATATATTTACATTGATGCGTTAAATAAACAGACACAATAAATAAAATAGTCAAAATATGGGTGCATTGATGCGTTAAATAAACAGACACAATAAATAAAATAGGCAAAAGACTTAGTTTGTCGGCCAGTTAACATAACATTCACTCTGTGGTTAAAGTTTCTAAAATGTTAATAACTTTCTTAAACTATCCTGGATTTCTATCAAACTTGGACAGAAGTTTGGTTATGATCAAAGGCTAGTATCTAGGGGGAAATTTTGTAAAAAATATATTTCCGGTTTTTTTCCGTGTTACTTAATCATGTACGTATTTTTGTTCCAGTTAACATTACATACAATCTGCAGTTTAAGTTCCTAAAACATTTATTAGCTTCATAAAGTAGACGAAACACTGGGTTCCGTGGAACCCTTACACATTTTTACCGTCAATATTGCTAACATGAGGAACATGACGGATGCCACCTGAGCCTGATATCACTCCCATTTTTTTATAAGGTTCGTGCTTTGTGTACTGTTGTTTGTCTGTTAGTCTTTATTTAGGCCATGGAATTTGTCAATTATTTTTGACTTAGGAATTAAAATGTCCCTCTAATAGCTTTTGCTCCTCTTTTTCATTACTGTACCTTTTACCCAAATACCTGTGTATTGCTGTTTACATTAACAGATCAAATTATAATATTTAAAAAATAAATACTAATCATTATCTATTATAAAAATTCGCCGACTAGCTGATCAAGGAATATAATACTGGTACCCATGTCGGTCATCGTAATGCGTAAAGATATTTTTGGAAAATTGGTAAAATCGTGTGCATTGTTAAAATAAACTAATTGTTTAAAATTCCATGAAAATTGTATAACAAAACTTGAGAATGGAAAGGAAGAATGTATCAAAGAGACAACAACATATTTGTTTGAATGTCTCTTTTGTATTTTTTGCCTCCTTGTCACACTGACAGAAGTAATCTGGGGAGACACAGGGTTCCGTAGAACGCTTTAGGATTTAAATAAAAATAAATATTAAATTATATATATACTATTTCTATATTACAAAAATCGGAATGCAGTTAAAATACTTCTAATCATAACCAGATATGTCTTTCAAGAAATGAAATGATAAAAGCAGCCTTTGACCTTAGACAACGTTCAATGGAAAGTTGAAAAATTATGGTAGAATTGTCACTAATAGGTAAAATATTGATTGACAGATGAATTTAAAAACATGTACATTTTTTTTTCTTGTTTCAGAATTGTTAATGTCTAAGAAAGTTTTACTTACTTTCCTGTGGTTTATGTATTTAAGAACGGTTGGTAGAACCGAATTAAGTTGAAGTGACTTAGTTGCACGTATCTAAATAATCTGAATAAAGTTTAATGTGCAGAAATAATCTTGTATCTTTTAATTTTTGATTTATCAATTAAGATATCATAAATACCACAACTAGATAAAAGATACATAAAATTTAATAAAAGGTTGAATATAATTGTATATACTTGGATGGCTAATTTTTACTATTAGCTACGTGCACCAGTTATAAATCATCTCTATTAAAATGGAAGGACTGGAAAACTTAAAGGAGAACTTTAAGAAGAAGAGCGTACATATCAGTTATTTGAAAAATCCTTTATCTTATACAAATTATAAAAAAATGTACCGCTATAGAATTATTGTCCTGCAGTACTCTTATTTTCTGCAAGTGCAAAGGAAAAAGACCCAAAACTTTGGAGTACAGCACTTCAACATTATGTTATAAACTTAATCACTATAAAAACAAATATGTAACAAAGAAACATAAAAAGGCATTTAGGCAAAGTACATTAACAATAATGAAAGACAAGAATACAAAAATTTACCAAAGCACAGTAATACAATGAATAAGTACATAACCACGTCATATGTAATAAAGACACTTAAATGCATATAGACAAAGCACATTAGCAAATAAGAAAGACAAGAATACAAAACTATACCATAGCACAACAACACAATGATGGAATGTATACGTACGTATATATATATACAGAGCCACGTCAAATGGACATAACCAAAACTAGACTAAACAGTAAAAGTAAATTTCAAAAGGGCAAATAAAAGAATACTATAACACTTTATTAAGATGATAAGCAACGTCTGTACAAATAATTTATACTTCATGATCATCGAGTATTATTTGTGAAGTTGATACGGAATATTTATCAACAAGATCTTGGTATCTTCCGATGAACTTTTGAAAAAAGGACGAGACTATCTTTGACATACCTCTGGTCCATCAACTTTCTGCTCAGACACTGGTGACATTTTACAAAGTCTGAGTAGCAACTGCAAGCTCTTGAATACCGAGTAAGTTGGGAATATGCAGGCGAAGTTGGTATATTGCTACTAACTCAAGGTAGGGGAATTTAATAATTTCAAAATTAAACTCGTTTCGTTTGTCATAGATTCAGGTACTGAGATGGCCGTGTATGTAAAATTTGAGGTATAAGTCTAAAAATGTGACGGAGGAGAAAACGTGTATGCTATTTCTTTAAATTCTAGTTCTTGAGGAATATAGTAACGGAACCCAACCTGTAAAATTGGATTTTTAATAGAAAAAAAATCATCAATATAACTGAATGTAAAATTAAGTTACCTGTTTTTTTTTTATCGTCTTGTTTTTGACAAGTGTCTGACGGAACTCCAACTTATATGAAATTCAAAAAAGATCGACAAGAAGAGGCGCACAGTTCATTCCCGTAGGAATGCCGACAATTTGTTGAAACAAGAGTGCACACGCTGAAATGTCTCGCCTTCTTTACTATCATTGATATTATGTTGATAGTCCTAAATATAAAGCTTTATTACAACTGTCACATAAACTTAACATTAACCAAGAAAACTAAACATTGACCAATGAACCATGAAAATGAGGTCAAGGTCAGAAGTACCATGCCAGGCAGACACTTTTGTACTGCTAACAATTCTTCCATACAACAAATATAGTTGACCTATTGCTTAAAGTTTAAGAAAAACAGACCACAACTCAAAAACTTAACACCGAGCAATGAACCGTGAAAATGAGGTCAAGGTCAAATATAACCTGCACGACTGACATATACTAGTAGATCATAAAATATTTCCATACACCAAATATAGTTGACCTATTGCATATAGTATTAGAAAAAAAAGACCAAAAACTCAAAAACTTAACTTTGACCACTGAACCATGAAAATGAGGTCACTGTCAGATGACACCTTATAATCATTCCATAAACCAAATATAGTAGACCTATTGCATACAATATAAGAAAAACAGAACAAAACACAAAAACTTAACTATAACCACTGAACCATGAAAATGAGGTCAAGGTCAGATGACACCTGCCAGTTGGACATGTACACCTTACAGTCCTTCCATACACCGAATATAATAGACCTATTGCTTATAGTATCTGAGATATGGACTTGACCACCAACTTAACCTTGTTCACTGATCCATGAAATGGGGTCGAGGTCAAGTGAAAACTGTCTTACGGGCATGAGGACCTTGCAAGGTACGCACATACCAAATATAGTTATCCTTTTACTTATAATAAGAGAGAATTTAACATTACAAAAAATCTTAACTTTTTTTCAAGTAGTCACTGAACCATGGAAATGAGGTCAAGGACATTGGACATGTGACTGACAGAAACAGCGTAACATGAAGCATCTATATACAAAGTATGAAGCATCCATGTCTTCCACCTTCTAAAATATAAATTAAGCTTTTAAGAAGTTAGCTAACGCCGCCGCCGCCGGATCAATATTCCTATGTCGAGCTTTCTGCAACAAAAGTTGCAGGCTCGACAAAAAACTAATTCAACAAATATGTTGTCAATAAGAACCTCCAAGCATACCGATCATTTGTTCTTCTGCGTAGCATGTTTTACCTTTTTGTTCACTATTAACAAAATATGCCTAATGGTATCGCAAAGTTTTAATTTATGGTGTATGCTAGTATTTTTATGTTGAAAAGCATTGTTGAATATTTCTTTAAGACGATTTTTTTCTCATTGAGAATGGTAGTATACAGGGTTGAAAATCAAAATTTCAAAAAGATCGAGATTTAAAAGTTTTGAAAATTCACATACTAGTATGCTTAATACCACTACGCGAGTAAACAGTTTAACAGTATTTCTGAAGACCCTCTTTCACTGCGGATAGAATTTTTGTTAGTCTAATAGACAGTTCTTCAGTCGAGCATGTAGATGAGCCTGCAATTATTTACCATTGTTTGTGCGGAATTTTGTAAAGCTTAGGTATCCAATACAATCAAAGTAAGTCCTTTGATCTGTTGTTCAATGCAATGTTCAAAAATTGGTGTTATGAAAAAACAAACCCAATTGTGATACTGCGAGTGAAAAAATTAAAGGGGATATTCGGCATACCTTTTTTAAATCCTGCTTACGAGTTAAATTAAGCTTTTTCGATGTGATTGTGACAGTTTATTGGAAATATTGAAGCAAATGCTTTAAGATAAAAAAAAAAATACATGTCTGACCGGAATAATTTTTTATATAGATAAATTTATTTAACTTGAGATAGTGCAGCAAATTGACGGTTACCTATCATCGATTGTAATTACAGTTCGTATATTGACAAACAGTGGAAAATAAAAACATCTTTTTCAACAACGATCTAAGAGTCATTTGGAAGAATAAAGGCATTCCTTACCACAATGTATAGAACTAATGAATTTCCACATTATGTTTTCAATCCAGGAAGATTGCTTATTAATCAAATGGCTCAATGTTTTTTTTATATGTTGTTGTTAGCTCTGTTAAGAAAAAATACCAAACTCTGCGGAAATTTTAACGAATGTAACCTGGATCAGATGAACCTTTTTATAAGGACATATGCTTGAAACTGTAAGATCAAACAGTATGAAACGCTCAAGAGTTAAGACACGACGAATTATTCTTGTGTCTCGCCTTGATGTTACTAAGATGATATAGGGAAAATGTTGAAATTAATATGGCAATAATTTTGATATGTAAAATATGCAAATAATTCATAGTTATTGAACTATTACTGAAGATCCAGGGCAAATATATACGCAGTGGAAATGTGAAATGTTTTATAGCAAATGTTCAGTTGATGTTCACACAACGAAATCACTGTAATTAAGAACAGAAGATACCTCCCAGACCGACAGGTACAGCTATCAGTCATTTCCATACACCGAATATAGCTTATAGTACTAAGAAACAGACAAACAACCAAAAATTAACATTGACAATTAACAATGAGGTCGATGTCTGAATTCAATTAGTTGACATTGTTTGAGATCTTGAATTTGATTTTAATGATTCAGACCGTGAAAAGTTTTTATTATCTAACTGTTATAGTTTTGTTAAGATAATAGGCAATAAAGTGTAAAAAATTTCAAGCAAAGTTATTTATAAATACTTCATATTTGTTTGTTTCAATGTCCAAGTATGTTTTAGAGGAAAATTGTCGTTTGCATAAACTACGAATGAATCAGCAATATTGGTCCTGATTATCAGATAATAGCTGCAACAAGAATCCAAGATAAATAAACAGCTGCGCCATGAGCGCATGATACGCCCGACGTCTTATGTGAAAGTCTTATGCAATAATCATAAATAGTTTATGAGAAAGTTTTAAGCAATAACCATATATTGTTTTAGAGACACGGCGGGACATGTGAAACCCCCCACCCTGTTTTTTTTTTTTTACAAAAACTACATTACCAAAATAAAATTTTGAATCAAAACCAAAAAGTATACAGATCTTTAGATTAATATATCAAAGAAGTGTGTAAAGTTTTAAGCAATAATCATAACTTATTTTTGAGATACGGCGCGACATGTAAAAAACCCTCCCCTCAGGGCCCTGTTTTACAAAATACTCAATTACTCAAAAATAAATTTTGAATAATCACCAAAAAGTATACAGATCTTTAGATTAATAGAACAAAGAAGTGTGTAAAGTTTTAAGCAATAATCATAAATTGTTTTTGAGATACGGCACAACATGTAAAAAAAAACTCCCCCTTTTTTTTACAAAATACTAATAACTCAAAAATGAAATTTTGAATCATCACCAAAAAGTATACAGATATTGAGATTAATATAACAAAGACATGTGTAAAGTCTTAAGCAATAATCATAAACAGTTTTTGAGATATGGCGCGACATGTAAAAAAAACCCTCCCCCTTTTTTTACAAAATACTCAATAACTCAAAAATCAAATTTTGAATCATCACCAAAAAGTATACAGATATTGAGATTAATATAACTAAGAAGTGTTTAAAGTTTTAAGTCATAATCAAGAATCGTTTTTGAGATACAGTGCGACATGTGAAAAAACATACCCCTGTTTTAGTTATAAAGTGCTGTAACTCAAAAAGTTTAAATCTTATTTTCACCAAAAAGTATACAGATCATTTGACCATCATAAAAAACAACTATATTAAGTTTCATGAAATTTGGATAAGACGTTCTCAAGTTACGGTGCGACATGTTTACGCCGGACAGACGGACAGACGGACAGACAGTCGGACGGACACCGGACATTTGTATACCATAATACGTCTCGTCAAAATTTTGACGGGCGTATAAAAATGATGCGTGTAACAATGACAATGTTTCCTTTAAGCAGTGACTTGACCGTAAGTGTTACTGTGCATCTATTACAGTTCATTAAAAATTCTGACCAAAGTGCAATTTGTTTTATTAAATCAAAATGTTCATCTTGTCGAAATACAAATAGTCAAATTTAAGTTTTTGAATTATTCCTGTAAAATGGTGATGTTCTTTACATGCTTTGATACAGTCTTAAATTAAAATACTCAGTTAAATATAGGTAAACATACTGACAACATATTGTTACTTCAGATATTCTACTATATATCATATGTGATAATTCAAACAAATGTCAAATACTTTTAAATATAGAAGACTTTATGAAACTATTAGCATTAAAGTTAGTTCAGGCATTTTATAGTGATAAACAAATTACACCTCCAACCTTTCAAATGACAATAATAACAAGAATGTGTCCATAGTACACGGATGCCCCACTCCCATTATCATTTTCTATGTTCAGTGGACCGTGAAATTGGGATGAAAATTATAATTTTGCAATTAAATTAGAAAGATCATATCATAGGGAACGTGTGTACTAAGTTTGAAGTTGATTGGACTTCAACTTCATCAAAAACTACCATGACCAAAAACTTTAACCTGAAACTCCCACTTTCATTTTCTATGTTCTGTGGACCATGAAATTGGGGTCAAAAGTGTAATTGGGCTTTAAAATTAGAAAGATCATATCTAGCAACAAGTGTACTAAGATTCAATTTGATTGGACTTCAGCTTCATCAAAAACTACCTAGACCAAAAACTCTAACCTGAAACTCCCATTTTCATTTTCTATGTTCAGTGGACCGTGAAATTGGTGTCAAAAGTGTAATTGGGCTTTAAAAATTAGAAAGATCATATCATAAGCAACAAGTGTACTAAGTTTCAAGTTGATTGGACTTCAGTTTCATCAAAAACTACCTTGACCAAAAACTTTAACCTGAAGTCGGACGAACGAACGAACGAACGGACGGACGGACAAACGAACGAACGGATCCACAGACCAGAAAACATAATTAGTAAAGAAATTTGACAGGCAATGCTTTCATAATAACTTTTAGTTGATTTATTTTCATCACAGAGCACTTGGATGACTTGACTGTGGATCTTCTACAGCAGTTGGTTCAAATCTCTCACCAGTTAAACATTTTGATTTGATGCACCAAATTACAATTTGGTCAGAATTTAAAAATGAAAAGTCTGAACTAGATAGCAGCATTTACAGTATAGGTATAAACTGATGTCACATGGAAAAGCAAAAATTAATACTCCACTAGAAAGTAAATACTCTGTAACCCTGAAATAACCTTTCAAAAGTTCATTTTTTATTATTTTCAACTTGAAATGATAAATTTCGATTTGTGTATCGTTGATTTACGTACAAATGTTCACCGTTTGACCATCTGAAATTCTCCATCAACCAATACTTTATATATGATGTCCATTTCAAACAATAATTCAGTTTGGTGAATGCTACTTGCATGTGTCCCATTATACTTGGAACAAAGTATATCAAAGACAGTCAAGTCTCCTTCCTATTTTTATCTAGCAATAAGGATTGAGAATTGAATTTTACTACATAAGAGTTGATTTTATAGTATTTGCACCGAGGTGGTCTCATGGATGTGGGATGCAATCACCTGGAGTGGTGGAGTTTAACCCCCTACTCTGTCAAGCCAAAGACTTAACAATTGGTTTTTTCTTCTCTGCTAACCAAGTTTTATTAAAGGGTAAGAGTAAAACGATATTCAAAATCCATATTCATATCCCATTATTATGTTCCATTCCTAAATATGCATTTAAGTTGGCAATGTTTGTAAAATAGTAATTGTTCATGTTTGAATGTAAAGCTAAAGTTTCTCTACTGTGTAATGTATATTCAGGTCAAGAAAAATATACTTAATCTAATTGATTAGTTTTATAAAGGATGAAGTGACGAACATTTGGGTTTTCATTGGAAAAAAGTGAATGTTGGGTAAAGATAGAATTTTTTCCTTGCAATTGGCCAAATATGGACCTCTCAAATTAATGTTGCAATGAGTGTGTGGCAATCATCCTACATTTGGCACCGTGTTTAACATAGATTACCAAACAGAAATGGTGAGAATATCAACAGATTTATTTTTGAACCTTTGAACACCTTAATAAAAATACCATTTATGCCATATTTTCATGTCAAATTGCAAGTTTGGTGTAAACCAATGCTCTGTTTAGAAGGCTTTACTTTTACCCATAATTGTTTACTTTTAACACATTGTGACTTGAATAGAGAGTTGTCTCACCGACACTGATCTCATATCTTCTTATTTTTATTATATATATAGAGAGTATGATGATGTATAAATAAAGGCATATCAAAAACTGTTACAAATACTATTAATTTATTTATCATCATCTATTAGTTTGTTGTCATTGAAAAATCTGACATCAGGTGGAATGAATAGTCCAGTTATTTCATCAAGCCTACAATTGGTTGGCTCAGGAGAGGAAGGTATGCTATCAGAACTACTATCATCTGGAACATAGACAGAACCAGACCCTGAGGATGATGGGATACTGTCTTCTGCTGAATCTAAGTTATCTAACTTAATCACACTTCTTTGGACTTGTTGTGGGGGTTTTGCCACTTTCTGCATGTGACTTGTAATTGGAATTGATGATGATGATGATAATGTTGTTTTTGGAATCACTGCTGATGATGAAGATGATGTTTGCTGTTTTCTTTCTGTTGGCACTGTGACCCCTATTGCCTTAGCAACAGAATATGTTGTTTCTGATTTTTTGAAGTCTTCTTCATCATCAGAAGAAGATATTTCTATCGGTTCTGTAATCTTAAGCGGTGGTTTTCTCTTTGTTATAACAATTGTTGTTTTGGTTTTTGGATCTTTTGATGGAATACTAAATTTCAAAGTGTCTGGACAAGGTGTATTTGGAGATAAAACTTCCAATGACCCAAACTCTGGTGAAACAATGTTTAAGCCTCCTTTTGAATCATCAACTTTACATATGATTGGTTGATTGCTTGACTTTGACACAACAATGGTCTGTTTCTTTGTATATTTATCTGTAACTGTTGAAATATGACCTTTCTTGGCTGACCCATCCACTTCATCAGGGTTTTTGACTTTCTTCTGACCTTCAGACTCATTGCCAAACTCATTTGCTAATAATGTTTCAAATATTGATGCATGATTGATGTCCTTTACTAAAGTTTCAACAACTGGATTTTCAAATGGGTTTGTTGCTGGTTTTCTTGACATAGGCTTTGCATCTTTATGCAGAATTGAAGAGGCATGTATGGATTTAGGATCTTTTTGCTGAACAGTTGGGACAAAGGTCTTTTCAGGGAGCTTTTTACCCAAAACTTGAGACTGTGTGATTCTCAAAGTCTCTGATGGTTTTGTTAAATTCGCCAACTGTGGTTGAGATGATTTGTTGGAGCCTGATGTTTCAACTAAAGCAGACGGCCCTTTTTTGTCTTTGTCTACTACTAAAATCTGAGTAGACATGGTAGATGAAAGTTGTTTTGATTGTTGCTGGGGTGATGATGTTACGCTTGGACTCTGAGTACTAGGTGACTGCATTGTAGTTGATCTTACTGGTGAATATGGTGAAAAAGATAAACGAGATGGTGAAAATAAAGATTCTGATCTGTTCCCAATATTCTGACCTTCCTGAGTAGCTTTCTGCATCTGCAAATAAAAACATTGACAAAATGTTTTTTTATTATGTATGTAATTATCTTTTCTTGATAATATATATTTCATTATTCACTACTGTTGATTCATTTATTTTGAGTTTACTAACTTTTGTGGATAAATGTATAATAAATTTTTGGTGGATTCCTTGGTTTTGGCAAAGGCTTCAGACTTGAGGTGGCTCATGGGTACACAAATTTTAGCAAAAAATTGAACCTTTATTTTTTCATTACAAATTTTATTTATTACACTATTAGTTATTACTTTATGATATGGTAAAAAAATCAACCCAAAAAATCGATTTGGTTTGGCCCCAGATGACTTTTAAAATGTTTATATCATTGAAAAAGCTCCAAATTATCTCCCTTTGGTGCAAAAATGCCATTTTTTGGCATTAAATTTGAAATATCTTTTTTAACTCATGGGTGACCTATATTTTTTATTATTGTTTTCATATAAGCTGTACATAAACTAAATAATTGTAAAATTTAAGCGATTTTTGTAATTAGGTTATTTTTTTATTTCAATATAATCTCTATTTCTCCTATTAGTTCAACAGAAAAAAAGGACATTAACAAAAATGTATGCTTCTCCTGGAGGCAGATTGTGAGCTTAAATGAACGGTGACCCCATTTTTTTATTTCATTTTTCTTTCAAGTATATGATAAAGTTCATTTATAAAAAAATATAGCGAAAATCCTATATTAGAAAAAACAAGAATGTGTCCATAGTACACGGATGCCCCACTACCACTATCATTTTCTATGTTCAGTGGACCGTGAAATTGGGGTCAAAACTTTAATTTGGAATTAAAATTAGAAAGATCATATCATAGGGAACATGTGTACTAAGTTTCAAGTTGATGTAACTTTTACTTCATCAAAAACTACCTTGACCAAAAACTTTAACCTGATCTTTGCACTATCATTTTCTATGTTCAGTGGACCATGAAATTGGGGTCAAAACTATAATTTGGCATTAAAATTAGAAAGATCATATCATGGGGAACATGTGTATGAAGTTTCAAGTTGATTGGACTTCAGCTTCATCAAAAACTACCTCAACCAAAAACTTTAACCGGACGGACGAACAGAGGCACAGACGGACGGACGAAGGGAGGCACAGACCAGAAAACATAATGCCCCTCTACTATCGTAGGTGGGGTATAAAAATTGATTTATACCCAGGAGCCCCCTTAAGGGAAAAAAGTATAGTTAGTAAAACATTTCAATTTACAGTTTTCCTAGGACTATATCCATCAAATCCATGACAATTGGTATTTCATGGATAATAAAGAATTGACAGTAATAAATATTTATCATTGAAATCAATTTTCTTGTAAGCTCCAATCTCCTTTCACATGGCCTTTTTTTAGTACACAACATTTAAAGTTCAAATTCATATGTATTTCTATTCTTTATCTGTTACAAATTTATAATCTATCAAATACTGTAATATTTTACATAATTTGAGCAAACATTTGAAATTGTAGCATTTTACTAGATATTTCTTGATAATTTTTTTAAGTATGTTTCAGGCACCACAACTATCTTACATTATTCTTTTTTAATCTTGTTTTGAATCAAATATAATTCCAATACTGTAATTACTAGCCAGTCAACGCTGATGTTGTGGTTTTGAACCCCACTCTTGCAGGTGCACTTGAGTCTAATCTTAATTGACTAGGATTGTCAGTTTTCCTATCAAGGTCATGGTTTTCTCCTGGCACTCTGGTTTCCTCCACCCATAGAAACTGTACGTCAGGAAATAGCCCAAAAGAGGTGTTAATACACCCAACAATCAATCAACCATTGATGTTGTGTGTCATTGTAAGCAATAACATAGCAATGTTACCTGAATTTTCACCTGATTGTAGTGCTGACAGAAATCTACAGCCTGCTTAAACAGAGGGCGATCTGCTGCAATCTGTAAAGAAAAGATGTCAAAGGGTAAAATGAAGAATAATAATTATATTAACAGCATATTACATACAATTTCATATATCCCTTCATATATGATTCATTGTTAAGCAGTTTTTGAAACAGTCTTTCATAAATAAATTATTTAATTTGTTCTTGATTTGATGGAGTTTTCTCTTTATTCTTGTTGTAAAGCAACTTTTTATACATCTTTTAAAGATTCTAATGGCTGCTAGAATTTATTATTGTTGCCACAACCTGAGTGCCAGGAATGTACATTTGATATAAAATGGTTATGTGGTGTCCAATTGCTATACAATGAAACAATATGAAGGAAATCAAATTGCTACCAAAATAACAAATTAAGTAAACAAAAAGAATAATTCTCCAAAATTAAATGCCAAATCAAATAGAAGTAATGTGTGCTGTACTTCATGAATACATAAATAAGATGGAAGAACAAAAGATTATCAGGGTTGCATTCTGTACTTCTTTGATGTAGTATAACTTATTTTTATATAAAAAAGTACTCAAACACCCCATTTTGCTTTCTCATCATAATCCAAACTCCATAACTCCTATTCTTACCTTATCTTTCATAGCAGCTTTGTATGTCTCCCCAAATATCTTGTTTGTGTCGAGCCCTATATCATTCTTCATCTTGGATGAATTCCCGTAATTCCATATTTTATAAACCTCCAATAAAATTTTCTCTTGGTCCACCATTTTTGACAATTCTACATTTCTTTCTTCAATGATTTCCCAACATAATCTAAAGGACATCTTAACAAAGAGAATTCTCTCTGAATCTCTTAAATATTTTCTGCCAAAAAAAATATATTACGTAAAAAAACTAAAAGGATAACAGGATAACAAAACCTTTAAATAGACTTATTAAGAAGGGATATAGTTACGATACTGTTGTCAGGTCATTAAAGATTGCATATTTTGGATTTTTTATTGATTCACTTATAGGGTCTTTGCATCAGAACTAAACACATTTATTATTAATAAAAACCAGTTGTTGGCATGACACAGGGAGGATTATGCCTGATATTCATATGATGAAGACATAATTTTTCAATCACTTTAATTGAAGTCCGGAACTGGCATGTCAGTTAACTGCTAGTAGTCTGATGTTATTTATGTATTAATGTCATTTTGTTTATTTTCTTTGGTTACATCTTCTGACATCAGACTCGGACTTCTCTTGAACTGAATTTTAATGTGCGTATTGTTATGCGTTTACTTTTCTACATTGGCTAGAGGTATAGGGGGAGGGTTGAGGTCTCACAAACATGTTTAACCCTGCTGCATTTTTGCGTCTGTCCCAAGTAAGAAAAGCCTCTGACCTTTGTTAGTCTTGTATTGTTTTGGCTTTTGGTTTCTTGTGTACAATTTGGAGTTGAGTATGGTGTTCATTGTCACTGAACCAGTATATATTTGTTTGGGGGCCAGCTGAAGGACGCCTCCGGGTGCGAGAGTTTCTCGTTGCATTGAAGACCTGTTGGCGACCTTCTGCTGCTGTCTGCTCTATGGTCGGGTTGTTGTCTCTTTGGCACATTCCCATTTCCATTCTCAATTTTAGGAATAAAAATAAATTTTGAACAATTTAATAGATCACATAAACTAGCAACTAAATCCTATAAAAAAATAGTTGTAAATATTAGCATTCCACATATTTATAGTTTGGGTTTTGGGAAATTCCTGTTATCTTGCATGATAATAATTTGATATTTTAAAGCCTTTATGCTTGGCAGTAATTCCTGCTTTACAACTCTATGTCATGTAAATAAATCTTCATCAATAATGAATAGAAGAACTGAACAATTTTAACACTTAATATACTCATTAAGAAATATTTTGACAATAATAAATTAATGTTTTGTCTGTCTAAATGTAGAATTATTCCTTTTAATGGATTAACTTAGCGAGAGGTTTGAAATTTATTTCAGATGTTTGGATTCTTTGGTGTTTCCCTATGATGCAATGTAAAAATAGTTTGCCCAATAACACCAATTCAACATTTCTTTTAAGACACAATAGCTCACAAAAGGTTATTTACCAAAATTTAAGCAGACTTGATTTCTTTTCTTTTGATTTGAGACCTAAATATTAACAACGCAAATATTAGGTAAAAGTCTTGAGTCAGTCTTTTCTTGCCATATTTAAAACAAATTATAAATTTAAAATTCTTGATTTTTTAATTTAACCCAAATACATGTATCCTAAAGAATAAACAAAGTTTTCTTACTTTCCTGATTCAGGAGATCTGTTCATCCATAAATGTATCTGATACATCAGAGTTAACTCTCTCCTCTGCTTCAAGACCTCTAACAATAACATGACTGATCTGTTCATGTGAGAGGCAAAGCTTCCAGATCTGTCAATATCACCAATAGGTATCCTCCATATACCCTATATCAAATATATCAAATAATAAAGACAATTACTCCTTGAAAAGTATTAATAAATGTAATAACTGTGCTGTACAGGTTTTGTGGAACTGGCAAATCTAAAAGATCCATTTTTACACTATCTACTATCAATATTACAAGCTATTACTAATCATCATTCCTTCATAACAAATTGCCATTAAGACAATACCAGCAGCTTAACTCCACCACAGCTACTGGAGGAAATCATATTTTGTTTTATTTTCATACAAATATGTGCTGAAGACAACACTCAAAGTAAAATGAGTACACAAAATAAACTCATAAAAGAGAATTCTTGATTTTTAATTTTATTATGTAATACATGACCTATATACTACACTTCTAAATAAAGTAAATATTTGTAAGAAGAAAGACAACTTGGGTATAGCCTTACACCACTTCTTGTGTATAATCTAAAGGCTAGGTATCGATTCTAGATAACCCTTCCAAAGCAAAGTACAACAGAAAGGTGTTGGCTCACACTGCTCAACCATATCTATACACATGGAAAAAAGTATTGCAACACCTTGATTTTTTAAAATTTGAAAAATCAGCCTCTTTTTTTTTATGGAATATAATAAAATATGTGTATAATATTATTGAAACATAGTTCACGATAACATTGGCATTGAAACGAACATAAAATGTTTAAAAAAAAATGATTTATATAACCATAATTTCAATAACAAAATGAAGTGTTTTTTGTACAAAAAAACGCATTTGACAAGTTTCACTGTAGTCGAACTTTACAATGTCAGACATTTCAAAATTAATCTTCAGATGACTGTTCACATCATGGTTGATCGTTATACGCCAAAGAATTAGTACTTTGTGCGCAGCCTTCATTCAAACGGATAACCGCATCTTAACGTCTTCTGATTCCTGCCATAAATCGACTAATTTGTTGCTAAGGTAGCAGCAACCATTTCTGATGAAGGGAATTGTTTATTTCATGTTGTGTTTGAACTGGGGTGTCCTTTCGCTCACTTTCCGCCCAATAGTGTCCCATATAAGCTCAATATGGTTCAAAGCCGGGCTACGATCGGGCCAAGGAAGATGAACCAAATTCCATTTGAACATTGGATCTTCCTCCACGATGCTAATTTCCAACTTTGGCGAGCTCTGCACTACATTGTATACGGAAAACTGTAAGTCTGCTCGTTAGAAAAGGTCTCCAAAATGGTATTATCGCACTGTAACCAGTAGCGATGAGTTGATCTCGAACAGTTCTTGTTAAAAGGCTCTTGTATGGCCACCACTCTCATTTTAGGATTGTCTTGTATGCAATGGGTTTCCTTCTGACCAACCTTCATTATGCTTGATTTTCTCTAGCAAATGGAATAGGGGGTCTTCATTATCTCAGAAGGTCTTTTACAGCGTTTATTGCCTGATTTTTATTCTCAAAACGACTTCAGTGGCATGGTGATGACCAACAATGCGTGCAGTTGTTACAGCGACAGCCCTGCTTCTCTTATGCTGATAATCTGCCATCTTGCTGCAGTTAAGAGTTGTCAAGGACCCATTATAAGGTGTCAATCACATAATTTTAAAAACTTGGTTATTTAAAGTGCTGAAAACAATGAGGATCAAAACATCTTTTTTGCTGTTTACGGGTACAGTAGCTGCATGTGCAGATAAAAACTTATCGAGTCGATATTTATTGATTAAACTCAGGTGATACTTAAATAATGTTTAACTAGTTCTATTTTACCAAATTATATCACAAAAAAATAATGAGTGGTTTTTTTAATTCAATTTCAATTTGGTGTTGCAATACTTTTTTCCAGGTGTATATATTAAACTTTTTATAATATACTTATCTTTTCATACCTGGAAAAAATTGTTCTGTTTCTTGTCCCCAAATAATCCCTGAGCAGGCATGTGACTTTGTTGTTGCCAGTTGGATGATCCTAGCAACAAGTCCTGAGCAAACTTCAAGTTCTGCAATAAACAACACAACTACATCTCATGAATGGACCTAGCTTGTGATAAAGAGAACAAAATAATATCTTCTTACAGGTAACACATATGAATACACCAATATGTGTGATATAATTTAATGAAACAGTAACCCAACAAAACAAATAGCTTAACTGCTTCTTCGGGGCAACATACAGACTTCAACAGTAGGATAGTAATTATATAATACATGTATGTCAAACTCTTCATGGTAAAATGTCTTAAAAGTTGTGAACGAAAGATCTTCCATCAATACCAAGTTCTCCCAATACATGTGATATTTCTACAATACTACAAATATCTGCTACTGAATTATATTTTTTCATGTAAAATCATTAATTACATTAGTTAGTAAATTAATGCTTTTATGATATTTTGAAGACTGACTTTTTGGCCTTATTTTTTCAAAGTAAATATCATTTATATTGCAATACACACCTAGAATCCCATACTAAAATCGTGCAACTTTCCTTTCAATCATAATAATTATTTTAAATAAATGTTTCCAAAGATTTGTTAATCAATAGTTGAACCACATTCAAGTAAAGAATTACCCCAAACACACCCAGATATATGTAACCTATAAATACCTTATGGTATGGTGAGTTGACATAAACATCAGCCAATCTGTACATAGATTTATAATGAGTTGGAAATCTAGACAAACATAAATGTAAGGCTGCCATACATTTCTCTATCAACAATTTATGTAGTTGTTCTCCTGTTTTACCACTAAGTTTTACTTCAGTTTCTTTTTCTGTAACGTCATCTTTCTTTTTTTCACACAATTCTTTCTCTACATCTTTGACATCAGCTTCTTTCAAAATTTCTGTTGTATATTTTCCCTCTGCTGCTGTTTCCTTATTATCATCACTTTTATCAAAGGCGGTATCTTCACATTCCATCTTTTCAGTATTTTCTTCTTTATCTTTATTATTAGATGTATCCTTCTTTTTTTCTGAATCTTCCTTCATAAGAGAATTTTCAACTTTTACTTCAAGATTCGTTTCCATTTTATTTTCCTCATTTTTACTGCTTTCAGTAATAGTATTTTGTAGATAATCAGGTTCCTTCTTTACAGAGGTTTCACCAACTTCCATTCCAACCTCACAGTTTACCACTTCTTTCTGACCTTCAGCACTTCCTAAACTCTCACCTTGGACAACCTTCCCAATATCTGACGATTTCTTTTCAACAGGTTGTCCAGGAGTTTCTAGGTTTGTTTCCTTACCCTGACCTAAATTGTTCAACATTTGATCAATTTCCATTTGACCATCATCAGTGTCTTTAATATTTGCAGTAGATTTGGATTCATTACCTTCGGATTGACCAGTAGGACTTTTCTGGTCAGTTTCCACCTTTTTTGCTTCACCATCCTGAGGCTTAACTTTATTGTCCTGTTCAGTTACATCACCACTTATTCCACCTTCACTGATTTCAAGAACATTAACACTATGATCATGTGACACATCATCAAATGACGTACCAAGTGTTCTTACTTCCCCTTGTTTTGCCGCTGAAGTCTTTTTCCCTAGCTCTGGTTCTCCAATTTCACTGTCCTCATTTTCTGAGCTAAGAGAGTCATAATCAGCGCACAATGACACATTAGCTGACAATATTTGGACTGTTGATTTTTCTGTACTCTTTTCACTTGTTTGTTCGTCATCTTCTGAACTTGTTGACTCATACTGACTCACAAGAGAAGTTGACAATGCCACAGAATCCTTTTTACTAGCAACAGCCTTATGCATGCCTTCCATGTTAGATTTTTGTCTTTCCTCAGAAATTTCAGTATTATTCTCATTTATGGCTGGAATATTGACGATATTATCTGAATGCTGTACAATATCTTTGTCAGCATTTTGTCCTTCTGATTTTACTGTAGATATTTCACTTTTAACAGTTACATCAGACAAAATACTATCAACTGTTTCAACTGTAGATACAACATTCTCAAGTGCAGTGGCAACACTATCTTTGATATCTTGAGAGTTCTCCTCGATATTGCTTTGGACATCAACATCCATTTTGACACCATTTGTTTTCTTTGTGACTTCTGAAAATAAATGGAAACTAAATTTATAAAAAGAGATACCACTGCATTATTTAAAATTCATTAACTCATAGAAGTTTTGCTAAGAAAAATCTATACATTCACAGGGCTTTCCATTGAAGCCGGTAGCCGGCGGAAATCTGCCGTTTACGGTGGCTTCAAGTGCCGGCTACTTCACTGACAAAAATATAAATTCAAAAAGAAAAAAAAAATCTTTTTTAAATGTTTACAGGCAGCTGAGAGACGTATTGTCGCAAAGTCGCAGTTACGATAAACAAGGGATGAAAAGTCTGTGTTTACCTTGGGCTAAAAACAGTTCACATGAATTCAGGTCACTGATTGGTTGTCTATTTAAAGTCAGAATGCATCGTTTCTTTTCAAAGATAACAAGAGAGACGTTCCGGTGGTCATTGAATGATAACAATAGAGACTTTCCGATGGTCATTCACTCATTGGCTTTTTTTTGGCTATTAAAACGTGAAGACAATCAGATAGGATGACAAATCTTATGTTATGGAATAATATCAGTCAAATTAAAGAAAGTGTAGTAGATCATTTTGTTCAGAATCAGGAAAACAGTATCTTTTGAAGTTCATTTTTCAAAGTCCAAGTGGTGTTCAGAGAATCAAGGTCAAAAACGAAAGTAGAATATTGTCGACTTGACCTCAAATAAATAACATTTCCAAATGATTTATGTATCCGACTCATTGAACAGTTTACAAAAAAAAGAGAAAATCAGAGGATATATCAATTTTCTGTCAATGCTTGAGAAATAATTTTATGATTCAAATACAGTCTTTAGAGAGAAAAGAGGGGTCATTTGTTTACAAATGCACGTAGTTATGCAAAATAAATCGATCAAGATTTCTAAGTAACCGGATTATTATATAAATAAAACTCCTTCAAAAGTAAATGAATTCAAGCATAAGGTAATAAAAATAAAAAAAATAAAACATAAAAAAAAATGAAATTTGTTGAGATATTTTTTTTTCTTTAATTTCATACATAAACCAGATGCTCCACAGGGCGCAGCTTTATACGACTGCAGAGGTTGAACCCTGAACGGTTGGGGCAAGTATGGACACAACATTCAAGCTGGATTCAGCTCTAAATTTGGATTGTGATTAAATAGTTGACACAGCATAGCTTTCTGACACAGAATGAATGTGGTCTAATGAACTTAAAATTTTTTTTTTGCCTTTGAGCAATTCACTATGCTGTTGAATATTAATCCTCTCAAAAAAATGTTTGAAGAAATTTTCTTTTTATTTATGAAATCTGAAATGAAAAAAATTGACCCCCCAAATTTTTTTTCACATCCCCCTTTCCCTTATTTCAAAACTGATCTCAATTCAAATTTCTAATGAAGTTTGCAACAATAACTACTCATTTAAATACATCATAAAATATTAAAATGTAAAAAAAGTGCTTGTTATCACTGAATGGTAAAGATTGTTTTAATCTATCAGTTGGTAGTAAAAGTGAATATACATTGTATATTGTATAAAACAATGATTTAAGTTGATTCAACTACTATTCTGGACAAAGAAAGATAACTCCAATTGAAATCCAATTGGAATTTCTTGCTATTGCACAATATTGTGCAATTAGATATTTCTTGCTATTGTGCAATACTGTGCAATTGAAAATATTTGCTATTGCACAATACTGTGCAATTGAAGATTTCTTGCTATTGCACAATACTGTGCAATTGAAGATTTCTTGCTATTGCTGAATACTGTGCAATTGAAGATTTCTTGCTATTGCTGAATACTGTGCAATTGAAAATTTCTTGCTATTGCACAATAATATAATAATTTTGGATCCTGATTTGGGCCAACTTGAAAACTGGGCCCATAATCAAAAATCTAAGTACATGTTTAGATTCAGCATATCAAAGAGGCCCAAGAATTCAATTTTTGTTAAAATCAAACTTAGTTTAATTTTGGACCCTTTGGACTTTAATGTAGACCAATTTTAAAACGGGACCAAAAATTAAGAATCTACATACACAGTTAGATTTGGCATATCAAAGAACCTCAATTATTCAATTTTTGATGAAATCAAACAAAGTTTAATTTTGGACCCCGATTTGGACCAACTTGAAAACTGGGCCAATAATAAAAAATCTAAGTACATTTTTAGATTCAGCATATCAAAGAACCCCAAGGATTCAATTTTTGTTAAAATCAAACTAAGTTTAATTTTGGACCCTTTGGACCTTAATGTAGACCAATTTGAAAACGGGACCAAAAATTAAGAATCTACATACACAGTTAGATTCGGCATATCAAAGAACCCCAATTATTCAATTTTTGATGAAATCAAACAAAGTTTAATTTTGGACCCTTTGGGCTCTTTATTCCTAAACTGTTGGGACCAAAACTCCCAAAATCTATACCAACCTTCCTTTTATGGTCATAAACCTTGTGTTTAAATTTCATAGATTTCTATTTACTTATACTAAAGCTATGGTGCGAAAACCAAGAAAAATGCATATTTGGGTCCCTTTTTGGCCCTTAATTCCTAAACTGTTGGGACCTAAACTCCCAAGATCAATACCAACCTTCCTTTTGTGGTCATAAACATTGTGTTTAAATTTCATTGATTTCTATTTACCTAAACTAAAGTTATTGTGCGAAAACCAAGAATAATGCTTATTTGGGCCCTTTTTGGCCCCTAATTCCTAAACTGTTGGGACCAAAACTCCCAAAATCAATCCCAACCTTCCTTTTGTGGTCATAAACCTTGTGTTAAAATTTCATAGATTTCTATTCACTTTTACTAAAGTTAGAGTGTGAAAACTAAAAGTATTCGGACGACAACGACGACGCCGACGCCAACGTGATAGCAATATACGACGAAATTTTTTTCAAATTTTGCGGTCGTATAAAAATGGTCATTTAAAAGATGAAATTAGGTGCCAGGAGATTGCGAGAATGCAGGATTTTGCTCTATTTATGTCAGAGCTCTGGGGGCCTTGAGCGGACCCCAGACCCGCTGCCGTAAGGCACCAACCTTACAGCTTGGTGGGTGTCCGGCTTCGCCGAACGCATGTTACAGCCGCCTATAATTTTAATTGATCCTTCTACTTCAGTTTCAAGGGAAAGCCCTGCATTCAATTGTCTCTGATTTTGATAGACATTTGTTTTCTGCCTTTCTAAAGGGTTTTTTCTTTCTTTGAAATTAAAGAATACAAAGTATATTTAAAATAAAAGTATATATGAAAGTTACAATCAAACATTTGGCAATGAACATTTGTTATCCTTTATCATAACTTTTAAAAAAGAGATGGGTAGATACTTTTGTAGATAACCCAAGAAACCAGAAAGTATTTGATAATCCAGAATTAATAACCGGAATCTTATCAAGTCCCAGTAATTGCATTATAATTGCTGATATTTAAGTGTAAAAGTAATTCTGAACAAGCTGCCTCCTAAATCTCATAGATGAAAAATCTATATATAGCAAGCAGAATAACCCATAACAATGTTATTTCAGGGCTTACAGGAAACAGCAACAAAAAATAGAGAACATACATGTATTATTTATGTGTAGATACAACATCTGAAAGCATCATTGGAATAAAATCAAATGTCTTCCTGTTTTTGATTGTCATGAGAGGCTGAATGTCAGTGTATAATGTCCAAGAAACATGAAAATGACTCTAAATAAGAAAAGATTTAACATTCTACATACCTGCTTCATCAGTAATCATTGGCTCAAATCCAAAACTCTGTCTTGATAAAACCGTTGGTATGCCAACATCAGCAACCTTTGATTTTGATTGGCTATTCTCCCCGTCTGATGATGATGACCTTCCAATGTTCTCTAGTTTAGCAGTCACAGTTATATTACCCTCATCATCTTCATAGATATCTGAACTGTCTATACTTAAAGAACTGTCACTGGCTTTGTCATATTTCTTTAATAATTCAATTTGGTTCAATTTGTTAACGCTGTTTGTATCTGTTGATAAAGAAATGTCTACTTTTTGCACATTGGTGATCTCCTCTCTCATGTCATTTTCTGATAGTTCCAATGTTTTAGTCTTTGATTTATTAAGATCAAAGTTGCTAACGGAACCCACAAAAGTGCTGTTTGAAAAACTGGTTTGGGATGATTCTCCTTTGTCATTCTGATTTGTAAGATCTAATTCCATTGGTTGAGAATTTGAATCTGCTGAAACATCATATGACACATCATTTGACTGGCTAACTGGATCAGATGATATGTAAGTAGATTCTTGTGAGAATGAGTCACTGCATGAGTTTTCAAGAGAGACCACTCCTGATCGTGCCTGGAGAAGTGACATTTTCTGTTTCTGTTTTGAGTATGTATGGTCTTGTGATGAGGTAGGGGTAGATTTTGGTGTATCTGTAGCCTTATTTTCCATCCCAGTTGTTTCTTTACTATAATAAAATATCACAAGATCAAATTGCATTAGACTAAAGAGAACATAGATAAATTTATGATCAATATATAAATATCAGTCTAATTTATTGAGCATATGATTTTATCAACTCTTAGAAATTATTTGGATTTTTAGCAATACAGTTCGCAATATAAAGATTTTTTTTAAATTACCATATACAGTCAGTCTCCTTTTTCAGTCTAATTTATTGAGCATATGATTTTATCAACTCTTAGAAATTATTTGGATTTTAAGCAATACAGTTCGCAATATAAAGATTTTTTTTAAAATTACCATATACAGTCAGTCTCCTTTTTCAGTCTAATTTATTGAGCATATGATTTTATCAACTCTTAGAAATTATTTGGATTTTAAGCAATACAGTTCGCAATATAAAGATTTTTTTTTTAAATTACCATATACAGTCAGTCTCCTTTTTTTTCTTTTTTTTTTTTATCTACACAAGTTTTCAACTACATAAAGTTTAATAAATTTTTCTTTCATTCTTCAAAAAATTACCTGAACCTTTCAAGGCATGAATAGACATGCAATTCAATATTTCTTCATCTTTTTTATTTCTCATTTTTTTTTTGCATTGGAATGTTTTGATTCTTGTCAATTGCAATCAATTGCATAAAATGATCGATTGGTTGTTTCACACACAAGGAACGCAAAAAAGGCTTTATCAAGGTGATAATAACATAAAGTAATTGAGGTTGATATTGACAATAAAAAGTGTAATCTATACACTATAAGCATTTTTCTCAGATATTACCTGTCTAATAATTCTTCATTTTTCTGTTTAGCACTTGCAAATGGACTAGCAGCTGCCTTGTTTATAAAACGTTCAAATAACTGATAATCCATGTCAGCTTGGTGTTTGTCTAATATAAGTTTTAAAATAGAGGAGTGGAGTCTATAAAACATCTGTAATAAAAAAATATATGGAAATGAATTCAATTGGTCAGTTAGAGGTTTTCGTGGTATTCTTTTGAACCCCAGCTGTTGCTCAAATAAGCATAAACATGTACCAAGGAAGAATAAAAAAAATGTTAATTGATATTCTTCCTATGTGATACAGTTTTCATACAAAAAAGTAAGTGTTACTTGTGTGATAATATTGTGAAATATCTTGTTCCTTAGAAGTTTTCTGAAGTTTTTCTGCCAGTATTTTTGTTTGAATAAATTTATTGAAGATTTTTGAAAGACTCATATACCAGATGTTCAATTAGAAATAGTTTTTCCGCACTAGACATGTTGTTTCTTCTACATCTCCAAGATATCTATGTTTGTCCTCTGTTTAATAAAGATACAATATACCGTATATTTTCGAATTTAAAGCGCATCGTTTTATAAGCCGCACGGCCGTTTTTTGGGGGGAAGATTGTTTTTGTCCTTACATAAAACGCACCTGAATATTAAGCGCACACTGAAGAAAACGTATATTTATTCTACTGACCTGATAGTGTCATGAATATTTTCTCCTTTTGTAACTCACACCGTAATTTGTTTCATTTCTATTTTCAGATTGGTGAGAAAGTTGAGAGTATTTTTGAATATATTTATTTGTGTCATATTAAAATAAAAAATCGTAATAAAATAATTATACTGTTCTCATTGTTTTAATTATGCCAGTTTCGTTTGATGTTTTTTGTCAACAATGGCCATGTGTTGACAGCTTGGGTGTCCATCGAACCTTGTTGTTTTGATTAAAATTAGTATGGTATTGATTGCTTGTTTATTGTTTGAATTGGCATTAAGGATTTAAATTAATCTTAAAAATGTATGCATGAAAGGTCACCCAAGCCATAAAACTGCCATTGTTTACCTTGATTATGACCTACTTACCTGTACCCACGTGTGAAAACTGTTCACCCAAAAGTCAAGATTATTTTTTAATTAAATCAATCTTAAGAATTTTATTGTTGTCTATAAAATAAAAGTTGAAGTTCTGAACGTAACAAACATTTTTCAATTTTAATTTGGATGAATACAACAAACAAAACAATTTACTTTTTGCAAGTCATTGTCTATTTTTAAATGAAAGTGTTATGAGCAATGACAAGGGGGATTAAAAGAAGACGGCAATAAATAAATGTTTTAACAGATTAAATTACAAAAATTAGTATTCTTTTTTTTTTAGTTAAACATCCAATAATATTTCGTAAAGATATTTCGTTTTGAAACACAATAAAACGACAAACAGTTACTCTTCAGTATTTTATCCTGTTTGGTACCTCTTCTCAAACACGATTATCTCTCTTTGTTTATGAAGCACTTTAAAGTGTCGATTTAAGCACATGCATCACCATCGTCATTTAAAGAAACTTGTAATATTGGCAAGACACACAATCACTTTCTTTATTATTTCATTAGAAAATTTTATATTAAAACACATTAAATCAACTAACAACTACATATTTATGATAAATACACAATTAATATCCTGTATGGACACAGTTATCTTTCTTTGTTTACGAAATGAACACTAAACACATGGTTATCGACTTCCTGTAAACCAACAATGATTGAATGAAATAAAAACAAACGATTTAGTTAATATATTTATTTATTCATAACAAAATATGCAACATTAACAATTTATCAAGTCACTGCAAGCACTTGACAATCTGACTGTCTCCAGAAAACAAATCCAGATATTTTTTTTCTTTCACCGTCGTCCTGAAAACAGAAAATAATACTTACATAACACGCACCCGAGTATAACACGCAGGGACAAAGACAGAGAAAAAAACCTGCGGCTTATTTAACGATTTATACGGTATATATTTTGTTTTCTTCCAGCAGTCAACTGCCTCTACTAATCATATTGATTGATTGACTGATTGCTGTTTAACACGTTTTTTATAAAGTGGAAGAAGCCAGAGTGCCTAAGGAGAAACACCAACCATTATCATAAGTAAAGTTTAGTTGGAACATTTTATTTGTGAAAATATGTACCATTATTTTGAGGAATCTATTTCCTAATATAATATCTACATTCTAACAACTTACCTCTAAAGCTTCTACAGCTAGATGTGGTGTTGAATATGCATAGGCTATTTTCTTAGGGTAAGGTGCATTCTCTTCATATAAACATTCAGTTGCCTAAAATATCACAATTATGTTTTAGCATAGTGTTCCAGCTATATTTATCATGTTTATTGGACTTATTCCGAAAATGAATTGCATTTTTTAAGCATTAATGTTTTTAGCACCCTGGTTAGTCCAAGTATCATTTACTAATACCTTAGACTGTTTAACCAACTTGTGATGAGGACAGATGATAAATTTCTGAATTGGTCCATGACCTAGACTTCAGACTTTAAACTGGGAGAATATGATTTATGTAATTTTGTTGTAATTGGCTAAGAACTAGCTTTTGATAACTGCTGGTTTATTTCGGTGCTTAATGTTTATTGTTTTTATTTTAGTGATGGTCTATTAACACGACACCGTTAGTATCTAGCATACACAACAATATCAAAGTCCTAAATTGTTTAGGCTTTCCATTTTCATATCATACCAGTTTTTTAAAATAAAAAAAATCATTTTCCCATACTTGTTCATAATGTTTTAGAAAATCTCCAGGTGACTTCTTCATTTTCTCCAGACATTTGCCTATCATGTAATGTTGTAACCATTCCTCTTCGTTCTCACACTCTATGGCCTTTCTGTAACAGTTATAGGATGTCCTTAACATCTCCTGTCTACTATTGGTGGCTATCAGTTCCATCTCAGCACTTAATGGAAAGGTGTATTTCTGTTAAAACAAAGAAATATCCATGTGAACCAAAAGAGAAAATGAATTATTGTAGATCACTTTCAATGGAATGCTTACAAAGACAAAAGGACTAGGACTTTTCTTATCAAGCTTAAATGAAATATAATATTGTCAAGATATTCACTGTACTAATCCAGGTTGATTGTCTTGAGGAATGAGAGTGTAACTGATAGGCCAATGATCCGTATTCCACCTACAGTTTACCATTACTCTCATCTATTTGTACTTACCCATGTGAGTTGTCTAGAGGAATGGGAGTGTAACTGATAGGCCAATGATCCGTATTCCATCCATAGTTTACCATTACTCTCATCTATCTGTAAAGCTCTTCTGAAACATCTTAATGCTGCTATTGATTTCTTGTGTACAGGGAAATCCATTTTAAGTTCAGTCTACAATACAAAGAAATGAACAACAGTTTATTAAAGGGCAAGGCCTCTGTACCACCATGAAACATGGGGTCACTAAAATGTTCTGGATGTACAATCAAAGTAAATTGTAAATTCATCAGAAAACTATTGGAAAAAAGTATGACTCTTTTCACAAAAATCTTATGACTTATGTAATTCATACAGAAAAGTTATCATAACTTCAATAGAGGACAGATATTTTGTCAGACTAAGAGCACAGATTTGTCTGACTATGTGTGTAACCTTACACATCCTTCATTGCAGAAGTACATGTACTATGAATTCATTCAAATAAATGATTTAAGACATTGTCAGGCCTTATGAACAGGTCTCTTATTATAAGAGACATGTTCATATATACAATGTATTTACTTGGTTCTTGCATGCACTTGATGTTTCCCATATAAAAATAAATCTTTGTCAAAACAATATTTTTATCATTTATTGCTAACTTTGCTTTAACCGGTCAATCTTTTTTATGAAAATTCACAAATTTTGCAATACTTCTATCTAAAGTCTGAAAAATACCCTTAGCACACCTGTTCTTAATTTCTCTTTTCCTGTTGTTAGTTTAAATATACTTACAGAATTAAGTTTTTGTTCTAACTGACTCATCCTTGCCAGAGCCATTCCCGCCCAAGAGTCTAAACGACTAGGATTTACACATATATCATTCATGTAATATTTTATGGCCTTACTGGAATTTAAAGTTAAATGCCTTAAATAAACATAAACATTTTTTTCTTCACATCAATTTCTCTTTTTTTGGATAATTGTATTGCATGTATGTTTCATTTGAATCTGTACTTTTCATTAGCTGAAAAAATAACAAGGCATTCCAAAATTATATTTCTTCATTACTCAATAAAATTTTAACATTGAAGACTGCACATGCTTCCCATGACAAGTTTACAATAATTCTAATTCTCAGAGTGTTGGTCTTGTTCAAAGCAGATTATATTCACACCACATTATCATGTTTTCATCCTGAATATATATTTTTACTTTGCAACTTGATATAACTACTACAGCAAACACGGGAAGGTATCCTCTTCAAGCTTAATAAGCAAAAGACTTTAGCTACATTTTATACTCACGCCTGTTCATGATTTTTGAAGTAGTAGTCAGCCAACAGATAATATAGCTCTTGAGAAACAGGTCTGAAATAAACATTGATAAAATAATTGATATCTATTTCAATAACAACTTAACATTTACAAATAAGAGTCATTAGGGTATACAATGACTCACAGCCTTATCAAATATCAAAATACATTGATACAGATATCTATAATGTGAAAATTTAATTTTGGATGTGACAAGTCTTTTCATTGGTTGAAACTTTTTGACTATCAGCTCAGACATAATTTTGTCATGTGACGGTGACATCATCATTCGTTTTCATGATTTTCTCATCAATCAAAGAGCTGAAAGCTCTGAGGAAAAATTATGCCACTGTCTCTAATATTGGAATATTTTTTATGCAAGTCTTGATTTTCACATACAATAATTAGTTTAACATTGCAACATGTCTTGTAAGTATATAATTGATATTCATATATGTGTGTGAAGTGATGAAAATGACAACTGACTGTTTATTTTTAGTACAAATGAATAGGTCAAGACTACCTGAATGATCAACAGTATCCAATGACTACTGGCTGTTTTTTTGTACAAATAAATTTTGCATTCTTATTCAATTTTTAATGATTTTATATTTTAAGAGAAGTGTGGCACATTGATAGTAAAAAAAATATCAGAACAGTAAACAGAAATAGTAAATAATGCTCCCAAGGTCATATGTTATAGGACTAATACCCCACATACTCATTAAATAAGTTACTAGTGACATAGTTATACTAGTTTTATTTCTCCTTGAAGATAAGACAAATAGGGATACTCCTTCGATTTTTTATTTCATGTCAGTCAGGTCGCTTTATATGAAAATTGAAACCACTTCTCTGCCATATTGATATTTTATAACAACTCTGCCCTTGACCCATATAATTGATATTCATTCTTTAACCATATATCATAGAAAGCTAGTTTTTGATTTTGCACTAACCCACCATCTTTCATGTCAAATTTCTGTCTTCATTTAAGTTTATGCCATTGAACCATCATGGTATTAAACACAATAGATAGTGAGTGATCGTGTGGAATCAGCTAGACGACTTAGTTGTGCACACATCAAGTGAAGAGAGCTTCAAATCTGTTCTCACGCCCCGCCAATAAATCGGCAGCGCTCTCTCAAACCGTTGTATTAAAGCCAGTATCAGTATCGAAAATTTATTCACATGTCATACAGATACCTTAACAGACACTGCTGCTGTAACTTTGTAACTAAGATTGAGGGCAGTCTGCGATATTAACCACTAGCCCGATGCCCCAGACTAGTAATTTTCAGCTCAGAATAGTAAATTTTAATTATCCGTAGCCTGACCGGACTAGTAAGAAATATAATGTCCTTTCTATGTTATTTGAAATTTGAATATATTTGAAGTTCAGATTGACAAGTAATAATATAGAAAAGATTGTCAAATTAATGTGAACGAAGCACAGGCACTTGTTTCTATCTATTGGAAGACCCACTATCAACATGTATTTACTCGTAAATATACGTTGAAAGTGGGTCTTCCAATGGATAGAAACAAACGCCTGTGATACGAAGTCTAAACTATCGAGATCGATAATTATACATTTATCCTGAGAAAGTGAAACAAAAACGTAAATCAGTCGCAATAATTCCGGTACTTCAATCTGTCTTATAACGAGTAGAAAGTGGACCAACACAGACACATTATATCTTCTTATAATGAAGGCAGTTGTTTGTAAAACAAAAAGACCATCAAGTTTTCTCCGATTAATTATATATTTTTAATGTTCTAACAATGTTTTAGTTTTACTTCACATAGTCAATAAAGTTATAAAAATAGATTTATGAGTATCTTAACAACATAGTGTTGGTACCCTACGATCTTTTTGGTAATAAGAAGAACCAGAGACCATGTGTCATCAGACGATTCATACGCACCCTGTGGGTATAACCGTATTACAAATTTCCGATTATTAAAAACTTTGTAAATCTGGATAAAGACCAGTATCTATCCAAAGGATATCGAGATTATTCCGATTAATACTTTTTTAATAATTGTTAAGTTGAAATGGTAAGAAAGGCTGACATTATTTAGAACTAATTTGTCTAGGGATTGTTGATCATTGGAGTGTAAAAAGTCCAACATCATAACAAAACGAATCTCTTTATACATACCTATTGGATACGATTGTAAGACATGTGCATAAAAGTGAAAGCTCGAATAGAAATGAAAAATATAACAAAGGGATAACTCCAAATACCATTAATAATAAAAAAAAATATGGACAGGTCAAGATTTGTTTTTGTGTAAATAAAATAAAGTATGTAAACTGGTTCCCGCCGAATAAAACACTTTGTTCAATTGTAGCATAATACAAGCAGATTCCAGTTAGTATGTAAAATAGTAAATATGAAACCGAGTGTGGTAGGCAGAGGCATAATCGACTTCCATGGTATCAGAAACATGCCGCTGATAGCGTCATTTTCCAAAAATGGAATTGAGAATTTAATTATAAGGCATGACTTATAGTTTTTCTGTCTATTCAAAACAAGCTCAAACATGTGGTGTACTTTTATACAACCCACATTCTTCATAGACAGATTTTTTTTTACAGTCATTCCTTTATGAAACTAAGAAAGTAAAACTGATTGGAAAAATAATGCTATACTTACGATGGATTGTAAATAGACTCCTCATTAAACGTGTCAGTTGTTCCATCAATGTAATCTTGTAAGGAATCAATTACATATACTGAAATGTACATTTATCATATGTATTTTTGATGGTTAATTTGTCTCATTTGTCTCATTAACATGTAGCATCAGTAAAAAAAAAATTCAGATATTTAAAGAATATAAGTAACTGATCAATAAGGAAACGCTACTAAATGTTATTGTATCAAATCATGTACACTAAAAGCAGGCCCCCCTTAGGCAGTCAGTGGGCCCCCACTTATGAAAATTTTTAGATCCGCCAGTGCTATTTATGAACAACTGAAGAATACATGTGTATTGTAATGATGAATTCTTTCTGAGATTTAAACCTTTTTTCACTAAATTTGTAAAAAGAATTAAAGAAAAATCATATTCTGACCTTGAGGACAAAGTTTGAACATAAGTGAGGGGGAGGACAGGGGTAAGGGAGACAAGGAGAAAGGGGGTAGGAGAAAGGAGAAAGGGGGTGGGAGAAAGGAGAAAAGGGGTAGGAGAAAGGAGAGGAAGGCTGGGAGAAATGAGAAAAAAATAAAATATCTCTCCTTTTAAAAAATTATCTATTTCAAGAAAAAAAATCTCAAAAGGAGATGTTTTATTCTAATGGGAGAAAGGAGAACGAGGTAGGAGAAAGGAGAAGAGGGGTGGGAGAAGGGAGAAGGGTACCCCCTGTCCTCCCCCTCATTTGTTTTGGAACATTCAATGTCTGATAGAAAGATAAGATATCTTATTTTAATTAGCAGAAAATTACCTGGCTTTTGTGATTCTGGTACCAAATTACAAATTCTTCTTAATAAATGCTCAACCTACAAAGGAAAAAAATATACTCTTTCAACACAATAATTTTACAATTACTTCACAGTCTTATTAGGTATAATAAATTTTAAAGAAGCTCTTACATGTATTGAGATGTGAAGAGTTTAATATTTCTTATATAATTACCTCTGCAGGTACTGCTTCTGTTTTATAACTATCAAATTCTGGCACTGATTTTGGTTTAAAATAGTTAAATAAATCGTCAGTGCGTTCCCATGTCAATTCAATCTGTGGTGCATTATGGTCCATGAGATGACGATATCTGCCCTTCTTTGTTGGATGACCATATAAACAAAAGAAGCACTGCTCTACTGCTTGGCCTAATTCCTCGTTGAATATTTCTGACGAGGATTTTTCTGAGGTTAATATTCCAATGTAAAAGAGCAGGAACTCTCCTTCAGACTTTGTACACCAAGCATGTCTGTAACACAATTATTAATATTATCTGAGAAACAGTGAACTAAAACAAAGCAACTTAAATTTATATTCCAAGTAAATAATTTTTATGATATTTGTCAACATGTCAAGTGTTTTGCTCTGTTAATTTTATGATTTTTTTTATCGTAAGTTCTACTTTTAGTCTGTGATTTCAGAAACATACAATCCTGGCTAACCATGGTTGCTGTAAAGTGGCTATATTCCCAAAAAATTTAAAAATTCTACAATTCATTTTCACTGAACTAGTAGACATATTTGTTTAGGGGCCAGCTGATGGACGCCTCTGGGTGCAGGAGTTTCTCGCTACATTGAAGACCCATTGGTGGCCTTCGGCTATTGTCTGTTCTATGGTCGGGGTTTTTGTCACTTTGACACATTCCCCTTTTCCATTCTCAATTTTTTTAGTATAAACTATCATGTTGTTAAAATATATGAGGTCAAAATGGTGTATTACCTGCCAAGATATTCATGTGCTATATTTAGTAACATAAGTGATGGAGGAATAGAACTGTCCAATTCTTCTGGTACTGGACTAACTGGCTTTGGTGCTTCACTTTCTTCTCTGTTAATAAAAAGGTACCAGCATATCTTACTAATAATTCATTATTTAAGAAAAGTATGATGTTGGATTGTAATGAGATGGTGCAGGGCTAAAAAAAATTCTTTTCTTTCTCTGTTCTTTAAACATATTACAACAGTTCATCCTAATACTGATTGGAAATGAAAAGATTCATATACTGAAGGCCTGTATGACCATGCAAATCTAAATTTAAGTATATCATGCTTCTTTATAATATAAACAATTAGTCAAAACATTGGACCAAATGAATGCAAAATGGGCCCTTTAAAGCTTGCTGTTTGGTATGAGCCAAGGCTTCGTGTTGAAGACCATACTTTGACCTATAATGGTTTATTTTTATATATTGTGATTGGATAGAGAGTTGTCTCATTGGCACTGATACCACATCTTCTTATATCTAAATATTGTTTTATATATATATATATATATATATATATACATACTTAGTATTTCAAATATATATATAAATGTATAAACAAACACTGAGAAACACAGCCAGCTAAATGAAACTATAGTTTTTACTCACTTTTTTATAAGTTTATATAACAGTATCCATGGCAATACTGTACCAATTGGCATATCTATACAAGTATCAGGAACCGACATTTCCACATCAATCATGTAGATCAGGTTATGGGACAGTCTAGCTTGGTTGACTTTAGGTAAACTAGAAATGACCATGTTGTCGTTCTTTATAATCCTGTGAATATAGTAAACGTACTATAAACAAAACTAACTGTATTCTAATATTGTGCCTGATGTAACATGTGTTCTTTCGTAGCAAGTTAGATAAAAGCTGAAAGCAATACTTTGAACTGGTCTAAGACTTTGAGATGAATAACAGCAATCAATGTTATTTCTTTGTTTTTGTTTTCTTCATGTGCATTTAGAAAATTATAATAAATTGATACACCATATCTTTTCTTTCTCATTAAGGAAATAGTTTACATGAACTTATCAAAGCCCTTTTGTAGTAGACAGATAAAAAGAACTTTTGTGCTTTTACAATTTAAAAAAAAAAAAACTAGATGTTTCAAAGCGACACGAATGGCCCCATCCCAAAAAGTTGAAAATCTGCAATTTCAATATAAACACATGTGGACACAAACCTGATGGTAGTCTCACATATCAAAAATCTGGAGGGGAATAGAGAAAAAATATGTATAACTGTGATTTTCAATAATTTTAAAGTCCAAAGCCCGTAACTTCAGCAAAAATTAGTGGAGCGGAGCGGAACGAAACTTAAACTTTATCTGTAACTCATCATGGTTAACTCACATACTAAAAATCAGCACAATATCAAAAAGCGTTTAGAAAAAAAGTCTGTATAACTGTGATTTTCAACAATTTCTCAAAGTCCATGAAGTCCGAAGCCCGCAATTTCGGCAAAAATAAGTGGAGAGGAACTCATCATAGTTAACTCACATACCAAAAATCAGCCCAATATCTGAAGGCATTAAGTAAAAAACTCTGTATAATGGTTTGTTGTGGAAAATCGTTGCGGGGCCATAAAAAATAAACAACATTTTATTTCCATTTAAGTTTTAATTCTTAAAAGTCAGCATCTTACAGCCAATAGACCACTTTCATGTTTGTCCGTCACCAGAAAAACTCATCAACTATGTGTGCCTTTCTGATGTCATTTAGCAGATAGAGGGGATCGCCTGTATCCCTGTACTATTAACGTTCATCAAGCGTCTTAGTGATCATCATTGTGCAGGATAAACAAGAAATAATGTTTGTTCGGTAGGTACTTAATCACAATCCCCCAATGACAGCAGTGCTGATTGTCTATTATGAGAATTAAATTTGCTGAATAATGTGGGCATTATAGCATCATAGTTTTTCAACCTATTGTTCAACATGGAAAAGGAAGTGATAATGCCCCTAAACGCACGAGTGATGTTCACTAAAACCAGAGTTTTTTACGAAAATGCATCAAACTTGAAAGTTGTCTATAAGCATGCAACTGGAAGACACACATTGAATTTTACATTGAACTTTTTAAACCAATTGTAAGGCATTGATATCAACACAGGTTAATGAAGATAATTTGTCCAAATTTACCTAAAATTCACCAAAGAAATTTATTTCAAGAAATAATATTTTAAAAAAGCTCATGAATCAAATTAAGATTTAATTTACTACCGACCAAAACTATTTTTTAACACATACAAGGTTTAGGTGGTAAAAGAAACTAGATTCTTCTATCATAAGCTACACTCACAATATCAAGGATTCACAGGTTTGGACCAATGTTTGTGCCCACTGCTCCTTCTCAGAGGACCCACTCATCTTATAAGCTTGGACTGCTTCATCTAAGGTTATCTCAGACCATAAGAATGCTCTCTGTTTATCAAAATTAAAAAAAGTTGTTCAAATTTGAAATCTTCAACTATGAAACCTCATTACAGAACACATCATAACAAGCCTTTCATGGTTATTGCAGCCATATTGAATGGTAGATTTTCATAATGGAGGTCATAGTGAATTCACAGTACATCATTGAATCAGAACAATGATTGGAAAGGTACATAGGTTTTCCTTTACTATCATATTATTTCCCCCTCTATCCAAAACATCTGCTCTATTCAATATTAATTATAATAGCCCAAATGAAAAATATCATACTATATGTATTAAATGACTAGAAAAATCACATGATACTGATAAATTCACAAGACTGAAAATATGTTTTTCACACAAAGAAAATATGCAACCAAAAGTTTGTTTTCTTTTCTTTCGAAGAGCTAGTTTTAAATAAACCCTCATTTAAAAATACCAGGTCAATACATATTGAAGTTTAAAGATATTTTTTACTACCTTATAATCTTTCAATTTTATCAAGGAATCCTGGAGCAGAAGTAGGTGTGATCTTCTTTCTGTTGCACTAGTTGTCATAGAAACTTGCTGTAAATAGAATGTTATAGTATTTACTGTAATTTATTGTTTATTATATATAATAGCCTCTATGTATAAGGATTGTGCATCAACAATCAGATTAGATAGAAGTGTTATCATTTATCAGTAAAAAGTTTAGATTTTGGCAGTAAAACCAGAACAAGAGGCTGTCACAACGACAGCAAACCGGATTTATTAACATTTATTTGTGTCCTGGCTATATCACAAGAACCATTACTGATGAATGGTGAAAGTGAAAATCGTCAAAATCAAATTTGACCTCCATTTTGTCATCAGTATCAACATATTAAAATTTGAAAAGCTTAGATTGAATGGTTCATGAGTAAATGCAACAACCTGAATGGAAACGCCATTTTACGATCTTTCAAGAACCATAACTCCTGAACGGTAAAAGTCAAAATCGTCATTATTGAACTTGACCTCTATTTTGTCATCAGTAACAACATATTAAAATTTCAAAAGCTTTGGTTGAATGGTTCATGAGAAAATGCACGGACACGACGGGAAAAACCATTTTTCAATCTTTCAAGAACCATAACTCCTGAACGGTAAAAGTCAAAATCGTCATTATTGAACTTGACCTTCATTTTGTCATCAGTAACAGCATATTAAAATTTCGGAAGCTTTGGTAGAACAGTTCATGCATAAATGCACGGACACGACTGGAAACACCATTTTTCAATCTTTCAAGAACCATAACTCCTGAACGGTAAAAGTCAAATTCGTCATTATTGAACTTGACCTCCATTCTTTCATTAGTAACAACATATTAAAATTTGGGAAGCTTTGGTAGAACAGTTCATGCGTAAATGCACGGACAACTCCATTTTCCAATCTTTCAAGAACCATAACTCCTGAACGGTAAAAGTCAAAATCGCCATTATTGAACTTGACCTTCGTATAGTTGTCAGTAATAACATATTAAAATTTTAAAAGCTTTGGTTGAACGGTTCATGAGTAAATGCACGGACAACATTTGATTGCCGCCCGCCCGCCCGGCCGCCCGCCCGCCCGGCCGCCCGCCCGCCCGGCCGCCCGCCGTACATCCCCAAATCAATAACCGACATTTTTGTCACAAAAATCCGGTTAAAAAGGCAAGATAGAATAGAGATTCATATTCACACACAAAAGCAGTGATAAGATATTAATTTGAAGACAGAAAAGCTTACATATAATACCTACAATGCCATTATCATAGAAGTGTGTCTGATATCAATCTATTCAGGCATGTTTATTTGCAGTGTATTACCTTATAACGCCATATATATAAGCAGTGTATTACCTTATTTGGACTTGTATATCAGCTGTGTATAACCTTGTTAAGACTAGTTTTTAGTAAGCAGTCCACCAGTGTATTAACTTATTTAGGCATGTTTATTAGCAGTGTTTTACCTTATTTAGACTTGTTTTCAGTACGCAGTCCACCACTTTATCAAACTCTCCAGCATCATACCACTTCTGTGTTTCATCAAATGATTGAGATCTTTCTAGAGATTTCAACTGTTTCTCTACTTCCACTACAATAGATTTTGAAACATGCATTTCACATTTACAATTTTCTCATCAAAATGTGAAACAGCTGAAGCAAATTAAGAACAATAACGATAAATCATTATATTTTTTAGGCTTTTCAAATTTTTGGTCCATTGAGTACCAATAACAGGTTATTCCAGAAAAAAATATATGTGGTTAAAAAGAAATTGGTATTATTATATATAACATTCAAGAAAGTGTATCTTGTCTGTAAGAGTGCATATTTATTCTGTCCTTTGATAAAATAAGATGTAAACCTATAACTGTAAATTCAAAAATGTTTGGAACAAATTTTGCAAAGGCATGGGAACCTCCTCGAAAAAAGCCTCATGTTTTGAATTTAAAAGCAAATTTTTATATAGCATTTTCTGAAATTGCATTAATAAATATTGCAATTTTGTTCATTTTTCAACATTTGCATTAATATGCATAAATTTTTTTCTGAATTTACAATACTTACCTAGATGAGACCTTATGTATACTACAGTTAGGTATAACTATCTGTCTATCTTACCTACACAGGACCTTATGTATACTACAATTAGGTATAACTATCTGTCTATCTTACCTACAGACAGGACCTTATGTATACTACAGTTAGGTATAACTATCTGTCTATCTTACCTACAGACAGGACCTTATGTATACTACAGTTAGGTATAACTATCTGTCTATCTTACCTACAGACAGGACCTTATGTATACTACAGTTAGGTATAACTATCTGTCTATCTTACCTACAGACAGGACCTTATGTATACTACAATAAGGTATAACTATCTGTCTATCTTACCTACAGACAGGACCTTATGTATACTACAGTTAGGTATAACTATCTGTCTATCTTACCTACACAGGACCTTATGTATACTACAATTAGGTATAACTATCTGTCTATCTTACCTACAGACAGGACTTTATGTATACTACAGTTAGGTATAACTATCTGTCTATCTTACCTACAGACAGGACCTTATGTATACTACAATTAGGTATAACTATCTGTCTATCTTACCTACACAGGACCTTATGTATACTACAGTTAGGTATAACTATCTGTCTATCTTACCTACAGACAGGACTTTATGTATACTACAGTTAGGTATAACTATCTGTATGTCTGTATCAGTTTCTGCCTCAGACGATTCCTTTAGACAACATAATGCCTATAAACAAATCAATATTTTTTCAAAATTCACAAAATTCTTATGACTTGTATGATGCTTCAAAATAATAGTGAGCAATTATTTCTATTCGAATGAAGTGAGGCTGTTCAATAAGATTTGTGTAAAGACTTTGTAAAGATAAACACTGAAAACTTTATATGCTTTTAAAAAATAAAGTTTTCATTCCTTGTTGATTTTCTATCATTCTTTTCACTTTAGTATTAAGATACCTGTCTTTTTTGGTGTTATAAGGGGTTATGTGAAGTAGTTCTCTACTTGGTCTGTTATATTGATTGAATGGACAAACTTCATTATCAGAATTGTTTAATAAGCATTCTGAGTAATGATAACATATTATAATAATGATTTCCGTGATTAGAATTCTTTATGTGAGTGTGATTATAGGAAATTATAATTGTTTCAATTAATATTGAAATCAAACCATTTTTATTAGAAAAATCTTTGATATTTCTCAAAACTAAACACTGCTTTTTTTTAACCAGGAAACACATTACCTTTTTGAAAAAGAAAACAGCATCTTCCATATTGTTTTGTAACATGTAAAACTTTGCCTTCAACCAATATACTGTAAAAAAAAATGTTCAATGAATTTATATTTAGAGTTATCATGAGGATTTTGTAACGAAATGGTATACTGTGAATTTATAATTATTCATAGGCTATATCATAAAGAACTAGCATGACAATACATAGTCTCCTATCAAAGACAAAAAATCATTGCCCTGGAACAAAATTCTAACTTGATCTATAACTTGTCATGGTGTAAACTATTAAAAAAAAATCAAGGCATTATCTTCAAGCAAGATGAAAAAAAATGTGTGAAAAACTGATTATTAAAGTGAATTTTCTAAGTCCAAGGACCATAACTCTGGTTACCTCTAACACAATACTCTGACCAGAAATTGCCAAAGACATCTGGCCTTGAAATCATCCCTGATATGAAGTATTCATCGTCATAGTAGTAAGGTGGTAGGTCAGATTCCTTCACTGTAGGAACTCCTGGACTTTGTGGGCTGGAAAAGATCACACTCTTATTTCATTTTTGTAACATTGCTTCGCCATTACTTTGGTATTTCATTTATAAGCACATCACATTAGCCTCAGCACATGAATATGAGTAAAAGCAGATGTAAAGAATACATAAATGAAATAAATAACTTTTAAAAAAGAAGTCAACATAAAATCTGAATCAATAGACATGTGTCTGTGTCATATGTGCAAAATCTAAATTATCTAAATTGGGGTGTTAAACATTAGAAGCATTTGCTTATTTTTTTTTTAATTTCACTAAGGATGAAAGTATATAATTCATATAATTCATATTAATTTTAGTTCATTTAAATGTTTTGGAGTTTAGTATGGCCTTAACTATTGCTGGACTAGTACACATTTTTGTTGAGGGGCCAGCTGAACCATGCCTTTAGGTGCAGGATTTTCTAGCTGAAATGAAGGCCTATTGGTAGCCTTCAACCGTTTTTTACCTCGTTGATTGGGTTGTTGTCTCTTTGACACATTCCCCATTTCTATTCTCAATTTCATATTCTACATTACCACAATTCAGTATCCATTCTTCAACTAATGAATGTACAATGGTATATCATAATTATAGTGTTGAATTTGTATTACTAGTAAGGGGTCTCATTGAGGGGTTCTGATCCCAGGTCCCGCTTACTGTTTTGTCTGATTTCTGTATCCTGCTTACACTATGTACGTAAGCAATTCTCATTATTTTGTAATTTCCCGTGTCCAGCTAGACTTCATTTCCCTTTTTCACACCACAATAATTTGAATTTCACATGTCACACTTAAAATCTACAATCCCACATCACACTTAGACCCCCTAGTAAGAGATGCTGGTGAAGGTATATTTCCAATTTTTTATTCAGTAAGTATCAGATAGTCCCAATAACTACACAAAACAAACTCAACTTTCAGTATAATTGAATGAGCAGTACTAATTGATAATACATACTGTCTAGGAGATGACATGAATCTGGATTTGGTCAAGGTCCAATTGTCAAGTTGTAGTTCTGAATATAACAGTAATGTCTACAATGGAGAACATCTGACTTATTTCAAATGAATTCAACAAGCTTAGATGACCAGTATTCATCACGTTGTAAACAGTTTGTATATTTATAGAAATGTAAATACAAGTATTAGCATAAAGGCACATTTTACAGAAATAAAATTGATTTATTGATTAATTGTTGGTGTTAAATACCACTTTTTATTCTCCTGGCCAAATTGTAGCAGCCAGGTATTATTGATAGAGGAAGCTGAAGTGCAAAGAGAGAGCAACTGACCTTTGCCTGAATACTTGCAAAAGAATGGAACCACCTGTCACATGCAGGGTATGAACCCACACCCTTGGGTATTGACAAGCTAGTGATTGCATCAGACCACTCTGTTACATAAGCCCCTCAAAATTCATTGAACTCATTGTTTTATCCCCTTATTATTTTATGACAATCTGTCACACAATTGTAACTTGAAGCTAAATTGTTTGTTCTAAATATGTTTTCTCTTGTATGATTGCATAAACATTCAATATGAAAATAGTGGAGATGGAGGAATCACAACAAAACAAGCTAGAAAGGGTTGAAAAGGAAAGTATGTGGATTTACAGAATACATTCTATGAATAAAATCTAAAAATTGACTTTGTACTTACCTTTCCAAGTTCTATCAAATTGTCATCAATTTCATCATCACTGAAATATCATCAATTAACAACTATCATTGAAACATTAAAATTAAATTCTGAAAAGCATCATCAGATAATAACAATATTTCCATGCAAAATTCAAATCATAGAAATTTAATATTTTTCATAAGTTCCTGTAAAATGCTTTGGATACATTCAAGTAGTATGAGAATTCTATGTTATCTAACGTACATTTTGACAAAAGTAAAACTTCTTAATATGAAATTGAATAAAAATATTTTAACTGAAAAAGGTGTTTCAGATTACCTGTTTCATAAAATGGCAGTCTATTGAATAATATATTGATATACTGTGGATTCATTATTCGTGGTTATCAATTTTCTTTGATTCAGTAAACATTGCATTTTGATGGATGTCTAATTAGGTGGTTTTGCCAAAGTCTGTATACAAGTCTAATGAACATTGGAAATTGTGGTTCACCTTTACCCACCAAATCCACAAAAAGTGATATCCCACGAATAATAATGATATATACATACCAAAATGTATCAGGGAGGTCAAAATGATTCCTGACCATCTTGTATACCCTCAGATAAACACCAGTCAGACCAACTGGCCTAAGGAAAAAAATATATACATATAGATCATAGGTTCAGAGTAAGCAGTCAAGAACTTTATATTTACACTTTATTAGTGAATGCTGCTTATTGCAAATAGTGAAAACCAAATTGTTTGATGTATTACAGTTGATCTAAATTTGTAAAAAGTCTGAAAAACTTTCTGTGATTATTTTGCTTTTCTCCAAAATTTGTTTGTAATCATCAAAAGAAGTACCTAAGTTAAGCTCCATATGTAAACTTTTAATTATTTTCAGCTAAATTGCTGTGTACAATTTTGTGTGCTGTAAAGGTAAAGAAATGATGCCTCTTTGGGATGATATAACTGCAGCAAAAAGTTATTATTTTATGGTACTATTAAAGGGTAAATTGTTGAATTCATTCAGAATTTTTGTATACTAACCATTTAAGATTAGATTTCTCGGCTAATCTGAATATAAACTGCATCATGAGATCTAAACAGCCACCATTTTTCTGCATGGTCAGCAGTAACTGACGAATATCTTCCTTCTCTGTATCACAAAGACTTTTAGCAGAACATACAGCCTCAGGTTCTGTCAGAATGATATTCAATATATAATTTTATTCTAAAAACAACTTTTTTTAAAGATTTGAAAGTAACGACAATATATGCAAAAATAGATTTGATCTACACTGAATGACTGTAGTAAGGAAATATTGTTAAAATATTACCATAGTTTTTCTGAGAAACAGATCAAAACACAACCTTTTACAGCATATTGACTATTGTCTATTTTTGAAGTCTATGTTGACCTCAATATTTAGTTGTGTTGGTTACTATCTCATTGAAGTATACCCAACTTCATCTTTTATTTAAATTTTTCTTAATATCACCAAAGCATTTACAGACCTACTGTACACAAGGACTGAAGTGGTCAAATATTATTGATATATGTAAAATTTAAATGTATGCTTTCTAGACTAGTTTTTAGTCTGGCATACCATGTAAAGGTTAATATTTCCACTCCTATATATATTCTTTCATTTTCTGTACATTTTGGTTAGAAAACATGATAGCTACTGTAAATTCAGAAATTATTGCGGTATTTTTTATAATGGCGAAAAAATGCAACAGGGTTATAATCGCAATAATTTGAACTCGCATTTTGATTTTTTTTTTAACATGAATTGAACAGGTTTTTCACAATATTTCAAATATTAAAATTGCATTTTAGTCCAAAATACAGTAATAATGTAAATATTAATATCCATAGCGTGAAATAATTTAAAGATTATTTTTTAATTACCTGCTGGTTTAGCTGCTGATGTTTCTTCTATTGGCTGTAATAATCCACTACTGACTTCTTCATCAAAGTCCCTGAAAAAGATATTATTTCATCCCTTACTAATATAAACATGGTATCTTTCTAAATACAATTTTGAAATTCTTTCCTCACATGTCCATTAGTAAAGAAATGGGACATGAATTGTTGAAAAATGGGATTTGAGATATTCAAATGAAATTTTCAGTTAAAATAAATCAAATTTCAGTTGTCCGACAAAGTTGTTTATCAAGGCTTGTTCCTACATGAATTTCTAAAGCTGAATGCTCAGGGGTTCCAATTCCTATATACAAGTTAATAGGACATGCCACTGGAATAGGTAACATTTTCCAGCTTTAAAATATGTGAATGGATGTAATAAATTTATCAGAAATATATGATAAAGTCAATCAAGTTCCCATTACTTGTTATATGAAAAGCCCTGTAACTTTTTCACAGCCTAAAGTCTCACCATAAGCAAACATTACATAATGAATCTGGAGTTAGTTTCACAAAAAAAGATATGACTAAGATAGGTCTTAAGTCATGAACAAACCAGTATACTTAAGATCAATCTTAGTTCTAAGTTTTTTTGTGAAATCGACTCCTGAGCTCCAAGCAAACATGGTATTGTTCATTTTTCTCGATTATGCCCGAATGTGATTCTAATCTGCTGCTGGAATCATAATTCAAAGATAAATTATATATAAGGTAGCAATAAACAGTTAGAAAAAAAATATGAAAATTTTCCCATCCCCTTTTCAATGCTTTCTTGTAATATTAAGCTTACTGTTTGTGTCATAAATGTGCATATGTATGTAATCAGAATCTTCCTTAGATTTTTTATCCAGTATATAAAATGGTTAAATATAATTTCTTTTAGGTGTATCCATGGCAACAATCTGCATTTATTTGTTATAAAATATTGCAAAATGGGGGAAAAGATGTCACACATTTCCCCAAAATTTGGCCAAAAGTAGAATTTCAATTGCTTGAAGTCATACCTTTTCTGAAACTGTTTACACATATCTTTCAATAAATCCAATGAAAATCATATGTCTTTCATCTCATTTTTTTGTAAAATTGCGTCAAAAACTTTGTGTAGAAAAAAGTGTTTCTAAACATTACATTAATTTCTGGACCGATGGTCAGTCTAGCTATGAAAATATGGAGTCAAACAGAAAACAGCCCATAAAACAAAAATAATTATCTTGATGTTCTTATAAACCATCTTTGAAGGCTAATTTAGTACTCAGCTGTCTAAAAATGAATTTTAATACACAATAACTTTCATATTTGAAAAATCCACCAGGGCCAAAATGTGAAACTAAAGTCCTCACTGAGTATTGCTACCTGAAAAAGGTGGTGTAATAAAAACCCAGTAACACCCCTTATCAACTCAGTATTGAAGTTCCCTCTTCCACCTTGGCTGAATGATGCAATGAGGAAGCTGGAGGATGGACTAATACCTGAGTGTTGATGGTAAGAATGTGAGTAATAGTCCCTGAAAGTTAACACAGTCTTCTTCCTTTCTTTTACTGGTATTTCTAACCTGAAATAACACAGAGGTATACTGAATAACAATGGTACTAAACTCTAAGGAATAACTTTCCTGTATAAAACTTCAGAAATTTAAAATCACTTAATTTTGCAGTTCTTAAAAGTATTCGTAATTTCAAACTAATAATGGATCACTATTAAATATAACTTTTTTTCTGGTTATACAAGGTCAGACTCTTTTATTTTCATCTGTATATGTAATCTGAAAACTTGTTATCCAATGTTTTCTCAAATTTACAAATGATGTAAAATGTCCATTATTACTCTTCTTTCTACCATGTAAGATAATTATCCTTTTTAAAGCAGTGTTCATTTTTTTATATAAATTAGGCCGTTAGTTTTCTCATTTGAATTGTTTCACATTGTCATATCTGGGCCTTTTATAGCTGACTATGCGGTATGGGCTTTGTTCGTTGTTGAAGGCCGTACGGTGACCTATAGTTGTAAATGTCTGTGTCATTTTGGTCTCTTTTGGACAGTTGTCTTATTGGCAATCATACCACATCTTCTTTTTTATATTTTAAAGAATTAAAACTGATAATGTTAATATTTTGTGGTAAACATGGTATATATTGTTAATGTTTAAGATCATTAACATTAATCATTTTACCTTTTACTGCTAACTTACCCTTGCTGATCGTCTTTTCCCACCAAAATCTTCCAAGAAACCTTTCTTTCTCTTAGGAGTTTTTGATTTTGACAAACTGTCTGCTGGAAATAGTTCTTTGGATAACGTATCAATAGAAGGATCAGCTTTTGTTTCCCCTGAAATGTCATCTTTAGACAACATTTCTGCTGATTCAGTGTCCTTATTTTCAGATACAGTGCCTTCTCTAGGGATATCATCTGTGATAATTTTTGGTACACTTTCTGTCTGCTTTATGGCACTTGTTTCCATTGGTGATGCTACACTGGTGTTGTGATCTTGAACAGTTGTTGTTACTGCAAGAAAGTTAACTCCTAATCACTAGTCTATAACTAAGTACACAAAGAAATTGGTATAAAATTATAATTCCTGAATGTTATTGTGCAACAAGGAATAAAATATATACAAATTTACAAAATATCTAGGTCACATATGGACATATGTTTCAAGAAATTATGTGTGCTAATTTTTTTCTTTGTTTCGCAAATTTTTCATTACTTTAATTTGGAAGGTCTTCAAAAAATTTCAGACTTTTTTATTTATCATTCTAGTGTGAAATTACTTAAAATCAATTATGTCTAAATTAGGATGGAGCAATTTAAGGAACTTGCATAAAATATAATATTTGTCAAAAGCTCTATAAAGACAACTTAAAATAAGATGATGCAGTATGACGGCCAAAGAGACAACCAGTGACCAAATAACATAACAGTTTACAACTATAGGTCACTGTGTGGTCTCAAACAATGAGCAAAAATCATACCACATAGTCAGCTATTAAAGCCGAAAAGAAAAATTGTTAAACAATTCAAACGAGGAAACTAAAGGCCTATTATATATGAACAAAATAAGGAACAATCAAATATGGTACACAGTGACAAACAACAACCACTGAATAACAAAGATCATCTCATGCTACAATACAAAATAGAAATTAACCAATAAATTAATCTTGTTTTTATAACTGCAACACTGTACCTGAGCCTGGTGTTGGTGGAGTACTCTGCAGTAGCTCTGTCATTTGGTCAGCTGGTAAGTTTGACAGGAACTGTTCAAGGGAGGTAACTGTCTTAGAATCAAACTGATCTGCTGCTTCATCTACATCATCTACTATCATGTCATTGGTTGCCATGGCAGCATCTGTTTCCATTGGCTGTTCTGCGTCTTTAACTTTCTCCTCTCCATTGTAAGCTGAAAAGTCCACACGACATCCCATACTCTGTAAAGTGTTCATATTCTGTTAAAATTATAACCTTACTTATTAACTGATTCACATCCAATGTGAAAACTTCATAAGAAAGTTTCGTAGAATAAGGTATTAACTTGTTCATTTTCAGTCTATAGGTACATGAAGTCAACAAAAATATTAAGAGACTTTTATTTTGTTTTTAATGCTGCCATAATAGCAACAAAAAAAACCTCACATTTTAAATTGTAATTACTTTGTGTGCAGCATTTCCTGAAATCAAAATGATTGATCTAAATGATTTTTCTGTTAAGGTGGTACCCAACACTTTCGCTAAAATTAATTTGGCTCGTTTAATTTTCATAAAATTTTGTCGAAGTATTTACAAAAATATAAAAATTTCAAAAATTTTGAACCAACTGTTTTGTCAGAAAAATTACAATGGTTCTATAGCAGTTTGACAAACACCAATTTTGATCATTGAGAAGCTTAATATTCCTTTTACAACACAAAGTAATTAAAACGTTTAGCTGACTTTACAGAGTTATCTCCCCGTAGTGTTAGGTACCACCTTCAAGCAATACATAATTTTCAGGACTACGTTAAATCAACTTATACATTATGTTATTTTGTAGTGGAGATGCAGAGTTACTTGATATCATAGGTTGCAGTATATAAAGACATTAGTGTGTGTAACAAGCCAACATTACAATCCAATTAACAAACTGTGACATGTATATTTTATTGTGTACATCCATAATTAATCTTACCACTGGGGGATCAGAAGACTTCAGCATCTTGTATAATGCCAACAAAGCTTCTCCTAGGCTACACCACCTGTAAAATCAAAATTATATCTCATTACATCTTCTCACTTATAGTAAAAGCATTAAAATTCACTTAGGAAAAAACAAAAATATGTGTTCTTTGGACACCTTGCCTTACTAACAACAAATATGCAGACTATACTGTGACATTTTTCTCATTATACACCATTCTCATTTTTTATTATAAATAAGTGACACCTGTTGCATGGGGTTTATTGGAATCAAACATGTTGTCAAACAATCAGTTTTTACTGTGACATAATAAGATAATCATAAGTAAACTGTATAAGCATATATACAGGTTAGTGCATAACTTTGAAAGTCGTCTACTGAAGTTCAAATGGAACCTTATATTGCTGATATCTTTATCCATTTGCACTCTGGTAGATGATTGTCCTATTGGCAAATAAACCACATCTCATTGTTCTTATGTTAAAAGTTAAAGTTGACCACAATACCATTGTAAAAAACTTTTAATCATAACACATATCAGATACGATAAGTAACAATTGCACAAACAGAAAACTTGAAGCTTTAGTTGAAAACTGAAACATCAGGATAGATTTTATCTCATGCATCTACATATTCTAACTTTACACTGTAGGGCTTATACTTTTGATAAATTTATTTGTCTAATAAAATGAGTTTTAAAACTTACGTATATAACTGTATTGGGACTGGTAATTTGACCATTTGTAACATTTTAGGCTTTGATAGTTGTCTTCTTTCCTCAGCCAGCTTTAAACACTCATTGATAAACTAAAAATAGAATCATAAAATGTCATAAAATTTCGTATATTAAAATATTATTTTAATAAAATCAAAGGCGAAAATTTAGCCAAATACTATCTTAAACAAGGACTGAAATATGCATATTATAAAAAAAAAAAGGACAAAAAAGGACAAAAATATATACAACTCAGTGCTCTAGCTAGAATACAAAAGGGGCAGGGTGCCAGTGGAGGGCAGGGCACTTTTTTTATGATAGAAGGCACTGCTCATTTCTTTTGTCTACGTCCCTGCATGTATCACGAGTTCACATATTTTTTTACTGTATATATTGTCAATAAAGATGCATTAGTTGTTGTTATGATTATTTATTCTATAAAATTTGCATAAGAAAAGTCATTCATACTACATGTTTATATAACATGGCAATACACATTCATACTATTGACCAAAAGGGGCAAAACAAACTTACTATTCTCCCCCACCCCCTCATCTTCAAAAAAAAAGAACATAAACTGAACATCTCATAGTTTACCATACATGTACATGACATGTAGTTGTATTTCAAAATTTTCATCTAGAGCTTGGCCCTCAAATCTTTTTTTATTGTTTGTGTTTAGGAATATATTATTTAGTGTAGCTTCGTTTGTGATGAGAGTTTAACTGCACACTTCCATTTTTGTAAGTTGATAGCTTGACACCATTCTAACATTGCAATAATACATATTTCTTAGTTGAGAATGTATAAAACATGGATTGCCAAAAGTATGATTATCAAAAATAAATTGCAATATATTTTTTTTGTATGTTCAAGGACAATTAGTATCCTTAAGGTAACATTCTTATATAATTTAACCGGATTTTTGTGACAAAAATGTCGGTTATTGATTTGGGGATGTACGGCGGGCGGCCGGGCAGTCGGGCGGGCGGGCGGCAATCAAATGTTGTCCGTGCATTAACTCATGAACCGTTCAACCAAAGCTTTTAAAATTTTATTATGTTGTTACTGACAACTAAATGAAGGTCAAGTTCAATAATGGCCATTTTGACTTTTACCGTTCAGGAGTTATGGTTCTTGAAAGATTGAAAAATGAAGTTTCCAGTCGTGTCCGTGCATTTACGCATGAACTGTTCTACCAAAGCTTCCCAAATTTTAATATGTTGTTACTGATGACAAAATGGAGGTCAAGTTTAATAATGACGATTTTGACTTTTACCGTTCAGGAGTTATGGTTCTTGAAAGATTGAAAAATGGAGTTTCCAGTCGTGCCCGTGCATTTACGCATGAACTGTTCTACCAAAGCTTCCCAAATTTTAATATGTTGTTACTGATGACAAAATAGAGGTCAACTTCAATAAAGACGATTTTGACTTTTACCGTTCAGGAGTTATGGTTCTTGAAAGATTGAAAAATGGTGTTTCGAGTCGTGTCCGTGCATTTTCTCATGAACCATTCAACCAAAGCTAATGAAATTTTTATATGTTGTTACTGATGGCAAAATAGAGGTCAAGTTCAATAATGACGATTTTGACTTTTACCGTTCAGGAGTTATGGTTCTTGAAAGATTGTAAAATGGCGTTTCCATTGAAGTTGTTGCATTTACTCATGAACCATTCAATCTAAGCTTTTCAAATTTTAATATGTTGATACTGTTGACAAAATGGAGGTCAAATTTGATATTGACGATTTTCACTTTCACCATTCATCAGTAATGGTTCTTGTGATATTGCCAGGACACAAATAAATATTAATAAATCCGGTTTGCTGTCGTTGTGACAGCCTCTTGCTTTGTATTCAATTGGTTATTTTTTCCTATTTTTAGTGCTAAATACTATTTTAGGAGCACAATTTTGTAATAAGCTTTTTCAGGGGAAGTAACTCCAAATTTAATTTCCAACATGTTTACGTCTGCTTGTCGCTCACAAGTTGAGATGGACGATGTTTCTGTGAAGGCAAAGTTGATTACTTCAAATCAATTCTAAATTCATGAAAGTCTTCATTCATACACTCTTCCATTGTGACTTGGAGATCGAAAAGAAAATGCCGACACATTCATCATATTTATGACAAAAAGGTACATTGTCTTAATTAAATTACCTAGTAATTAACACATTTGAAGTCTTATCCACAATAATTGATTGTAATGACATGATTAACCTCGTTACCTGGGGGCAATCACCAGGTGTCATATATGTAATTTAACTTCTGATAAGAAATCGATGAAACAAAAGGCAATTTTACCAAAACGGCACAAGAGTTTTTCAGAAAACGGCGTCAGGACAGAAGGGCGCGACTGAGGGCACACAGGGCGCGGCTTAGGGCACCAAGGGCGCAGCGCCCTTCTAATTTGGGCTAACGAGACCACTGCAACTGATATCTGTCTCATTTGATTTTGACACAATAGCTTCATGATAGTGGTAAACAGTAAAATGCTGATTCTTTCTATGCTCAATTTATCATGGGTAGGTAGGTAATATACTTGTGAAAAAATATTTAAACTGAGCATAAGGAAAACCTTCAAGTAGCACTTAAATTACACCAAATTCACAGTTTTATTGATAAGTTGCAATGGGGAGGGGGTTCACATGTAGTTTTCAGTATGAACACAAGCTAATTGGGCCAGTCATCCATAGCCTTTTTATGCAACAGGTTGCCCCTCTCCCTATTATCAGGAGTAATAGACTTACCTCTTCCTTATCTTCAGCATCAATCTCTATGTTATCTATAGCAGGGTCACTGAAAAATCATAAAATAAAATGATACTCTAACATAGGACAGTCATTAATACTAACTCACACTATGTGTTGCATAGTTTTTAGATTTTTATGTTGTGTCTTGTGTACTATTATTTGTCTGCTTGTCATTTTATTTTTTAGCCATGACGTTGTCAGGTTATTTTCTATCTATGGTTTTGACTTTTTCTCTGATATATTTCACCAATTACAGAGAGTTGGACTAGACCTATACATAGAGCTAAGTGCAAAATGTGGCATAATCAATATGTCAGAAACCTATCTAAAAGCAGATACCCTAAAATTAATAATGAACCAAAAGGTAAATTCTAGTAAACATGTTTTTTTCTTATATATGTTAGACTCAGATCGTTGTCCGGTCCCTAATCAAATCCAGTCCCTAATCGACGTCCGTTCCTCAAATCGACGTTCAAATCTGACGTCACATTCTCTAATGAGGGGTGATAGGACCTTTATCGGGACTCCGGGACCGGGTGTTTTTAAGCTCGGAAATCAGGGATTGACCCTTTTGGGATCCGGAATTCTTTTTTTCGATTTTCAGACGTCAGGATTTAAATTGTTTAAAATTCAAAACCTCAAGATTTCGTGTTTTTAAGCCCGGGAATACAGGATCTGGACTCCTCCTACCCCACTCTCTAATCAACGTCCAACATTTTGAAACACTCTAATGGAAGTCCAATGAACACCTGCCTCATATTAAATGTAGAGAAGAAGACTTAAAATTAAATGCTATACATAAGAACTTACCAATCTTTGAACATGTTTATTGTAGTTTCTCTAAGTGATGGATCCTCTTTGAAGATCTGACTTCTGAGAACAAGACCTTTAGTATATCCATGGTCTTTCACAAGGGCCTTTGATATGTAATAAAGACAGTCTGTAAAATTTAAAAAAGATAATTCATCAAATGGTGTTAAGGCACTTAGGTCCATACAGCAGTTAATTCAATAAACCCATAATGAATCAGGTGTTTTGAGTACAATTCATACATAAATACTAAACTTTGGTAAGTTTTTTTATACTGTTAGAAAGCATGCTTGACACAAAAGTTGTATATTCCAAAGAAGTTGGTTGTTTTCATTGTTGGATTGCTGTATAATTAGCTTATACTCTTCCTTTTCTTTTATCGATATCTAACAACAGTAAATACTTCAAAGATTTATAGCATCATTTGAATCTTCCCCAATTGAAGATTTTTATCATTAGACACATTACAAACACCTTTCTGTTTAATAAATTTAAGGTAAATGCATGGTAACTGCCATCTTGGATTGTACAATTCTAGTACAAAATCAGAATAGTTGTTTGCCCACATCTGCAAATTTAGAGACAGATTTGCAATTTATTGGTTAGACTGTTTATTCATATAAAGACAACTTGGTGATTTATCGTATAACTCCAAATATTATAACAAATATCAAATTTTGTGTTTTTAGAATCATTTTTTTAAAATAAGTCATTTAAGGGGAGATAACTCTTTTTGTAAAAAATATATACCAGACTAATGTGGAAATTTTTACTTGTAGGAAGAAAAACAAATATGTTTTTTCATGAACAATCTAACCAAATTTAGGCAATTTTCAACGACTCATAATTTGGAAAATAACAATGGTGACCCATACTTTTATCATATTTTTGATAAAAGCATAGTAAAATATTCATTTTGGAAAAGTATAAGAAAATGTTCCTTCATCCAAGCATATCTTGGATGTGCAGGATGAAGGTCATTCTTAGAATATGAGCCTGAGGCTCGAAAGTAATGAATTAGCTTAACTTCTCTATGAGGGGTGAAGCTTACATATAATATCTCTGTTTAAAGAAACAAACTATACCCATAGCTGGCCAGTGACCTTGACCCTAGTATATAAGCACCTGTTCCATAATAACTTGTCATAATTTAAAGCAAGTTTGTGTCGACCAAATATAAAACCCAGTGGAAAAGGGTGGGTCTGACTGATAATCCCTAGGGTGGGAATTAATTACTTTCGAGCCTCAGGCTCATATTCTAAGAATGACCTTCATCCTGCACATCCAAGATATGCTTGGATGAAGGAACATTCTTATTCATATTTCGCCTTCGGTCTCAAGTAATGAATTAGCTTGTTTAAAGTGTAGACACAAACTAAAAACAATTTTTATATAAATGCCAACATTTAATAAAGGATAAAAATCACAATCACAGTAACTACAACTGAAGAAAAGCGTTTTAGTACTGATATTATTCACTTTCCTGTTATAGAACTTGTAAAAGGTTTGATCATATGTCCAGACAAAACTGTTGCCATAATGTCCTTAATAGAACATTCTGAAGCTAAATGCACCTATGAAGAGGTTCCTCTAAATGAGTTAACCTTAAAACCTCGGATAAAATTAGAACTCTCTCTAACTATCTAAACTTTACGAAAAGACTTAGATGAATTCTCTCACCTATTTTGTACACAAAACATGATAAATCATTGTCTTAACAACACAAAGTTTTAGTTTATCAAAACCTTTGATCACCTCGTTAGGTAAACTAACTAACAGATCTAGTATTTTTCAAAAACTCATGTATATGAAAAAATAAAGTGCCATGTCTCTGAATGAAGAAACATAGAATGTAAATCTACAGCTGATAAAGATAGTACTTTAAGGCAGCTGTAGTCAAGGCAAATAAAGACACAAGTATAAAAGACAGTCTTCAATGTTAAATTCTCCAATGAATATTAAGAACTTAAAAAAGATAGCACTAAATTCATCTCCCAAGTGAAAGAGTATCTAACTCTTCAATTGCAGATTCAGGTTTAAGCAACCTTCCACAAATACATGTAGTAAACAAACAAATTAAGTAACATCTATTTCTTAAAGGATAAAGTCTGTTTCAACATAGAACAAGGAAAATTCACATTAAACATGCTGAATATGAAAAGCTTGTGTTTTACAAAAAATTCAATAATCAATAACATCCTTTTTAGATGGTGATAAGGAATTGGTTCTCTTTGAACACACCAAATAATGAAATTTCTCAAAAAATATTGATAATGCTTGATTATAGATGCATGGTCTCCAAGATGAAGTGTAAATATATTTTACAAATGATTCTGAAATCTCCTGTTTATATTAAAGTGATTTCTGAGTATAATACACACGTTTTTACCCTACTGCACAATCAACCCTTCAGGTGTTGTTTCACTTATATTTTTTACAATACACAGTTGAATTAAGTCTCTTCCTGACAGAAAGACATTATCTTCAGTATGCAACATTGTTACTAATTTTTATGCTTAGCAGTTTAACTGGCAAATAAATTAAAATTGGTCTTAGCAAAGAAAACCAACTCTGAGCAGGCCAAAAAGGATAATCAAAAGAGCCTTCTGAACTTTATCACTAATAATTTTCTTTATAATTATCCCCAACAATGAAAAAGATGGGAAAATATAAGGTCTTAATTCTGACCATGAAAAATACAAACATCTCTGAAAGGAGCTTGTTGGTCAAAAGACAACGAAGTAATTCTCTACAGATTTGAAAATGAAAACGTGATAACAACAAAACAAATATATCTTCTTTCAATTGCCATCCTTTTGAATCTGTAAATTTTTTAACCATATGATAAGCATCAAAATTTTCTTACCAGGAATATAAAGAGCTGTGATAAAAATGTTCTTTCTTGAACACCAAGCCCAAATAATGAAATATTTGTAGTAAGCATGTTAAGTGACAACGAAGTTTTACCTCCTATTGCATAATAAAAGCTACTGAAAAAGTATTTTCTGATTGTATAACTCTCTGTGACTAAAACTTTTTCCTCCAAAAGAAAAATATAGCCAACAATACTATGAAATCTATATGAAATGAGCGCATACTCTTAAAGAAGCTCCATCTACCAACAGAAACATTTTCTTCAAATTTGGATCCCAAATCCTTCTTATGAGGAATCTGGTCCAATCCAAAAACTTATTTGGATGGGTCTATAAATCAAATTTTTAATTTCTGATTTTAAAATGTTAAAAAAAAATTCACCTACATGTATTGATGAAAATAAATACTGTAACAACTCTACAGTGTTTCAACATTATTTCTCGCCATGTTTCTGCAATGTAACATTCCCACAGATACTGCATTAAAAGCATTCGTCACAAAACCAATATATGATGTAAATCATCTATAATACAGTTACACAATTCTATTTAAGAAGAATTTCCCAAGGGAGATAATATTACTATTTCTCATCTGTCAGAAAAAACTTAAATAGCTCAGTATCAATAATGAGACAAAGGAAAACAATGTGCATCCAAGAAATGAGTACCAACTTCTCAAAATTTCTTCCGAAGCACAGCTTATCAAGCATTTGCACCACTTCTTCTGTATTCACAATACAATCATCTAAACTCTGATCCATAATAAAAGAATCATCAATGTATAAACTATAGCATGTATATACTTCAAGTGACATTATTTCATAAATACATAGACAGGTTTTAAAACCTTAGTAAAAACTCTTGATACAGAAGCCAATCCAAAACAAAAACATAAATATCATATATCAATGTCTTTTCCACATGAATCAGGAAAATGTGATATAATCATAAATGAAACTTAAATATGCATCTGTGTGATCTATAGATGTTAGCTCTCTCTCTATATATATATAGATATTTATCCTAAAAATTTAATTCTAAACAAAAGATAAATGGTCCTGCTCCAAATGCTGATTAACAACAAGCTTAAAGTATGTTTGAATTTATCAAATAGATACAGGCCTTGAAGACCAATCTTTCTTAGGAACTAAGAAAATATAGGAAATAAACTGATTTTCCATTGATCGATCAACCTCTTAAATAGCTCCCTTAGCTATCAATTTTTGGACTTCTGAAATTAATTCATCCTTATGAAAGGTGAAATGTATTTAATTCAAAAATGATGAACCTTGTGGTACATCATTAAAAATAATTTTATAACCATTTCTTATTAAATCTAATATCAATAGATCATTAGTAACATTTTCCAAATCATAATATTTAAGTTATCTATACTGTATATATAGCAACTGGTTGAGAAATGTGACCTCTTCGAGATTCCCTGTTCCCTTTTTGAAACCCTCTCCCTCTCAATGAAGGGAATTGCCTACTAGTATAGTCGCCCTGTTGACCAACAGAGCCTCTGCAGTTAAAAAACTGATATTGCCTTTCCCATAACAGCTGGGAGTAAATTAATTGCTAGACCTGGAACCTCTTCCAAGGAATCTAGAATTTGCTTCAGAATCTTTGTATAAACACTAAGTTTGCTTCATGCAATCATAACTAGAAACGTGATAAAGCAACTATCACAACAGAATTACAAATAAGTTTTATCATCTAAATATTTCTGAGCATCTCCTATGGGTCTAACCAGAAACCCATGGTCAAACAAACAAATAGAATTTTACAATAAAATCCTTGTACTATCAAGATCCAATGGCCCATTCTTACAACAAGAAATAGCCAACTCAACAATAGGGGTGATGATCAACCCCTTAATAAAGTATCTCTGGGTTTCCTGCATCTTTGAAACCACAGAGTGGGCCTGTCTAGGCAGTGCCATTTCGATTTTTTATTTATCCTCGACACACTAGGATTGTCACAGTTCTCAGTGTGATAGTATTACCTCTATGAACTTTATATTTTCCTGATTTTATATTTGCTGACATGGTAGTAATATTTACAATTTTGGGATTTTCAAAGCAAAATCATGATTAAACTGTTCAACAAACAGGATGAGATAATGGACCATTAATCTCACTAATAGAAGCCTTAAAGGCTTCTGAAAACCTTAATGCAGGATCAAAAGATGAATCAAATTCAACTCCGACTGGACTATCATCAGCCATGGCACAAACTCCAAAAGGAGGTACAAACACAGTATCATTTCAGTAGTTCAGATCAAAATATAGAACTAAATCTTCATTGAAGTAAGCCTCTAATGGCAAAAATCAAATATAGCAGCAGGTTTCTCTACAAACTCTGCTTGAGTTGAAGGCAGTAAAACTGTCTCAAACCTCATGATTCATACAGGTTCTTTACTACATTAATAATAATGAGTCAATGTATCAATATACATGTACATGTACATGCCTATCTTAAAACTCAACAGCACTTTCGTGAGAAACATTCACAAATCAAGTAGATTTTGAAGCTATACAAGTAGCACTAGATTTAAAAACTTACTTTTTACAGGTTCTGTTGCTTTGTCAATTATTTCCAATTGCCATGCCATTATGATCTTTTATAAAACTACTAGGTTTTATAACTGTTTAAGAAGAGGATTTATTCAAAATACCTCTTGTTTTCCTATTAAATTTATCATCTTTAATTTCTAAAACATCATTCTAAACATCTTGCAAAAACAATACATTTGCATAAACAAATTCAGCCATTGTAATACAAAAATGTGTACCTGTGCAGGTAAAACACGTGTAAATTGTGAAGAGTACTCACGACCTTCAGGTGAATAGAAATACTTTTAAATATCTACCTGTTTAACAAACAGGAGTATGAATTAAGTAACAAATGTGCCGTACATCGTAGTGTACTAAGGCAAAAACTTAATGAATATATAAAATTGTCATACATCGTAGACAATAAAATATTTAATTAATTTCCATGAACACTTGTCATACATCGTAGACAAGAAATTTTTAAATTCATTTCCATCAACACTTGTCATACATCGTAGACAATTGAGGAAGTATTATTTCTAAATAACAAAATAACATTTAATAGAACTTGTCGTACATCGTAGACAAGTTAATGTAACTTTAGTAACTCTCTCCCAAATTTAAGATAAAAATAAAATAACTAAAAAGAATTCAAGTGAAGTGTTCACTTCACCCCTCTAGAAAAATAATGACAAGTTATTATGGAACAGGTGCTTATATACTAGGGTCAAGGTCACTGGCCAGCTATGGGTATAGTTTGTTTCTTTAAACAGAGATATTATATGTAAGCTTCACCCCTCATAGAGAAGTTAAGCTAATTCATTACTTGAGACCGAAGGCGAAATATGAATAAGAATTCTATTTCAAGGAAAATATTCCTATGATCTACCTTTAGTGTGTTTAAGGATGTACTTAGGTAAAATTAAAAAAATAATAATCAAAATTGATACAAGAAGTCAATAAACCATTAGTTAAAGGAACAAAATAAGCTTAAAATATTTATAGGTTATGGAGCTCCGTTTCTAGATATTTGATTAAAATAAAATGGTTGGATAATGCTGACTCAGACTTTTACCTTATATTTGCATTGGTATAAATTAGCTATCCAATTCTAGAATCTATTTACATTTTGGTAAAAGACCTTTTATGAGCTATTGAAGTAATATATGAAAAGAAAAATGGATGTTTTGGGTCAAAATATTTTACCCTGTTTCATAGGGAAAACCAAGGTGTTTGACATCTTACAAAAATTTTAAGCATCACCATAGAGCATCCTTAAGATTCTATAGTAAAAACTTACACCAGTAATCATTCATAGCATACAATAAAGTGATCACATTATCTAGACAAGGCCAGTGGTTAGGGTTACACTGTAGACCCTGAAATACAAATATACACATGTCAGAATAAAAAAAAATATTGCTTTATCATTTTTTTCTTTTTATCGGATAAAACATTTAGTTAATCTTTCAAGACCTAAATATTGATTCAAATTGATATGGTGTATTTCTACAAACGAGATTAAAGTCATCCTAACAATTCGAATTGATAATCAAATTAAAACAAATTCTTGTTGTAAGTTTACAGCCGATTACATGCATCGTTGATTAACAAGGTCAGTTGTTTGCTAACCTTCCTTTTCATTTAGATAACTTTCTTACCAATAATCTGTGAAAAGAAATCATGTTTCAGTGTTGGAATTCTTACAAACTTTTGCATATCAATTCTATGCAGGTATTCATTGGAACTGACACATACAGCTTCAAACCTGAACATTATTACCTCAAATGTTTTTGAAAATAAATAATTTGTGTTCTACAATGATTGTAATTGATTGTGGAAAAAGATTGCTGTTGCATTCCTGATCTTTATAACTATCTACCCCAAAAAGGAAAGGATTAGGTTGATCAATCTAATGCATTGTTAATCGTTAATATCATTACTATTAATTAAAACAAGACATATAATTACCATTTCAAATCCCATTCTAGCTAAAGGAAAGTTGTATATCTGTTTAGCTATAGTTCCTATCTTATACCAAACTGTTACTTCTGTAGTATCTATCTTCACAGCCTGAAATACATCAATGTTGTTCATTAAAATCCATTTCATTTTCTTTTTAAATAATTCATCTAAATCCTTCAAATTTTAAAACTACAAAAATAAATTTAAATTAAAAAACAAAATAATTTCTCTCTTTAAATATCATGTGATTACTAAATGCAGACTAAGGTCATATTTTTATCAGAAAAGTTTTAACATATTGTCTGAGAGGATCAATATAAAATATTGCTGAATTTTCCCCTTATTATTCTCATGACTCCCATTAAGCTAAAATTCCACTGCAAAAATTTTCTGTAAACATCTAGAATGGCAAAAAAGTTTTGCCTCCAGTAATATTTGTAGCAGGTTAGACATATATTGGCTTAATATTTACATATATAAACATTTTGTATTTAAGGTTTTTCTTAATGTTAACAATTTCCTTCTGATAATCTTGCTTTGTGCTTTTTTTTTTTTTGCTTTATATTTTAACAATACCTCAATGTATGACAGAAGGGCAGCTTTATAATCTTTTCTATGAAGAGCCATGTTAGCAATGTTTTTATGTATGGAATACAACAGCTGTAAAGCCGGATGGGTAGATCCTTCAATATCATCTCGAACCTGTTCTAATGCCTAGAAATAGAAATGACAAGTTAATCTGGAGTCGGTTTCACAAAAAAACTTACGACTAAGATTTGTCCTAAGTATACTGAATTGTTCATGACTTACGATCAATTTGGATCGTAAGGTATTTTGTGAAACGGACTCCTGAATCTTAGACTTATATTATTTATACATTCATGAATAAACAGACTAAATGTCTCATTAACACTATCAACATATGCATATATAGTATCAATACTGTTAACAGAGAAAATTTTGCTATAATTGGTGTAATCATTATCAAGAAATCAGAAAAATTAACAACCACTGTATATTTATCAACTATTGACAAAAAAATATATTTCTATCTCTTACTGCTAGCTCAAAACATTGTACCTGTGCACACAAAACATTTAACAGATAATATATTTGTAAAAGTTTAATTCCACCTAGATGACCTATAGTGATTATGAGAATGAGATTGAAAGATTTTACCTCAGTTATAAATGGATGTTCTAATAGTTCTCTAAAAGCTTCCTCTGTCTGTTCATTATTTCCTTGTCTCTGTAAACTTAAGGCTCTGTTGTACAGCATAAAAGCTTCAGACTCCTATAAAAAAAACATTTACTGCATTGTATCAATAAATTAGTGAGAATGAGAAAGAAAAACATCTGGTACAATTTAGCTGTTCTTTATCTGATATCAATTGCTCAATGACCGAATAAAATCATAGTATTTATTTTTTTAAGTTATAAGGTTCTCTTTTCAGCTATTAATAGTAACAACTGCATTTTGCTGACTATATATACTAGTTATAATAGAATGAATATGTAAACAATTTCAGGTCACCATACAGCCTTCAGAAAAGTCCACGCTGTATAGTTAGCTTTAAAAGACCCTGACTTGAGAGAGTGTGAAACAATTAACAAGATATAAGGAACACCACCATTTAAATTATGGTTTACATCTCAGTCAGAAACAGGACACCTGACAGTGGCCTAATTTTCATGGTTTTTGATCAAAATTAAGATTCATGATTAGGTAATGCTGTCATTTATTATGAGTACTTAATGGAACTATATTTGATCTACAATTATGTACAATTTTTTTTACACGTAAAAGAAAATGTATTATTTTGCCAATGTCAATTTTAATTCATGCAAAGACCCTGACATCATAGATAATCACAATGATGTTATTCATTCAAAATCAATTACAAGGGCCAGGTCAAGTCTTGTTCTATTAATTATATCCCATGTCTTGATATTGGAAATCAAACCTGAACTGAATTGCTTATTTACTTGACCTCTAGCCTAAATATTATACCTCAGCTTCTTTTGTGGCTGCTCTTTCTTGTGCATCTTGGCTGTCTTCTTCACTAGAACTGTAATTTAATGCAGCAAATCTAATCTGAAAACAAAACAGGAATTGTGAAAAGTCCCCTATTCAATAAAGAATACAGGAAAAAGCGGACAGGGAATTTCAAAATATTTCCCATCAAGTCCAACACTCATACAGGACAGGTGAACTAACAATTGCAAAAAATCTCAGAGCCAGATCAACATATATGCATGTTCCAAAAATTCAAAAGTCTCTAGAAAATCTCCCTTCCAATCAAATAAATACAGAAAATCATCAGAGAATTTGTTAAATCTTCTATCCAATCAAACACTTGGGACAAATCAACAGAGAAATTATGTCAATTCAAACTCTTATTAAGGTGGTACCCAACACTTTAGCTAAAATTAATTTGGGTCGTTTAATTTTCTTAAAATTTAGACAAAGTATTTACTTTGACCCTTTTACAAAAATATTAAAATTTCAAAAAATTTGAACAAACCGTTTTATCAGAAAAATTACACTGGTTATATAGCAGTTTGACAAACACTTATTTTTGATCATTGAGAAGCTTAATATTCCCTAAACAACACAACGTAACTAAAATGTTTAGCTGATTTTACAGAGTTATCTCCCTGTAGTGTTAGGTACCACCTTAAAAAGTCAGAACAGAGTTTTGGAGAATCTTCTATCCAATCAAAATCTGTAAAAAAAAATTAAAAAATCAGCAGAGAACCTCATACCTAAGTAAATAAAATGGGAATGGTCAGATAAAAAATCTCCAACCCATCAGATTCTTGTGGAAATAAGTGAGGAATAGCAGAAAATCTCTCAGCTAGGCTTTTTGTGTACTTTTTAAAGGTATTAAAACTATAAAACTGCAAAAACAATCACTTTTATAGTGCTGAACCAATTTATACATGACCTTCATGAATTCTTCCTCTACCATTTGATATTCTTAATTACCATTTTCCTTTCCTCTTCTATGACATTACAATATGCAACTTATTACATTCTTTCTACCTGCCATCCATGGGCAACACTAGTACTAGTGCCACCTGTAAATATATAATGTTTCTCATAAGTGTTATTATATACATGTATACATGGTATATAATATGTTTCTTGTAAAAGGTTCATACATGTGATGGTATTTTTACGCTACCTTCATTGTCATGTCATGAACTGATCTAAACAATTCAAAAAAAATTTTAAAATTAAACCCGAGATTTGTCATGGGTGTGAGCATTAAGCATGGTCTTCAGATACGAAAAATGTATGATATAATTCACTTGTTTTAGTTTCTACCAATCTTGGACAATTGTAATTCATACTCAGCTCTCAAAATACAAAATGTACTGTAAAATTTGAAATAAATTTGATGAGGAGACTTCAAGAAACCAGTTAAAAGAGTTGGGTTTCTTTGTTTCAAGAGTTCCAGACCTGCCAACTATTGAAAATCTCCATGGGGTATTTAGTGCGCGACCAGATTTTTAAGGTTACAATTTTTTCTGCATTTCCATGTGCACTATTTTTTACTCTTGAAGTAATCTCATATATCTGCTTTTTTCTTTTGGTATACTGATGATGAGCTAATAAGCCTAGATTTTTTTTATATGAATGATTCTTATACTTTTTGATTGGTAGCTCATTACAGTTTTTGTCTTTCAATTAATTATGATTTTGCCATGAAACTACATTGTACAATAAACATACGTTACAAATTGTGATTGTAATTAATAAATTGATTTCACGCATGCCTTCTAAAAATAGGTTATTTTGTATAAAGGAAAGATTTTATCATGTTTATAGTTCAAAATATAGTTGAATTAAAAAATATTTGAACCAAACAGACTGCCAAGGATGCAGACTCAAATTTTATTTCAATCTTATCTAAATTTGACTTCAATGAAATAAATAAAACACTTTCCAGGGAATATCTGCATAAAACTTATATACAAAAGTATGACTTAATTCCATCACAAAACATGATTTCTAAAACTGGAAAATTGTAAAAAAAAAAAAGTATCTAGTATGACGTCCATTATCACTGAACTAGTAACACATTTGTTTAGGATCCACCTGTTACTGTATTTACTGATGTCGGCCATCTTGGTTGGTAGGCGGGGTCATTAGACACTTTTTAAAAATAGATACCCTAGTAATGATTGTGGCCATGTTTGGTTAAATTTGGCCCATAGTTTTAGAAAAGAAGATTTTTGTACAAGTTACAAAAATGACGAAAAGTTGTTCAATATTGACTATAAAGGACAATAACTCCTTAAGGGGTTCTCTGACAATTTTGGTTATTTGACTTATTTGTAGATCTTACTTTGCTGAACATTATTGCTTTTTACAGTTTATCTCTATCTATAATAGTATTCAAGATAATAACCAAAAACTGCAAAATTTCCTTAAAATTACCAATTTTAGGGCACCAACCCAACAACGGGTTGTAGGATTCATCTAAAAATTTGTGAGGGGATAGATCTTATTCTGATGGACATTTAAATCTTGAAAGATTTTCCCGAAATGTCTTAGTTTCAAAGATATAAAGCAAAAAATTGCATTTTACCACTATGTTCTAATTTTAGCCATGTCAGCCATTTTGTTTGGTACAAAAATGTAGGTGGGGTCATCGGACACATTCTTTAAACTATATACCACAATGATGATTGTGGCCAAGTTAGTTTAAATTTGGCCCAGTAGTTTCAGAGAAGAAGATTTTTGTACAAGTTACAAAAAATGACGAAAAAGTTGTTAAAATTGACTATAAAGGGCAATAACTCCTTAAGGGGTTGACTGACAATTTTGGTCATGCAGACTTATTTGTAGGTCTTATTTTGCTGAACATTATTGCTGTTTACAGTTTATCTCTATCTATAATAGTATTCAAGATAATAACCAAAAACTGCAAAATTTCCTTAAAATTACAAATTCAGGAGCAGCAACCCAACAACAGGTTGTCCGATTTGTCTGAAAATTTCAGGGCAGATAGATGCTGGCTGATTTAAGGGCCGTTCAGTGGCCCTTAACTATATAGTGGAATCATCCCTGAAAAAACAATTTACATTTATTTTGCCATCGACTGAAAAATCACCTAATAGAGCAATTTAGTTGGGTAGATCACATGATTTTGACCCCATTGGAATTTGAATGTAAACAAAAAGGTCAGCAAGATAAGTATGGGACAGCATCATACATTGAGTGACTGAGAAACAATAATGAGTAACCAAGCTTGACAATACATGGTAATAAAAAATCAAAGCTAAGTCTACAGAAAAAATAAGAAAATAGCCTTAGATGAACAACTTATCAACATTCCTGGATACTTATTACTATATCAAATATAATTTGATGTCGAATTAACTTTGAATAGGTGCCAATTTAATCAGGTGCCGATTTGACTTTTTCTATGGGTTCCGAATTGACCAGTTGCCGATTTGACTTGTACCCTTTAATACTAGCTGACTAGTGCCGTAGTGGAGCAGGAATTCTTGAAGCTTCGTTGATGGGAGTTACATTCTGCAAACAGTTAGAGCCAAGTTTAAAAGTAATACAGAACTGTCTATATGCAAACTGTGTAATGAAACAGAAGAAACTTTACCACATTTCTTATTAACGTGTAAAAGTTTAGAAGATATCAGAAACCCAATTTTGGAAGATTTAATTAATTCCTGTAGTGAAGAGTTAGCTGCTTTTAATATGAAAGGTGAACATTTTGACATTTTACAACTGATCATAGATCCCTTTACTTACATGACAATGTTAAGAAATGAAAAAGTTTTTAAAGTGATACAGAACATTATAGATCCAAAATGTAGGCGATTATGTTACAATCTCCATTGTGAAAGATATAGACTGTTGCAATTAGATGATATAAAGAAAAAGAAAAGAAAGTAGATAATAACATTTTATGAATCCTAAGTGTCGATTGGTTGTCTACTCTCAAACAGTGATATCTTTATAAAAATATTTTAGATTTTAAAATATTTAATGATTTGATGATATTGACATTAAGCCCAATTTTATCGTCAAGAATATGATGTACAATGTATATAGTGTATAGTGATATTGGTGGAAGATATTTTTATTCATGATGTGAAAAACCAATACTCGGAAGAGGTGTGCCTACATTGGCAGAATGTATATTACAGATTACAGTTGCTACATGTAGTGTTTGGTAAAGAATCAAAGTTTTCTGGACCATTGTCTTCAATTTGACTATATATCAGGGATCTCCATGGATGAAAATTCAACCATGGAGGAACTTTCACCATTACAAACCGTCTACGCTGTACAGTGTAGCGCAATCGGAAGTATTTTATCCGTCCATACAAGGAATGGTGAACATGCTAAATCATTGCTTATTTAAATTATATTTATTTGAATTTTCATCATAGAATTAGAAGTATCAATATGTTCATTTATTGCCGTTTTTAACCATTCAAATGCCAAGTCTTCATGGTCCCCCCTTAGTCGAGAATGACCAAAAGCTGTCATGAAGGTCCCCATGTAGATTTCTTGTATTTTTGGTAATTGTTATGGGGGTTAAAAATCATATGATGTGGAGCTTATTTTTCATGGACACTGTCAAGTTCAGAACCCATTACAGGCATGGCTGATTTGCAGCAACAACAAAACGATTTGTACGGGTTATGTAAAAGGTTAAAGAGATTTGTAAAGCAAATGAAAAGGTTTTTAATGACTTTATCTGACAAATTGATGCTGTGCAACATGCATCTTTCAAGTCTGAATAGAAACCGGAAACGCGGATGTATCAATTTGATTGTAATATACGAAATGAATTCGGAATTACGATACGATATTTCTTTACAGTTTTTACTTTTAAACTTTTAAATTCTAAATTATCGTTACAGCAGTACTCGAGTTATTTGCGATGAAATAATATTTACTGTTTTGCGTCTTATTTTGTACTTCTTAAAAAAGGGGGATGCTGATTGTGTAAGTGATCGTAAGTCAAAATAAAGCACGTGTTCGACTTGTTAAACTGTTTTCTTTGTAACTGGATTATTAATTAATTTATTTAATCTAAATTATCATAATCATTTGCTGAAACTTAGTTGATTAATTCGACAAATGGATCGTCTATCCTCAGATAGTATTCTCCTGTCTGGTTTGTTGATCTACCTGAACAAGCTCAGGTACAAGTGCAGTGGCGGATCCAGGGGGGGTTCCGGGGGTGCGCACCCCCCCTTTATTTTTGCCGATCAATGCATTTGTATCGGGACATATGTTTTGCACCCCCCCCCCTTTGCCCTGGGTGCCCTGGGTTAGCACCCCCCCCTTTCGAAAATTCCTGCATCCGCCCCTGAAGGGATTAGCGATCTTAATCCGGATATCCCTCAGGCGTTAGAACTGTGTTGGATTATAACATAAAAAGCCTAAGGGTTATGCAATTACATGCATTTGATTATAATTGATAAAAAAATGGCGTCGGGCTACAAAAAATGATGAAGTTTTGAACGTTGGCGGAAGACAATTTAACGATGGCGCAAGACAATTTAACGATGGAGCGAGTCATTTGACGATGGCGCAAGACATTTGAACGATGGCGGGGCGCCATCGTTAAGGTTCATGTGGACCCTATGGCTAAAATGGCCGTATTTTCACCTCAAAATTTACTCTGAGTACAGGCAAACCTGTGCATCTGGAAAAGTTTTAAGGCATAGCATGCCCTAGATAAATAGAATTCAAATGCATTGTATGATTTAGAAAATTCATTACTTAACTGGATTGTGCCGTACACTTTTTTTCGTCCCTGCAGAAGATGATAAAATTAACAGACAGTTGAGTTTACCTTGATATGGTCCACTCATGTACACAGTTTAAATAACCAATTATTGTCAGGTATCTATTGTCCATCTCATATCCATGTCAAGCAATACAGCTCACTTCAATTATTACCTGTGGGGAAGTTCTCAAACCTGTTTCCCAACTTAGTTTATTTTGGCACATTCCGGAGGAATGAAAAAAAGTGCACGGCAAAATCCTGGTAAGTTTTTATTTTTCTAAAACATAAAACATATTTGAAATTTATTTATCTAGGGCATGCTATGCCTGAAATTTTTTACAGATGCGCAGGTTTGTCTGTACTCAGAGTAAATTTTGACGTGAAAATACGGCCATTTTAGCCATAGGGTCCACATGAACCTTAAACAGGCCATGGAGATCCCTGTATATAATATTGTCTGTCTTACTACTGATGGTATCTTCTTGCATTAAAGAGTCATATGTATTACGCATACACCGATTCTTGCACTGAAAAATCATATCCTCAGGAATTTTGCAAAACAAGAGAAGGTCCAGGGGTTCTGTCTTTCGATGAATATGATATCCATGGTAAGTACAAATACCATATCAAGGTACTAATTTGTTCAATACTTACACATTCTAATAAAAAAAAAGCATGGTTAAATAATCTTAAATACATTCTCACCTTATTTCTCGAATATCAACAAAATGAAAATTCGCGCGCATTCAAAGCAAAGAAAGCTCATGAGCCCTTCCGAATATGACCAGAGGACTTCCGAATACATAAAAATACGGACCCGTTCGCCCTAAAACATTGTTCGACCTATTTTCTTTTCGCCCTAATCAAAATTTACAAAATCAGTTGACAAAAAAAAACACCATCACAATGTGATTAAACTTTCTTATATTACACACCTTCCTATAGTTTTTTTTTCAATTTGGGTTTATTCATATTGGTCCACTTCATCTTTATTGAAAGCATGAAAAATGTTGTGGAACTGTGATATATCACGATAATAGCCAAAAAAATAGTAAAAATTGATGAAAAATTAGAAAATCATTAAAAATGTGTTCTTTCAAAGGGCTATAGCAAAAAAAAAAAGAGTGCACCACCATAGGTTTTTTCTTCACCAACTACCCTTTTACAGTCATATAAACCCAAAAAGCGGGTTAAGAAAAAGAGTTTAATTCTAGAAATTTTTGGCTCCTCAGAGGTGTACACCCTTAATTCTAGTACTATTTTTTTTCAACAACAAACTTCAGGCGCGGATCAAGAAAAAACGAGACCTCTTAGTAGCCAACGTTCGGACTGATGATTGTGAAAAGTAAATGCATTTATCATATATTTTGATCCATATAGCAGATTAAGCCGGGAGGCCGCGATGATGATCCGCGATATCCCCACCACCTATGTGGGAAAAAAATGGTTAAATATATAGGAAATCACTGAATCATGACTGGAGCGGTTCCCCTCTTCAGTTTAAATAAAGCCTAAAGTTGATTGGGAACAAGCTATTTCAACTTAATATTAATCCCTTTCCACTATGCTATTGCGAGTGCTGTCTTGTAGGATTTTCTTGCGGCATTAGCCTGTCTACTCTTTTTCAAAATTTACAAAGGTGTATTTTACTTGCAAGAGCTATTGTTCTTTCTTAACACTGATTAGCCATATATCGTCCCCTTCCGACGGACTATCAACGTATCTCGTCCCCTTCCGACGGACTATCAACGTATCTCAAGCCCATACTCGAAATTAAATGGTGTCAAGGGAGAGCCGAAAATTCAGTCCCTGACATTTTCTCTCCGAAACGGGGATCGACCAGGAACCTTTGTGTTTGTAGTGCTTTTGCTAACCACCACATTCACGACCCTCCCCTCTTAGGCAGATAAAATCCCCTTTATGGACTATCTGGATCCCGCACTGACTACATTAGGTGGCCGGAATCCCTGCCCCCATAAAACATTATCTGAACTTCATTACAAGTGATTTTGAATGGTAAAAACAATTAAAAAAATATCGGTACATCAGTCATCATCGTATAACAATTTTAAAAGGAACAATTTAACAGAACACAAAAACATCTATCTACAAACACATTCATGACATTCATTGATTTGTGTGTCTGACGTCAGAAAATTTTGGAAAGAGAAACGTATTTTCTGTTTATTTAATAAAACATTTTTAATTTTGGTAAGATACATCTTTCTCTACGCATATCATTGAGGGAAAGAAATTCAAACGCAATTAATCCAAACTCAATTTATAACCCTTTCCGTTCCTTTCAGTTATGATTTTATCATACATCGATTTGAAAGTACACAATTTGCAGTGGTGGATTCAAGGGGGAACGGGTGAATGGAACCTCCCGCTTTTTTTGGACGGTCAATGCATTTGAATGGGAGCATATAGTTTGAACCCCCTTTACTCTGGGTTGGGACCCCCTTTTAGAATGGCTGTATCCGTCCCTATAATAAATTTTGTCAAAGTCTCACTGCATGAAATGATGCATTTAATATAAAATTAAATGCATATGTTATGCATATTAAATTTCAAATTACAAAAAATATTATGCATTTACTTTGCTGGAAAATTTCTAATTTAATATAGATTTAAACTAAATTTAATATTGCAAATAAATTCCCAAATTTCAACCTAGTTTAAAGGTATTTTTAAATCTAAATAAATTTCAAATTTAAAGAATTTAAGTATACACTAAATTTGAATAAATTTCTAATTTAAAGAAATGTTTATGTAAATTAAATTTGAATAAATTTGAGATTTAAAGAATTTTTAATATAAATTAAATTTGAATAAATTTCAAATTTAAAGAAGTTTTGATATAATTTAAATTTGAATAAATTTGAGATTTAAAGATCTTTTAATATAAATTAAATTTCAATAAATTTCAAATTTAAAGAATTTTAAATATAAATTAAATTTAATTAATTATGTAATTTAATTACATGTAAATTCAAATAAATTTCTTGTTTATGACTTATTTAAATTAGAACTTCCATCAAATTTAATGCAATTTAAAGTCAATATAATCCTGTATAACTACTTACAAAACAATAGTGCAAATGAATAATAAAGAAAAGGCAGAATTTTTCCCTCTGCTTTTTGGAAAAGGGATGTTGGGGATTTGTTTTTACTTTAACCCAAATATCTGGTTTGAAAATATCTAATTAAAAAAAAACCCAAAAATTAGGAAAAACAGGAATTTTTAATGGTGATAACTTTGTAGCTACTGTACATATAAAATTGATCCTCCAACTTTTCTGATCCATGTTTACAAAGTATTAGACTTGAAAGGCATGGATTGCTGCTCTGTGTATTTACAGTAGAATAATATTTGTGGTTTCAAATGGCAATGTGCAAATGTATAATTTGTCAGTAACATTGAAGACTGTATTTTTCAGATGAAACTTAAACAATAATCCAACGAATACATGTCACTCATTTGCAAAGCTCAATACCATTTTGTAAATATGCCTTTACCTATATGTAAAGAATTGCAACGCATCTGAATTTATATAAGAACTTGAAGAGTTAGAATCTAAGACATACAAAAAACACAAGTTTACACCAGATATAAACTATAGGACAAGGCTATCTATGTGTGATTTGGATTTTGACAATGGCAGCAATATACAATACAGGAGATAACAAAAACTTTTGGACAAAGCATAACCATACACAACAATTTCTAGCATTTTCTTATTGTCATCCTGTCTTGGGCATAGTTATTTTCACTTCTAATCGGGTCAGAATAATAAAAAAAAAAACAATTTTGAGTTATCTCTCTTTGTATATACTTCAATAAAAGAAACAAAGTATCTAACAAATTAATTTTATTCAGATACTGACAAATTAGAGTTGTTTTGGTGATAAATTAAAATAAAATGTCAAAAAGTTTGTTATACAATTTTAAAAACATTTAAAACAAATAAAAAAACACTTTTGTTTAAAAAAAGTCAAGTTCTACATCAAAGAACCTCATCAAATTCAAACTAATTAATAAAATAATGATGCTTACTTGTATAGATTATTTAAGAATCATAACAATTGGGTTATAACAAAAAGCAAACATAGGCACCTCTAAATTTCAAGTTTGGCATCATAAAAATATTAATGAATAATCTCCCCTGCTAGCATCATTTGTCAATTTTAAAAACTTCAAAAAGCAAAAAACAAAAAACATAACATTATTTACATGATTAACATAATTCGTAAATTCACAAGAGTGCACACACAGAAATGTCTCGCCTTCTTTACTTATCATTGATATTATGTTGATAAGTATAAAGCTTTATTAAAAACTGTCACATAAACTTAACATTAACCAAGATAACTAAACAAAGAGCAATGAACCATGAAAATGAGGTCAAGGTCAGATGAACCATGCCAGGCAGACATGTACAGCTAACAATGCTTCCATACAACAAATATAGTTGACCTATTACTTATAGTTTTAAAAAAATAGACCAAAACACAAGAACTTAACACTGAGCAATGAACCGTGAAAATGAGGTCGAGGTCAAATAAAACCTGCGCCACTGACATATAGATCATAAAATATTTCCATACACCAAATTAGTTGACCTATGGCATATAGTATTAGATAAAAAGACCAAAACTCAAAAACTTAACTTTGACCACTCAACCATGAAAATGAGGTCCAGGTCAGATGACATCTGCTCCCTAGACATGTACACCTTACAATCATTCCATACAACAAATATAGTAGATCTATTGCATAAAGTATGAGAAAAACAGACCAAAACACAAAAACTTAACTATAACCACTGAACCATGAAAATGAGGTCAAGGTCAGATGACACCTGCCAGTTGGACATGTACACCTTACAGTCCTTCCATACACCAAATATACTAGCCCTATTGCTTATAGTACCTGAGATATGGACTTGACCACCAAAACTTAACCTTGTTCACTGATCCATGAAATGAGGTCAGGTCAAGTGAAAACCGTCTGACGGACATGAGGACCTTGCAAGGTACGCACATACCAAATATAATTATTCTATTACTTATAATAAGAGAGAATTCAACATTACAAAAACTCTGATCTTTTTTTTCAAGTGGTCACTGAACCATGAAAATGAGGTCAAGGACATTTGACATGTGACTGACGGAAACTTCGTAACATGAGGCATCTATATACAAAGTATGAAGCATCCAGGTCTTCCACCTTCTAAAATATTAAGCTTTAAAAAAGTTAGCTAACGCCGCCGCCCGATCACTATCCCTATGTCGAGCTTTCTGCAACAAAAGTTGCAGGCTCGACAAAAAAAACATCCTGCTGCTCGAACATTGATTAAAATTTCATTCCAAATGCTGTATGCAAGAATAAAAATAATAAGATGTAATGAAATACTTCAAATATGTACAATTGAATAAAATAGCACACAAATAAACTTTTATCAACAAAATTGTGTAATGTCAAGCAAAAAATTATCAATATTGAATATGTACTTGGACAATTGAAGAAAATAATAAGTTTATATGCTTATAAATATATTTGGTGTATTGACTTTCTCCTGATTAGTTAAAATTTTTTAGTTTTATTTTCAATTTTTTTTTGTTTACAAATTTTATGAAGTCAACATGTGCATGATGTGTGTACTTTGTTATTATTTATATAAATAAAATAAAAAAATTCTTTGAGCCTTATTTTTGATAGAAATTTATTTATAATGAATGGCAATAACTTATTTTGATTTTATTGAACCATAAAATTAATTTTCAACTATTTACATTTTACATAATCCTCTTCGCAGATTTTCTAATGTGAAGATTCAAAAAGTTATCTCCCTTTGACCAAGCGATTATAAATAATGTGAAATCTTACAGGAAAAATCTTGACAGCAAATACAAGACACTGAAATGAGCCACACTCAAATTATTATTCAGCATTTAATTAATTAGAAAAGGCAACAGAAAGTTTAAGTAAAAAGAAATATGTGTAGCTTAACCAAACACATTAACATAATCTGATGTCACCGATATGCTGCACTTGTAAATAATTTTAATAAAAAATGCAAATGTTGAAATAAAAGAGCAGTAATTCATTTTTTTACTTTAAAAAATAATCAAATTCAATAAACCAAACCACTTCATTTTAAGGGTTCCCGCCTTAAACTGAAAACTGTCAACTATAATTCAAAAGTAAACATGAAGGTATTTTTGTTCTTGCAAATTCCAAAAGTGTACCTTTGAATTGGTCCTTATTAAAATTTAAAGAAATTTTTATTGATATCTCTCAATTTTGTGTCATATGCCCTTAAGTAAAAATCCATGCAAGTTCTGTACATTTCTTGTGACAAGGCCTCTCTGATTTACTTGGACCTCAGCTCTTTGCCTTGTGCATTCAGCTGTCTCTGGTATTTACAGTCTAGTAAATGACTTTAGTTTATCCATGTAAGATTTAAAATCTTGTGACAGTCAAATCCCAGTTGTGATCAGGCGAGTTTATCTACAGAATCACTGTCCCAACTTGACATTAAATCAATTTGCATGGCCTTTCTAAGTTTGTCCTTTTCTGACACTGGCAGTTTCTTGGTTTAAAGGGCCTTAGCTCTATTTTGTAGCTTCTGTAATAAAGTAATAAAAAAAAATGTTTAATTTTATTAAATTGACAAGTGATATATATGTGACAAAAGCAATAATTTTCTGCATGCAATTATTCTATCTTAATGCAGTTGTAATCAAAATCATATATTTAAAAGATATTCTAATGAGTGACCCAAAAATATCTCGTGGAATAACTCTATAAAAAGAATAGCTAAAAGTTGTGATAAATTTTCTATTTTCAATGGACCATGAAATTGGGGTCAAACCATTAATTTATCCTTAGAAAGATCCTAACATAAGGCACATGTATATTTATTTTTAAGTTGATTGGTCGTTAACATCATTAACAACTATCCTGACCAAAAACTTTTACCAAAACTTGAACCTAAAGCAGAACAGATGAAAGAATAAACAAACAAAAGCATGGATCATTAAACATAAACCCCTTCTACTATTGTAGGCTGGCATAACAATTTATTACAACTATTACACATTGTGATTTATTTATCAACATCAAAAAAATTATTGATTTGTATCAGTTTAGTTTTTCAATTATATTTTAAAACTAACTCCTTCTATCATTGTTTGGTCTTATTCACGGTGTAGAATATATACAACTTTTATAATTTGATGTGTGATCCCCTCAGGGGTTCAGGCTTATATTTTGGCAAGTGTTTGATGTGTCTATGGGCACTATGGAGGTCTTAAATTAGGTAGCACCCCATTTTTTTCCCTAGGGAGATTGATATTGGAATAGCTCATTATTGAGTTTGTTGTCTTTATCAATTTCAATATAAATCACAATATCAGGTACAGCAATTTTTTTTTCTTTTGACATATAAGAAGTATTTGTAAATAGTATTAAAATACAATCAGCTGTATACAATATAACCAAAACAAAAATCTGAGACTGGATTACTGCCCTTTTATCTATTTATTATTTGATCTATAAAATAATATTTAATCAATAGAAATGTGAAAATTTCAAACAAGATTTAAGTCAGTTATTGTTTGATTTGGCTAATTCTACTAAATACACAATTATTTTGATTTTTGTTGTTGTTTTTTTTTTTCCTGCAATTATTTTGTAACACTCTAATAAAAATGAGTATGAATTCAATCCTCCATGATTCTATTCATGCTACTTGTTAGATGTCTCTACTCTCATTGGCAACAACACTTCATCTCCTTATAAATTAATTTTTGCAGGCCTCAACTAACAGTATTTTCCATAAAATATATAAAACAATAAAAAGCTAGTACAATCATGACAATGAGTACTATTAATTTATCCCAAGACTTGGTCTGGTCATGTCAAATTAATGTAATCATCAAATAGCTTACTTCAAAATAGAACCAGCTGCTGTTTTACATGTCCAGACTGGATTGTTTATGCCTATAAGCATCACAAACAGCTGCTTACTGCAAAATAAAACATAAAAAGTTCCTAAAATAAATGTGTATTGCCAGGAGATAATTAGTTGAATTTAAACATTCATATTATATTTGTTAAACTTGGTCTAAGGAAAGGGTGTACAGGATTTCCAATACTCAATATATATATATATATATGTCTAGCGGGACGGCTGCAGTGCAGGCGAGTTGGTGTCACGATATCACAGTAGCATGGGTTCGAATACCCGCGAGGGAAGAACCAAAAATTTGTGAAAGCAAATTTACATGTACAGATCTAACATTGTTAGGTTGATATTTAGACAAGTTGTATATATATATATACATGTATATAGCCCAGGTGGTCGTGTGGTCTAGCGGGACGGCTGCAGTGCAGGCGATTGGGTGTCACGATATCACAGTAGCATGGGTTCGAATCCCGGCGAGGGAAGAACCAAAAATTTGCGAAAGCAAATTTACAGATCTAACATTGTTGGGTTGATGTTTAGACTAGTTGTATATATATATATATATATATATTTTACAATGTTTGGCTATTTGAAACATTATGATCACATGCATATATGTATATATTCTGACAGACATTTCAACATACATGTAATATACATAAGGTATATTTATAGATTTTAACAAGGCTAAGTAAGTATATAAGCTGATAATACTAAAAAGGCATATATGTACATGTAACTCTATCTTTTATCAAAGACAATGGCACGTCTCTATTTGAATTACATGACTTACAATGTACATTTATATCTTTTGAAAGATTTTTAAAATCATAAATTCAGAAAATGTAGACAAAATATATATATACAATATACAATGATATATACCTTTATATGTGAAGGAACATGGATGGCTGTTGTATTCCCTTATCTTTGAGCATCTGTTTCTGCTTGAAATCGATTCTCTGTAACAATTGGTGCAATTCTTCAATTTTTTCACTGTCATCAAGATTTCTGTTTGGGAATCCATCATCTTCTTTATTAGCTAAGTAAAATAAAAACTTTTTGAGAAAATGTAAATATTCAACATGATGTTCATACAAAATGATATTAAGTTTAAATTCTTTTATATAAATGCCTTTTAAACTTGAGTCGCTGAACTGTAGTAACATGTATATGTTACAGTAAATAGGTGAAATTAGGAATTACATGTAATTACTAAACACTTCAGTAAATACCTGTAATTACTAGCCAATTTAGTAATTACATGTATTTACTAGTTGTTTCAGTGATTACTGGTAATCACTGATTTTTTTTGTCATTTTTACAGCTATTTACTAACTTGATGTTTTTGTTTTAAAATTAAAAACATAATTCAAGATATCAAATAAGAAAGTAAAGGGGTAGGGATTTTAACGGCGCTAACTTAAGGATGTAGGAATATAATGCACATCCAAAGTGCATACTCTTTAGCATGTTTAGTGTTTGTGAATTGAAACTGGAAAATGGTTGTTTTATAGGTTTTGAAACTCCGTAAATATATGTATGCAAGACAATGATATCTATCCAAAATCAAACTAAAATCTCCATCATGCACTGTGGCTCAAAACTTTAAAAAAAACTTTCTCCAAATATCCTGGATTTCTACCAAACTTCATGAACTTGGACAGAAACTAAATGTTTATGATCATAAAATAATATCCAAAAGTAAAGTTTGAAAAAAAAATCCTTTTTTTCGTATATTACTTATAAATGGACTAGTTTTGTCCCAGTTAACATTACATACACTCTGTAGTTAAAGTTTTTAAAACATTAGATTTTATAAACCATCCTGGATTTTTACCCAATTTTGACTGAAGCTTCTTACAGTACTAGTCAACAGATAGTATCTAGAGGAAAATTTTAATATTTTTTCCTCATTTTTGTTGAGCCTGCGATTAACAGCAAAAGTAACCGAGACTACATGTATTTGTTCTGCAAAAACCCTTACAATTTTAATAGCTTAATACATCGATAACCCATCTCCAGCTAGGGGTTGATTTGAAGGTCACATGAATACGTATTCAATTAGGTCCAAATATTCACTTGCAAGTGCACATCTCATCAACCTTGTTTCTCAGCTAATTTAACAAAATAAAACCAGAATGGCTGCTAACAGTGAATTATAATTTTACAATATCATTTTTATAAATGATTTAACAACAAAAAAAAGATATTTTTTTTATATATCTCGAAGCTAATGCACATAACAGTTCATTCCAGTTCTTAACCTACATAACGTTATCTTATCTTTATAAGGTAATAAGTCTAAATATTCTTCATATTCAAAGAGTTCTTTAAAAAGTTAAGACATAATGCTTTGGGAAAATTTTCCATTTCTGATTTCCATGTCTGCTGAAGTTGGTCAAAAATTATCTGTATTATAATGCTCAACTTAAACCATTTTGGATTAAAACTAAAGTTACTCTGATTTAACCAAATATTTGAAAGTCCATATTTATTCAAGATATTTTTTATACATATCAACCATTCAAAATTTTAAGTGTACTAACTGATCTTCTAGTTAGTATTACACAGCTAAAACAATGTTGTATTATGGTCAGGTGATCAAAAGTTATGGTTGTGTTAGCAGTCAGTAAATAGGTGTAAATATTCATTTTAAATTTAGTAATTACTGGTAATAACTGGGCCGTTTAAGGAATTACTTGTATTAACTAAGTGCATGAAGTGCATCGGGAATTACCTGTTATTCCTAAATTTTAGTAATTACATGTAATTCCTAATTTCACCTATTTACTGTAACATATATAAACAGCATGTAAAGGTTTGAAATGTTTCCAAAAAAATACTCAATAATCATAATATAAATGAAGGAAGTATGGTAACCTACATGTATGTATCATTTTGTTTGGCTATAGTAATTGGATCAACATCAGTTGGTCTTTAGCGGATAGCATTTATTTTGGAAACATACCACATTGTTTACTTTAATCTAATTAATCTTCATATACAACATGTACAATGTACATATACATGTATCTTAGTTTTCTCGTTTGAATTGTTTTACATTGTCATATCGGGGCCTTTGTGGTATGGGCTATGCTCATTGTTGAAGGCTGTACAGTGACCTATAGTTGTTAATGTCTGTGTCATTTTGGTCTCTTGTGGACAGCTGTCTCATTGGCAATCATACCACATCTTCTTTTAATATATCATTAAGCATTTGAATCACAGGCACTTGTTTCTATCCATTGGAAGACCCACTATCAACGTATATTTTCGAGAAGGTACCCAAGTAATTTTTTCACCTCTCCGCTTAAAACCATTATTTCTGGTAAATATATACGTTAATAGTGGGTCTTCAAATGGATAGAAACAAGTGCCTGTGATTTGAATTTATACCAATATCAAGGGTACAACTGATATGTCACCTGGGTAAGTAAGGTACATGTACCTATAGAACAAGTCAATTATCCAATAATCTTAAAAACTATAGCACAGTTATTATTCCGTGACAATAAACAATAATTTGGTTTGCACGACACTTTGACCTTGTCCCCTCCTTTTTAAATAAGGTTTTGGGAATAAAATATATTGGGCATGCATATCAGATTAATCAAACAGCACAGAACATGTGGAGTTAACACAGCCAGTTTCCAATAGAGGATCTATTTTATTAGGGGAATTAGTAGCTATCAAGCTGGTAATAGATTTTCTTATAATTCCAAACAACAGAAAAAACACTGAATCCATCAAAATTTTCTCAGACAGCCAATCAGCAATTGGAATTTTGACTTTAAATTGGAAATCAGATAATTACGGCAAAACTATTCATGATATTAAAATCGGCATATTGGCACTAAAATCTGAAGGAATCATTGTTTCCATTGAATGGACCCCTGGACACGCTGACATACAAGGTAATGAACTAGCAGACCAACTAGCTAAAAAAGCAGCACAGGAGGCAGAAAAAATACAAAGTATTCCAGTATTTACTAAACAAGATATACAAAAAGGAGCTAAAGACAGTGTTATGTTAAAATGGCAAAACAGATGGGACACCAGTGAAAAAGGAAGGAGATATTATGCCTTTCAACAAAATGTTAAGAATACAATTCCAAAAGACAAACCTTCAACTGAAATATATAGAATAACTACTAGTTTAAGAACAGGATATTGCAATTTAAATTCATATAAATCAATGATATGCCCAGCACTCATCGACAAATGCAGCTGTGGACAAATAGAAACAGTTGACCATTATCTTCTGGATTGTGAAAATTATGAGGAGGCTAGAGAAAAACTCCGCTCTGCACTCTATTTCATAACATCAAAACTAACACTTGAATCAGAAGTACTATTAGCAACAACAGAAAATGATAATTACAAACATCACATAGAAGATATTCAAGATTTGTTAGGGGTTTTTATTAAAGATACTGGAAGGTTCACAAAATAGTTAGTTAAGGTTTTATAAGGGTTTAGTTTCTCTGCAGTGCCACATCACAAATGTACTAATGAGTTTAATACAATAGAGACATAAAATTACCAGAGTGATCGAAATTACAGATAGAGATTATAGTGTCAAGTTGACACTTCTAAAGACTAAAGACATAAAAAGTAAATTGATTGTGTAAGGTTATGTAATATATAATGATCTATATTAAAGTAATGCGGTTACCAAATCGAAAATCATGTTGAATTTGAAGTGTGTTCTTCTTTTGGGATTTGAAAATCCCGCAACATGACGACTTAAACATTGCTATAATAGAAAACACTCGAGACAACCGAAAGGTGCACGGTCGCACTAAATACCAATAATATGTTATTAAGCCAAATAAAATAATGTATCCTAATTGATAGATTGATATGATGCGTATATAATATAATTGTTTAAAAGATGTGAATAACAGAATAAATGACAGACACATGATCTCCAGAAATTAACTAGTAAAGATAATAAAGTATTTTCCTGGTCTACTTTTTGGTCTTAACTTACACTGTTATTATAACAACATTACAAAAAAAAACGCGGGACATGACCAGATAATAAATATAATTTTTCATACGTACAAATCAAGTTGATCGAGTTACCTGGACTCATAATATTCACATATTAGTATAACCCTTAATATATATTTCTCAAATTATTGCTTTAATAGTAAGCATAGGTACTTGGGTACAGGACATTTTTTGTACCCTACCCTTTTTTTCCAAAATCTGTTATATTTTCGTTTTCTCACTTGCGTATTATTTATTTTTTTCGCGTCTGTCTGTACGTGTCATTAGAACATAAATACACTACAAATTACTTGGTTTTGCTATTTACTATCAATTCCAAGTTTACTATCCACAGCGGTCACGGATATATTACTAAAGAGAGTGAATTTTAAAATAGAAAACGAAAAAATAACGGATATTGGAAAAAAGGGGGAGGGTAAAAAAAATGGTGACATCCCATTAGTCTGACAACCATTATTCGGACAGCCCAATACTCCGACAACATGTACTATTCTGACAGCCCATTATTACGACAACCCATTACTCCGACAGCCCATTATTCCGACAATATGCGTTTTTCTTAGTGTATGGATAAATTTTCTCTAAAAAAAAAAACCAACTCCGCTCTCTGATATTTGTGGTTGTCCGTTTTGATTCCAATTATTTTTTGCATGCGGACATTAATTTTGTCTCAGTATATTGGAGTTGATACACATGATTATAGCAACTGCTCAGTCCTTAACCTCGCCCCTCTTTCGTTTTGCGTGTCTAGTTACTTTATTTATCTTTATATTTCGTTGTTTGTGTGTCTACTATCAGTCTGTGCTGTTCTAGCTCGCTATTTCTTGCATGTGTGTCTTGATCTACCTTCTTTTCACTAGATATTCGAATCCCCCTTTTCGCGTATCAGGGGAGTGAGGTTCCCCCACTATGAACTACATAAATAAATAATACATCGGAGTTGGAAAACACTACCCGCCCTCTTTGGTCGCAACACTTTCTCTCCTTGTATCACTCATCTGAGTTTTATTTAAATTTATTTTGTTGCAGAAATAATGGGATAAAATAGCGTCAGTCAAAATTAGAAAAACAAACGGAGACAAATACGTACCCAGAACCTAAAAAATAAGAAGAAAAATAGGACGAAATATGTGCTCAGAAAAGATGAGCAATTCCAATCATGATCAATCATGAATACGGTATCATGTTCGGGAGTGAGAATCCACGAAATACGGAGACAGTACATGTAGCACTTCTTGTAGCGATCGTTCAGACATAATCCGAGAGATGACACTCAATATTTTGTTGGGAGACCGATTTTGTATCCTAAGATTATTTTAAATTCTAGAAAGATATGCCTCTTTTTTAATGATTGGTGGAGATGCAGGACTGCATGATGATTTACAACAAAACTTATTACGAAAAACAAATATGACGGACATGAATATTTCGGCAATTTCTATCTAAATATGCATAAGGAAAAGTGATATCGGGTCAGTGACTGTATATGTCATAGAAATATACAGTCAACGCATTTTGACTGCTCAAGTAGAACGAGTGCAGCATAAAAGACAATAACAAACTAGTAGAATAAGACAATGTGTGACATTCTTGTCCTTGTGTCTTTGTCAAATTGTTTAATTGTAAAAACTTAGTAATATGTGTTTTGTGGGAAACTTATTTTTCATTTAAAAATTGGTTTCAAGAAGAAACATATTTAGATATCATTGATTTTAAGAAAGGTAATTTATATGTTAATTCAGAATCGGTGCTCTTCCATTACATGAAGAATTGAAAATGCTAAATACTCAAAAAATCGTATTGTACAGCTGATAAAGTTTAGGATGAGCGTCATTTTTCAATCGAATGCTCACTTCATTATAATTTGAGGGAGGAATTCTTTCGCCATATTTCTAGCACATATCAGAACTTTAAAACGTTAGACAATTATGATTAATTTCGAAGTGAACACAAGAAAACTTTACTATTATGGAGAAAAAAATGAGGATCATATCGTTAGTTCTTTTGAATAATGTAGTACATGTCTGGATACTGACTGTTAATTGATATTAATACGTTATTTTTTTTTATATTTTGTCTTAGCTCCAATTGTGACTGAGGCTTATAGTGCTATAAATATAATTATATCATATTAGTATTGTAATGTCTTAATGTTGACACAATCATTAGACTGGCCGCCGCTTCGAAAAAGTGGGGGTATACTGTTTTATTTCTGTCTGTCCGTCCGTCCAACCGTCCATCCGTCAGTTCGCCGCCCGTCCCATAACTATTTTCGTTGCATCTTTTTCATGAACTACATTACAAGGATTTCTGAAAGGTTTATTGAAGTCAGTTATATCGTGTGATGCTTTTTCAAACTCATTACTCATTACATGACAGCCAAGTTGAAAACTTTTGTCACATTTTTCTCAGGTACTACAATACCATGATTTCTGATATTTAACTTCAAGGTTTATATAAGTCAGTTATACTGTGTAATGCTTCAGATTCACAACTCAAAAACTTTCTATCTACCGAAATATTTGGGCAGGGTATCATCAGTAGCTCGCGCCATCAATGCTTGTTGTTGATTTACATAGATCCTTTAATTTGGAAAATAAAATATTATTTTCTGTTTTATTCTATATACAGATTTCGAATTGAGAATTAACATTGAAAGTATACGAACTACCTTAGCCTTGTATTATATATACGGAGTTATTTCTTAAAATATGTTATTACAAATATAAACGTAATAATACAGACAGACACATTTTATTTTACCCTGATATCCTGATACTTGACTTGATAAGTGTCGGAAGTATAGGTTGTCGGAGTATTGGGCTGTCGGAGCAATGTGTTGTCGGACTATTGGGTTGTCAGACTAATTGGTTGTCGGACCAATAGGCTGTCGGATTAATGGGCTGTCGGAATAATGGCGTGTTACCAAAAAAAAACAAAGTTCCGATGATAGTAAGACCCTTATTACTATACACATCCTTGATTCATGACAGTGATATATGCATTATAAACTGTATACAGAAATATACAAGATATTGACTTCTAAATTAACTTAATGTTACCTCAGTTACTGACTCCATGTTGACATTATTGTGTAATGTTGGTGTTAAATGAGATAGGTGTTGAAATTTTTCGTCGAATAACTGAATTTGGTATGTCGATATCTTCTGATCCTCCACATGCCCCGGGCAAATCCAGAGGCGCTAACCGGGCATTCTTTTGCATCTGACCGAGAAGACTTTCAGAAGGACTGTATAGACGAATCTTTAATTGTTTTAGAACCTTCATCAGATCCGAGTCTTGCATGGAGATGGACACTGATAGACTTAAGTACTGGTACATTGTATTAACGATTTCACTACGAGGAATATCATCATCTTCAGAATGTGAGAGACAAGCAAATCCGCCAGACGACATATCCAGACAGACTTAGTCAATGATGCAAATAATATTCTTGTAGACTTGTAGCCAGACTGGTATATATATATATAAGCAGACTGGTGGACGTGTAGGACATGAAGGCAAACTGTTAGAAACGTAATCTGGCGGGTAAACATGTATATCGACTTGTAAACACGGAGACAGACTGACGGACACATAGAGACCGCGGTTAAAACGTAGTGACTTGTGGACATAGCCAGACTGTTGAAAATCATATGGACAGACTAGGGGTCTATAAGAAAGACTTGTGAAAGTAAAAACAGACTAGTGGATGATTGAAAAACTGGTGAACATGTAGACAGACTTGTGCAAATGTAAATTGACAGAAAATATTTGTCAGCCTAAAAATCTAATTCTAACTCTATTGGGTTTGATTTTCAGACTTACATGTATATGAATACGAAATCTATATTCTTTGAGGGGGGGGGGGGGGTATTATGTTGTAGGGCAAGCTAGGGTAACAGTTATCAAAGCCCCCCCTTTTTTTCAAATAAACGAATTTTTTTATTAATCTTCATTTTGTCGGATTTGAAATGTTCTATGATCTCATCTATGATTTAAGTATAAACTAAAGGACACTTTTTTACTTGGTTGTGCTATAATGGATTTAGTATTACCATTTTTTTCAGTTAAGAACAAAAATGAAAATAATGGATTATTTAAGGTTCTCTCATTAAAATATTCAACATAATGATTCTTTATTTGCAAAACAAACAAAAAACAATTTTGATTATGGCAAATACATAGACTAAACAAACATAATGAAAAATTGTAAGGTTAAATTAACTGTAATATTTATTTCCAAAATAAATTCAACATCATGTCAGCTCATCGGGTCAATTTAATTAGCCGGATATCGTTGCCTTTACCAATTATTTCACACCACATTTTACACTAGTTTAACAAATAATTCATACTTTTTATACTGATTCAGAAGCGTTGTCTATGTGGTTTATTTATTATAAAAGTTGTAGGTCACTGGGTCATTATCAAACACTACAGGAAATTAAACAATGTATAAATTTGTCTTTGGTATACACGTCTATATACTATACTGACTAATATAAGTTCAGCAGCGCATATTTTAATATATTTCAACAAATAAACAATACATATTGTCTGTGTGTGTGTTACAAGTATGCAAGTGATCTAATTATTACAGGAAATAAATGGAACCATAATGCGTGATTTTCTTTACTTGAAAATGGAAAAACTTGACAGAAATTAAGATAGATTTGACTTGAATGTATCTGTTGTTTTACCTTTTTTGTAAAGCAGTATATTTTGAATTTGTTAATAGTATAGAATTTTTTATTAATCTAATCAAGAACCCATAAAGGGCATCATTTTACAACACAATATGTTAGTATACTAGTATATATAATGCGACGTAGGTAAAGATTTTTCTTTATAAAATATTATCATTTCCAATTTTGATGAAAACACATTATGTGGTCAAGAGGATAGCGTTTAAAAACTAAAAAAAAATGCTTGCACTTCGCCATTTTTTAAGTTAAATGGTCAGTTTCATTTGGCCTTATTAACATTTTTTAGTCGAGCGTCAATGATGAGTCTTTTGTAGACGAAATACCCGTCTGTCGTGAATGTAAAATTTCAATCCTGGTATTTATGATGAGTTTATTTACCATATTTACAAATATCTTTCTATTAAATATACCAACCGAGCTATACACTAGCTGTTGGCGCTTTTAATCTTGGTTGCAGTATTGAAAATAAATTGTAAAAATGAAACAATGTTACTTTTCTTAAAAGAGGATTTACGTATTCAGCTTCTTTTTTTAGAGTGAATGGCAATATATATATTTTTTTTTAAACAAATACATGACAGGGTGCTGCCTGAACTGAAGTGAGGGGTATCTCCAGTCAGTTATTCCCTTTATGGTATATAATCAATAAAAAAAATCCCACAAACGGGGGACCCGGACCCGGGCCCGCCCCCCCCCCCCCAAAAAAAATGGATCCGCCTATACCAACCGAGCTATACACTAGCTGTTGGCGATTTTAATCTTGGTGTTATTTAACATTTGCAGCTATTGAGAATAAATTGTAAAAATGAAACAATATTACTTTTCTTAAAAGAGGATTTACGTATTCAGCTTCGTTTTTAGAGTGAATGGCAATATATATATATATATATATATTTTTATATATTTTTTAACAAATACAGGACATGGTGCTGCCTGACCTAAAGTGGGAGGTCTCTCAAGTCAGTGAATCCTTATATAGTATATAATCAATAAAAAAATCCCACGAAAGGGGGACCCCCCCCCCCCAACTGGATCCGCCTATACCAACAGAGCTAAACACTTGCTGTCGGCGCTTTTAATCTTAAGCTATTGAAAATAAATTGTAAAAATGAAACAATATAACTTTTCTTAAAAGAGGGTTTAAGTATTTAGCTTCGTTTTTAGAGTGAATGGCAATATATTTTTTTTCTTTTAACAAATACATGACAGGGTGCTGACTGACCTAAGGTGGGTGGGGGTCTTTCAAGTCAGTGATTCCCTATATAGTATATAATCACTAAAAAAAATCCCACGAGAGGGGGACACGCCCCTCCTTCCCACTGGATCCGCCTATACCAACCGAACTATACACTAGCTGTTGGTGCTTTTAATCTTGGTGTTATTTAACATTTGCAGCTATTGAGAATAAGTAAAAGAGACAACGACTCGAAAACAAGCAGACGATAGACGAAGGCAATTGGGTCTTCAACGCGGCGAGAATTCCACGCAAAATACGGATATAACAGAAAATGTTCTATAATTGCCGATCCGACACATGTATTGTAACTATCCATGCACCCATCGATTCAATCGAAAAACTCGACGTACGACCTTCGACAATAAACCAACACATGCGAAATGTATATACGTAACAATTTATAAAATGTCCCGATGTGACAAAATGTGAAACAATAGCCTAGAGTATGTAAAAACAAGAACAAAACAAAAAACAAAATTTGATAGAAAGCAACCATTGCATCCCTGAAAAATAACTTTCAATTCAGAAACTCAAATGTATTACGATCTTAGAAATCTTAGAATTCATGGCTATAAAGCTGAAGAGAAATGTTTAAGCAAACTGAGCACTATGAGGTTTTGATTTTTTATAAGTATCAACTGCAATTTCAAGCTTATTTTATGACCTCACTTTCATCGAAGGGTATATTAATTTATCGCCTACAGGTTCGTTCGTCTACCCGTTCGTCTGTTCGTCAAGCTATAGATTGGTTTGTCTGGCTATCACCTCGTACAGTTTTTGAGTTGCAACTGAAACATTTAAGTCAAATATCCTCAAAATTCAAGGTAGTTGGATACATTTTATTATAAAATGCAGAGAGAGATCATCGTTTGTCCTGCTTCCTCTTCCGACATTTTTTTAACTATAAATTTATAGTTTTAATTAATATTTCAGAGGTTGTCTGAACATACAATTGAGATGTTCATGCATGTATTCCTATATATGCATCTTGATTTTTGTCAAATATTCTTAAATGCCAGGAAGTTGAACCTTAACAATTATGTATATAACCAGCATCTATAGAGCTACTCCTACATTTTTTTAAGCAAAGACCTTGATATCTTGTAGGATGCAGAGGCGTATCAAAGGAATGCGGTAGCAGGTGGGCCTCCCCCTTTTTTTGTGTTATTGATTATAAAGAGAAGCACTGAAACATGACTGGCACAGGCCCCCTTTTCGGCAGTACTGAGACCCACTTTTGAAAATTTCTAGTTCCGCAACTGGGATGTTTATACGCATAATAGTGATGTGCAAGTCCATATTTAGTCTTAGATACATGATTTGTTTTATTAGTTGTTGGTGGCTTTGAACTAGCTGTCAGTTAACTGCGAGTACTTTGAGATATGTTCCTATAGTGTCTTTTTGTTGGGGATGAACAAGTACCCGGCCACGTCCACTTGTATTTTGTCATCTGATGAGTTAAGCCATTTTCAAACGATTTTAATAGTTCGTTCTTATGTTGTACTGTTATACTATTGTCCCATGTTAAGTGCATGGGGTTGGGATCCCGCTAACAGGTTTAACCCCGCCACATAATATAAGAATGTGCCTGTCCCAAGTCAGGAGCCTGTAATTCAGTGGTTGTCGTTTGTTTATGTGTTACATACTAGTATTTTTTTTTCGTTCAATGTTTTATATAAATAGGGCCGTTAGTTTTCTCTTTTGAATGGTTTTACATTGTCATTTCGTGGCCTTGTATAGCTGACTATGCGGTATTGGCCTATCTTATTGTTGAAGCCCGTAGGGTAACCTATAATTATTAATTTCTGTGTCATTTTGGTCTCTAGTGGAGAGTTGTCTCGTTGGCATTCATACCACATCTTCTTTTATATATATATAGGTGATTTTTTTTCAAATATACATTCATATACATTATAACTAATAATTGGACTAAATCAACTATGGCTGGGGTATTTAAACGTGTCTTATAGACACACATAATTTACGTTTTACTTCTGTATTGCTTTTTGCTAAATGAAATGTATGCAAACCTATTTTGTTTTATGCAGTGGTGTCACAAGGGGGATGGGGAGGGATCTTCTGCATGCATATGTAGTTCCTAAAATTTTATACTATATTCATTTAAATCTGAATTACCCGGCATAGTTTTCTCGTTTGAATTGTTTTACATTGTCTTATCGGGGCCTTTTATAGCCGACTATGCGGTATGGGCTTTGCTCATTGTTGAAGGCCGTACGGTGACCTATAGTTGTTAATATTTGTGTCATTTTGGTCTTTTGTGGATAGTTGTCTCATTGGTAATTATACCACATCACCTTTTTTATGTAGTCTTTCTAAAACATTCGATGAACATCTTTTCATTTTCGCCAATACATTATTTTTTTTCATTCGCTTAAATTTTAGATACATGGCGTAAACACACACTAGTTAATTAATAAAAAAAACACACTTCTTTCTGCTATTTGCACCCGCCTTGTTCGCCATGGGACATGAATGTGTGATAATCATATATAGGCGGTATGATATAACTTATAATTTTTTGTGAACGGGATGACGATCGGAATTCATTTTTGTTAACTTCGGAAATTAGTACATACATGTACATGTAAAAAAAAAAGTTCTTATTAATAATCGTGTCAAAAATATCGCTCTAATATATATTTTGACAACCTGGCAGTCAGCACTGTTCTTCTTTATAATTCTTAAATGTATCACCCTACGCGACATGCGTTGCGGTAGAAATAAAACTTTTTCATGGGCGTCCGAACGTGTCCGTGTTTCTGTCCAGCCACCTCTCATGTAAAATTCTTTGTCAATTGTGAATCAAACTTATATCAGAGATGAATCGTCACAAATGGGTCGGACCAGTATTGAATTTCAACATTTTTTAAAATATTCGATCTCTCTTTTGCACCGATTATTATTACTATTATCATCATTATTGAGGGGGGCAAGGGGTTTAACTGTTATGCTGTTATGGGGCATTTTAATTCTTTTTATCTGTTATTCTGAAAATATATTTACTGTTAGCTGTTATTGTCTTATTCTTTGTTAGCTGTTATATGACTATTATCTATTTTGTTATCTGTTATTGTGAGAATCTATTTGCTGTTAACTGTTATTGAAAATTGGAATGTTAGCATTTTGACAGCCAATCTTCCGTAGAAATTGAAGATTATTGAAAAATGTGATTTGAATGGATAATAGTCTCATTGACACGCTTACCACATCTTCTTACAATGTATATCTATTGGGGTCTTTCTACTGGTATTATAGGGTGGCCCTGTATTTGCAGAAGAATTTCAGTAACATACATCACATAAACATATAAAATCAATTGGACCCAGGACCATTCCAGTATATATTATTATTATCCTTTGTAATAAATTCCATTGTCTGTGAACATGTAGCATTTTGTACAAATTATAATTCACTTATTACTTGTACAATAACTCATAGTATGGATTTTGTTATAAAAAAAGCATTGGTACACCCTATAGATTTTTTTATTCAATGACCACATAATAATCTTTATTGCGTAAACCCCTGAGGGTTTACGCAGTATATATTGGACGAGTGATGTAGTCTTTCGGAACACCGGATGTTAGTCGGAACACTTCTGGTCTTTCTATGACCACCTTTCAAATACATGCGCAATAGCTATGACCACCTTTCAAAGGCATGCGCAATAGCTTACTAATCTGTTGAATATGCATTAGCATCTTAAGTTGCTATAGAGATATTTTACGTATGATCTGAAATTTATTATGATATAATATTTTCTTGCACACGATTACAAGCTGCTAATATTAACCTACATGCGTAGTATTTTAATTAGTCAAACGATGTAACCAGCTGTGTTTAGATATGAGATAAGATTTCATGTAAACAATGCGCTTTATATTCTGAACGAGAATAATTAAAAATAAAATGTTTAGAAAGAGTTTTAGTAGCATTTTATTTTAGATTTTACGTTTAGTGAAGATGTACATGTTGTAAAAAGCAAGCTATTTATTTTTTTATACTGAAATTAAAGGGAAATCTTTCTTGCATATGATTAAATTACAGTTATTTTTTTTGGTTAAATATTGCAACTTTAATAAAAAAAAAAAAAAAGGTTATTAAAAATAAAATTAAATAGATATTGAATATGAAAAAATAAAATATTTTGAACGAGAACAATTAAAAATAATATCTTTAAAAAAAGTATTAGCACTTTTTGAAATTTTACGTCTAGGATAGACCAAGGACATGGAAATATAATCATAAATACGTGCCTCAAATAGGTGTAAAAACGAGGATTTAAAAAAAAATCGTTTATTGAAAATAACGTTAAAATTAATTATGAAAGTTATGTCCGTATTTATTTTCATTAATATTGCAAAGAGGTAGGGCCAATATGCCGGGGATTTTTTTCACAGAAGGGCCAATTTCAAAAAGTGTCGACAGAATGAAATTTACTATAAAAACAAAAAATAAAAATGCTTTTTGATCAATATCTCGATTTACATATATTATGATACGTGTGATCAATAGTTAATGTTACCCTCAAAAAGGAAGTAAGTCCAATATGCGGATTTTCGGGTGTGTTTTGGTAGAAAAAACAGGGAATCCCCCCAGAAGTACATTTCAAACCAAAAAAAAGTTATGCTTTTTATGACAGTTGTTATTCATACTACTTTTTCCTTTAAAAATGAAATTGGTTTAGGGTGTCCTTATTACATAAAAAACAACTTTAAAAAAAAAAAGTTGTAACATCAATAAATTGTACCGATATAGCCTCTTAATAAACGATAAAAGTATAAGCATCGCCGTAGCTCCATCAGTAGAGCACTGAACTACTAATATACGATGATTTTGAAAGAGGGACGAAAGATACCAAAGGGACAGTCAAACTCATAAATCTAAAACAAACTGACAACTCCATGGCTAAAAATGAAAAAGACAAACAGGAAAACAATAGTACACACGACACAACATAGAAAACTAAAGAATAAACAACACGAACCCCACCAAAAACTGGTAAACTTGAAGTAAGGGTTCGAATCTCGCTCAAAATATTTGCTTTTTTTGTGTTGTTATATTAAATTTTAATGTTTCTATCATATTTTTTCGGATGTTTGCTTATTTCATAGAGTCTTTCAGATTCATTTTGACTATATTTTACTGGTATATCATTTTACATGTATCAAAGAAAAAATAATGTATTGCTTATTGTGTGCATGCCTATGACTGTCAATACTCCTGACGAACTTTCTATTTATGTGTTTACATTTATTACATATATTCAAGGAACAACTGCCGTTAAACTGATGTAGGGGCCTGTACATAACCAATAACACGAGAATTAATTCTATAGCAATGAAGCCTACATGTTGCGAGTGTAATATACACATAACTTCAAATAAGGCCATTGTATACAAGTTTCAAAACAACACAAACAATTTTTCGAAACCTTTTTTGAACATGGTATTATATGTAACAAATGCAGTCAACAACAAATGTTGTCGCCAATTCACAAACTGTAAAGATACTAGTATTGAATTTTTTACCACCGTCCCTACATCGGTACCTAAGTCATCGAGAAAACACAACAGAACAAATCAATTACACTACAAATCGTGATTGTAGGTAAAACTTCAAGAAGCTGTTGCATCTGTATCACAACGAAGGGCCGATTTGTTAAAATGACAGAAAAACAATATAACATGTGTTAGTAACACAGGGTTATCTATGACCAACTGATTTAAGATGTTCTCCGGTTATAATATATACATGTATTATCTTATCTTATCTTATTTTATAGACGATTAAACATTAAAAGACCAGGACAAATACAGATATACATATATTTAGAATGAGAAAATCACGATTTAAATGTGTTCGATATTATTTGGCTCCTTGACAAGTTATGTGGAACATTGTATGGCACCTTGCATAAAGGATGTTAATAATAAGATAGAATCAATATTAAAAAATCAATAGTCTTGGCCTTGTTATTGAAGGAATACCTGTTCAAGGTATGGAAATAAATGATGTGACGTATTTTCATGTACTATAATTAGCATCTATCGGGCTATTTAAAACATGAATTACCTATCTTATCGAATGAAACAAATCCTCGGCAAATCGGCCCTACCTCTTTAAAGTTATTTTCTTTGTTTAAATATTGCAACATTATTTACTTTTTTTAATAACCTCTGAATCCTTTTCGTCATTAAAATACGACTGATAAGTATAGATATTCAATATGAAGGGGGGAAAAATAACCGTGATCTAAAATTTATTTTAAAAAAAATACACATTTGACCATGCAGATGTAAGAAATGATACTTCAAGCAATGAAACAACGAATTAAACATGCCACTTTAATTACGACTGCATGATAACCTAAAAATGAATCATGCATGCATTTTTGGCAGACTTAACCAGGTCGGCGATAAGATATCGAATATAAAAAAAGAAGATATCGGGTTTGGTGTCAATGAGACAACTATCTACAAGAAACCAAAATAATACAGAAATACAAACTATGGGCCACCGTACGGCCTTCAACAACAGGCAAAGCACGTACCGCATAGTCGGCTATAAAAGGCCCCGAAATGACAATGTAAAACAATCAGTCAAAAAAGAAAATTAACAAAGTCCGTATCATCGTATGCGTAACTTAGTTGCTCACCAGAGGAACTCTACGCAAGCGTTTAAACACGCGTTCCATAAGTTTGAAGTTCGTCGAAATGCAAAGGTATACGCTTGGTGAACGCTTTTACTTCAGGAAAATTTTAATGGAACATAAAAAAAATCATTCAGCTCAAGCGTTTGTCAAACGTATATACCTGTAAACTGCACGCACATAATATACACGCTACACGAGCGTTGAAAACGCTACAGATAAGTTTTAGACACGTTAAGGGCACATTGCATACAAAAATACTCGTCGCCTTAAAGCTTTCATTTAGGAAAAGAAGTCCGATACGGATGAAACTTCATCAAACCTACAGAAGATATTACACCCTCTCCAACCATACAACATGGGACTAGACATAGAAGTACAGGAACTACTCACATTAGTTTGAGCTGTACAAGATCTACAAAAATATCCCGCCTGCCTCAAAGGTGCATATAGGATCGACCATGGTCCAGCACTAATGATACAAATACCAACCAGAGTTACAATGACGTGGTAGTAAGTCTTTAAAGGCCACCGAGCGGCCTCCAAAAATGAAAAAAAAACACTATTTAGTCGGCTATTAAATGCCCCGACCATTAAGATTTAAAAACAAAAATGAAACAAAACTAAACAGCCTTATTGATAACAAAATAATTTACGAAAACAACTTGACCAACATGAATTATGAACAACAACCAGTGTACTACATGTTTCTGGCTTTAGAATGGACATTGGCACATAAACAATGTGGTGGCCATAAACCCAACCCTCCCAAATGAACCAAACCTTAAGGACAACACATCGCAAGAAAAAACTGTAAAATATCAGTTGCAATTCGCGTCCCTAAAATTATGGGTACGGTGCACAATAATCACTTACATAAAAACAATAGACACAACTCACTGAAATAATCGCACTTACCGAAAGCTATTTCAAAGCTAGTGAACATGTAGACGAACCAGTGGACATAGACGGACTGGTAAACATGTAAACAGACGGGCGAATGTGACAGACTTATTGACAAACATTCACATATAGACAGACCTGCAGTTGGGAATGCGTGCATGATTTTTTTTACCTCGGCCGACGTACGTCGGATCTATACGTTGATGTGTGAAGCCGGTATTACATTATTTAAACCACTAAACAGGCAATGTCAGTTTCTAATTCTTATGCACAACAAAAGTAATATAAGACAATACATCTTTATTAAACAATTATCTAATATATATATAATGCCAAACAAGCATTTGGGTTTACGATTGCATTTCTTTTTTTAAAGAAAGCAACTTGTGTTGTACTATTACACCACTGTCCCTGATTAGGGGAGGATTAGACACCAACTAGCATGCTAAAGTTGATGCAGTCACATTCTGTATTTGCCTATTTCCACGTCAGGAGCCTGGATTCAGTGGTTGTACATGTAGTTTGTAACTGTGTTACTAAGTTTCTCGTTCACTACTTTGTGGATAAATTAGGCAGTTAGTTTTCTCCTTTGAATTGTTTTACATTACTAAGTGGTGTGGGTTTGAATTATGGCTTTGGGAATTATACAACATCTTTTTCTTTTAGTATTTAAATTATAAGTGCTACTCCCTCTCTTTTCATTAACATGAAAGAGAACCCTGACCACCATATATTTAAAAGCTTTTTAACTGCTTCACATGGCGAAAATTGAAGCTCAGAAACCATTGATGCAAACACAGATGTGTCTTCAGTTTAATTTTTCGGTAAATACCCTTTTTAAAATCCCACAGCTTCTCCAATGCTGTACCCAAATTTTTCATATTCTATAATTTCACATAAGATACATGATTGGTGTTTCACTTGGTGTCATCCAAATTTTCACTATGTCCAATTTCTATTATACTATCAGAATTTTCACTTCAGTCAATTTCTATTATCAGAATAATCATAACTGGTATGCGTGTTTCAGTTACATGTCCTGTCTCCACTGATCTGGGTATTTTTGTATTTTATAAGTAAGTTTTATCATAAGGTCATTAAATAAAAAAAAATATATTGTGCATCAATGTTTTTTTTTATTACTTGTAAAGTATATGACATATATTGCTTTTCAGAAGAAAAAAAATCAAAAAATCAAATTGATAATAAAGTGTCACTGGCTGCACTATTTTTAAAAATTAAATAAAAAAACCTAAATCATTAAAAATTGATCCCTCAAATGCCGTGGATTAAAAATATCCCTATATCAAAAACAGAAACCAGTAATTTCGTTCAGAAAAATTCAACATCCATACTATAACTTATTGTACAAGTTACGGAAAAAATCAACCAAGGCAGAACTGCCTCAACGGCCGGAAAGTCTTGTTTACACAAATTACAATTTTCTAGGTCCATACCACAAGTTATATACTAAGATCTACGAGTCATCTACTGGATTGGTCCTGGACAGATCTATTTTCATATTTCATTTACTGTTATCTGTTATTATCCCTTTTCAATTCCTTGTTATCTGTTTTTCACCAAATCAATTCACTGTTTTGCTGTTATGGGGACCCCCCTTGCCCCCCCCTCATTATTATTACAAACCTCTACTGTTCGCTATTTATATACACATGTTATAAATTGTCATAATAATTGTTGTTCCTTGCAAATAGGCTGCTGTCGTTTTCATCTGGCGCAGAAATAACTGGTTTGTGTGTGTGTGTGGGGGGGGGGGGGGGTCCAGTCTGTTGGGCTAGTAGAGAGAAAACTCAAGTGAAATTGGTAAATGGCTATCGCAGTTTTGCGGTGACCATTCCTTCCCCCATGAAATCGAGGATTGCTTCACGTTTGACATTATATCTGACGCTCGAAGCCGTCATCCATGCATTCTAAGATGTTGTACTTGTATATGCTGAACTTCAAGTTAGCCATCTCATTGCTGGTCGGCTGCACGCGTTGAAAACTGTAAGAATAACGGTGCAGTTTTTCATGGATGTAAACAGAGTGCTTTTATCTTAATTTTACTGGTATGATTTTAAACAGTTATACCATTGGCATTGTCCCACGTTAGGGCGATGGTTGGGATCCCGCTAACATGTTTAACCCTTAAACATTATGTCGGTAATGTGCCTGTCCCAAGTCAGGAGCTTGTTATTCAATGGTTGTCGTTTGTATATGTGTTTCATATTTGTTTTTCGTTCATTTATTGTACAAAAATTAAGCCGTTCGTTTTCTCGTTTGAATTTTTTTACATCGTCAGATAGGGACCTTTTTTAAGCTGATTATGAGGTATCGACTTTGCTCATTGTCGAAACCCAAATGGTGACCCATAGTTGTTAATTTCTGTGTCATTTTTGTCTTTTGTGGGGAGTTGTTTCATTGGCAACCATACCACATCTAAATTCTTTTTTATAATCCTGCTCGGAAGCCTACTTTCACCTCCTCTTGAGTATGTTACAACAGTTATATACATGTTATGATTGACAATTTATAACTTATGTACTGGCTAACGGAAGAGATTTATAATGATCAAAACGACCCTGTAAGTAACATGTACACAAACAACGCAAATGAAACACAAATTCGGCAAAAAAGAAATAAAAAAAAAATCAGCGAAAAAGAAATGCAGATCAGACCTGTGCAAATGATGAGTAATCAATGATAGCGTTAAATTAGAATTTGAATGTTATGGTCCCATATCATAGTTTAAAAGAATTAGGGACCAAAAACTGGCCATAATAAGCAAAACAACGTTTTTCTGGTTTCCGGACAATAACTTGTGTAAAAGTGTATTGATATCTATAAAATTATACTACAAATATTTGCACAAGGGAGGGAGGGTTGGGTTTTATTTTGTTGGTTATAGCTCAAACCGTTCAGGAGTAAAGTGCAAACAAGAATGTAAACACAATACACGGATGCCCAACTCGCACTATCATTATCTATTTTCAGTAGATAGTGAAATTGGGGCCAAAACTCTAATTTGGCATTAAAATTAGAAATATCATAGTATAGGGAAAATGTGTACTTAGTTTCGAGTTGATTGGACTTCAACTTTATAAAAACTACCTTGACCAAAAACTTTAACCTAAAGCGGGACAGACGGACGACGAACAGACGAATGGACGCACAAAGCAGAAAACATAATGCCCCTCTGCTAGCGTTGGTGAAGAATACAAATGGGTATTTTTAATGATTTTCGGAATATCAGTATACTAGTAATAATATCTATAATTTAAAGCACAAGATTCATAAGACCCAGAGGCCCCCTCCCCATTTTTGTGGGAACAAAATGGTTGATTGTATAGGGAATCACTGAATCATGAATGGAGCGCCCCCTTTTAGGTCAGTCGACGGGCCCCTCCTTATGAAAAATTATGCATGGATCCGCCATTGAGGTTTCATTCCACAAAAGAAAGGTTGGGTCGATTTAGGGGTTAAGGATATATTGCTTAAAATTGTTATAATAATAGAGGCCAAAACAAGACTTTTTGAATACTTTGTAAAACCTAGATAGTTATTAATCAAAGAAACAAAAACCCTTTACTTCTCCGAAATCATTCCAACTGAAAATGTCAGTTTAGTTGTATACATAGAGATGAACGCGTTACGGACATAATTTTGCATTTACTAATCAATACTTGTTGAGTTGTACAATTCATATTTCACTAACTGTTTTTCAATTTTCACTGAAGTTATATAAATATAATATATATGTTCGTGTTCCTAAATTCATGTCTTTAATGTGTAAAGATGTTTAGTAACTTTTTATCACAGTAGTATTGTCGGTGAAAATATTTTGGTTAATCTTTGGTGATGTATTTTTTTCCCTTAAGTTAAAGGTACATAGAGCAATATGATCTCTTTTTAAAATGCATCAATATACTTTTCTATTGAACCGTCTAAAATATATTATAAGCTTATATAACACATTCACCTTTTAAATAATTTCAATACATCAGTTTTATTTAAAATTAAAGATAATTCTTCTTCTGAACACCCCCCCCCCCCTTTTTTTTCTTCTTTTTTTTATATGTTGTATCGAAAAGAAAGGATCTGAATCAGAATTTACATCTATTTTTATCTGTGATCATGTTTCATTGAACGCAGCTGTGTACCTAGTTGCATGGGGTTGATATAAATGACATGTTAATTGGAAGTTATGCAGTTACTGATAAGTTTCCTTGTCAGTTTTACTGGATAATTTAAGAGTGTTAAGGCCAATTCAGACTGGAGCGTTGTCAATGTGCACAACTTGTGTTTTTAAATTATAAAATTTCAATAGCAAGGTCAACATTCCAAAACTGAATGATTACCTTTGGAAGACAAAAGTTTAGTCGGAAGAAGAGCCTGCTACAATATTGTACAGATGCTCGAAAAGCATCTTTAACTGTTGTTTTTGGGAGAGGAGTCGTCAAAATTATAAAAGAGGATGTGTCAAATTCAGAGGCGGATTTAGAGGGGACCAGGGAGCCCCCCGGGTTTCTGGGGGAAGTTTGGTTGATTATAGGGAATCACTGAAGCATGACCAGAGCGGACCACCCCCCCCCCCTAATCTTAGGCAGTCAGTGTGCCCCCCACGTATAACATTTCTGGATCCGTTAGTTAAATCTATTCTCATACTATATATTTTTCTTATCATGGAACTTAATGCATTAATTCCCAGGGGAAGGCTATAGGGATAGCTTGAATAGGTCTTTCAAGCTTCATTAATATATGAAAAGGGTGGGAAATTTAAAACGGTCAGGGTTATTTCTAATTAAGTGTCTGATGCTAGTAGTATTTATCGTGTTGCGGTTAAAACCACATTAACATTTTGTAAATGTGTCAGATGTTTCCGGCATTATTTGTAAATTTGCACCCATTTGACATCAAAAATAGACTGTAGGAATTTGCAAGTGTCGATAAGCTTTGTTTTAAAAATGTTTTAAGAGGGAATGGCAATGTAGCGCAAATCAGATCATTATATAGGTGTAGGTCTCCATTTTGGTATATAAATATCTGGAAATATACATAGACATGTATATCATGTTTAAACAAAAATATACATTAGAAAAGGGACAGGTTATAAGCAGATCCGGGTGGGTGGGGTTAGGGGGGGGGGTCGACGGGGTCCCCCCCCCCCCATTTCCTGAAGAAAAGGGTTGATTATATAGGAAATCACTGAAGCATGACTAGAGCGCCCTCCCCTTAAGGTCAGTCATTGCCCCAAACCCCTAATGAAAAGTTCTGGATCGCCACTGCAGGTATATGGAGTCTTAATGGCTGACATCTACCTCCAAATAAATGAACAAATTAAATTCAAGATTAAACGGCCTTTTGGGAATAACTTTTTTGAAATGCCTATTTATTTTGATATTTATAAACATCATACAATAATATTTCAATAAAATCTTACTCGCAATGGGGATTCCTTGAAAATAAAGAGAAATTGTCTTTCAAATGACAGCACGCAGAACATGTATCTATATACATGTATGTTACTGTACGGCTTCGTTATCGATCCGTAGCATACCACATCGTCTTGGTTACATGTATATGCATAATTGTGTAAATTATGTTTGCATTTTAACCCGTTTGGGTATTATGGTTTGCAAAAAGATTATCAGCTAATTAAACTACTTATTTGGGTTTTTTGGGCCGCTAATTTGGGCTTAAATTTTATTTAAAAATTACCAACTTGACTGCCAAAAAAAATCTAAAAATGTATATATTATAGTCCAGGCATGTTTCATATTAAAGAATTCCCATAATCAAGTTCTTATCAATATTAAAGTCAAACATCGAGTAAGAAAAGAGAAGATAAATGTTTAAGTATCGAGTTAACAAAGTAGGTTCACATTGTCGATCGGACTCAATCAACACTGATCGATGAAGCCACCAGAAGATTGATTTGACTCGTTCAACGAAAATGTTCGGGTGTCTATCTTGCTTGACACTGATTCCAATTTCTATGCGATAACCTTTGAAAGTCAATAAAATTCGAATAGGGATCAAAAAGTAGAATCCATGCACTAGATATTCGTCGGGAAATGTTAGTATATATATAGAGAGATCAAGAAAGGTCATCATACAAATATTTGAGGTAAACGGACAGAAAGTCACAGGACAAAAGTCACAAGACAGAAAGTGAAAATTTGATAGGACAAACTAAGTCACACTTACAATCAGTCACGCCGTTGCCGAGGAGGCATTAATTTTTAACCTTGTCTGTTCGTACGTATACGTAAAAATGTACTAATCTTATCGGGGCCTTTTATAGCTGACTAGGCGGTATGGGCTTTGCTCATTGTTGAAGGTCGCATGATGACCTAAAGTTGTTAATGTCTGTGTCATTTTAGTCTCTTGTGGACAGTTGTCTCATTGGCAATCATACCACATCCTCTTTTTTATAAATACGTCCGTACGTTCAAAAAATGTATCCGTTCTTTAACTTTAGTTTGCCTTAACCAAATGTAAGAATCTCACACACAATGCTTATCACCACATAACACATATCAAGTTTGAATTTTGGTCTCAATAATTTTCACCGTTCCAGAGTTATGCCTTTTACAAATATGCAAAATTGCTGAATATTTCGTTTCCTGTCTCTAACTCAAATTTGCCTCAACCAAATGTTATGAAGTTTAAAAATGCTTACTGCTACAAAACTCACATCAGGAACACACTTTTAATGTTCTTGATTTATGAGCCTTTATAACGTCTTATGCAAGCGGGGGGATTATCTGCATATGGCCCATGCACACATTCCCTATTTAGTTTTTTTATTAAGTGTTTTCTTTTTCAAAGAAAACTAATCTCAGAACTAAATTGTGACTATTTTGCCAAGTGACTTTTTGTCCGTGACTTTTTGTCTAGTGACTTTCTGTCCTACATATTTTAATGGTCAGTACTTGATAAGCTTGACTTTTACTTGATAAATAAATATATACGACGCTTGGAGCTCAATGCCATTAATCTGCGTTTTATCTGTTTTCTAGATTTATTCGAACAATACTTCTTTATCACTGGCTGACTACTGCCACCATTAATAAATCCAAACCTGACCTATATTCTACTCTACCAAACTCGATCGCCTTTTGATTCCTATACTTAACCATGCACATGCACGAGTACAAATGATCGCTACAAGACTCTATGAAAGATATCCACATAGATAGGAAGATGTGGTATGAGTGCCAATGAGACAACTCTGCATCCAAGTCACAATTTATAAAAGTAAACCATTATAGGTCAAGGTACGGTCTTCAACACGGGGCCTATGCTCACACCCAACAACAAGATATAAAGGTCGATAAAAAATTACTGGTGTAAAACCATTCAAACGGGAAAAACCAACGGTCCAGGTCTGATCTATATATATATAAAAAAAAAAACGATAAACGAGAAACACTCTTTCGATCGAGGTATAATATATATCTGTTATTAGGGGCTGAAGGGTCCTACCAGTCCATTCCATTATTCAAAATATTCATTTCATTATTTAAAATTGGCTATTTTTCAATGTTCACGCGTAATTCGTTAGTTTTCTCGTTTGAATTGTTTGACAATGTCTTATCGGGGCCTTAAATAGCTGACTATGCGGTATGGGCTTTGCTCATTGTTGAAGGCCGTACGGTGACCTACAGTTGTTAATGTCTGTGTCATTTTGGTCTTTTGTGGATATTTTTCTCATTGGCAATCATACCACATCTTCTTTTTTTATATTTCCTCATTTTTACGCATGTTGTTGCATTTAGGTCCTCCGTAAACCCTCTTATAGTCATTGTGAATCAAAATATAGCTATAGTGTCACAGTCAATTTTTTTTTTATATTTATTTCACTATTCACCGCTTCGATTTGAATAATGAAACATAAACCATTTTATTATTCATTATTCATTTTTTAATATTGAATAGTGAATAGTGAACTATGAATAATGGACGTACTTCAGCGCGGTTCATATATGATATATAATGGGTAGGCCCAAATTGAATACTAACTTTTTTGCAATCTTTATAATGTTCATGTCGTGTTTTTGATACTTTTCGTATTTCATCGAGCACCTTTAATATTTCATAATTGAAGGATGGCTAAAATATAGAAATAAGAAATATATTGTTTATTTTCAAATACCACAAATATCTGCCAAAGACCAAACGACGGTAAATTAAACAAACAAGTTGATAGACGGCCTTCAACAATGAGCAAAAGCCATAAAATGTAATAAATTGTTAGACAATTCAAACGAAGATCACCAACAGCCTTCGGTATGTTATGATAAAACATGATAAGACAGAAAGCAAAAAATCAGGTCCCTGAAAATTTGATTTTACCCTGAACACAGACTTTAATTTTACATGTGACAGAATCACGTTGTTTTATACTTCGTGCTTAAGAAAATAGACACATGCATGGCCCAGAGGCGGATTTAGAGGTTTTTTTTTAAGTTGGCAGCCCCCCCCCCCCCTCCCAATTTTTGGTAAAACAAAAATGGTTGGTCAAACAGGGAATTGCCGAGGCATGATTGCAGCGTACCCCTCTTCGGCAGTCAGTGATCCTCCCCCTTATGAACATTTCTAAATCCGCCACTGCATGCATGGCAAATCAGAAAATAAAAGTCAGGAATAAAAGACCAGTTTAAAAATCTTTGTTTTCTACTAACACTGTCTATATTTTAAAAAGAGTATTTAAGATAATATCTTATTTGAAAACTATTTACTAGTAGGTTTGTTTGAAATTGGTGAGAGAAAACAATGTTGCAGGGAGAATAAAGATTTTCATTGAACTTTATATTTCACTCTAAGTCATAAGCCCTGATTTTACACATAATTTACAGTTTTATCTCAGCATGTTATCAGTAATCTGTTACTCATAATTACATATATAAACTTTGTGGTCACACTTTCTCTATGGTTCACTAATTGTAACCAGATGTATGTTGACTAAGTAAACCTCAATGTTAAACTGTTTTTATCAGAAATTGTTTTGTATAATTGGTATGTCCCTGTCCTTCCACAGGTTTCATTGTATTTTCTGCTCTCTCTGGGCAAAAATATGATGATTTTGAAAAAAAATCTGGGACTATTAGACCCCGTTTACACTGACAAATAAGATCGATCTTATCGAACGCGGCCCTTGTCTTTTTAAGATCGATTCAAATAAAGATCGATTCAGTTTCGTTGCCAGTGTAAACAGGGTCTTGTACTATTAGTATAATAGTCCAGATAACATTTATGATAAGAAAAAAATACAAGATTGATAATGAAAAAAAGATTTTTATTTTCTATTCCTTGTATTTCTTAATCTAATTTAATTTAATAAAATGTATGGAAAAAAAAATCTAGAAAAATTTCTCATTAACTTAATGACTTCCTATTTTTTAAAACTATTGTTGAAGTGAATTCAGGAAAAAACAAAAATGTACCATAAACAATTATTCCAGCATCGACAAAGGATCTGATATATATATATATACATTTGTATATTCGTGCGTAAAAATTAACTCTTAAGTAGGCACGAGGTATGCATTGCCCTGCCTGTCTAGTTTGTTTAAATGATCAAACAAACTTTCAATACGTAGCTGTAATTAATAGAAAACAAAAACTAACAGATCTTGGAAAAAGGGGGAGGGCTTAACAAAAATATTGTCCTTGATCTATGGATTCATTTTTTATTTATTTTAAATTTTAGATATTGATTGAACTTAAACATACTTTGGAGTAAAGTAGTTTTGAGATTTTAGCTACCATTTATTTTACTTAAACTGCGGAGTCCTTGGGACTTTTCTGCGTGACAATTTCTTTTTGGCTTACGGTAATTCATCTTCTTGAATATTTTGTTTTCTTGGGAAAAAAAGTTCTCCCTTGATGTCTTTAGCAAAGGTTTTAGGTCCAAAGTTGCATTCAATTTCTCCTGATTATAATTTTGATAGACACCCTTGACCCTAAACAAGAAAATCTGGAATAGGTGCAAAATGAAGACTTGCTGACAAGAAACCTGTATTTGAAAGACAATCTACTGTAACATTTTTTGCAAGTGTCTGAACGGTTTATTCAATTTCATTTCATTTTGAATATTTTATAAGTTAGTATAAACTATACGAAGATTTCAATTGAACAATTTGTTTAACTTTAAAAATCATCAGAATTAATTAATCTATAAGTAAATTTGATAATTTCCAAGCTGGAAACGTTACAAGGTTTAAAGAAAATCCATAAAATAGGGTAACAAGAATTCTGATGATTTGTGACCATAACGAATCACCTTCACAATGTTATTCTATGAAACCCTACTATGAAAATTCTAAAAGGTTCTATACGGAACTAGATACTAGCTTTTGATCATAAACAAGGTTCTATCCAAGTTTGGCAGAAATCAATGACAGTTTGAGAAGGTTATTATCATTTTTAAACCTTTTACCACAGAATGAATATTTGTGGAGGCCGCAACCAACTACGACGGAATGTAGGATGGCTATGTATCGCTTTTGCGACTAAAGTTGCAGGCTCGACAAAAAGGGAGAAATATTAAAAACAAGAAAAATATCTGAAAAAACTGAAGAAAATAAAACATAGTAAATTAACTAACATGCGATACAAAATTTCAAGAAATTCCATCAAGTAATGTGGGAGAATATTACAGCACACACAACTATATAAATCGAGATATAAATGTTGAAAAATAAACTTTGAAGTCCAAAGAGAATTTGAGCAAACTGGATTTTATGACAATATGCACATGACTTTGTTTCATTTTAAGATAACAAATCCATATTTATTTAAGTACAAATGCAGTAACAGCAACACATGATTTTCAAAAACTTGAAAAACATGAACTTGTTTCAGCTACCTGTATTTACCTATCTGGTTAATTAGTATGATTGTTTTGATAAGCATTCCTTTTTGTTGTAATAACTACTTGCACCTTTTTTTTTGGCATTTCTAAAGATATCTTACATATGTCTTCCTATGTAAGTCAATAAAGGCATATTGCCAAATTCCATTTCTACAAAAACTGAGGTAAATATGTCATTTGATATATAACATGGTGTAGCTTTTGGTGTCATTTCAACGTCGCACACGCCCTTGTCAAAATCAATTTTATCAAAAGATAAACGAAAAATATTAATTACACCCCAAATGACTATCCCCCTTTCTCCCCCATAACAGTACAATGTATTTATCAATTTCTTCTTTTCCAGCCTTGCCCATTAATGCTTGACAATATCTGAACCTATGTCATTCTCTTTTTAAAAGTGTGTAATATCAACTTCTGATATCAAACTTTCACATAGAATCGATTTGGCTAGATTTGATTTAGTCAGTTCTATACATAGAACAGTATTAAGAACTCTTTATCTTAAATGTAAATAAGTCTTATTAATAATAATATATACATATTGTGAAGCCAAGGTGGTCGAGTGGTATATATAAATATATAAATATATACAACTCGTCTAAACATCAACCTAACAATATTAGATCTGTAACTTTGCGTTCGCAAATTTTTTGTTCTTCCCTCGCCGGGATTCGATTAAAACTGACGAGGAAAGGTAACACACGGCCGCTGAAAGCTTTATTATTGTGGAGCCCAGGTGGTCTTGTGGTCTAGCGGGACGGCTACAGTGCAGGCGATTTGGTGCCACGATATGTCAGTTGCATGGGTTCGAATCCCGGCGAACCCATGCTACTGAGATATCGTGGCACCAAATCGCCTGCACTGTAACCGGCGCGCTAGATCACACGAACACATGGGCTTCATAAAAATGAAGCTTTCGCTGGCCGGGTGTTACCTTTCTTCGCCAGTTTTAATCTAGCATCGTACTACAGTACATGCTATAAAAGGCATGAAGATGTTATTTTTACAGATCAGCTAAATTATCTATATATATAGTGAAGGATCCTACAAATTAATGTAAGATGCAGTCACAGAAATAATTATATTTACAAGTACGTCTGAACCAAATAATGTAAGATCTGTAAATTTGCTTTCGCAATTGTTTTGTTCTTGTTATATATATAGGGCAGAACAAACAAAAAATGCGAGAGTAAATTTACAGATCTAACAGTTCTACCTATAACAGTTTAATACAGTTCTATCTAAAACTGGTTCTGACAGTTCTACTAAGAACAGTTTTTGGGGTAGAACTGTTCTAGGTAGAACTGTTCTAGGAGAGTTTACAACAGCTCTATGACAGATTATTCTGACAATTATAACGAGAGATCAGAAGTTATATCCACTGTATGATTCCAAAAGAAGGTCCTGCATTTATTGTTCCCCTTCTTTTTTTTTTAAATCAGGTCGTCATTTTGCACTTTTTTTTTAATGACTCAGAGGACATAAGAGAAAAAGGTAAGCACGTGTAACCTGCCCCAAACGTTAGATTGTGTTTACGATAGAAACAAAAAGAAAAAAAAGCTGTTTACTTAATAAAACAGAATAAAAAGGGTGGGTTACGCCAACCTTGATATCCCTTTCCCAGTCTAGGCGTATCAGTGCATGTTCATAGATCTCCGTTGTAGAAAAACATCTTCCTATATCTATTTGAAATACATCCAATTTGGGGTCCTCATTGCGGTCTGCTTTTAAATCATTTCGATTTCTTTCAGAAACAAATAAAATACAGAATTGTGAAAAATATAAAATTCAACTTTTGAACATGTTCAGTTCAATATAACTACATATGTACAGTCATTTTAAAAATGAATTATCTTAATTTACTTGTCATAGTGTTTCTGAAAAACTAATGCGCGCCAATGTAATTACGCAAACGTAAAAAAAAACAAGGAGTAATTGTAACAGGATGCTGTTACGAAGTCTCCCAAACAAAGCTCCCATAACTCGCCATTCCTATGGTACCATCCATTTACAAGTATTCAAACAGGAGGGGGTGGTGGTGAACAGCAGGGACTTTATCTACATTTCATTAGATTTGTTTTATCGTCCCATACAAGAATATATATGGTTTAGGGGTGGGGATCTCAATCATTTAAAAGTTGTGGGGTGGGGGTGACCCCATGGACTCTCCCTATATTTCATTTGATGTGCTTTATTCTTCCATTCAAGAATATATATGGTTTAGGGGTGGGGATCTTGACCGTTTACAAGTTTTCTATCAAGATGGGGGTGGGGTGACTCTCTAGGGACTTCCCTTCTATTTCATTTCATTTGTTTTATTGACCCCTACAATAATATAGATGGTTAAGGGATGGGAATCTGCACTGTTTACAAGATAATAGCACATTCTCAAATTGAACAGGGTGGGGATGACCCCAGGTACTTCCCTTTAATTTCATTTGATTTGTTTTATCCTCAAATTCAAGAATGTATATGGTTTAGGGATGGGGATCTGGACCGTTTACAATTTCTCAAACAAGAGGGGGTGGGGTGACTCCCTAGGGACTTCTCTTTTATTTCATTGCATTTGTTTTATTGTCCCCTACAATAATATAGATGGTTAAGGGATGGGGATCTGGGCCGTTTACTAGTTAATAGCACGTTCTCAAATTGAATGGGTTGGGGGTGACCCCCCATGACATTCCCATTAGTTTTATTTCATTTATTTTATTGTCCCATTCAAGAATATATATGGTTTAGGGATGGGGATCTGAATGGTTTACAAAATAATAGCATATTCTCAAATTGAAAGGGGTGGGGGTGACCCCATGGACTTCCCTTTTTTTACATTTGATTTGTTTTATTGTCCTCTACAAGAATATATATGGTTTAGGGGTGGGCATCTGAACCGTTTAAAAGATAATAGCACATTCTCAAATTGAATGGGGTGGGAGTGACCCCCGGGACTTCCTATTAGTTTCATTTGATTTGTTTTATTGTCCCATTCAAGAATATATATGGTTTAGGGGTGGGTATCTGGGTCGTTTACAAGATAATAGCATATTCTCAAATTGAAGGGGGTGGGGATGACCCCCATGGGACTTGCCCTATGTTTTATGCAATTTGTTTTATTGTCCTTTGAGCATTTCTGACGACTGCATGTGTCTATCACTTATAGTTTTCAAGTAATATTCTTTTGAAAATTTTAGAAAATAAAATCCCATAGGATTCTATTGTAAACCCCTCCCTTCTTTCTGCCCCCCCCCCAAATACCCCTAAATAGACCCCAATGCACAAACGAACAATAAATTGCTCATCTAGACATATAAGTCTAACATTCTATGAAACCCTAAGTTAATCTGACAAGCGATTTGTAGAAACGCTGCGGACAAGTTCATTTTTAAAGTGGCGGAAGAAGAGGAAGAAGGAGAAGAAGAAGAGGAAGAAGAAGAATAATAAAAATAATAAGAACTGAGCAAAAACAATAAGTCTCCAAACTTTGTTTGGGAGACTTAATAATCACAAAATGCGCGCAAATGAAATGCGTCCGCATAACTTTCACTTACGGAAAAGCGATTTATGTTGTACAAACGGGTATCATTATTTGCGAAAGAGTCGTTAGCAAAATACGACGACTGGGAAAAAAAATCCCGTTTACTTTGTGAATATTGTGAAATTTGCGCTAAAACAGCTTTTACTTTTTTTTAGTGTGCCCTTTTATACTAGTATGCGGCACATTTGGTTATTTTTTTTTAAAGAATTATCCACCCATCTGTAAAACTGTGTTGAATATATTAAAAAGAAAGACAATTTTTAAAATGTATAATCTTAAATCTTTACGCTTTCCAATGTAATGGGAGATAACTTATTTTTAAAATAAATATTTTCCTCTGAAACAGATATGATTGTTGACAAAAAGAGTTACATCCCATCATAAATATTATCAAAAAAGTAATACGATAATTAAAAAATATCTGACAAAGTGCACTGTATAGAAGTAAATTTCGTATATATATATGATTATTATAAATATCAAATGAAAGAAAAATGTCAAAATGTCAAAATATATTTAGTTTATAATAAGGGGGATAATCAAAACTGCTTGTTTCTAAAAATATATTCTATTTGTGTTGTTGATATGTACATATGTACTTCGATAAATACATGTTGTTTAAACTATTCATAACTGAATTATTCCTTATAAAAGACGATAAAAATCAATCAATGAAATTTAGCCATTATCCAAGCTCTTGTTATTTGTTGTGTTTTGTATTTTCTGTGACTGGGATAAAAGATAAACAGAACGTCCATGGAAATCTGACGAAGACCTTTACTTACTTGAAGATCTCTAAAGGTTTGGGGGATTTTCAAGATTTAAATATTGATTTACGTAAGTTGTAAATATTTTTTCAACGAAAGTTTCTTTTTTCTTCTTCTTCCTTTTGAACAATTATAATAAGCCCGATCGTAAAGTCGTCTTGTTTTCTTAATAACGTTTTCGCTCCATTTTATTTTGTACAACATGTATTCATATGACAGTAGTGAAGCCTTGTTGACCCTTAAGAAGAAGAGTTACTTCATCATTGAAATTAAACAAGAAGCATAATATAAAAGAGAAGATGTGGTATGGTTGCCAATGAGACAACTATCCATAAAAGACCAAAATGACACAGACATTAACAACTATACGTCACCGTTCGGCCTTCAGCAATGAGCAAAGCCCATACCGCATAGTCAGCTATAAATGGCCCCGATAAAACAATGTAAAACACGTTACCAAAACTGGCATTAAATTTCAAATTTACCGAAAAAAAAATTGATCCGTATAAACTTGTTATTTAATCTAAATTAAATTTCAGTTAAATCGTCTGATATTAGTAGTTTCGATAAAAAATAAACGTATACCAAAACTGGCATTAAATTTCAAATTTACCGAACAAAAATTTATCAGTATAAACTTGTTATTTAATCTAAATTAAATTTCAGTTAAATCCTCTGATATTAGTAGTTTTGATAAAAAATAAACGTATATTTAAACGAAAAATTTAACGGTGATAAACTAGATTTAAACCTTTTAAATAACAAATTTAAACTGCTATTATTTTTCAAATAAATAACAAGTTTAATAACCCATAAATCGGAATTAAACTTAAGAAAATAAGAAATTTAAAAAAATTATTAAACTTTCATAAACTACTAAAATAATTCTTCATAAATCAGACATGAAATTCAAAACTAGAAATTTAATTTATGAATAAATTTTGTAAACGTATCATTTCATGCAGTGTCTTAATCGTCAGTAATTTAATAAAAAAAAATGAATAAATTAAACATATTCAGAAACGATAAAAAAAAATCTACCATTTTATCGAAATTTTAGAATAAGTCTAAATAAAAAAAAGTTATTAATTCAAAACTTACCTAAGTCGTATTCTTCCCCTTTTTTTTATCCTACAAGACACTTTCCTAGGATCCGTGGATTGCGGAATATCGTCCACATTTCTAAAACGTTCACGTAAATTGATTGTGTCATGTGTTATTGGGAACATGGGAACACATTTATAAAAGTTTAGCATTTGATTAAGACTTTGTCTAAATTTTGCAGTTTCTTTTACTGTCAGATTACTTTTCCCAGGTATAGTTTTTAAAGGTATCATATTGTTGAGCATTTAGTTCAACATTTTTTTCATGATCTTATGCAGAGGATCATGGTGTAGAGAAGTTGCTACCTGAATTATTGTCTCAAATAAGCAGAGTGAAGATTGTTCTTTCACTTTGAATGTATGATTGTCTCCTGGTATTTTCTAATATTCTAAATAATATTAATATGACAACCAAATATCAATAGTAAGAAACACAATTTAAATTTTGCTAATGATAAGAGGGGGGAGGAATTCCCTCTCCATAAGTGGCAACAACCATGCTTTTATATTAAATAAAGTCCGGAGATTAATCCGCGGGTTTTCGAGCGATTGATAGTTCTAAACCGACCACCGCTGTCAATTTCTAGAAATAAGTCAATATATGAAGCAGAGCAAAATGTATTTGATGTATCCAGTATTTCCAGTACATTGAAGTAGCTGATATGCAAAATAGTCAGCAAATTTTGAACTACCCAGCCGGTGAGAAAACATCATCTTGTATGTGGAACTTGAGTTCAAAGGTTAAAGCTGGCCTGTTCCACTCTTCCTAAAAAAATCACCTATAGAAAATGTGGTTCATACTAAAAGTTATAAATCGGCGGGTTAGTTGGCTCTGATGAAAATTTCGACTGTCTGTTCAAAATTTATAAGGGTTCCATCGAACTCAGTGTTTTGCCTACTTTTGCTGTTAATCACAGGCTAAAAAAATGAAGAAAAAATCAATAAAATCATTCCTGTTGATACTATCTTTTGAATGTAAAAAGCTTCTGTCCAAGTTTGGTAAATATCCAAGATAGTTTATGAATCTATAAATGTTTTAAAACTTTAACTGCAAACTGTATGTGATGTTAACTGGAAGAAAAACTAAGTCCTTTATAAGTAAAATACAGATACACAGATACAAAATTTTAACAATATTTCCTTGAGATTCTAGCTTTTGATCATAAACAAGCTTCTTTTCAAGTTTGGTACAAATCCAAAATGGTATAGGAAAGTTATTAAAATTCCAAAAACTAAACTTTAATTTCTTACTATATACAAATCCTTGGAAATTGCAATTCATTTTTTAATTTCCGATCAGCAGTATAAATCTTATTTAACAAATATATACATCTTACGATAAAAAGTTTAAGATTTTTTTTGTATTTATATTTAATTCAATATACGTTTTTAAAGAATAGTACGAATGCGGAGCTAGGGCGAAAGAACCTTTTTATGTTTGAATAAATTATCAAAAATTATGGCTCCACCCTCATATATACAGCAAAGTTAAGGATATCAGGTATTTAAATATTTATTATTCACTTAACCTTTGAACTTTCTAGGTGGTAATCAACTAATATAGACATTTAAACTTTATTTTTAATCGTTTAAATTTAGGACAACTCGTCCTAATATGATAGACATCCAGTGTGTCGGACATAATTTCCCTAATAAAGTACGTGATTTTTGCACTGAAAGTTTCATGCAATTATATTTTACACAATCCGATTTTGACATATTAAACATGTACAATGTATGCTTTTAAACTGTTATTTTGGCATATCTTCCAATGTTTTTAGTGTTAATCGGACTTAATCAAACATGTAAAGACAGTACATGTGTATATATACAATAACACAGGCAATATGTAGATATGTAGATAGCTGATTAAAGTCAGTTTATAATCAACAAGTTTAATAACCGTCGGATGAATTGTTTTTTTATAAACTTAGCATTTGAATTTCCATGGACAAAATTTGGTTTATAATCTTGAAAACTGTATTTAATTATGCATTCAAAGAAAAAAAAGAAATGTTTTCGTGGTTAATCATATTTATCATGTATGAGTCACATAAAATACACAAGATTAATCGATCCACCAGATTTGCAATTTGGAAAGATTTTTGGACGGAAAGCAAGATAAAGTAAAACGATCAATTCTAAAATCGTATTGCAGTATGAATCAATATAATTGATATCGGCAGTTACTTTAACATAACTTACATTCAGATGGAAGAAATAATAGCTTCTTAGGGAATTGGGATTTTGAATGTCAATGCGCAGCTGTTTCACTATCAAGTCAGATATAGCAATTTAACCTATAAATAAACGTTAGGTTGATAATAATACTTATGTTGTTTAATCGTGTCTATGTTTGTTACCATTAACATGATTAAAAGTTTAAACCCGCTGCAGCAGTTTTTTGCACCTATATCCTAAGTCAGAAATCTGATGTTTTGTTGATGTCATTGTGGTTCTAAAGTGTTTCTTGTTCCTCGTCTTTTATATAGTTTATACCGATGGTTTTCCCGTTTGAATGGTTTAACACTAGCAATTTTGGACCCTTTATAGCTTGCTGTTCGGTTTGAGCCAAAGCTCCATGTAACTTTGTTGAAGGCCGTATACCTTGACCTATAATATGGTTTACTTTTATATTTTGTTTCTTGGATGGAGAGTTGTCTCATTGACACTCATATCACATGAAGTCATCTTCCTGTATCTACATGATACTAGTATCTGGAACTTGAAACTGGCTCCATCTTCCATAATCATTGAAAATTCTGTATTTTGTCGTTTCAGGGACGGCTGTTACACCGATTGACCACGCCACTCACAGTAATTCATTTCTGTCAGTATGGGAAAATCATCAAGTAAAGTATCATTCTCGCCATCATGTAAGTTATGTGAAGACAGGAAGGCCAGTAAACCGGAACCCAGTATATGGAGCTGCAAAGAGTGTTGGATATTGATGTGTGACAGTTGTAAGCAGAATATTCACCCTGAGATGATGCATCCAGAAACACATACCGTTAGAGAAATTGGAAAAGAAGATGATGATTCAGCCGTAATCTCGTCGGTTGTGAACACCTACAAAACAAAATCTAAAAACATTATGAAGGTGCTTTGTTCAAACGATGACATTATTTATTATCGCCACTTTAATTCAGAAAAGTCGGAAAATAGGGTCGTTAAGTCAAAAATATCGAAATCAATGAAAATATTACAAAAGGTTGACATTGAAATTATTGACATTGCCCTATCATCTACTGACGACTTATTATTTTCATCTTTGCAGTCGCCATCTGAGCTAAAAACATTTGCGAAATCTGGTGAAACTAAAACTCTGTTGGATGTTTCTCCAATGACCATATTCTGTATCCATGTAAACAGAGAAGATGAGCAAATACTTGTTTTGGTTGAGCAGTCGGAACCGTACAATCAGACCATTGCTGTTTTTGGTACAGATCATGAAAAGAAAGTAACAATTGACAATAAAAGTAAAATCTTTAATAAAATTCGTCGTATCGTTTGTGATTCCAGAAATCAAATGTATGTAATTGATGAGAAAGCCGATAAAGATGGCAATAGACGGGTGGTATCGTTTGATATGGAAGGCAACATAATATTTAGTTATGATGGATGTGAAAGAATAAAAACTGATTTATTTGCACCAACTGATATCGTCGTAACTGCGGATGACAATATTATAATTGCAGACATGTTTAGCAATGCTTTACATGTGCTGAATACTAATGGAGAATTAATTGCGCTACAGAATACCATGGAATATGGGATAGAGATGCCAGAGAGTCTAAGTATAGATAAAGCAGGATATCTACTGATAGGTTGTGATACATTTGAAAAGCGCAAAAACCCGTTTGCAAATATATACAGGGTGAAAACATCAGAGAACTATCTATAGGCGATTCTTTCAAGAACATGATTGTGTAGATATTAGTACTGGTATTTAGTATTTATAACTTTGATTGATTGTGTTTCAAGTCACTTTGAACATATATGTTAATTGGCATATCCAAACGGAGAACATGGCATGGTAATGGAATCAAATAGTAAATGTGAGCCTCTGGGTGATAACCGAATATACAACCTTACATGATATTGGAATTAAACAGTAAATGTGAGTCTCTGGGTGAAAACTGAATGGACAACCTTACATGATATTGGAATCAAACAGTAAATTTGAGATTCTAGATGATAAATAAACTCATCATAGATACCAGGATTAAATTTTGTATTTACGCCAGACGCGCGTTTCGCCTACAAAAGACTCATCAGTGACGCTCGAATAAAAGAAACGTTAAAAAGGCAAAAATAAAGTAAGAAGTTGAATAGCATTGAGGAGCAAAATTCTTAAGGTTTTGCCAAATGCAGCTAAGGTAATCAATTCCTGAGGTAGAAAAGCCTTTGTATTTCAAAACTGTATAACTGTATAACCGATAAGCTGTACATGGAAATGGAATAAAAACTGGATATAATTCAAACATAGTGACATCAAACTTTCTTTTGCTCTTCCACTGATCATGTACGACCATGCATGCATGGAACAAATACAAATATGAAAAAGGGGCCAACAAAGATAAAATTCATGCTGTTGTTAACTAATCTGTAGAATCCTTTAACAAGAAAACCTATTTACATATCGGCCACATTTGGTGTTATTTCAAAGAAAACACCATAAAGATTATTGATCAGAGAGTACCAACAAAGATTATTGATCAGAGAGTACCAACAAAGATTATTGATCAGAGAGTACCAACAAAGATTAAAAATACAAACTTCACCCAACCTCAGATAATTATAAAAATAAAACGTCTTATTAGAATGAAATACAGACATACAAGATACCAAAGAGAACAAAGAAGAAATGATTTATTTGTTATTCCTGGCATAAATTGACTGCATGTCCGGCCATATTCTACCCTGTATACCACATTGCCTCACATTCTCATTAAGAAAAAATTCACACACCTAATTAAATGGGCATTTAAAAAGTCAGAATGTGAATATATATGTTCAAACTCTTTTAGGTCACTTTTTAGTAGCAATAAACAAAAAACTATGTCAATTGGACAAGCTTTGATACTATATTTGCCCTTGAATTTTTACTAGATAACATTTTTGTTCGCATTGGGAATTCCGTATATCGTCAGATTATCGGAATTCCAATGGGGACTAACTGTGCACCACTTATTGCGGACCTGTTTTTGTATTGCTATGAGTTAAAATTTATGACAAAAATAAGCAAAGACCCATCGAAACAACATCTGATAAACAAATTTAATAATACTTTTAGATATTTTGATGATATTTTGGCTCTCAATAATGACGACTTCAGTATGTATATTAAAGAAATTTATCCTGCTGAACTTACTTTAAATAAAGCTAATACTAACAATGACCACTGTCCTTTCCTCGATCTTGATATCTATATCACTAACGGAAAGCTGAATACTAAAATTTATGATAAAAGAGATTTTTCATTTCCTATCGTTAATTATCCATTTTTAGATGGTGACGTTCCCTTGTCACCATCTTACGGTGTTTATATATCTCAACTTGTACGATTCGCTCGTGTATGTAACAATGTTTTAGATTTTAACGAGAGAAATTTATGTATTACTGAAAAATTATTACACCAGGGTTTTCGATATCACAAACTAGTCAAAACATTTACTAAATTTTATCATCGGTATAAGGACATCATTCGTAAATATAGCTCAACATGCAGACTTCTTATACGTTCAGGTATTTCACATCCAATTTTTTATGAAAATATTCTTTATAAAGCACAAAGGTGTCAGTATTCACCTCAAAAACTAACAAATAGACTTATTAAGAAGGGATATAGTTACGATACTGTTGTCAGGTCATTAAAGATTGCATATTTTGGCGTTAATATTGATTCACTTATAGGGTCTTTGCATCGGAACTAAACACATTTATTCAAAAACCAGTTGTTGGCATGACACGGGTTATGTTCTTCTCATATATGTTATGATGGTATGATACTAAACCCCTAACGGGAAGGATTGTGCCTGATGTTCATATGATGAAATCATAATCTTTCAGTCAGTTTAATTGAAGTCTGGAGCTGGCATGTCAATTAACTGCTAGTAGTCTGTTGTTATTTATGTATTATTGTTATTTTGTTTATTTTCTTTGGTTACATCTTCTGACATCAGACTCGGACATCTCTTGGACTGAATTTTAATGTGCGTATTGTTATGCGTTTACTTTTCTACATTGGCTAGAGGTATAGGGGGAGGGTTGAGATCTCACAAACATGTTTAACCCCGCCGCATTTTTGCGCCTGTCCCAAGTCAGGAGCCTCTGGCCTTTGTTAGTCTTGTATTATTTTAATTTTAGTTTCTTGTGTACAATTTGGAAATTAGTATGGCGTTCATTATCACTGAACTAGTATATATTTGTTTAGGGGCCAACTGAAGGACGCCTCCGGGTGTGGGAATTTCTCGCTACATTGAAGACCGGTTGGTGACCTTCTGCTGTTGGTTTTTTTCTATGGTCGGGTTGTTGTCTCTTTTCCCATTTCCATTCTGAATTTTATACTCAATATGAAGTCTTACTCGTTGCTGATGGCATTCCATTGTGGGGAGAATTATGCGACTCAAAACAAATAGGCCAATTGCATTAAAAACATTGAGATTTCATTGTTAATAGTTTTTAACCAATAAAAAACAATGATATCAACATTCTACCAAAGCACAAATATTTTGCCTGTACAATTTTCAAACATTGAAGGTTGGTGGTAACTGACTTCATATAAAAGGTGTCATCTTGTTGAAAAAATCCCTAAAACAAAAATTGTCCTTTCATATTAAATATAATCACTTGCCCTTGATTTTAAAATGATTTTTATCAAAATTTTATATACATTTAATGACACTTACTTTTGTGCTAATTTCATCTTTGAATTCCAAGATATATATTTTTTCTTGTTTATTTAATGAGGCTTGGTAAAATATTTAAAAAAAAAGTATTTTTGCAACTTGCCCACAAGGAAAAAACGCCCATTTCTACCTTAAATCAATGAAGTTATATGCTTAAATGCTTAAAACATTGCATTAAAAATACAGATGATCAACACCAACCCCACCAAAAATTCTTATGCAAGATAAGAACAAATTGTTTTGATCATTTTGATTAGGAGTACTGGAAACGGTAAAACGCAAGCTCTGTTATGTTTTAGTATTACTTCGATTTTGTTGACAGAGAAATTATGCTTTATAAACTGTTAGTTAATAATATAGTTGGTAAAATTTACAACTCTATAAAGAGCATTTACAATAGTTCCGAATCTTGTGTAAAAATGAATGGAAAGTTAACTGACTGGTTCCCCTGTACAACTGGTGTAAAACAAGGAGACAATTTATCGCCTACATTATTTTCAATTTTCATAAATGACCTAATAGCTGAACTGAATGAATTGAATATTGGCATTGTCATCTCAGACAGGAAATTATCGGCGTTACTTTATGCAGACGATATAGCTTTGTTGGCTAAAAGCGAAGACGATCTACAATTAATGTTAAATAAGCTCGGGGACTGGTGTAAACGCTGAAGAGTTTTAATCAATACCAATAAATCAAAACGTGTTCACTTCAGAAAGTCAAAATGTAAGCGGACTGATTACAATTTCATGATCGGAAGAAATCAACTCGAAGTTGTTGACCAATACAAATACTTGGGTTTTATATATTTACATTTAAGGGAAATTTTACCACAACCACCTAAGCAAAGTAAAAATAATTTCTAATATTCACTCATTTAAAGAGATTGGAATAAAGCCATTTGAAAAACCTTAGATTATTACCTTTAGAGAAGGACAAATATTACATATCTAAACTTCGATGCTCGAATTTGAAGTTACCTATTGAGACGGTCAGATGGGCGGGGATCGCGAGGGAAAGTAGAATATGTACATTATGTAATGAGGGAATAGGGAATGAGTTTCATATATTGTTTCCCTGTAAAAATGCTGATGTTTCTGCTCTTAGATCAAAGTTTATACCTAATTACTATGTAATGAATCCAAGCAAGAACAAATTTACTGGCTTGCTGTCTATATGTAACGTACAAGTTCAAAGGAAATTATCAATTTTCGTAAAGAAAGGTATAAAATACTAAATCTAATTATACCAATTTTCTTTTATAATATACTATGTATTTGTGATTTGTTTGTCCTGTCTCGCTATGTATTTTCTTAATATGTTTGTATATAGTGTCCTCTTGTACACAAGTATGTGTCTGAGGTTATGAATAAAATCTTGAAAATCTTGAATCTTGACAAACGATGAAAAAGTTATCTTTTTGATGACAAACTATCCTAGTAAGCTGGCTAAGTTATACAGTGAAAGCGTTCTGGCATAGACGTGTAGTGTTATATACATGAACAGTTTGATAAACAGTATATTGCAATTTCAATTATGATCGTGTAGTTAACAGTATTGATTGTATTTGACTGTATTCTGAAAATGTAAAAATGTTACTTCATGGTCAATCTGAATATTTCCAGTTGCTTTTATTACAAATATTAATTTATTATGCATTCAACTTGACATTTACTAAATCGATCTTCTAATAACTTCATTTTTTATTTAGTTTAGAATTTTTTATTATTAATTAATTACTTTGAATTTAGCTTAATCTTACTTTTCATTATTTTGTTTGAAATCCGTGATAAAGGAATTACGTTTTATGATTTGAAAGTGACTTAAAGACCCAATAGGTCGGGTGTATTTTATTGTGTATGTTATATATTTGTACTTTACTGAACTGTTATTACACATGTCACTATAATAATAAAAATAATACCTACTTACTTACTTAATTACTTTCATTTTTTATATAAATAAGGCCGTTAGTTTTCTCGTTTGAATTGTTTTACATTGGGGCCTTTTATAGCTGACTATGCGGTATTGGGCTTTGCTCATTGTCGAAGGCCGTACGGTGACCTATAGTTGTTAATGTCTGTGTCATTTTGGTCTCTTGTGGACAGTTGTCTCATTGGTAATCATACCACAACTTACTTGCTTACTTACTTACTTACTTACTTACTTACTTACTTACTTACTTACTTACTTACTTACTTACTTACTTACTTACTTACTTACTTACTTACTTACTTACTTACTTACTTACTTACTTACTTACTTACTTACTTACTTACTTACTTACTTACTTACACCATCATTGAATCAATATCACATGCAACCAACATAACATTATAAAGTTATTACATTGTATATGTTTTTGTAAATTCTTTTACTTTTTACTGACATACTACGTAATTTTTTTTACCAAGAGTTGTTCAGGGTAGTCTGCTCTTCCAAATATGCCTTTTCTGATCAAAGATAATACCACAAAGCGCCTCAGGCATTCGATAAAGTATTAGGTTATGTCCCATGATCTTATATTTATGCGTTTTCCTATTGTAAACATTCTAATTTATGCTTCCATAGGTCGTAGAATATTCTTTGGCGTCGCCTGAGAAGGAGACTATGCTAGGAATGTACTATCTTTAATGACCTTTTAATCATGTGTTCTGTTGTTCAGTCTAAGTGACTTCGTTGTTTTTGAACTCATTGAGATTCAGTAGCGCTGTTTGATTTTTGTTTGAGTTCCATAACTGCAAAACAATAACAAGTATATAAAATGTGTCTGTGGTTGGGAAAATTTAGACTTAAAACATTATTTGATTGAATACTCGTTACACACATTTGCTCGTGAACACATGAGAAATAGTTGAAACTTCCTAAAAAAATTAAAACAAGGTTTTTCTTGAATTATCGATCAGTATCGCTTGTAGCCGAATATTCGAAAGGCAAGGGGGGGGGGGGGGGGGGAGAAAGCTCCGAAAAGCTTTATAACCGAACGGACATAAAAATAGTAGCCAAATCCATCAAAAGTCATATTTGTTTTGAAGATAACCTATTAACCTGTGTTCAACTCGTTCAAAGAGAGGCGAGAGATAACACAGGGTTATTCAAACTCCTGATCTTGAAATAAGCTGACAACGCTATGGCAAAAAGAGAGAAGAAAATTAAAAAGGCAAACAATAATATACAAAACAAAACAGAAAACTAAAGTTTGAGCAGCACGAACTTCACATAAATCCATGACTCAATAGGGTGATGTCAGGTGTCAGTCAAAAAAGGTTAGCAGATACTGCTTCATGTCGTGTTGCTCGTACAGGTACAAACCCGGTGATAAGTCATAAGTCTAATTCGGGGAAAGAAGGAAGAGATTATGGTAATGATAATTGGAACATATCGAGGAAACAGACTATTCCATGACTGTGTCATCAGTATCGCTTGTAGCCGAATATTCGAAAGGCAAGGGAAAAAAAAAAGAAAGCTCCGAAAAGCTTTATAACCGAACGGACATAAAAATAGAAGCCAAATCCATCAAAAGTCATCTTTCAGTTTTGAAGATAACCTATTAACCTGTGTTCAACTCGTTCAAAGAGAGGCGAGAAATAACACAGGGTTATTCAAACTCATAACCTTGAAATAAACTGACAACACTATGGCAAAAAGAGAGAAGAAAATTAAAAAGGCGAACAATAATATACAAAACAAAACAGAAAACTAAAGTTTGAGCAGCACGAACTTCACATAAATCCATGACTCAATAGGGTGATGTCAGGTGTCAGTCAAAAAAGGTTAGCAGATACTGCTTCATGTCGTGTTGCTCGTGCAGGTACAAACCCGGTCATAAGTCATAAGTCTAATTTGGGGGAAAGAAGGAAGAGATTTATGGTAATGACAATTTGAACATATCAAGGAAACAGACTATTCCATGTCGGTGAACAAACTCGTTTCGTAAGGAAATATTAATCCTCTAGATGATCAAAATTAGTGTTTAACAAAAGAAATATATTCTATGAAATGTTTCCGATAAAGTGTGTGGTTCATTTTTTTTTTTAATTTTATATTTTGTCACGGGTCAACAAAGTCCTCAAACCTTGATAGAATTACATGAGTTAGTGAGATGACATCATCTTTGTAGCGGAAAGTAAATTTAAAGGATAATACTAGTATCGTTTCATCACTTCATTAGAAGTTCCTGTATGAAGTCAGGCAACCTCATGTGAATAAAGGTGAAACAAGTCAGTTAATTAAAAAAAACAACAACAAAAAACAACAACAAAAAAATCAAAACAAACAAAACACGTCATTCATCAAAATGAAATCAAATAAACATTTTAGTTTCTCATAAATGAGACTACTATAACACATAGTAGTCTCAGCTCATATACAACTTCGTTTTGTTAATAATAGTATTCTCAAAAATGAATATTATATAAAATGCGAGTAACTTCAACTTATCATACATGTCATATAGTTATATAAAAGAAACCAAATTTTGAATACTCACAAAAGAAGCATTATTTAAATTCAGTCATAACCATACAGTGTAAATTAAATATTTGATTCCAATCAGTATCCCAAATAAATTTTTTTTCTGATTACATATATTGTTCATGAGTAGGGCTAGTTGGCAAACCTTTAATTTTATCTTTTATCATCGAGATTTCACCCTTCTTTATTAGTGGGGCGAGTTGGCATGATAAAATTTAGAACCCTTTTTGGGCGAGTTGGTAAAGAAGAGGGGCGAATTTTTAAAAAGTGGGCGAGTTGGTTGCAAAGAGTGCGATATGGCAATGGGGCGAATTGTCTTACCTCCGAAACAAGCTTTTTTAAAAGCTAATATTTTGTATGGGGAGATAATCAACTAATGAATAACAACTTCCGGTGAATAGAAATACTTTCTTAATTCTTGAAGAAAGTTTTTGCCATTTCGCCATATTTTAACATAATTCTAGGTATTTCATTAGTTTGCTATGTAGGTTAAACCTTCACATATACTGAATACACATTTGTGACATTTCAATCTACTCGTACACCTTATCGCTATTTTGTCCCTATTTAATCAGTTTTTACAATATCGTCTTGGTACCTGTTTTGACGCGGACCAGAAATGACGCACTAATTTAGCTTTGGGTTTTATTTTTCTAAACAAAAGCCGTGACGTCATTGATAATTGCTATTCAAAACATGATGGTGAAGGTCATATGACTACAACATAGATGAGGGGGGATAGGAGGGGTCCTGATCCCGAAATTCCGGACTTAAAAACACGAGATCACGAAATCCCGGGCTTAAAAAACATGAAATCCCGAGGTCCCGAAATTCGAAAGAAGAATTCCCGGATCCCGAAAGGGTCAATCCCGAAATCCCGAGCTTAAAAATACCCGATCCCGGAGTCCCGATAAAGGTCCTATCCCCCCTCATAGATGCTTAAAACTCTGTCCAGAAAGGTTATTATTGCTTGAATTATTAAAGATAGTGCAATTTCCGCCATTTTATTAAGGTCAAAAACAGTCTACCCTTCCCCAAATGATTATCAGTTCTAAATCCACTTTGATCGGCAAAAGTACGTAAGCACATGCTTTCCCAGTTTGTGTTTTTCAAATCATGTGACTGTCATGTGACATGGTTTTACATTTAAGCGGGAATCACTGTAGAACAAATGATCATCGCTTATATAATTTTCTATGGTTTATCGATTTTTATCATTCATTGTATGACGTATACATTGATAAATGTATTAATGTCGATGTTGTTTTATGGATGCAATTACTTTTTATTTTCAAGCATATGGAATATATATGTCACTTTGATAAATTTTGAACAATTTAATATAAAATTTGAAATAAATATAAGTTACAATTAAATTAATGAAAAAAATTGTGTTGCTATCAACATGATCATGACTGTTAATGTCAAAATTTGTAAATAAAATTGAATTTGTTGAATAGTGTTAACTTTAAATTATCCCGATTGAAGCATTTTTTCGAACATCAGGTACGTGCAAGTGGTTTTTATTGGTTTGTTTACAGTGCGTCATTACTGGTACCCTTCATAAGGTTGACAGTTCGTTTGTAATGATAGCAAACATGATTTTTATTGCTATTACTGTTTAAAAAATAAACTGTTTAATGATTGAAATATTTTAACAAGTGATCAATCTTTCATTCTGCTCCGTTTTTCTAATTCTTTTAAATGGTAGATTAAATGTAGAGACAAACACAACGTTAGGTGCGTCATTACTGGTTCCTCGGGGATATTTATATTGCAAACAACTCTTGTCTTTTAACATGGTCAAAATTGAGCAATTCCTAATCTTCACAAAATTTAAATGGGAAATGCACCTGGAATCTCAAAAGTACTGACATAAATATTGATTTTTGTTGTAGTAAAATATTTTCTTTCTTGTATATGTTTTGATAATATGAGGCAGGCATAACCTGTGAATGGGGACGAAGTCTGTATGAATTATCTTTATTTTAATTCAAACATGTGAAAAAGAGAAATGGAAATACCGTAACGTTTTCGATTTTGATTTTGTTGTTAGGGATTTTATTTAAGTTCTGACGTCATATTCAATGTAAACAAAGAAAGGCTGTCATCAGATAACGTTTTTTCATATCAAACAATTATTAAAAATGAATATTAGTAATGAGTTCCTTCCTATATTTCACTCAACGGATAAATATATATTTTATTCAAAGTCTCTTGCAAACAAGACTGGAAAAGGAAGTAGATTTCTGCACTGAAACGGGGATTAAAAAAGTTTGAAAAAAAATTAATTAATTGATTTTCTTATTTTTTTTATACACCCGTCAAAATTTTGACGGGACGTATTATGGTATACAAATGTCCGTCCATCTGTCCGGCTGTCTGTCCGTCGTAAACATGTCGCACTGTAACTTGAGAATGACTTATCCAAATCTCTTAAAACTTAATATAGTTGTTTCTTATGATGGTCAAATGATCTGTATACTTTTTGGTGAAAATAAGATTAAAACTTTTTGAGTTGTGGCACTTTGTAACTAAAACAGCGGTGTGTTTTTTTCACATGTCGCACCGTATCTCAAAAACGATTCTTGATTATGGCTTAAAACTTTAAACACTTCTTAGTTATATTAATCTTAATATCTGTATACTTTTTGGTGATGATTCAAAATTTCATTTTTGAGTTATTGAGTATTTTGTGAAAAATGGGTAGGGGGTTTTTACATGTCGCACCATATCTCAAAAACCATTTATGATTATTGCTTAAAACTTTACACATGTCTTTGTTATATAATCTAAAGATTGCTTTTAAGGATTTCTTGTAGATTTTATATACTTTTAATTGACTGCATTAGTTTAAGACAGTTTTGTATATTTTAGGGTAAATGTACATGCATTTTTCATTTCTTTTTTCTTTTTTTAAGTATCTTTATAAATTTTTATATGCTTGTTTGATTCTTTTAAGACAGTGCTTTGTAATCAATGTTTTATGTATTTTTGTATTTTATATATATTTTTTTTTAAATGTGAAGCGCTTAGAGTAATTTTTGTTATTATATAATGTGCTCTATAAATATTGTATTTATTATTCTTATTATTTATTTCTACCAAACTTGGACAGAAGATAGTATCCAGAAGTAAATTTTGTAAAAGAAAATTCCTGTTTTTCTGCATTTTACTTATAAATGAACTTAGTTTTTCTGCCAGGAAACATTACATATACATGATATATATGCATTCACTCTGTGGTTAAAGTTTTTGAAATTTTATTAACTTTCTTAAACTATCCTGAATTTGTACCAAACTTGGACAGAAGCTTGTTTATGATCATTAGATAGTATCCTGAAGTAAATTTTGTAAAAAAATATCTAATTTTCCCATATTTTACTTATAAATGGACTTAATTTTTCTGCCAGGATAAATTACATTTGCTCTGTGGTTAAAGTTTTTAAAACTTTAATAACTTTATTATATATACTGTTCTGGATTTGTACCAAACTTGGACAGATGCTTGTTTATGATCAAAAGCTAGTATCTAGAAGAAAATTTTGTTAAAATTTTGTACCTGTTTTGTTTTAGTGTTTATCCATAATCCATATTTTACTTATAAATGGACTTCTTCCAGTTAATATTACATACAGTCTGCAGTTAAAGTTTTTTAAACATTTATTAAAAAATTATTAGATTCATTTAGTATCCTGGATTTTTACCAAACTTAGACAGAAGCTTCTTACAATGAAAAGATAGTATCGAGAGGAATATTTTTATTGATTTTATTCCCTCATTTTTGTTGAGCCTGCGATTGACAGCAAAAGTACGCGAGACACTGGGTTCCGTGGAAGCCTTACAAATTTTTTGTGAAAACAATCATAAAACCATACAAAAAATTCTGTATTCATGTTATGGGGACTTATGAAAGTCTAGCAGTTCTATTTGCATTTATTTCAGCTTGAGTCTAGCTATTTCTGCGATACTATGGAAGAATAAAAGAACTTGATAACTAACAGAATTTTTAGTTCTCTAAAAAAGACAATGTTTTGAATGATATACATAAAATGTATGAAAAAGCAGTCTTCGTTTTAAGATCTGACATATTGAATTATGAATAATTTTACATGTATGTTCAAAATGTACATGTAATAATGCATATATAAACAGATCTTTGTACCACATTTATCTTTTTAGATTAATCACAATACAAAATGACAAGACATTCAAAGAACTGCACAGCAGGAACAGTGTATACATACCATGAAAGACAGAGAGATACCAAATCATCAGGCTATGGAAGTAAAAGTGCCAGATTTGGAAAAGATTCTATCAAGGTTGGTCAGTTGTTACAGGGCTCAACAGTTAAATTATAATATGTGTTAGAATTAAATTCAATGTACAATCACTTTTGTCTAGCCTATGACTTTAGTCGAAAAAGTGAGACATAGCAATCCTACATTCCGTCAGTGTCAGCGGTGTCCACAAATATTCACCCTGTGGTTAAAGTTTTTGAAATTTTAATAACTTTCTTAAACTATCCTGGATTTCTACGAAACTTTGACAGAAGCTTGTTTGTGTTCATAAGATAGTATTAAGAATTAAATTTTGTTAAAATAAAAATTCTATTTTTTCCGTATTTTACTTATAATTAGACGTGTTAGATTAACGACTACTTTTGACAAACTACAAACTAGAATTGAGAGAAAATAATCATTTTTAAGGGGTCTTCTCAAAAACCATTTTGATTGTTTCTATCGATAACATAATGCATGTTGTAAAGTCAAATGCAGTATGATAAAGTAAAGGCTTAATTCTTTTGGTAAATTAAATTTGCCATTTGGTCCTCTTTCTACTAATTTAACGAGCATAAAGTATAACACTTTGATTTATTGAACATTTAAGTCTGTGAATATCATGTTCGACATTAGCTCGTCATTATTGGATAACAGTTAAACTATTATATTGTATCCGCTATTATAAAAGGTTCTCAATGAAATCAGGTTGAAGTCTGTGTCCTATTTCTGGTACCGAGTTGAAATGTTGTGCATTAATTTGGTGTCCTAGGAAACCGCTGCGTACAATTCGTATGTGGTTGTGGCTGTCAATCAAAACCTGTTGTGTATCGATTAGATGAGTTAAGTCATTTTCAACGTTTTTTATAGTTCGTTCCTAACTTGTGTTGTAACATCACTGTCCAAAGTTAGGGAAAAATTTAGGGCTCACAAACATGTATAACCCTGTCACATTCTTTTTGTGCCTGTCTCAAGTCAGAACCTGTAGTTCGGTGGTTGTCGTTAGTTCATATATGTCATATTTGTTTTTCTTTTAATGTTTTGTTAAAAATTAGGCTGTTAGGTTCTCAATTTAATTGTTTCATATTTATCATGTCGTGGCTTTTTATAGATGAATATACGGTATGGGTTTTCTCACGGATGAAGACCGTACGGTTGCCTATATATACAATTTATGTGTGTTGTTGGAAATATAAATTTATTTGTATGAGCTTTAGAAACAGGAAGAAAAGCGAGGCTCTGCCAACCTTTTCTCCTGTTTCGTAGCGAGTTTGTACATGTACAAATAAAGCAAAAAATTATTTGTATACCTGTTATTTTTACAATAGTTGGCTAATTGCAGGATAAAATTGGTTACATTCCCTGTATTTGAACTTTGATAGATATTTGTCTCATTTTCAATCAAACCTAGTTTGCCTCTGTCCACTGAACTAAACATTATCATCGAGTGATATAGTATTGGCGATCCAGGGGCATGTTCCGAGGGTTGGAACTCTCGGCCTTGTCTTTGGAATTTTTTATTACCGGGTATGTGAATGTTATTAGGTATTCTGGGTATTGAACTCCTCCCCTATCTTTCAAAATGGCTGGATCTGCACCTGTGTAGCAATGTTAAAAAATTATGATTTTACCGATTATATCAATAATTCTACTCTTTTGAGATGGGCCCTAATTTAGATGTCTCAATTGTAGACTCTCGACTCTCAATTGTCAACAATAATCATTTATCTAACATATCTAATGAACTTAGTTTTTCTGCCAGGAAACATAACATTTACTCTGTGGTTAAAGTTTTAAAATTTTAATAACTTTCTTAAACTATCCTGGATTTGTACCAAACTTGGACAGCAGCTTGTTTATGATCAGAAGATAGTATCCAGAAGTAAATTTTGTAAAAAAAAAACCCTTTTTTTCCTGTATTTTGCTTTTTCTGCTAGTTAACATTACATACACCTGCAGTTAAAGTTTTTAAAACATTTATTAAATTCATAAACTATCCTGGATTTTTACCAAATTTGGAAAGAAGCTTCTTACAATCAAAAGATAGTACATGTATCAAGAGGAATCAATATTTTTATTGATTTTTTTCCTCATTTTTATTGAGTCTGTGATAAACAGCAAAAGAAGGTGAGACACTGGGTTCCACAGAACCCTTAGAAATTTTTAATTTAGATATTGCATATTCATATATATTAACATACTTATTTCCTAGATCACACTAAAAATATGTCACACTATGTGTTGCTGACATCCAAAGTTGGCTTATATTAACATGATCATTTTAAGTCTTGGTTGTAATTTGGAACCTGTCTAGGAATTGTTTTGATTTGTATATATAAAAAAAGGATCCAATATTTATCATGTTTATACAACTATTGAAAAAGATTTTCATGCTTTACTTGATATTCATTATATTCACATTAGAATGATTTTGATTTTTCCATTCATATATGACATGCTTGATGTTCACACCACTACTGTTTATTTGTTTGTTTGTTATAGAATTTTGACTGTTGTTGTTTGACACTACAACCATGCAGGAATCCTATTGTAACGTAAGTGTCTTTTGTCATGTATTGATTTTGATTTTGAATTTTATTATTAACCAATTGATAACAAATATATTTTCATTTGATGTTAGCATCAACACATTTTGCCAATCATTTTGACTTGTATAACTACTTTGGGATGTGCCCATATTTGGGGAAATGCATGGTATACATTGAAAAGATATACCGGGAAATAAAAGCATATGACTTTTACTGATAAATATCTTTTACCTACAGCTATATGAATGATATTATGGAATAAAAATAACCTTGATTAGTCTCTGAGAAAGTGATTTATTTATTAGTTTTTGAACTAGCATTTTCTTGCAAGTATTTTTATTAGAATTTACAATTATTTTGTAATAGCAGCTGACACACAAAGTGGGATTCTGTAAATGCTCCATATAGCTCAGAAAATAACACGCTGTTTTAACACTTGTCACCCCATAATATCTTTCTTTAATTGCTCACTAGCCTTTTACTCATAAATGCTGCATGCTTAGGCTAGATGAGAAGCAGCAAATACCAGTTTTAAAGTCTTTGATTAAACCTAGACCTGACAGTGTAATGACTTCCCTCATTTGAGGAAAACATGCTACCATAAAACCACACCAGCTGTTTTAGAATTTAGAATAAGGGAATCAATAATATACATAGCTTGATGTTTACCTCAACACAGCTTGCATTACATTTTTCATACCTTACAGCAGTAACAGCATTGTCCAGGACTCCTTATTAGTCATAGATTTTCACCAAACATAGCTGCAAATCTATACTATTAAACGAGAAGACCTCATTTTGTGTGTCGCTTCTCTTCCTTCCACAAAAACCAATCCATGCAATCACCATGCCTCTGTGTCCTATAGGTAACATGCTTAGTCGCATTTGTCATCTATTCTTATGATTATTCAGATTGCCTTATTTTGGGAGAAAAACGACAAAAAAGGAGTCCGGATGTGATTCCGTCATCAGACTGACTTTTAGTCATAGATATAATTTCCAGTTTGAAACATGCATAAATACAACCAATCGTATGATAGATAACAAAAATGAAAAATAAATAAGCCAATCAGAGCGTTCTCCATATAATGGTGTTTAGATCGCAAGAACCACAACTATTATACCTCCTTATAGAGGACAATTATTTTTCGCTTTTATCTACATGTAAACCACGATTATACTACTTTTAATATATATATACTCTCTGTATTCTGTCTACTGTTTTCTTTGAAATGTTTACTATTTAAGGGGTCATACCAGTTGCATATATATTAAAATAAGTAAAACATGTGACACAAGTACAACCAATCGTATGATAGATAACAAAAATGAAAAATATATATATATTAAAATAAGTAAAACATGCTCAACTTCATCTAAAACTACCTCGACCAAAAACTTTAACCTGAAGTGGGACAGACGGACGGATGGACGACAGAACGCATGGATGCACAGACTAGGAAACATAATGCCCATAAATGGGGCATAACAAAATATTGTTGAAAGGGAAAACAGTGATTTGGCAAAAATGAAAGTAAGGTAGAGATTAGAGGGAGGCAGGACCTTTTTTGGGCGTCAGAATCGGATGTTTTTTAACTCAGGATTTGGGGATTGATCCTTACGGGAATCAGGGAATATATTTTTCGATTTCGGGATATGAATTTCTTTAAATTCTGCATCTCGGGATTTCATGGTTATAAGCCCGGGATTTTGGGATCAGGACCTCTCCGACCACCCCTCAAACTAGCCTTAGTCGGTCTTAGTCATTTATACATGATTCATATCCTACCAATGGCATGTTAATAAGGCTCTTAAAAGAAAAAGCACTGATGGATTGTCCTAGAAGCATATTTTGTTAGACTCATAATGGTCTATATACAAGCAGTTACATTTATTACATGTTTGAAACGGTTCAAATTGTTTATTTAATTTAACGAAGCATTGTAGCAAAGGAGAAGAATAATTGTGGTCTGAGGCCAGAAACACGAAAATGAATTGAATTTAACAGAAAGGAAACAAATATCGGACTTTGGAAAAAGGGAGAGGGCTTTTGGTACCTTTTATGAAATTCTTCATACATAATATCTTTTACAAAAAATCATCCTACAACAGTTCACAAGCTGTATGCCTGCGATTTCGCGGGTGTGTTCTAGTGTTCTTTAAAGCAGTTCATCAGTTGGACATTATCTATAACCTTTTTTCATTTGTCTAATACTTTATGGTTAGTTTTAACTATGTAAGATATAAACAGTGTGTTTTACATGAGGATATGCATTATTACATTTATGCAATAACAAAAAGGTGTTAACACCACATCTTCTTATATCTATATACTCAGTATACTGGAATATATGATTTTGACAATTTATTTATATGTTTATATAGACCAGAAGGTTTTCTGTATGACAAAGAAGCTATACTAGAATTCATCATACAACAAAAGAAACAGATTGCAAGAAAGCTGAAAGAATATGGAAAACAAATAAATAAAGCTAATGTAAGCATTGATTATATGTATTTTTTTTTTATTTCATTAATTTTTTTCTCTCACTAAAGCAATAAAAATGTTACTTACAGAGTGTGTTTGATGGGACATTAGCTGTTAAATTCATGTTTCAGGTTTGATTTGACACATATTATCATAATTGATGTATAATTTACTAAAACTCTGCTGCTAAGGAATATACAAATGAAGTTGGCAAGCAGAAGATATGTTCTATTTGATGTTATATTATTTTTCGATATCTATTTATGGGGTATACTGAGAGGATTATCAGATAACACTAGATAAAAACAAGTTTTGACACTTTGCTATCTTTATTTATTACATTTCTTTGTTAAATGCACATTTCTAGATATACCTTCAATAGCTAGGAGCTTAGGAAGGTTTGAAATTAAAAGATGAATAATGCCTAGATGTATTAGTGTGTTTTGAAATGTATAAACAAAAATAAATAATTAAAATAGATTTGAACAACATTAACTTAACTGTACCAATTTTTCTGCTCACAATGTTCAAACCGACAATAAATGTCTGTATTAGTATAAATGTCGCCAAATTGATGGCCGTGTTATTCTTCTGATCATAGAAATTGTTACATAATTCATGTAGAAGTTAAATAAAAAACATTGCTTACAGGCTTGTACTTATACATCATTAGTCTTTGTTATATAATTCAGGAAGAGTTACATGAATTAGCCAAAGCAGAATTAGAAACAAAGAAACAGAAACTTATTAGTCATGTAGAAGCTCCATCTGACAAAAATGGTAAGTTATCAAGTATATTTATTGCTGATATGAGAATGGTGTTGACACGTAATTTTAATTAATTTTTATAGATGTCAGGAATGTTTCAAAATTTAAGTGTAGATACAATTTATAAGTAGGGTTTCTTTTTATTTATTTAAAAATAAGAAGATGTGGTCTAATTTCCAACTTCCCACCAAATTTATTTGAAAGTTAGCAACTAAAGGTCACTGTACAGCCTTCAGCAATCAGATAAAACACTTCAAAAGGCTTGAAAATGACCAATGTACAACATTTCAAAAGAGGAAACCAATGGCCGGATTTATAAACAAAACAAAACAAAAAACCCAAATATGATATACAGCAACAAGTGATATCCACTGAATTACAGACTCCTGAATTGAAACAGGCATATACAAAATGAGGAGCGTGGTAAATATGCCTCTCTAATCATTTTCCTTCATTCATGGGCCATTGACTTGAATTATCATAATAACAACATGTTAAAGAATAACCATTTAAATTTGACTTAGATATTTTAATATATACAGGGGAGATAATCCATGCCAATATTTTGTTTATACTTTTACAGCTAGTGGTAAAGATGATAAAAGTATTTGCAACATGAACAATGGTAAAGGTAAAGAATTACCCAGTTTCTGGGTTCCTGCTTTAACGCCAGCTGCTGCTCCTACTAAAGTCGAAAAACCTGTGAGTGTGTGCTTTTAAACTGTCTGAAATATTTGTTGTCCTTAATTTGTTCATATTATTGTTGTCATCAATTTTTATGACAGACTTTACTGCATGCAATTTCACAAGAATTCAGATTTTCTATAAACAATTACCCTCTTTTACTGTATGAAGTCAAAATGACTGCTTTTATCTGCATTCAACATGATTGCTTTTTTCCCTATTGCTATTACAATATAAGAGGCTGAAGAAGAATTGTTATGCTACAAGAAGACATTTAATACACTTTCCTTTAATAATATTTTAAAATTAATTGTTAACATTTTATAGGATGAAAAAGTAAGATGTCCAATGAGTGGTAGACCAATCAAGTTAAAAGATTTTATAGATGTCAAGTTTACACCAATAAATGACAGAGATTCTAAAACAGCTCTAATTTCAAAAGAGGTAAGATAAAAATGCAATGCTTACACATTGTTTAAAACTGTCTTTGAAATTTAAATATCTGAATAAAGAATGGACTTTTGTCCCTATTTAATACTTTGATGTTGACACTGTTTCTACTGTCTGTTATATGGACAGATGAAATGTTTTATTAAGGCAATGTCAAGGTTGACTGGATATCTGTCTGTCAGTTATGGGCAATGGAATATTTTTTATGAGAAAAGACAATATAAAAGACACACATGTGTAGTTATAAGTCAAATCAAAGTGCAAAGGCTGTTTCTTTTTGATAATATAATTTTTTTTCATTTTCCAGTTTTGTACTTTTTCTATGTTAACAAAACACTAGTTACAAATTAAATGGTTGTATATCACTTCACTTGGAACAGATGCAATATAAAACTTTGTTTAAACCTCACATTATCTTTGAGAGTTTACACTAGATACAAAATAACTTGAATATTATTAAGTCATTTTATAGAAATTGTCCTTATACTGATTCAAACAGAAATGAAGGGATGGTAATGCAAACACTAATGGACTATTGTTGTTACTTCTTCATAAACATAAATATCTGAAAAAATTAATACTATAGCATAGTGGAAATCAAAAAGTCACTGCAGCAAGACAGAGGAAAAATTAACTACATGTGTCCATGAATGGATAGTGTATATGACATAAAATTTTATAAAGCCAAATAAATTTTGGAAAAACATTCCCATCAGCTGATGAACACATGTGCTTCTTGAGGATTGCCTTAGAATATTGCAGATTTGATTTATTTTAATTTTGTGTGAATTTTTAAAAAAGGAACATATTTTACATTATTGTAGCAATTGAATAATTTCAAATGGTTTCAATCACTGGCATGTTACAAATGTTTTACATTCTACAAAACTATTTTATTTTGATTTGATTTATTATTACAGGCTAGATATGTATGTGCCGTTACAAATGATGTCCTGGGTAATTCTGTCCCTTGTGCAGTTCTTAAAACCTCGTAAGTTTCTTGTATCCGTATATAGCTAAATTTATTACAAAAAGGTTGATTTATAAGTTTATGAGTTCATTTGATGGATATTTAATGGACAGAAAAATCAAATTGTAATTACATGTATTATTACTATATATGTAAGGGCTATTCCAGAAAAAAATGTATGGGGGGGTTGGAAGGCAGTTTTTGTCAGCACCCGCCACCCAGACAATTGTAATTGAGAATTATAGTGCATTACAGTGTGAAAAGTTGCTCTGATACCAATCACCCATGTATTATTAATATAATGTGCCTTCCAACCCCCCCATACATTTTTTTCTGGAATAGCCCTAAATCAAATATGCCCCACAACATTATGGAATATTTGATGGATTTATTTATGAAATGGCTCTTTGATCGTTTGTTTTTTTTGTGTTTTTCAGTTGTATCTTATTGACTATATCTTACATATATATTGTTAGATAAAAGTTATTGTTTGCTCAAGAGTGGAAACTATATATCTAATTTTAAAATTGAAGCAGGTGTATATTTTTGATAGTGGATTTCCTCAAGGATGGTTGCATGTAAATGTGCTGCTTGTTGGTCCGAGACCACAATTGTCGTCCCTTGATTTTCGTTGTTCACGAATATAGTCCCTAGTGTTGACAGTTGGTTACTTGTCATTAATTTTTATACCCCTTTCAAATTTATTTCTCCATGTTTAATGCCTCAATTGCAAGAAGGGGGGGGGGGGGGGTGAAATTACACTGTAAAAAAATTTGGGTCCAGAATTTTAAAGGAAAGTAGTGATTTGGTCCAGCTGAAAAAGGTTAAAAATTAGCACTTCGGAAGCTGTCAAAAGATTTCAAGACGCCCTAAACATAAAATTGTCCATATTTTGAGTTAGAGCCGATGAAGTGTTCTATAATTTTGATATAATTTGTCCCAAAAGTAGTACAACACACTGTAAAAGTTTCTTTGAGAAAGCGCAGGTGGGATTTTTTTAATTTTCATTTATGTTCTAAAAGAAATGCACTACGAAATAATTGTGTTCTCGGACCTAAGAGGTGAAATCTGTAAATATAGAATCTGTACTTTGGCAACTTCCCTAAATGTTTTGATGGTGTCAATTTGTCAAATAGCATGAAACTAAAGGATTTAAACTTTAATTTTATAGAATTTCTTTAAAAATGACCAATTTCGACATTTTATGGTCAAAATAGGCATTTATAGCCTTTTCAATATTGATGCATAAATGGCATCCTGACTTTCTATCTGACAGGTTTTCATGTGTCAATATTTGTGTTTCTATGCCTTTATCTAGTTCTTTTACTTATTTATGAACTCTGAATCTACAGAAAAGAAGATTATCTCAGACAATATGTGCAAAATGTGTTGTATAAATGACCCTTGTCTAATGCCCTGTTTGGATGAAGTAAAAAGTGGGGAGCTTGGTACATAAAATTTGAAGTCCATAATAAAGACCTCACTAAATTTGTATCAAAAGCACTTTACAATATCTATTGTACCTGTTCCATTTCACATAATATCTTTCTTTTCTTCTGTAAGATAGCAAGTGATTTAAATATAAGCCTGTTGAGAATAAATTGCATGCAAGTTTTTCCCTAAAAAGGCAAAAATCTTTGTATCAGACCATACTGTTTGTAAGAAAAGTTAATTGCAAGAGTCTTTTTGTGCTCATATTTGTTGTATCCTGTCACATGAGTATAGAAATGATACAAAAGACACAAATTTTTATTTCTAATAGCCTCAGTATGCATTTTTGTCGAGCCTGCAACTTTTGTTGCAGAAAGCTCGACATAGGGATAGTGATCCGGCGGAGGCGGCTACGGCGGCGGCGGCTACGGCGGCGGCGGCTACGGCGGCGGCGGCTACAGCGGCGGCGGCGTTAGCTAACTTCTTAAAAGCTTTATATTTTAGAAGGTGGCAGACCTGGATGCTTCATACTTTGTATATAGATGCATCATGTTACGAAGTTTCCGTCAGTCACATGTCCAATGTCCTTGACCTCATTTTCATGGTTTAGTGACCACTTGAAAAAAAAGTTCAGATTTTTTGTAATGTTGAATTCTCTCTTATTATAAGTAATAGGATAACTGTATTTGATATGTGCGTACCTTGCAAGGTCCTCATGTCTGTCAGACAGTTTTCACTTGACCTCGACCTAATTTCATGGATCAGTGAACAAGGTTAAGTTTTGGTGGTCAAGTCCATATCTCAGATACTATAAGCAATATGACTAGTATATTCGGTGTATGGAAGGACTGTAAGGTGTACATGTCCAACTGGCAGGTGTCATCTGAACTTGACCTCATTTTCATGGTTCAGTGGTTATAGTTAAATTTTTGTGTTTTGGTCTGTTTTTCTCATACTATATGCAATAGGTCTACTATATTTATTGTATGGAATGATTGTAAGGTGTATGTGTCTAGCGGGCAGATGTCATGTGACCTTGACCTCATTTTCATGGTTTAGTGGTCAAAGTTAAGTTTTTGAGTTTTGGTCTTTTTATCTAATTCTATATGCCATAGGTCAACTATATTTGGTGTATGGAAATATTTTATGATCTTTATGTCAGTTGCGCAGGTTTTATTTGACCGTGACCTCATTTTCACGGTTCATTGCACAGTGTTAAGTTTTTGTGTTTTGGTCTATTTTTTTTAAACTATAAGTAATAGGTCAACTATATATGTTGTATAGAAGCATTGTTAGCTGTACATGTCTGCCTGGCATGGTTCATCTGACCTTGACCTCATTTTCAAGGTTCATTGGTCTTTGTTTAGTTGTCTTGGTTAATGTTCTGTTTGTGTGATAGTTGTTATAAAGCTTAGCTTTATACTTAGGACTATCAACATAATATCAATGATTAGTAAAGAAGGCGAGACATTTCAACGTGTGCACTCTTGTTAATGTAAATATATGGCACCGCCTAAATTGACCATAATTTTTTTCCAGTCTTACTTGGCCTAAGGCCCTTTTAAACTAATATGATATGTTATTTGTAACTTTTCTTTCCATTTAAAGTACTTTCAATACATATGTAAGGATCATTTATAACCAAAAAGCTTCACAAATTTAAAATTGCTGGAAAATATTACATCTTCATGTAAGGCTCCCCTTCATTGAAAAACCTCAATTTTTAGGCGCAGGCTCATATAAATTTTATTTTTGAATAATTATGCCAAGTCTGATAAATCAAATGAGTACTCTATTGCTTTTAGTACAGGATAAGTTATATATTAAGGCATTTAAAAAGTATTTTTTGCAATATTTTAATTTTTAAAGCCCCAAATTTTGATAATTGAAATTTTTCAATTTTAACGTCAAAATTTTACGCGCAAAGATGAGTATAGAACTTAACTTATTGTCTATAATATACATCCTATTGTCATGAAACTTTGTAAGCAGTGTTATAATTTATTAAGCTTTGGTTATACCAAGTTTTTTAAGATTTGTCAACTCTTTCTATCCTATTAGGTCCGAGACCACAATTGTCGTCCCTTGATTTCATTGTTCACGAATATAGTCCCTAGTGTTGACAGTGGGTTACTTGCCATTAATTTTTATACCCCTTTCAAATTTATTTCTCCATGTTTAATGCCTCAAATTGCAAGTAGGGGTGGGGGGGGGGGTGAAATTACACTGTAAAAAAATTTGGGTCCAGAATTTTAAAGGAAAGTAGTGATTTGGTCCAGCTGAAAAAGGTTAAAAATTAGCACTTCGGAAGCTGTCAAAAGATTTTAAGACGCCCTAAACATAAAATTGTCCATATTTTGAGTTAGAGCCGATGAAGTTTTCTATAATTTTGATATATATTGTCCCAAAAGTAGTACAACACACTGTAAAAGTTTCTTTGAGAAAGCACAGGTGGGATTTTTTTAATTTTCATTTATGTTCTAAAAGAAATGCACTACGAAATAATTGTGTTCTCGCCTTCTCGGACCTGTTTTCCAACTGCAGTTTATAAATTCTATTTTATATGATTCACTTATAGTTATGAATGAAAAAAATAATTTGATTTGACATGTGTCATTGATTTATCTTTCAGAGGCAGTGTTGTAACAATGGAATGTGTAGAAAAGTTAATAAAGAAAGACATGTTGGATCCAATTAATGGCAAGAAAATGACAGACAAAGACATCCTACCATTACAAAGAGTAAGTATGGGCTTTGCTCTTTGTTGAAGGCTGTACGGTGACCTATAGTTGTTAATGTCTGTGTCATTTTGGTGTTTTGTGGATAGTTGTCTCATTGGCAATCATACTACATCTTCTTTTTTATATGAAAGATTTTGATTTGAAAAATAAAGTTTAGAATTTACTGATATGTTTATTGTCATGATTGTAAACAATGACAAATCTGTAAACCTACACTCAAAAGATTTCTTGTGATTTGTTAACGTTTGAAATTATTAAAATCTTATCTTAACATTTTGAAACTTGGTCTTTTATTCCATTTAAGGCCAACTAAAATTAATTAGTAGATTTTCATCCAAATTTTTGAAAAAAATGGGGCGGGTGGGAGGATTTTATTTTTTAATTTTTATTTCTTATGAAACCCTCTTGTGACGTGTTCTTCAAATATGCAAGAGTAATAATAAGTTTATATTATGTATATACATATAAGGAATGGTACATAATATTTCAAATCTTAACATAATAAAAATCTCTAATTGGCAACCACTGTTCTACATGTAATAGCTGCTTTAGAAGCCTAAACAGCAAAAACATAAAAGAAGAATGCTCCCCTCAGTTAGACTATCTTCACCAAATTTAGTGTTTTTTTAAGCGACCATTTTTTGTCTCCATAAAATGAAACAAATATGCAACTAAAGAATTACGAGTTCAGAATAAAATGAAACTGTTTTGAAAACGAAAGGGTTGGTGCTTGTATGATTAATATGTAAAACATGAACTTAACCAAAAAAGAGAAGATGTTTAATGGCTCTATTAAGGGTATTGGGACAGAAGGTGTTTGTGCTGTTTGTCATTAAAAAAGCCACGTGGGTAAATCTAAGTGTATGTTTGCCGACTTTTTGAACTCAATTGTACTGTCATAAATCTAACAAGTTCGTGCTTGCGTCATTTTAATTATGCAGTTATGTTTTTGTACGAATGTGTTCCACGATTCGAGCTCTTTGGGTATAATTCATAGTCCACAATTCCTGCCACAAAGTCATTTTATCAATAAAAAAATCCACGGTTTTCTTAATCACAGAAATTTGTGTCATACCACGATTTGCAATCTTGGACACAGCGTATAACTTGTAACCCGATTATTTCATGCCCTTCTTGAAATCAATCTCTATTCTCGGTACACGATTTTGTCATCGTAGAGCTTCAGAATCTTTTTTAATTACTCGAAGTAATACGAAAACCGAAAATTGAAACATGAAGTCTGAAAGGAAACAACATTTTTGACGCTTACCGGAAACGGAGATGAACTAATCCGGAAATCGTAAATTTTTTAAAATAAAAAAAATCGGGGCGGGACGATTTCAGAGGGGCGGGCGGGGATGAAAATCTATCAATTAATTTTAATTGGCCTAAGTAATGTATGTTTTTGTTTTCATTTGTGTCTCTTCTTTAACTAATGAGACATTGGCATTAAAAACATGCAGTAACTTAGGCACTTTATTAAAATGTTTTATATAAAACCATAAGATTGTTTTGTTATAAATGAAGTTAAAATATCGTATGGTGGTATACTTAGATACTGTAGGGAACATTATGGAATGGAAAGTGAAATGGTATATTATCCCTCATGCACTTGACAAGCTGAAAGTTAAGGAACATTGCTTCATCTTAAAGTATTGTTTTGTATGAAAATACTTGATATACCCCAAACAATAACTGCATCTTAATCTTTCTTTAAAAAGACATTTTGTTTTGAAAATGCATAATTGTACTTTCAGGGATCATCTGGATATTCAGCATCAGGACATACATTAGAGGGCAAAAAATATGGTCCTTCTGTCATGGCTTAAACTGGGGAGATCTTTTATAACACCTCTGGGACTTTAAAAATTGATGATAGGAGATAAAATCAGTGTTCAATGGAAAATAAAATAATGTATATGAAGTTGAACTGTTCCAGGAAAAGCTGATCTGTGTACAAACAATTTCTAATTTATTTAACATTCCTGAGTTTCAAGTCAGCAAGGTGCAACCAAAATTTGAAGTTCACTTTTATGTATTTTATAGTTTATTTATTTAATAAGTTTTGTTTTTAAAGTCGGTTTTAGAAGCAATGGTGTTGTATCCTCTCAAAATATCGATCAAACATTTAGTTAAATATTGATGCTGTTCACCAGTATGGCTATTCAGTGGCACAGAAACAAATAGTCCTTTCAGAGATGAGACATTATTCTTTTTTATTACTTTAAAATTATAAAAATATTGTGTACTGTTGTTGTGTTTCATATTTTTTGGTTGTTTGAAGAAATACATGTAGATCTTTTTTAAAATATTGATTAACTATTACATTGTGTATGAATTGTTTAAAAAGAATGGATATTTTGTGCAATTAAGGGTGGATATGTGTATATTTTGCATTGTTTTTTTATGACCACTACAAAATGTGTATTAAATGTATATTAAAAACTTGTATTATAAAATGATGATAGACAAATAAAGAAAATAAACAACATGCCTGGTTCTAACTAATTATAAACTTATAACTAGAAGTAGCTGGTTGATTGTTATCCAATGAAGGATGAAGTAAGGACGGCTGTTGTCACATATTGCTGTAAATAAATATAGAATAAATTCCTACATAGGTAGAATATTTTTCATAAAATATTTGATCTAGGCAAATTTTTCAGTGCATTTTATTGCAGTTTTAAAGGTTATTTGTACAAAGTTTATCAATTTGTAATAAACTCAGCCTTTCACTTGCAAACTTAACAGAACGTCCTTCATATTTGTGAGTGAACATACAGTCCATACAGGTTAGGACTAGTTTACACACCAATAAACTCTTTAAAATAACCTTTGCGAGTGTCTTTTTTCTTTTGGATTGTTTGATATTTTTCATGTTGTGGCCTTTTGTAGCCAACTTTTGTGTTTTTCCCATTGTTGGAAGTAATGCAGTGGCCTATAATTATGTACATCCACTTCATTGAATTCTTTTGGATTGTTTGATATTTTTCATGTTGTGGCCTTTTGTAGCCAACTTTTGTGTTTTTCCCATTGTTGGAAGTAATGCAGTGGCCTATAATTATGTACATCCACTTCATTGAATACTTTTTAATAGTGGTCTCATTGACAATCAACCACACCTAAATTTTACATATATTTCTAGGATAAATACTTGAGGAGTTCTATGAACAAAAGGGGTATTAAAAACAATAGGTAAACCCATCCAATGCAAAATCTGATCCATTCTATGAAAAACTATTGGAAAATATAAATCATTAAAGTAAAATAATGCCAAAAGGTGTCATTTATTTTGTTTGGGCCCACAGTTAACAGACACAGTTTTGGAGGTCAAGCTGTGTTGTACAAGAATATATAAAATATTTTGGGATGCTATGAAGAACAAAGAAGCTAAATTCATTCAAGTGTGGACATCACAATATAGCAAGTAATTACATAATAATTAATTATGTAATAATTATGTCATAATGAAATTATCACAATTTGAAAGATTAATCTTTCTTCTTTCTTTTGGTACCTCATTTATAAAATATAAAGAAGGATGAATTGATTTACATCAGTTTAAAGTGTCTGATTGGGAGTGATAAAATCTTTGTATTGTGCTACCTTAATCTTAGCTAGTATTTGATATTTGGATTTTTTTAGTATCAACATCTGATTTACGCCACCTGAACAAAATGCAGTTTCACAATAACTGAAGCCCTGCTTTGATTGCTAATAACACAATTATTAATAAACTGAAGAGTTTTCGTGGAACTTTTGGAAGACACAACAAAATAACGTTGCTTGTAAGGAAACTAAACCATCCAATGTAAAATCTGATCCATTCTATGAAAAACTATTGGAAAATATAAATCATCAAAGTAAAATAATGCCAAAAGGTGTCATTTATTTTGTATGGGCCCACAGTTAACATTATAAAAACATCTCGGGTCATTATTACAGTCCCCTGTATTAGATATAGTTTGACAGTGAGTCCAGGCCACAATTTCATCTCTCAATGATTGCAATTCGTTTGGATTACACGGTTGACTTGTGGTTGTTGTAGGACATTGACATGGTTCAATGGTATTTGGCAATATGGATACAACTGGTGGACATGTCACTGTTGATTGAGGACAACTGACCATCGGACATGCAGGACATTTTGGACATTTTGTACATGTAGGACATGTTGGATATATGGAACTTCCGATTGTGATTCCTGAACCTGAAATAAGAAAAAAAAACAGAAGTCGTAATATGCATTGTTTTATCTAAACATATAGCTTAAAGGGATGACTATTTGCTACCAAATGTAAAGAAGAATTTTGGAAATGAAAAGTCTGCCTTGCTTATAACTGGAATTAATTCTTGTTTTACACATTAAAAAGGCACTAAATAAATAAGCCTTATAAACAAGTGAAACTATTTCATCTGCAAAAAAATTCTCTCCCACAAATATGAATTGGTCATCCCTATATAGTTGGGTATATAACAAATGATTGGCAACTAGGTGAAGTATTGTGATATTACACAAATGTTGTGATTTCAAATTTTAAATTACGATGCAAGTACTTATTTTCTAAAAAAAAGTTAGCTACAAGGAATCTCTCTGTTGTCAATGTTTAAGAGCATTATATTTATACAATAAGGGAAAATAATTAAAGAGAAGGAACGGCAGGTGATCTAGTAGTATGAGAAATAACGAAAAAGTCTTGTATTTCACAAAGTTATATGACCATAGAATGAGGGTGCCAATATCTTGTATAATATGTCTGCTTTATAGTTTGCACATTAGCAGTATCTTACACGGATTAAAACACATATCTATGTATTTCTCTCCAGAGAAACAGTGATCACAAAAACAAATCTAGCAGTCAGAGAGCCCATGGCTTCCGACTGTCAAATGCCCGTGATAACAGCTACGTATTTATTGTCTGCAACTGTGAGTGGATTTTTCAATTCGTATCTGGGTTATAATTGATAAATTTATTTTGTCATATGATCTGAGATTTACTTACCAAGACCATAAAGAAACAGTAATGGTGATGAATCTTGTTGTTGGCATTGTGCATAACTCAATTCCTCTGTTATAATTGTAGATAAATAGAACAATAACACATGACAGCAGCCAGTTCTCATCTATAAAATACAAGTGCATCGTGTACCATGCAGTGAAATGACAGTCTCCTTTGAATTACAAATGCTTAGACTGTATTAAACAATCCATTTGAATTGACTCTGGTTCGAGTAATGAATGGATTGATTGAAAGAATGAATGATGGATTGATTGATTGACGAATGTTTAATATCCAGCTTTTACTTTTCATCACATACCAGGACTAGAACATGTTAATTTGTGTAATTTCTGCAATACTACTTTACTGAGATCTATAAGTTGAAATTTAATGCAGGAATCACATAATTATATATCTCATAACTTATAAGAAAAATAATGCATATATATATATATATTTTGATAAATAAAAAGTCCTTGGTACAGAAAATATAATTTAAAAGTAAAAAACACAAAAAATCACATCATAAATCGAACATTGTTTCTGTTAGCGCTTTCACCGCATCTCCAGCGGTTCATCAGACAGAATTGTTATCGTTAATAGTAACGACTTGTGACGTTACGTTATAGTAACGACTTGTGACGTTACGTTATAGTAACGTCATGCGGTAATTGTATATATCTTACGGAATTTTATTAACGGATCGAATTTCACTTCCTATTTAGTGTGGGCTTATAAAGTTCAATAAAATATTGTTCCTTGGCTTCACGCGGAATTTTATCTTCGGTCCACATCTTAAAAAAGGGATATATTTTAAATTTTCCCTTTCCACATCGGTCAAAGTGTTCAGAACAGGGAGAATTTCGAATTGACGGGTCTTTTATCTGCTGTTTATGAACTCTCACTCTATCAATTAGTCTATTTGTTTGACCTATGTAGTTTTTATTACAAGTGGGACAGGTTGCACAATAAATGACATTTTCCGATTTGCAGTTCATGCTTTTATTCGGTTTGATTACTGTGCCGGATTTCAGAGTTTTACTTTGTCCCACTTCTAGCATTTCGCACGTTCCACATCTGGGATCCCCGCATTTTTGTATTTCTGCTACCTTCTGTGTACTGAATTGTGCTCGTGTGAGAAGTTTCTTCAGATTTGGTGCTTGTCGACGGCTCCCAATAAGCTGTGATTTGTCGACAAGATCTTTCATTTTCTCTGATTTGTGAAGAATAGGTAAAAACCCTTTAGCAGAATTTAAGATCTGGTGATTACGTGGATTATGAGTTATAACAAAAGGAATTGATTGTTGTTTATCTTTTTTGTCTTCCCTTGATACTGTTTTTCTTAGTTCAGCGATTGGAATTTTCAATGCATTTTTAATTCCATTTTCAATTAATCTGACTGGGTAGTTTTGTCTTTTTAGATAATTTTTCAATTCCTGTAGTCTCTTATCACGTAACTCCAAATTTATTACTATTGTGCATATACGTCGGGCTAAATTAAAAGGAATATTTCGTTTGGTATGTGACGGGTGACATGACCTAAAATCCAAATACTGATGGGTATCAGTGGGTTTACAGTATAAGTCCGTTATTATTTGTTCTTCTTCCTTGATAATATTGATGTCTAGGAATGGGAGTTTTGAAGAGCTGGAATCGTAAGTGAATTGTATTGATTCATTTAAGGCATTCAGCATTGAATGAAATTTATTTAGTTCAACTTCACTTTTTGTCCAGAAAATAAAACAATCATCAAGATATCGCTTCCAATTTTCTTCAATGTAAAGTCTGAAGTTTTCATCGAATTCGGAAGGTATCTTTTCGTATAGTTGTTTTTCTATGTAACCCATAACCAGAGTGGCATATGTTGGTGCCACCTTTGTACCCATCGCGGTTCCCTTGATTTGAAGGTAATAAGTGTCGTTAAACTGGAAATAGTTGTTCTCAAGGATAAGTTTTAATCCTTTGATGATGAAGTCATTAGAAAAACGTTCCGGAATTTCATCTAGATACTTTTCCAACCAGTATTGTACAGCTTTTAATCCTAATTCGTGCGGGATGTTCGTGTAAAGGCTTATTACGTCAAAACTCACTAGTATTGTATCAAGAGGTACCCGGTCTGGAATATAGTTTAGAAAATCCATGTCATCTCTGACAAAACTCGGCACTTTTATACAAAGTGGTTTAAGTAGGATATCAAGGAGGTTGCTTAGCCTTTGGGTACTACATGAAGGTCCTGCAATAATCGGTCTTATTTTAAGATCAGTAGGCCTGTTGATTTTAATATACATAGAATCACAGTTTTCTACATGGTCTTGAATTTCCTTGGATTTGTGGATTTTCGGAAGGCCGTAAAAATTGCTAGTTTTAACCTCAAAATTTTTAAGATAATCTTTTTCCTTATCGGTAAGGTTGTCAGAATATTCCTTTATTAGTTTTCTTATTTTCGACATTGTGCTTTTGTCTCTATTTCCATTTAGTTTTTGGTAGAATAGCCCGTCTTCAAGTTGATTAAGAACCATGTCTTTGTAGTGATCTTTGTCCATAATCACTATACCCCCGCCTTTATCCGCCTCTTTTATTATAATTGATTCATCATTTTGAAGTTTCTTTATAGTCTTTTGTTGAGACTTCGGCAGATTTGATTTTACGTGTGAATCGACAATATTTATAAGCCCACACTAAATAGGAAGTGAAATTCGATCCGTTAATAAAATTCCGTAAGATATATACAATTACCGCATGACGTTACTATAACGTAACGTCACAAGTCGTTACTATTAACGATAACAATTCTGTCTGATGAACCGCTGGAGATGCGGTGAAAGCGCTAACAGAAACAATGTTCGATTTATGATGTGATTTTTTGTGTTTTTTACTTTTAAATTATATATATATATATATATATATATATATATAAGACTTAATATTAGCTGGTATTTGATCTTTGAATTGTTTTAGTATCAACATCTGATTTACGCCGCCTGAACAAAATGTAGTTTCACAATATTAAACTATGAGGCCCTGCTTTGATTGCTAATAACACAGATATTAATAAACTGAAGAGGTTTCGTGGAACTTTTGGAAGACACAACAAAATAACGTTGCTTGTAAGGAAACTAAAGTAAATAAAGTATCCAATGTGCTTTGTCTATTTGCCTTTTTGTGCTTCTTTATTTTCATAGTGATTAAGATAATAATACAATGTTGACTGTTATATCCCTATTTTTGTAATTTTTACCTGTTACGTCTGTTTGGTTTGTCAATAAAATGGACTATCATACAAGTGAGAGGTTTAGATAGCTATAAAACCATGTTCATCAACCATTTTCTACTTTGGAAAATGCCTGTACCAAGTCAGGAATATAATAGTTGTTTATCCATTCGTTTGGTGTGTTGGAGGCTTTTGGCTAAAAAAATAAAAAGACAAACAGACAAACAATAGTACACATGACACAACATAGAAAACTAAAGACTAAGCAACACGAGCCCCACCAAAAACCGAGGGTGATCGCAGGTGCTCTGAAAGTGTAAGCAGATCCTGCTCCCCGTGCGGCACCCGTCGTGTTACTTATGTTATTACACAATCCGGTAAATAGTCCAAATCGGTAGGTCACATTCGTGAAAAGGGATGGGTATTGTAATAACGACATAAGGAACATATCCGATATCATCTGTGAAACAGTTTTTTCCGTAACGGTCAACCAACTAGTGATGGCGTCCGTAACATTTACGAAGTGATGATCTCAACCTCACCATTTGGAACTCTTGGTTTAATATCTTCCTTGTGAGCAGCAACACTTTATCAAGGAAATCATGATAGGAAATACAAGCCCTGGAATATCGTATCAATTCGGAGATATATACTGCGTATGCAGGCACTGCTGGAATGTTGCTACATAGAAATGGAAAGTTCACAATTGGGAAGCTGAAATCATCTCTTTTGTTGTAAAGTTTTGTTTTCAACCGACCCTCATTGTCGATTTCTAGATGTAAGTCAAGATATGAAGCAGACTTAACTAGTGGCTGTAGTTTAATGTTCTGACGGGTTTTTTATACTGCAGTTTTAAGATACATGTATACATATATGGATAAAGGAAGTAGACTGTTCTGACGGTTTTTTTTATATGCATTTTTAAGATGTACATCTATGGATAAAGGAAGTAGACTAGTATACACAATTCCAATAGTCATAAATTAATTGCAAATCTGGGTCACTTTCATACTGTTAGGTTAACGGACTGGTATAATCCTCGGGGACAGTACTGTCCACCAGCAGAGATTCCGATCCGATGACGATTTATAAAGGCACAAGTAGTATACAGCTGTTCAACGGAGTTATTCCCTTTCACAACGATGCGTCATTATTTTGAAGACACAATTCGGGTGAAGCCAAGTTTGAATGAAAAGTGCTTTAAAGGGGCACTAGCTGTCAAATTCATGTTCTTCGATTTAACTCAAATTCACATTTATCCTAATCATAAAAAGTCTAAAATAAACAATAAACCGTGCATGGGCTTGATAATATGAAGTTTCGTTTTGTGTGTATTTTAGTCTAGACGCCATCTAACTAACTATCGAGTTGATCCCCAACTGCCATAAAAGCGATATAAACATAAATAAAGATATAAATAGATAGCAAACTCGTGCATTTGAATTTTCTGGGTCTGTTTAATTTTATATTATAAATAAAAAATATGTGTTTATCATTGTTTGTTGCGTCGTAGTTCTCCTCTTATATTTGATACGTTTCCTTCAGTTTTTGTTTGTTACCCGGATTTGTTTTTTTCTCAATCGATTTATGAATTTCGAACAGCGGTATACTACTGTTGCCTTTATTTACCTGTATAAAAATGTTTTTTTGTGGATCATATCAGTCAATGAAATGAGTTACCATTGTTACATTTTCAATTTATTTTCATTTATTTCCTTTAAAACAATGCATGATGTATCCATCTCTAGCCATGGGTATAAATTGAGTTCCCATGAATACGGATTCAATGATGTCGAATTATTAACTTGCAAGTGAATAATTCATCATCGATGTTTCTGAGCTTATTTTGACAAAATTGGACCATACTGGCTGCTAAAGCGATATATTATTTCACTTTTTACTTTCATTAATGATTGAACAAAATGAATCTTATTTTATATTTTCTATCTCGTAGCTGGTGCATAATATAGTGACCTGGATCAGATCATAGTTTTTACCGATTATAATGCAAACTACAGTTTGTTAAAACATCATTTTATAGTAATCATGTGTTGTTGTAAATTGGGCGTTTTCTATACCAGTTTATATCTTAAATAGACAACTATGTGCGATAAAATAATACTATATTCTATCCCGATTATTTTTTTTTTAAAAGAAAAAGGCATTAAAATGGCATTAGGTTTGATTACGTTTGCCAATGAGACAATTCTCTTCAAGAGACAAAATGACACAAACATTAACAACAATAGGTCACCATACGGCCTTCAACAGTGAACAAAACACATACCAGAAAATATCTTTATCCTTGAAATCCATTAACGAAAATCGTTCAACAGAATATGTATAACAAAAAGAGAAGAAACATAAAAAAAATACTGAACTCGGAGGAAAATTCAAAACGAAAAGTCCGTAATCGAATGGCAAAATCAAAAGCTTAAACACATCAAACGAATGGATAACAGCTGTCATATTCCTGACTTGGTGCAGGCATTTTCTTATGTAGAAAATGGTGGATTGAACCTGGTTTTGAATTTGTTCGAAAAAAACTAAGGATTTTCATATCCCAGGCATGTTTGACCAACTTTTTTGGAATTTTGGGTCCTCAATACTCTGCCACTATTTACTTGTTTGGCTTTATAACTATTTTGATCTGAGCGTCACTGATGAGTCTTATGTAGACAAAACGCACGCCTGGCGTATTAAATTATAATCCTGGTACCTTTGATTATACTAATTATAGCTAGCTAAACCTCACACTTGTATGACAGTCGCATCAAATTCCATTATATTGACAAAGATGCGTGAATAAACTAGAATTAGTGCAAAGAAGATATTATTTGCCTCGAAAAGAAAAAGAGGAATTTTATTTCTGATATCAGTACGTATAAATGTCTTGCCATAAATTTTCAAACTTTTCAATTTAAATTTACTTGGAGTTCGGTATTTTTGTGATTTTCGATTTGTCTTGTGATACTGATTTTTTTCTGCCCTTTACCATCTAATTGCTTTTAATAATTGACTGCTTCAAAGGAGTGGTGAATATAGAACCCACATACATATATAATCTAAGTTCCGGCGGCATAAACCACCTGTTGCATATCTTTCTATATTCGCTAATATCACACGATGTGAACGTACATTTTGCCCGTAATATTGATAGCCTGTGGATAATGATACTTTCGTTGATGTACAAATCATAAGCCCGAATAATTATTTTTCATCGATACCTTTGCTGCTGGTGGACCACTGGTCCCCGAGAATATTATCACTCAGTAGTCAGTCTGAAATTGTTCGTTTATAAATTTACATTTTATAGAAATTAAGGTTTCAACTCCCTCAGACAAAGTTGCCCTTAGATGAATTTGGCTTTTGTTTAGGTATGTTTTGATCATATACGTCTTTTGTTTTTCTTATATCCACCTCGGCTTTCAAATACAATATATTCGGCATTAAGCGTTACTGATGATGTAAATCAAGAAAAACAGTTCGGATGCATGCAATTTTTAACGTGTTGTTTTCATGTTTTTCAATACGAAAAATTAAAGCTTCTCTCTGTCGTCCTTATTTTTCTTGAATATATAATCTCTCAAGCATTTCATTTAAAAGGTGATACCAAACTCCTCGAATAAAATTAATTTGTCTCGTATACTTTTAATAAAATTTTAACAAAATGTTTACCCTGATCCTTAGTTGCTCACAAGGAAGCTATTAAATCAAGAGTTCCAAATGGAGAAGTTGAAATCATCTCTTCGTAAATTTTACGGACGCCATCACGAGTTGGTTGACCATAATGGAATAACCGTTTCACAAATGATATCGGATATGTTCCTTACGTCGAAACTAAAATCCCTTCCCTTTCATAAATGTGACCTATTGAATTAGACTATTTACCGGATTTCTTATCTCATAAGCAACACGACGGGTGCCACATGTGGAGCATGATCTGCTTACACTTCCGGAGCACCTGAGATTACCCCTAGTTTTTGGTTGGGTTCGTGTTGTTTATTCTTTAGTTTTCTATATTGTGTCATGTGTACCATTGTTTGTCTGTTTGTGCTGTTCATTTTTAGCAATGGCGTTGTCAGTTTTTTTCTTCGATTTATGAGTTTGACTGTCCATCTGGTATCTTTCGTCCTTCTTTGAAAGAAATATAAAATTTCAAAAAACTTTATCAGAAAAAGTTCGTTTCATACATAGCAAATTGACAAACACTAGTTTTGATCAATGAGAAGCTGAATATTTCCTTAACAACAGAATGTGATTAAACGTTCAGTTGAATTTTTGAGTTATCTCCCTGTAGTGTTATGCACCGCCTTTTAATGTAAGAAAGAAACCTGACCGTCTCTGTTTTCAAAGTATGAAAATATCTGAATATTATTGAAATTATAGATATGAAATAAATTGAGCCGTAGATCATGCTCTGTACTATTTTTCTGCTTATAATAATACACTTACCTTTGAAATACTAGATGTAATACTATACATTTAGAAATGACTGCACTATTTAAATCATTGTACCACCATGGTACCAAAGAAAAAGTTATAAAGGTATCATTAGGTAAAACAGATTAAAAATATTTACGATTATAAATAGTTCAAGTTTAAATTTTCAAAATAAACTTTTCGAAGTTTTCGATGGACAAAGCCAGCAGAACTCAGAATTTTTCATTTTACACCTAAATTTTATAATTTGATTTGAACGCAAAAACCCTTGCGGACCTACGTGTTAATATGGTGTTGGGTTAAATAGAAGGAACTATTCGATCATGTATATCATGACAAATTAAGTTGTAGTACTTTAAAGGATGTATTGAAAATGTCATCATGTTAAGCGTTATTTATTGATATATTAATATCTCTGGTACTCGTTATACCTGGAAAACCATATTCTAGAACACATTAAAACGGCTCTGAGTTTTCCATTGATCCAAACATCTTTAGTTCTCAACCACCTCCAGACAATGTTCGACAAAAACGTGTGTTGATATGAATTAAATCAAATTTCAATACCAGCTTTTGCTGTCTGCATAGTTTGAAATGCTTTTCCAGTACACTTGTTAGTTTTTGAAATCGATCAATTAGACGAACCTTCATTTAACTGCTAGGAGTGTTGATGATGACACTTCATTATACCTGTTGGAGTGTTGGTGATAAAACATGATTATACTTGCTAGGAGCGCTGAGAATAAAACTTCATTATACTTGTTTGAGTGTTGATGACGACACCTCATTAAACGATGATGTTACTTCATTATACTTGTTGGAGTGTTGGTGCTGAAACTTCAGTAAACCTGCTAGGAGTGTTTTGTGGGTTTTAATTTTCGAATTTCATTTAGATCGTTACTGAGGAAGTTCGTGTGTACGAAAAATGGAATCTGATGACTACATCGTGTGCCTTTATTAAGTCAGCTATCTAGGCCGTTTGTTTTTAGTTTTTGTTTGCCTATTTTGATATGGGTTTTTTCTGAGTGGTCTCTTGTACTGTCTATTACTTTGAGTGATTTATATTATCCGAAAAAATATATAAATAGTTATCAAAGGTACCAGGATTATAATTAAATACGCCAGACGCGTATACACAGTGAATTTGTATTACCGACTATTTTGATGTCGCTTGATGTTGTCAGATCCAACGAGTGTCGTAAAATGAAGAAAAAGTTAAATAACAAAAAAAAAAAATAATTAAATACTGAGCTTCAAGAAAATTTCAAATCAGAAAGTTCTTTATCAAATTGCAAATAATAAAAAGCTGAAACACACTAAACGAAGGGAAAAGAACTGTCATATGTCTTACCTGGTGCAGGGTTTCTTTATGTAGAAAATGGTGGTTGAAACCTGGGGTTTATATCTAAATAAACCTCTTACTTGTATGACAGTCGAATATAGTTCAATGATATTGATAACTATATAAGGAAAAGGGGCATTAAAAAATCATAAGTTTAATAAAAACAGACAACACCATGGCAAATACTATAATTGTTTACTTCAGATGCACTTATCTTTTTGATATATTATAATTTGTTTACTTCAGATACATTTATCTGTTTGACATTTATCGACTTTACTAATTATCAGTTTATCCATTGTTAAATCACACAAAACTAGCTTTGAAAGTAACTGTAGGGGTATGGAATAACTCAAGGTTTGGCATCTTCATCGCAAACATCATTCTAATTTTATATTCACAATGAGGCGTTTTAGTAAAACAAAAGAAGTATATTGATGATAATGGGTGTCATTTATTTTGTATTGGCCCACAATTTACATTCAAAGTACATCTAGCGTTATTATTGCAGTCCTCCGAATTAGATATAGTTTGACAAAAATTCCACTCTACAATTTCGTCTCTCAGCGCTTGTAATTCGTTTACATCACAAGATTGGCCAGTTGTCGTAGGCTGTATGGTACTTGTCGATGTTGATACTGTTGGGGGACAAGTTGATTGAGTCGTTGGACAATTGATAACTGGACATGTTGGACACATCATACTTCCCATGGTCATTCCTGTTCCTGAAATCATAAAAACGAACAGCAGAAATGTTAATATCATTATGTACTGAAAAATTACTATAGTATATACTACCGTCTAAAAAACACACAGAAATCAACGCCAAAAATATATTAATTGTTATACAAACAAGAATATAAACACGCAACTGAGTATTATAGTTTTTTTTTTTAAATTAGACAGCGTTATGTCATTATCGGATGTTTGGTATAAAAATCTACATAAGATAATGCACTTAAAAATATCCTGCAACATTTCTTATGCAAATAATAAAATAAAGTATACTACAATCAGTGGATGGGTTTACATCAAAAACTAAACGACATTTAAACAAGCATGCACTACTATAAAACAAGTAGAACACAAACGATAAGCTTTCGCTGCAGGCAATGAAGCAGCGATCACAGCCAGTTTTGCTTTTGGTTTTCTGAATTTCTATGTCGAGGACTCCATCTGATCTGTATTTCACTAAAGTTTGTTGACAAGCCTTTAGAAAATGTATACTTCGTTGAACATTTAAATTCGTGGTTTAAATATGAACAAGGAATCCACGAAAGTTGGTATATAAAAAAGGCAACAATATCGCTGTTAAAAAGTCACAAATCAAATGAGACAAAAAAAAATCCTATAAGAAAAAAACAACAAAATAACAGAACACAAAAGTGCAACAAAAAACAAACAACAATGCAACATACATTGAAACGAACTATTGGTTAACAACTGCCATATGGCCGATTTGGTATAGGAGAGTTTGAGGAAAAATGGTGGGTTGAATCTAGTTTTTGTGGCTAGCAAAACCTCCGCGCTTTATGGCAATGTTAAATATATCGCTGAAATGACAACGTGACAAATGACAGGAATACAAATACATGCAAAAACTCCAAAGACAGATACATACAGAAATAAATAATATACTAGTACATTTCGACATTTTACCCACAGAAAAATAACGAAAAACTAAAATTAATTAGGAAAGTACACATACACAGCTTAGTTGAATTACGAAGTGTGGGGCTGTATCCTTTGTTTAAGTATGAATTCACAACATGCGGATTAAGATATAATTGTATCATCTTTGAAACAGTGATCTGAAAACATCAACTGCTGACTTTTAATACAAACTGTAATATGGGCAGTATCGAAATATCTATTCATGTGGAGATACATATGTATATAGAGCAAAACAGAAGTTTACAAACTTTCCAATGAAAAGGATGACAGACTATCATATTTCCTTAATGTATGTACAGCATATTTATTTGAGATCAGACAATATAACTGTTACAGATCATTACTCTCCATTAAGTAAAACATCCACACATTACAACTGTACCTGACATACTCAGTGTGAAAAAAACCCTTAAAATCTCTAACAGCAATGTAGTTCTACCAAGCGTATAGAGCTGTAAAGATTCATTCGCAGCCAGACAGAAAATTCACCAATATGTTTGTTATATAAACTAAAAACAAAAAGATACAATTTGTGTCACACTAACAAAATGATGCTGAGAAGGAACAATCTTTCATTGTTGAAAAAATTACTGTGATAATTGTTATATCTATGACATTAACTGTAATATTCCAGCAACTTTGGATATTGTACGCTACATATGGAAGTGTGGCTACTTATATAATAAGAAAATGCAGAAAATTGTAGATTTCACAATTAATCGTGTACAGAACTTGCTTACCAAAAATAAAAATAAATGGTAGTACCGGTATTTCTTGTTCTTGGCAGAATGTAGAACTTGAACATTCTGTTATGATTGTGAATAAAAAGAACAACACATAATGGTATCGAGTCTTCATCTGTAATAGAAAAATTTATCTTGCATATAAGCACGCTGATTTCATAACAATTAAACCGAAGATAATATCATAAAGATACGGAACTATTTGTTCAAAAACACATTTATAGAGTTGGTGATAGATATTTCAGCAGACAGTCGGTATTCAAAAGGGTACTTATATGCAGTGCACAACCAGTGGCCTTCTATTTTGGTACTCATGCGAAGCAAATGTTGTACAGAACATTCTCAAAGAGAAACAGAAGAGCACATTGAAACGTTCTTCAATTTCATCTTTAATTGCACAAGTCCGTAGTATGTCAGTTGTCCATTCGTTAAATGAGTTTGAGCTTTTAATTTTACAATTCGATTAGGGACTTTCCGTTTTGAATTTTTACTCGAAGTTCACTTTTTTGTAATTTTACTTCTTTCAGATACGTTGATAATATTCAGTCACTCAATATGATGTGCATACTTTGCTCCATTTAAAGTAAACCTAAAAAAAAGTGGTATAACACAGTAAAAAAAGTTCTCAATTATTTCTGTAATAAGTATTTCAAAATATAAAGTCTTCAAGTTTAACATTTTAGCCGCTATCTACTGATATATAGGAACAACAACATAGGGAAATTTAGAATCCACGATTGAATTTTATGTACGCCTCCTGCAATTCGCAAATCTTTCTCTTCATGATAACGCCGAAAATCAATAAAGTGATCAATAGCTCTCAATGAAACAGAAGGTTTCAACCAGGTTTTAGTCTATGATTTAAGGTATATATTTCAACGAAAATGTGTTGTCCAAATAAATGATAGAAATAACAAACAGGTGCCAAACATCTCTATAATTTAACGGTAAAAAGTAAGATAACAAAAGACCGACTCCAAAAAAATTCAAAAACGGAAAGGCCCTTAACTATGGCAAAATAAAAACAACAGACATTCTAGAAATAATGTATTGACAATTCAGCACTGAAAGGATTTTGGCTGTTTAAAACCAACTAAAGATAGTGGCACTACGAATCAGTAAAACTATATAATAAGAAAATTCAATTCTACAGTTTTCTCCCTTATCTAGACCCTACTAAAATATGAACTAGTCGACAAGGTTGACACAATCTAAATCCAATCCCGACTTGGACCGTACCTAAATTTCAACTGTACCGAACCTGTTCGTTCATAATATATAATAGAGCAAGTGATCAGTATGCTGTAGGTTCTTGATATCAACATATTTGTTGAATTTGAAGGCATAATTATTACAGATGGTTGTAAGCATTCCTATGGGAACCAATTGTGTTCCTTTCCTCGGCGACATATTTCTATTTCCAGATGAGTCGGATATCCTTATGACACTTTAAAATATCAAAAAGGTAAAACAAGCTGGATCATTTATAGTACGGTGACCAGACACAATATTTTTTAGATTTAATCGTCAAACATACTATATGGCTATATTATATATCATTGGAATCGGAAAAATTAGTACTTTTGAAATATCGATGTCGTCAAAAAGAAATGTGGTAACAGTTTTGCATAAAATAAGGACAAAGATCAAATTCCGTTATTTTTTTTTCTTCCATATTTTCAAAATTTGAAGATATACATCAATTTAGGTTAAATTTCAGATACAGACATTTTTTCAAATCAATAAGCAATGAATTATCTCGAAAATTAAAAACAAAATAAATTAGGAAATCAATTTTTTCTGAAAATTAGCGTTTTTCAAACAATTCTTCTATTATTCAAGATTAACATATATGCTGTTAAAGTTACAGTAACAACCTTGCCGGATGACATTCAACCTCAGCAATAAATGATAAATATTATTTTTACCTGAAGCCTGCTATCATGAAGGCGTATTTTGTATTATTTCATTCAAGTAATTCATTAAAACTAAAAACCACTCAATACCTCGAAAACAGTTACAATTAAATATTCCATTCAAAGAGATCCACACCACAGAATTATACCAGGAGTATCTTCTGGTTTGTCAAGGAACATGATTTGAAAATTCTACATAATTCTAACCCTTTACAAAGCTCCGAACATGTAAGGTTTTGTTGTGAACAAACACAAAATTTTTACATGGAGATTTTCCCCTTACATGAAAACACAAGATCCAGCAAGAATTCTGCGGACATATGCCATTTAAAATATACGGGGTGTAATAACACTCGCCAACCTTATTGTAAAGTCGACGGAATAGGGGGTTTAGCAATGTGTAAAGCGGTCCACATTTTTATTTGAAGTGAAGTACGTTAAACAGGCTGTTTCAATGCCGCTTCAAAGGGAAGTAAACTGATTAAACTTACATCTTTACTCGTGGCAAGCTTTGTATAGATATCATGATGGAATGATTTAATGAGATTTTTAACTTGCATACCCAAACAAGGGCTTGATCTTTGTCAATATTACCGAAGCTCTGCCAACCACTGAATTAGTCTCGCGTGTCCTTCAAAGTCTTGTAGACAGTTTGTTTACCTACTCCAAACAGAGACGATGTTGTGTCGCATCCGATAAGTGCATATACAGCAGGCAATAGTTTACAAATTGTTGGGGAAAGACAGACACATAGTTGGTGAATGGGTAAAAATCTTCGCCCATCCTTTACACTGCTAAAGTTCCAAATCTGCACCTACAACTCGCTTGTATGTGTCATATGTTTTTAGTAGTGAACACACAGAACAATAACATTCGTATTAGAGGTCCGTATGATTGTTCTTCCGCTCTTTCACATTTCTCTAAACTTCGTGTCAAAGTTTAAGGCATTGAGTATCATACGAGTATTGGCCTCCTCTTGAGTGCTTCACAAGTTACGACAGTCATTTACAGTGTTGGCATACTAGTAAATAACTTTTGACAATTTCGGGATTTATACAAACGTTCCGGTTAAGTAAAGCTCAAATCAGGTGGAGTCATAGGGAATATGTCAAAGTTTTCCATTCAGGATTACTTCTCCCCTCAATAATCTGATTCACTTTGGTGGAAGCTGTAGTCTTTGTGCGGCGTTCCCTTTCAGCAGACTTTATCGAGTTGTTCATGTCGTAGCGGTCAAAAATATCTGCTACTGTGTACGCTATAAAAATTCAATGGGACATATTTTTTTAACAGTCAGCTGCAAGGTCACCGAATGCTTTACTTTTCTTAACATCAATACATTGAACCAATGCCATACCATTTATGATGTAAGTTGTGAGTGATGGTACAAAGGAAGGTAGGAAAAGTGCACAAGAGACTTCAGATTCTGATTGCGTCACCAAATCAGACTTGCATGATTATCTCATGGTGCTGTCATCATGAATAAAGGGAAATGAAATGGGACCTACAGGGTGCGACAGCACATTTTCTATTGTAACATCATCTCTACATTTGGCCAAAAGCAGTGCACGTCTAAATACAAGTTAGGGTTGGTCATGTTTTCAACGTGTTTAGTTTTGACTTTTATATTGGACTATAAAAACTCCTTAATTGACTTAAAGAATGAGCCCTAGTGATGAAATGTCTAGTCTTGTTCAAGCCTTCCTCGACTGCTGTGAGCAAAGAATCTTGAATATCTCTTGTAGCATGTATTCCAGAAGAGATATTGATAAGACATGGAGAATAGAATTCCACATCAAAGGGATCAGTCAAGGTTCATTCAGATGGTTCACAGTGGCAATAACATGTTCTTCATCTCTTTTCTTTGTTGTTGGTTTTGTTTCCTCGTTTTTGAATTATTTGCAGCAATTCCAACCCTTTCAGCATAACACGACTGAGGGATTCTAGGAAATGTCTAGTAAGGGTCCATCTAACAAGCGCAGACTTTTGATTTGTTATGCCTACAGTGCCAACCGACCCCCTTGAGGCTTTTATAACGGTCTTTTATGTTGTCATGTCGGTCCATATACCGTTAAAATGTCCAGGAGTCGGTCTAATAGCAAAATCGCCATCTACAAAAAAAGAGGGACGAAAGATACCAAAGGGACAGTCAAACTCATAAATCTAAAACAAAAGGTGATCAAATATTCTTAGAAAGTTGTAGCATATCGAGTAATTAAACTGGCATCAACCTTCAATAAATGGTACGGTTGGTTACATAAAAATAAAATAACATTTGAGATGACGATCTCAAAGAAGTGACCAATTACCATCTCGTTCTGCTCTAACATTTGACAGCAACATGTTTACTGCTTCAAGGAACATATCCCAGTTTTTGAATGTAAGTGATACATCACATCACCATTGCTTATATGTATCTATAAAATGCTTTATATGAGTAGCTACGTCATGTGAGCATTTGAACTTGTGTCTGGCTTGAATTGCGGAAATAATGAAATAATGAATTTGATATTATTGATTAATAAAGGTATGAAATATCATATAAATGTTGATTATTTTACATTTTGCGTAAAACAAATGATGAAATTGAATTGAAACGTACTCTATTAAATGCAAAATATTCGTAGTGTTAATCTTTTACATAAACTCTTTAAAAACGGATTAATTTTGCTAAACTTTATTTGAAATCGTTAAAATAAGGTGTAACAACAATGTATATAATAACATAAATCATATCACGGATGTTATTTTACAATGTAGACCTCAAAACTTTTCAAAGTCGATTTTTCTTCCAAGTGAATACGTACTTTAAAGCCCTACCGTACTAAACATTAATTTCACATACAGGTAAATAGATGATTTTTTTTTCAGTTAAAGAACCAAACTTTTCTAATTGGTCCGCATTAAAAACATATCATACTGAATTAAAGATAAAACAAACCAAAAATACATCTTTCTCCGCATAATATGTTTATACCTCGAATTTGACTACAGCGGTCACCTCAGTGACAGAGTCTATGACAAACGAGACGATGTAAATTTCGAAATTATAAATTGTTATCACCTTAGCAGCTATATTTCAACTTCAGTAGCGTATACACATAGAGTATATTTCTCAACTCATACCATATTCCAGATTTGGTAAAACGTAATTGTTGTCTGGGGGAAAAATAGCCAGAGTTTTGTCAAATAACGCCTTGTCCTTTTTATCCAAAATATGTTAGTCATAATGTTTTTATACTGTGTACACTATAAATTACAAAAGCTGTTTGATTTGGCGTCTTCTTCAGATTTATTTATTTCTATATTGTTAGTTAGTTGTATTATATATCTGTGATGTATTACACAGTTTTGACCACTGGATATTGTAATGTTAACCAAATATGTCTTTAAGGGTTGCTCATCCAATTTTATCTACATCAAATGCCATTCAAGTGGTATTTTTATATAGCTATTTCAGCAGGTCGAACTTATAACTTTTCCCGGAAAATGCCTTTACTAAGTTCAAAATAATACAGTTGATTTCCGTTTTTTCCGTTGCTTGATGTAGGCGACCGACTTTTTCAGTTTTTATGAATTCCACCTTTTCAAAGTAAACTTGCCAATTTGCAGTTTGGTAATTTTTGCTTCTACTTTTTAAATGTCTGATTTATACTCGACCAATTTAAATCATACTTGTCCAGTATATCTTTTATTTAATTATTTTTGAATGCCTATAATTACTTCTAATTTGTTTATTTATGCAACACCAATTTGAAATGCAATTTCGGCTCGCATTGATTATGTTGATGATGAAAATCAAAATTATATATATGTACGTAGAGTTATTTCTATTATTTCTGTGGCCAAAACAAAGTATATCTCAAATTATAAACTGAATGCATATGTCAGGTCATTATTTACTCCGATCATAATGCAAACCACAGTTTGAGCATTCAACAATAGCCAATTTGAGATATAACTGGCCTCGATATGACAAAACGCGAAACAATTCAAAATGAGAAAACCAACAGCCTGAGTGCTGCCCTGACAAAACAATAAACGAAAACGGAATATACAGACAGCCAGCAACTAACCAAAAACCATTGAAAAAAGGCTACAGATTAAGTACAAAATAATAATAGTTATCAGAGGTACGAGGCTTATAATTTGATATAAAAGATGGATTGAGGTCAACATGATTGTTATCGATCAACCTTGATTATTATCCTTAACAGAGATATAACAGCACAACATAAGAAAAAAACTTAACGTCAGTAGGATGCGTTATTGATGGATGTATAACGGTTGCTACAAATACGTGTTCATATCCTTGTCCATTGATAAAAAAACCCAGGTAAAACCACAAAAATACTGAACTTCGAGAAAAAAAAATCAAGTTGAAAATGGAAAGTCCCTTATCAAATGGCGAAATTAAAAGCCCAAACACAAAAAACAACTGGACGACAACTGTCATATTCCTTACTTGGTACAGGCATTTTCTTATGTAAAAAATAGTGGCTAAACCTGATGTTAAAGCTAGCTGCTAAACACCTCACTTGTATGTTCGGTCACCGATATATAATTAAAATTGAGAATGCAAATGTAGAATATGTCAAAGAGACAACCGCCAATTGGTCTGCGCAGCGAGAAAATCCCGATCCCGGAATTGTGTCTAGATGGGCCCTAATAAAACATTTGTTCTTGTTCTGTGAAAATGGACGTCATACATATAACATATAAATGAACTGAAGTTTTTTTAAACAAGACTAACAAAGGCCAGAGGCTCCTTCCTAGGGACAGGCGCAAAAATGCGGCGTATCTTCAACCTATATACCCCATCTCCTTATTTTTAACTCCTTTCTATCTAAAAGAGGGACGAAAGATACTTACCAGAGGGACAGTCAAACTCATAAATCGAAAATAAACTGACAACGCCATGGCCAAAAATGAAAAAAAGACAAACAGACAAACAATAGTACATATGACACAACATAGAAAGTAAAGAATAAGCAACACGAACCCCACCAAAAACTAAGGGTGATCTCAGGTGCTCCGAAAGGGAATGAAGATCCTGTTCCACATGTGGCAACCGTCGTGTTGCTTATGTGATAACAATTCTAAAAGTACTGTAACTGTGTGAAAGTTAGTTTGGTATACATACAATATTCAAACAATTATACCATAACTGGTCTCTTACAAATATTGCAAATTTCAAATCGATATGTGAAGAGATTTCACTAACCTGCTTGGAGTGATTATCATTTCTTCAGCGGTAGCATCCAGCAGAGAAATTTAGCTAGTAGCCAAATAAAATATCAAGCACTTTTTACAACGTCAAATTAAGTTATGAAAGTGAAAATGTTCTAACATACGGATGAGATAGACAAAGATGGATGTTTGTTTGTAGGTTAAACTTGTTGAACCCGATGACATTTTGTGCTGTATTATCATAATTCGGTTTTAGGTTAACACTATATAAATGTTGATACTCAGAGCAATTCGTAGATTTTAAGAACGTTTAATTTATGTTCAAATGTTAGTATACGTAATTAACAATTATCTTGAATAAAGACAGAACCAACCTTCATCCTAGTCGTTATTGCATTGATATCATAATAAACTTACCTTATGCACATATGGCAAAATAAATGATGTTTTAATGGTTGAAGTATATATATATATATATATATCTATATATATATATATATCACCAAAATTAAGCCCACACATGTTACCCAAGTAAAGGTTAAAAAGGTATTATAAGGTAAAAAAGAGTATGACAACAAACATATATGTTTTTTCACAATTAAAAGTGGCACTTTCAAAACGTTGATTTTTCAATTTTAAATTCACATTGTTAGCAGCAGCTTTCAGTTGTATTTTTTATTTATTTCAATTATAAATTTCAGAAGTTGATTCTTATTCATGAACCCTTGTGAACCTTCTCGTCAATATGTTATTTACAGCTAGAAAAGGAACTATTCAATCACATACTTTTTGACAAATAATGTGATCGTAATGTATAAGTTATTTCTAAGTCGGAGAAACAGAAAGAAAGCGTAAGGAACGCACCTGTATGTGCGTTCATATATCAGACATACATAACAATGCAAAGGACATTGTGAAGCAACATATTAATCAAACTGTTCGACCCTTTCTATGCTCGTTTGCATCATCGAAAAATATAGCACAGGGTTAACAGTATTCATTTTGCAACACCTCTCCCTAGACAAAAGGAATGCAATTTATAATTTAAAGTTGTTCAAGACCCGTTGTTGGCATGATATCGGTTATATATGTTCTTCTCATATATTTCATAAAAAGTATGATGTTAAACCCCTAACGGGAGGGATTGTGCTTCATTTTTATATGATGAAGACATAATATCACAAAACATGTTAAACCCCGCCTCACTATTGCGCCTGTTTCAAGTCCGGTGACTCTGTCCTTTGTTAGTCTTGTATGTTTATTTTACTTCAAGTTCACTGATATATTTGAAGTTTAATATGAAGTCCTTTTTCACTGAACTAGAACATATTTTTATTTGGGGGCCAGCTGAGGATGAGACCCATTGGGGGCTTTTATCTGCTCTTTCATAGGGTGTTGTCTTTGTTCTCTATTAATTCCATATCAATTTTAGGAACTACTGTTTCCGAACAGGTTAACGTGTAAGACATCATAGTGTCCTGTGAAAAAGTGTCCACCTGGACAGTTGTTCATAGAATTTTGGTATTGGATAATGTCCATTGCCATGAAATGTGGTCCGTCAAGTAGACATATTTTTACTGCAAAAGTAATGAAATAGTATCCACCAAAAAGGAAAAGTTTTATTAGTAGTTGCTATTAAATTGTTTCCTCCAAGGGAAGTAATACAAAGGTCATCAAAAAGTTTTATTATGAAATTTAATTATTAAAATCTTAACGCTTTATTAGAAATTGATTAATATACAAATGTAAACTGAATTATAGTATTGAATAATGTCCATGCTCATGGACCCTTTTTCATACCTGAGGACATATTTTCATAGGAAATTGTGTAATGGACTTAAATAAGTAAATGTTGTCCATGGACAGTATTTACTATGAAATAATGTCCGGCTATTTTATGGGGTCATTATTAAATCCTACATTTACAGATTGATGTAACCAGTGTTTTAGTAGACCCATTCGTTTTTATAACGATGACCTTTTAGTATTTAATAATGTCCCCCATGAAATAATGTCCACTACACATTATAAGCCTGGTACCTTTAATAACTATTTACCAAGGAGGAAATCCTGTTAAATCATTGCCACCCTTTTCAACCAAAGATGAAGAGCTGTATCTTTCTTTATTGTATTTAATACCTAATTTCCTTTACGTGTTTTACAAACACCGTTATATGGCTGGATCTTCCAAGTGCTCAACGAAAAATCTAAAGCAGGGCTAGAAAATTATCGTGAAACCACCTTCTCTAAGGACGTATTCTTTAACGGTAAATCGGCCTGCAAATAGGAGCAAAAAGTAAATCACAAAAATACCGAACTCAGAGGGAAATTAAAAATAGATAATCGCTTATCAAATGGCAAAACCAAAAGCTCAAACTCATTAAACCAATGGATAACAACCGTTATATTTAATTGTGACTTAGTATTTAAGTAAGGTTGCACTCCATTGTTAGGTGTGTAACCGTGTGTAGTTTAGCATTTTTGCTCCTTTGAATGTTTCAAATGTTATAGCTTATGTGCAATAAAATACATTTGTTAAATAGCTGAAGATCAATATACCCTTTAAAGTTAGTTTAAATGAACATCAAGATTCTGTATTGTATGTATTATGGACTGTGTGTAAGTCCATACCAGACATAATTTAAATCTAGAAATAAATGTAGTACTGTATTTGTTTCACCTCTTTGTCACACAAACCTTGTGGTTCATTTTCAATACAACAACAATTAGCCGAAAGATATCTCATTTTGATTCGATCATTTGATAGATTATTGTCAACAGTTTTAGGGTTTGCAATTCTAGTTTGAACCAAATGTTTAGGTAATACATATATTGCAATATATCATGATAAATAAATGCAGAACGTGTCCATGATTACAATAAAAAGGAATTATATTTCACCATTTTAACTGAGAAAAAAAATCTATATATACATATGCACATGTATGACACAAACTAGCTTTGGGTATTAAAAAGCAAGAATAGATTAAACATTTTGTGGGTCAATTTTATTTATATGTCACAACTGGGAAGTGCTACATAACCAACACAACGCGTGCCAAATATGGACAAGGAGCTGCTTACCTTTCCAGAGTATCTAGCTGCGATAAATCAGGTTTTTTTGGTAGCATTTATGTTGCTCAGTCTTAAGTTTCTATTTTGCATTTTATGTACAATTGTTTTTCGTTTGGTAATTATTCATTTTTGTCGTGGCATTATCAGTTTGTTTGCTAGTTTGAATACACCTTTCTCCTTATCTTTGACCCCTCCAATACTAATATATTAAAAATATCTGGTGATAATGATCATGATAACTCATAAATCATTTAACAAGGGAATAAAAAACTTAAAAATCAAATGGCTTATAGTTGTTGATGGGTCCAATGACCATCTTTTTTTCACAAGCATCTCCAAAAGTTGAGCGAGAAAAGCGCGGAGATAATGTGACACAAATGATTTCTTTGGCTTCATTTTTGGCAATATTTCTTGAATCTGCATACCTTTCAGGCGCATCTGATAACCCCTCCCCCATGCAGTATTTCGGGATGTCTCAGTCTCAGTTTCAGTTTTTTTTCAATCCCATATTTTTGTCTGATTCTCTTATATTTATGAGTTTGAAAGTATCCCAGGCATCGTCTACCTCTTTTTATTTTTTATACAAAAAACAAAAAGTCTTAAAATCAAAACTGTAATCTAAAAAAAAAAAATATCTACATAAAACCTACACAAACAAATAACAGTAACATTTTGAATAATAACATGCCTCTGACAATTACTATAAAAAGGAGAAGATGTTGTGTGAATTACTATTGATTGGCAATGAAGTTATCTATCAGGATTTAAAGTGAGGTAGTAGTAAGTGTAAATGTCAAATTAAGAGAACGACGTTCAAGAGCATTGGGAAACAAAAATTAAAAGTGTTGTAGGTTTTTTTTTTGCTGTTTTGATTCCTGTTGACTTTAGTATCATACACATGTTTTACCTTATTATGTCTGTTTGTTTTGTTCACACATCGTTGTCAATATAATGGAATTTGATGCGACTGTCATACAAGTGAGAGGTTTAGCTAGCTTTAAAACCAATTTTAATCCACCATGTTCTAAATAAGAAAATATCTGTACCAAGTCAGGAAAAAGACAGTTGTTGTCCATTCGTTTGATTTGTTTGAGCTTTTGATTTTGCGATTTGACTGGGGACTTTCCTTTTTAAATTTTTCTCGGAGTTCATTTTTTTGTGATTTTACTTTTGACCCTGTTATCGTTTTTTATTTCCTAATTCAAGTTAGTTGGCATCTTGCATATAGCTGTACCGTACCATTTGGTATTGTGATTTTGATTCAATAACATACGGTTGACATAGATGAATATGGGGTTAGTGCGCACGTGGAACTTGTTATCACTTTTATTGGCATACAAAGCTATGTAAACTGAACCGGGTATTGTTTGTTGTTGTTTTCCTATATGCCCGCGTCACACTGTCCCGATTTTTACGCCGATGGCAACACGATTATGGAAATTTTCAAAATCGGGACTGATCGTATCCAGATCGGGCTATTCGTAGTGCCATCTTTAACCATCGTAGAACCATCGGCCACTTTTTCTAGCCTTCGGGGACAACTTCGGGAAGGGTTCTAAATTTTTTAACATGTTAAAAAATCCCCGAAGGTGCGTCCGATGTTGAGGGTTCGTAATGAGTTCGTATCACCATTCTCACCATCGTAATGTCACCGGGAATGTATCTTTGAACATCGTATTGCATTCGTGTTTCCGTCGTTTCCATCGGGCAGTTTTGACATTACGATGTATACACGAATGAATCACGAAGCTACCCGAAGGTCTTACGATGGCAACAAGACCTCGTTATCCCGTCGTGTTGCCATCGAATAAAAGTACGAAGGCGACAAGATGGAACTACGACGGCAATAAATCCAGCTAAATGTAAGTAACTTTTCGCGCTAAAATACATTTAAAGTGCCATGCGCGATATGCACTGGTCAGTCTAATACGACAGTTAAGAAAGACGTTCACAAAACATGGAGCTCATATCATATGATTCTATGAGAACAAGAAAGGCGACAGCGTTGTTTCTATTAATTCAAATGGAACAAGAAGAGCAGCTATTACAGGCTCAGGATTTACTTTTACAAGTAAAATATTATTTTTTTTCTTTAAGTTACATAATGAAAATCATAAATGCGCCTTGTACACCAACACTGCAGGTACACGTATATAGGGAAACCAACTTTTTCTTCATTATTCTGTTTTTTATGTATCGTCTGAGTTTTTGTCACACGAATGTTTACTCCATAACCATTTTGTTTTCTATATGTCATATTTTGCCGCATTCGTTGCTTTTCCCACATCCTTCCTTTTGTCTATATTATTATGATATTCTCAAGGAAAGAGCTCTTTTTGAATAAAAGGGATCAACGAACCCATTACCTTAGTTACCTTTAAGATAGATCAGTAAACATGCACATTATTTATGTATGTGCCTGTCCCAAGTCAGGAGCCTGTAATTCAGTGGTTGTCGTTTGTTTATGTGTTACATATTTGTTTTTCGTTCATTTTTTTACTTAAATAAGGCCGTAAGTTTTCTCGTTTGAATTGTTTTACATTGTCTTATGGGGGCCTATTATAGCTGACTATGCGGTATGGGCTTTGCTCATTGTTGAAGGCCGTACGGTGACCTATAGTTGTTAATGTTTGTGTCATTTTGGTCTTTTGTGAATAGTTGTCTCATTAGCAATCATACCACATCTTCTTTTTTATATGGGCATAATCATGGGTGATTATTCAGACTAGTGCACACATTTTACAGTTCAAACAAGGCAATGCCGGGCGTGGCATCTCCTCGTATGTAACATATTGGGGACAAATATGGACACTATATTTGTATATGACACATAAAATGGTAAATTGAATATGCATATTTGATACAGGCATTATATGCAGAGACTCAGAGTCAAGTTTTACCCTTCAAGCCCACGGTCTTCCGTCTTATGATTAATAAAGGCAACAGTAGTATACCGCTGTTCAAAACTCATAAATCCATGGACAAAAAACAAAATCGGGGTAACAAACTAAAACCGAGGGAAACGCATTAAATATAAGAGAACAACGACAAAACACTAAAATGTAACACTCACAGAAACGGACCAAGCATCAGACAAAGTCCCACGAGAATAACAAATATAACATCAAAACCTACACGATGAATCACGAAGGCTACACGATGGATTACGATGATGGCGCGATGGCCATACGATGTCTAAAAGACGTCGTGTAGGCTTGAAGGGTAAAACTTGACTCTGAGTCTCTGCATATAATGCCTGTATCAAATATGCATATTCAATTTACCATTTTATGCATGTGTCATATACAAACCAGAAATTAAATGTACAATATAATATATATTCAATATTGATCAAACAATCTAAAACGCGTGATGCCTTCTGCATATAATTTAAATGCATCGTAAGCTGTACAACGACGTCTTTTAGACATCGTATGGCCATAGCGCCATCATCGTAATCCATCGTGTAGCCTTCGTGATCCATCGTGTAGGCTTCGGCTGAGATATGAAGCTTAAATACCCGTCTTCGGTTAACCTTCGTATGTCCATCTTTTGCTATCGTATATAAGTTCGGCACCATTGTATAGACTTTTTTATTCATCGTACTTGCTTCGGTCACTTTTTGGTATTTTAACGAGATCGGGACCAACTTCGTACGAACTTACAATTTTCGCATTCGGGTGTCCATCGTATATAAAAATCGGGACAGTGTGACGCGGGCAATATAAAAATAATAAGATGTGGTATAATTGAAATTGAGCCAACTCTCCACGATAGTTACATTTCTGTCCTTCTCATTTTAGGAATAAGTTGTTGGTACTTAATGTGTCTGTTGTATTGTCTTTTATGAATGGTAGTTCCAGTTATCCTTTCTTATATAAGAGATTTCAAACGTACGTAACTCAACCTACGAACCTTATTAACACCCATTGAATTTGATTAAATACGTCGCTCTAGGTTGAAGTAAATATTACAAGAATATCAAAATATACATTAGATAAACGCAACAGTAGTATAACCGGGGTTCAAAAATCAAATATCGATTGAGAGAAACCAAACCAAAACCCGGATTATAAACTAAAACCGTTGATAGACATCAACTATAAGAGGAGAACTGTTTATACATTTTACGAAAAACTAAGGATTTTCTTGTCCCAGGCATAGATTACCTTAGCCGTATTTGGCACAACTTTTTAGACTTTTGGATCCTCAATGCTCTTCACTATTCAGACCACTGGGTCGATGCCACTGCTGGTGGACGTTTCGTCCCCGAGGGTATCACCAGCCCAGTAGTTAACATGAATATCAATAATGTGGTCATTTTTATAAATTCCCTGTTTACAAAACTTTGAATTTTACGAAAAACTAAGGATTTTCTTATCCCAGGCATAGATTACCTTACCCGTATTTGGCACAACTTTTTGGACTTTTGGATCCTCAATGTTCTTCAACTTTGTACTTGTTTGGCTTTATAAATATTTTGATATGAGCGTCACAGATGAGTCTTATGTAGACGAAACGCGCGTCGGCGTACTGAATTATAATCCTTGTACCTTTGATAACTATATCAAATAAATGTTTATGTCAAATAATTGTTCATATCAAACACATTTTCCGTGATGATAAATGCAAGAAATCAAGTTAACTCGTGATTATGTAGAATACCGCCTTCATTTTGTCTGATATAAAATCACATATAAGTACTTATCCCTGATTTGAGTTGTCTTTAATTGTTATTTTCCCCTGGTTTTTCACTATACTTTGCAGATGAATGCTAAATTATTCTTCATTTAAAATGCTTCAAATTGTTTTTTTTTTTTTATTATCCAGTGTTTTTCTCATTTCTATAAAAAGTGAATTAACAAAAATACCGAACTCTAAAGAAAATTAAAAACGGAAAGTCCTTTGTCAAATGGGAAAATCAAATGCTAAAACACATCAAACGAATCGAAAACAATTGTCATAATACCGACTTGGTACGGACACTTCCTTATGTATGGTGAATTACACTTGCTTTTATAGCTAGCTAAACTTTCGACTTGTATGACAAAAAAAAAATCCATTATAAGTGTAATACCACCAAATCATGGTACGTCACATCCGGTTGTATACGACAATAGGTCGAAAAAAATATTCTCTTGAATTTGACAGTTGTAGGTTATCAATCCTACATTGTATTACAGTAAAACATTGCTGTGTCATAAACACATGTCTTGGTTATTTCAAAGCACCATTATTTTTTTATTTTAGGTTCTATAGAATATTTTGCAAACTTTAGGTTACATGTTCCAATGCTCTTCAACTTTTGTATTTGTTAGGCTTTAACCGGGGATCTGAGCGTCACTGATGAGTCTTGTGTAGACGAAACGCGCGTCTGGCGTATTAAATTATAATCCTGGTACCTTTGATAACTATTTACACCACTGGGTTGATGTCACTACTGTTGGACGTTTCGTCCCTGAGGGTATCACCAGCCCAGTAGTCAGCACTCAGGTGTTGACATGAATATCAATTATATGATCATTTTTATAAATATCCTGTTTACAAAACTTTGAAATTTTCGATAAACGAAGGATTTTCTCATCCCAGGAATAGATTACCTTAGCCGTATTTGGCACAACTTTTTGGAATTTTGGGTTCCAATGGTTTCCAACTTTTGTATTTGTTTGGCTTTTACTGTTTTGATCTGAGCGTCACTGGTGAGTCTTATGTAGACGAAACGCGCGTCTGGCGTATTAAATTATAATCCTGGTACCTTTGATAACTAATTACTAAAGCTTGTACGCAGTTTAAATAAGGGGGAAAATTTGATTGGTTAACTTAAAGTGATGGTTATTTTCTTACATGCAATGAAATGGTATGTGATTTTTTTTCTATAGTACTGGACAGGATAAAACTTTATTCATGCCAAGTAGCTCTTTATTTGAAACAAAGATACATTCTGTACAGTTTTTGTGCAAATTTAACAAAGACTGATAGGGGAAATGAATGGTGGTATAGAACTTATATTGAATGTGGGAACAAAACAAGCAGACATAATAGGTAAAAATGTAAAACAGTCAACACTGCGTTATTATTTTAATCACTATAAAAGTAAAGATAAATGCCAACAATAAAAAAACAAGACATCTAGACGAAGCGCATATATAACTTGATAGACAAGAATACAAAAATTGACCGTAGCACAATAACACAATAACGGGATACACAATTACTTGGCCACGCCAAAGTGATATTACCAAAAATGAAGTAACAGTAAAATTAATAATATACAAAGTCAAATAGAATATCACTATAACATGTAATTAAGATTATAAATAATTTAAATTCAATACCTTAGTTTGAGACCATCATATGTGTGAGGTTGACTTGTATTTTTAAAAAAGGTCTAGTATTTTCCAATGAACTGTTTTTTTTTGTTGTTTTTTTTTTCAGACAAAAGGCGAAAAATTCCTTGACATACCCCAGGTTCATGAAAACTCTGTTTAAACACTGATGACGTATTATAAAGTCTGAGTAGCAGCTAATGGTCTTAATTATAAATTTACTGTTTACCAAACTTTGAATTTATTTTTGAAATTCTAATCTTTTCTGACTAAGGAATAGATTACTTTAGCTGTATATGGAAAAACTTTTAGGAATCTGTGGTCCTCAATGGCCTTTACCTTCGTACTCTATTTGGCCAGTTTTACCTTTTTTTATTCAAGCGTCACTGACGAGTGTTTTGTAGGTGAAACTCGCATCTGGTGCAAATACAATATAGAATCCTTGAATATATGATGAGTTTATTAAATAGCGAATGGGTTGGGAAATTTATATCCCATACGTGTGAAGTTGGTATATTGCAACTGAGATGGGAAAATAGATAATTTCAAAATCAAAATAATCTCATTTGTAGTACTAGTAGATAGTAGCTACTGTCAAATTCGAGGTATGAGTCTTAAATTGAGGCGGAAGTAGTCGTGTCTGTGACGCAAGAAATTATTAAACATGTTGTTTTCAATATTTTTCACCATTGGGTCGATATCTCTGCTGGTGGACTATCAGTCCCCGAGGGTATCATCAGCTCAGTAATCAGTACTTCGGTACTGACCTGATTTTACAAACTTTACTAAAATTGTCCGTTTATAAATTTTGAAATTATTAAAAAAGAAAACTAAGGTTTCAACTCCCTCAGGCAAAGTTAGCTTTAGGTGAATTTGTCTATTTCTTTTAGGTATTTTTGACATATAGCTCTTCAACGGTTTCGCTACTTATACATCTTCGAATTTCAAATATTTGGCTTTGAACGTTCCAGGTGACGGTAAATCCAGAAAAGCGTTTTTTTCAATATTTTTCACTACTGGGTTGATACCTCTGCTGGTGGACTATCAGTCCCCGATGGTACTTCGGTACTGACATGATTTAACAAACTTTACTAAAATCTATAAATTTATAAATTATTAATAAACTAAGGTTTCAATTCCCTCAGGCTAAGTTGGTTTTAGATGAATTTGGCTATTTATTCTAGGGTTATTTGACATATAGATATTCAACGCTTTCGCTACTTATACATCTTCAGATTTTTGAATGTTTGGCTTTGAGCATTCCTGATGAAGGTAAATCCAGAAAAGCGCTTCGGACGCAAGAAATTATTAAACGAGATGTTTTCAATATTGTTTCTTTAATTTCTTGTTTGGGGTAATATTAATGGAATCCGTTCAGTTCCGTCTGGATTGTTAATGGAAAGAAATTCATCAATTTATCTGACTGTTGAATTAAATGATCTAGCTTTTTTGATGTTCTTATTTTTGGCAATTGTCTGAAGGAACTGTGACTCATGTAACATAGATAAAGGTCGGCGCGGAGAGGCGCACACATCGTTCCCAAAGGAATGACGACAATCTGTTGAAAAAGTTTAACCCCAAACTTAACAAATATCTTGTCAATAAGAAACTCCAACATACTGTTCATTTGTTCCTCTGTGTTTTGTCTTTTTGTTTTTTGCTCACAATTAAATAAATATGCCGTATGATATCAAAAAATAATAAATCCATAGCTTATGCTACCATTTTTTAAATTGAAAGGAGATGGTGGTTATAATAAAAAGAGTTGAACAAAAGTTTCAATAAAACAATTCAAAGAAAGATCGAGGTTTAAAATTGTCCAGAAATTTTTAAAAGTATTGTATTTAGGATTAATACTACTACTGAAGTAAATAGTTTCAAAGTTTTTCTAATGACCCTCCTTCACTCCTGATAGATTTTTTTTGTCAATCTAATGAAATGAACAATTCCTACGTATGGTATTCGTTTGTATGGTATTTTTTTGAAGCTTGGGTATCCATAAAAATAAGGTAAGTCCTCAGATTTTCTGTTCAATGTAATGTTCATTGAAGCCATAAAGGACTTGTGATTAGCCAAAATCTCATCCTTGTCAAATAAAATGTGTTCCATTTGGGATTATCTAAGTGCTCATCTATTCTAAGTTCTTTTACAAGACAGTCGTAATAGTACGATTTCCATAGATAATTTACGCACCATGTACGAATACGGAAAATGTGCTCAGATAGCAAAGAAGATTAGAAACTAGGATATAAACATACTTGGCATAAGTGAAGCAAGATGGAACCAAATTGGAGTTTTGACACTGTTTACGGGGCGCCGAACGGGACTCTTGTGGTTTTGTACTCGAAATTCAATTTTGTACGGACAAAAGTGAGTTCTGTTCAACAAAAATCAGTTCAGTTTAACAAAATTTGTAGTATACTGTATTGATTGTAGTATACTACAAATTTTAATTTTGTCATACAAAATTATCTTTCAGTAGACAAAAGTTACTTTTGTCATGACAAAATTCATTTTTGTATCACAGACTTGACTTTTGTTACCTTATTTCAAAATTGGGCGACGAAAGTCAATTTTGTATGCAAATTAGTTTAGTTTAGTTAACAACGTGTTTTATAGTTCTTTCATTTGTCTTTGTTCTATTATTAATATTATTTTTACTGTTGAATGATTTTATGTGATATCCGTTTGACATGACAAAAATGAATTTTGTTATCACAAAATTGAAGTTCTCATAAAACAAGTCTGCTTCACATAGTTTTGTAAGACAAAAATGATTTTGTTATGACAGAATTGAATTTTGTACAAAACCACAATAGTCCCATTCGGCGCCCTGTACTGTTAACAGGTGATGTGATTCTATACCCGGGAAACCAAAATGAAAATAATTACCACACCAAAGGAGTAGCAATAATTCTTTCAAAGACATCAAGGAAGAGCCTGATGGAGTGGGAACCAGTAAGTGAGAGACTAAGGTGGGTGAGACTAAAAGCTAAGTGCGAAAACAAAACTATCATACAGTGTTATGCACCAACCAATGATACCGAAAGGAATGTAAAAAGAACTACAACATGTTTGGGACAACATCCCCAAAAGAGACATCAAAATAATATGGGTGATATGAATGATAATATTGGAAAAGAGACAGAGAGGAAACATTAGGAAAACATGGTCTAGGAGAAATAAATGAGAATGCAAAAAAGCTAGTTGATTTCTGAGAGATGAACGAGCTTGTGATAGGAGGCAGTTTATTTCCACATAAGAACATACACAAGGAGGGAATCACCTGATGGAAAAACAAAAAATCAGATTGACCACATCATGATAAGTCAGAGATGGAGAAGCTCACTACAAGACGTTAGAGTTATGAGAGGAGCAAATATCAGCTCAGACCACCATCTTATCATAGCCAAAGTAAAAATAAAACTTGTAGTTTGAAACTTGAAAAAACGTATTAAGGATAGTGTGGAGAAGCTCAAAGACCTACATCATAAAAATCAATTCCAAATCGAGCTCAGAAACAGATTTGAAGTACTTTAAGATAGGTCTGACCTGGACGTAAATAACGAATGGGAAGTGGGAAGAGATATCATCAAGGAAGTGTGTAAAGATGTTCATGGAGGAAAACCTAACAAAAAAAGAAAGATTGGATGTCACATGGAACATGGAATAAAGTAGACGAGAGAAGAAATATGAAGGAAAAGGTAAACTATACAAGAACAAGGGTTCAGAAACAAGAAACACAAAACAAACACCAGTTGCTCAACAAATAAGTGAAAAAAAGCTGTAGGAAAGACAAGAGCGAATATGTAAATGACATTGCAACTGAAGCAGAATTTGCTGCATATAAGGGCGACATTAAAACCTTGTACAATATCACAAAACCCCTTAGTAGACGTAAAACAGCTAAGTCTAAACCAGTAAAGGATAAAGATGGAAAAGTTCTAACCAATCTTAATGAACAGATGGAAAGATGTAATGAATACTTAGTCAAAGTCCTCCATAGACCAGAACCAGACCAACCAGTAAGAGTAGAGCCAGCTGGGGTAGATTTGAACATAAAAATAGATAACATCAAGAAATATAGAGTGAAAAAGGCCTTCAAATCACTCAAAAATGGGAAATCTGCAGGCATAGATGAAATACCACCTGAAGTTTTCAAATCTGGAGGCAATGACATAATAGAATACATGTACAAACTCCTGAATAAGATCTGGCAGGACGAAACTATACCAACAGAATGGTTAAAGGGGTTGTTAGTGAAGCTGCGTAAGAAAGGATATATGATGAGAATTGGAGAGGCATAACACTTCTATCAGTAGCTAGTAAAATACTGTGCAAAATTATACTCAGCCGAATTAAAGATGCAATTGATCAGGTACATACATAGATACGAACAAGCAGGTTTCAGATCAAACAGAAGCTGCACTGACCAAATAGCAACACTACGTACCATCATTGAACAATCAGTAGAATGGCAATCATCCCTCTACATTAACTTTGTCGATTTTGAAAGGGCATTCGATAGTGTCAACAGAGAAGGGCTGTGGCAACTGCTAAGGCCTTATGGCATACCAACACAAATTGTGAATATTATCAAGGCGTTGTACGAGGATTTCACAGTACAGGTGATACATGATTCATCATTCAATAATCCTTTCCATGTAAATACTGGTGTGAAACAAGAGTACATGCTCTCCCCTACACTATTCTTGATAGCTATAGACTGGGTAACTAAGAAAGCACTAGACACTACACAAAGAGATATACAGTGGAACTTCGTACAAAGGCTAGAATACCTAGATTTTGCAGATGAGCTGGCTCTGTTATCTCATAACCACCGAACTCCATAAAGCAGGAAAAAACTTCGGGCTACAAATCAACATCAAGAACACAAAGAATTATGAAAGTAAAGACCAGAAAAGGTGGATCAGTGTCAATTGAAGGAGAAAATATTGAAGAAGTCGATCGGTTTACTTATTTAGGAAGCATCACGAATAGAACTGGTGGAACAGATGCAGACACAAGGACAAGAATAAATAAAGCTCGACAAGCTTTTGCTATTCTGAAGCCAGTTTGAAAATCCACAGAATTTACAGAAAACACCAAAATTAGAATTTTCAACACGAATGTAAAATCAGTCTTTTTTGATGGTGCAGAGACTTGGAGACTTACAGCAGGGGTACAACTCAAATCCCGGTTTTTATCAACAAATGCCTGCGCCAAATTTGTCAATTTTGGTGGCCAGAAACCATTAGTAACAAATGCTTATGGGAAAGAACCAATCAGGAACCAGCTACTAAAGAGGAGAACTTGGCATTGAATTGGGCACACTTTGAGGAAACCTGAAGGTACCATCACTAGACAGACATTAGAAGGGAACCCCCAAGGACATCAGAGACCAGGAAGACCATTTCACAGATGGTGAAGAACAAGGCACAAGGAGCTGGAGGAAATTGGATATACCTGTAGCGAAGCAAAACGAATAGTCCAAAATAGAGTAAGGTGGAAAGCAACTGTAGCTGCCATATGTTCCACAAGGAATGAAAAGGATTAAGTCAAAGTAAGCAAGTTCCATAGATAAAATATTATTTGAAGCTTTGTCAACAGGAACAACATCTTATTTATGTTTAAAAAAAACTTATTTATAGTGTAGAGATGATGGACGTTTCCCAGCTTCCTTGTTTCTGAAAACGGACTTTTTTTCGATCATTCACATAGTGTTTTAATTTATAAATTCTACGTTTTATCAGATACCTGATTATGCTAATCCATTCTGGCAAAATGTCATGATCAACTTCTTCTCATTAAGCTCATGTTTTGCATTGCGTAGTCCTCAATGCATTCCACAATTAGTTTGTAGTTATGGTTCCAATTTACATGTTTGCGCTCTCTGCGTTTATTTATTTAAATCGATATTGTAAACGGATGTTTTACTGTAAAGTTCAGAAATCAAAATCAGTGCTTGTCAGAATTTGTGAGAAAATTGAGATAAAAACTATCTCTTTCATTCAATTTTTTAGTCAAAGTTTTTTTTCTATTTATCATAAAGTCTATATATTAAAGGGAAATCAGCTGTCAAATTCATGTTTATCGATTTGACTCAAATTCTCAGATTTGATTTGTAATATACTAAAACGTATATCAAAACTAAAAAGTTCTAAAATAAAACAATTAACAATGCATAGGCTCCATAATACAAATCAGTATTTCGTGTGTATTTTAGTATAAACGTCATCTAATTAACTATATGTGTGACCTCCGAAGACTGCCAACGGTCATATAGCCCGATATGATATGAATAGATGGGAACTCGTGCAATTGGACTTTCCAATGTCTGTTTGATTTCATATGATAGGTTAAACAAATTTGATATAACTTACTTTAATTATCATTTTTACATGCATAATAAAGTGTTTTAGAATCGAATCAGTCGACCAAATGGTTTACCCTTGTTTCATTTCCAATGCTGACATTATTTTCCTTTAAATAACGGAACACGCCTAATTCATGCGTAACCAGTCTCTAGCAAGGGGTTTAAATTGAAGGTCACATAAATACGGATTCAATGAGGTCAAATTATTCAATTGCAAGTGAATAATAAATAAGTGATGTCTCTTAGCTTATTTTGACAAAATTGAAACAAACTGGCAACTAAAAGCGAATTATTATTTCATTTCTGATTGAAAGAAAAAAAATCATATTATAATTTCTTTATTTCTCGTAGCGCTTACGCTCCTTCTGAACAATTTTCTATATAAGTTGTATTTTAGCAGATGTACTCGATTAAAAATCTGTCTGTGCTGTCTTGTTAAACGGAAATGGCAGTGAAAAGAGCAAAATAACAAAAACACCGAAGTCCAAGTACAACAACTTTTTTTGCGCAAATTATCTAATATCAATTGAAACAATTGAAACTGGATTTTGATTTTAGTACTAAATAAATATCGCTGCATTTGAATACCGTTAACGGAATTACTTCTTCCCTTAAAAGGTCCATAAAATCATCCAGAATGTAATAACAAATTATGTAAAGATTTAAAATAGCAGATTGGGTTATTTTTTTATACCATATATTTAGGCAAACAAAATATATGTATACAATGAGCAAATATCTTGCGACCATGCAATAGGCTGAGATAAATTCAGATAGGTTGGTTATGTCGAATAATAAAGTTTTGATGAGTCGTGCAATATTACATTTGACCCTGACGCCTTTCTCAAATATAGTCTTGAGATCCTGGTGGACTAAGAAATTTCGGTCTATTGAAAACTCTCAGTAATATTGTTTTGATTTATATCCCAGTCTTGTACTTTAGACTTCTGTGAGTTAATTACAATGTGCACATATATAACCAATAAAGTGCAAATTGCTTACATCATAGTATATGTTGTAAATTGTCAATACTTATAACGACAACTTTATTTGTCAAAATATACATGATATATATAGTTGAATGCTTCCTTCTCTTGACATTAATACCTCGTTGATAAAAAGGTGTTCAAGGGTTCTTGCATTCAAATTGAGTTATAGAATTTATATTTCTTAAATGACAAATTGTATGTTCTGCTGGTCATGTTTTATCAAACTTTGAGAAGTGTATTTTATTATGAAAATTTAATCTAAAATTATAATAAATCTATAGTAACATAACACATTGTTACCGTAGACACGAATATCAATATTATTGTTGCATTCATCAGTTCCTTATCCAACCTTGCACTCCAATGTAACAATAACTTTTTTTGTATTATTGTTACATTTCAATGAAAGTAAACCGTAGCCAGAGCCTTTTTTAATTACATGAAAAGAAATAGGAGAAACATATTAAGGCATAGGTACACGTGTTAATCTAGCCTTAAGGTAAATCAATGTATTGGAAAGAGAATGACATACATGTTTATTTTAATACCAGTAATAGACTAGTTGGTAAATGAATCTAAGTTGAATTATTGTATACATGATATATGTGACAGAGCTATATATTTTTAGGACTATCTAAATAATTATAAAAACGTATAACATTCCACAGTATATATTTTGTATTACACTGTTATATATCTTAAAATATTGAAAACAGGTCAAAATGATTTACTTGCAAAGATTTCAAGATTTCAGATTTACTTGTGATGCACCATTTTTATCATCCAGTGATAACCAGCTGTGTCCGACACGGATATGCACATTTATCGCTATTTTGTGCATTTTTCCTTTGATCTTTTTTGTGATAATTTTCATATCATTCTACTCGCCTGAGATGGAAAATTATCGCTAGAAACTAAGGAGGCACGTGGTGTTGCTAAGGAAATTGACATGAAATTGACATCGTGGCCATAGGTAAAATAGCGATAAACAGATTATCATTGGTCATCTCAACTCGATTGCATTTCTCGCTTTCGCCGTCCCGGCTCAAGCGAGAAAACCAATCTCGTTGAGATGATCAACGATAATCTATAATTATCCTGCAATTGGGTGCTCTACTATACAGATAAAGCCCTACAGATATCGCTATGCTGTATCTGTATACTACAGATATCGCTATGCTGTATCTGTATACTACAGATATCGCTATGCTGTATCTGTATACTACAGATATCGCTTTGAAGCCCCGCCCACTGCCGGACTGAGTATTGTATGAACCTGCGTCACCTCAGAATGTGTATTGCAACTCGCATTCCAATGACGTATTAATTGCGAATTAACGATTACTTTTATATGTTTTATACGTTCTATTTGTTTGAAACATTTCTTAAGAGCAATAATAATCACACCAATTTTCTGATAACATACAAACATGAACAGCAGCCTTTTCTACGATGACAACTACCGATTTCAAAACTTGAATGTGCATGATTGTGTAACAAAAACAACAATGTCAATTTCAGCATGCATGTTTAGAGAATGTCGAGTCTGAAGCGTAGGACAACTCGTACACTCCTGTTTCAAATTGGACAATGTTTTGTTATTTGTTTTTACTGTTGAAATTAGTTGTTATGTTAAAACAGATAATTATTCACCTTGAGCGATGTATTAAAATTTTGTTGACAATTCGAGATTCTTTTTTTGCGAACCCGTCTTCAGCTGAATGTGTCATTACTGTACCGTATTACTACACGGGCCTCAAGGGATTTCAAATAGAAAATAAATGCAAAACATGCTTTTTTTGTGTCTTTCAAAACACAAATAATTTACAGAATTAATTGCAGGATAAAGACAATAACTGTTTAGTGTTTAAATATCAGCTGTATTTGTACTCGGCTCGAAACAGGTGTAATAGCTCGCTAAAAGCTCGTATACACCTTGTTTCCTAGCCTCGTACAAATAGAGCTGATATTTAAAGACACTAAACAGTTATTGTCTATTTATACTATTAAAACTGATCAATTGTCCGTTGCGGACCATTAATGTTATAGTTCGTAATTGGTACATTGCTATATCTAGAAACGGCGGGAATGAAAATGAAAGTAAATATGATTTCTTTTTGCCAAACACCAGAAACGAACCGACCCACTAGCTGACTAGGTAGACTGACAATAGTTAAATTAATTATAATTATATAAGAGTGACAGTGGTATTCACAGCGAAGAAAAAAAAAGAGACTATACATATCTACAGTTAACACATTATTAATGTTCATGAACATTTTTAAAAAAAGGCACTGGCTACGGTTACATGGAAATGTAACAATAATAAAAATATTATTGTTACATTGGAGACTAATTGCTGGAATGCAAAGTTGGGTAAGGAACTGATTAATTACGAATGTAACAATAATTATTGAGGCTACGGTTACATTGCGTTATTGTTACATGAAAAACAGCAATGTACGCTAGATTTATTAAACTTTAATCTTCTATATAGTTTTGTTGCTTAATTCATTCATGTCTACTAAATAATACTTGTTATAATAATAAACAATAAATATTATTATTCAACAAATGGTGTTTAAATAGTTTCAGGTATTAATGGATTTGATGTTCTTAAGATACTACTTCAAATTAGTAGTGCCAAAGGCGAAAAATATAGTTCAATGGTTTGTTGTTGAAAACTCGGGCTGAGAAAACTGTTCACTTTTAAGTATTTAACTGCACACCTACTCGTATTACTGTCATTATACTTTGAACAAAAGATGAAGAGGTTCCTTTTACCAATTTTGTTTGGGTGAGAAATTTAAAACTTGCATGGGATGCATTTGAAATGAAACTGAAACAATATCAAGACACAAATTTCATACAGCTATGCAAACGCACTTACCAAAAATTGATACATCAAAAGCAAAGTTTGCTAACTGTGAACTAACACTGTGAACTTCTGTATACATGTATAAAATTGAGAATGGAAATGGGGAATGTGTCAAAGCGACAACAACCCGAACATAGAGCAGACAACAGCGGAAGGTCACCAATGGGTCTTCAATGTAGCGAGAAACTCCCGCACCCGTATGAGGCGTCCTTCAGCTGGCCCCTAAACAAATATGTATACTAGTTCAGTGATAATGGACGGCATACTAAACTCTGAATTGTACACAAGAAACTAACATTAAAAAATCATACAAGACTAACAAAGCCGGGCCATGCAAAGGCTCCTGACTTGAGAAAGGCGCAAAATTGCGGCGGGGTTAAACATGTTTATGAGATCTCAACCCTCCCCTTTACCTCTAGCCAATGTAGAAAAAACAAACGCACAACACTACACATAGTAAAACTCAGTTTAAGAGATGTCCGAGTCCGATTTCAGAATCCATGGAGGACGTACTATAAAAACATCTAAAAATTGTATGTTACACTTGTATGTATTGTAAATATAAGATAATGTCTTCAACTTTTATTATTTAGTACATATTACTAGTCCCATCGAACGTTGCTGTTTTTCATGTAAAAATAACGCAATGTAACCGTAGCCTCAATAATTATTGTTACATTCGTAATTAATCGGTTCCTTATCCAACCATGCATTCCGGCATTTAGTCCCCAATGTAACAATAATATTTTTATTATTGTTACATTTCCATGTAACCGTAGCCAGTGCCTAAAAAAAACAACACAAACAGAAATTAGGTTGCATATAATTAAAAGAAATACAAGTTATGCAGATGTTCTCACTAAAAAACAATCATTAATATACTTTATAATGACTGGTAGACTGCTATTTAAAAGTGCATTCAAATGTTTTTAAATGAGATTATTTGGCCCTGCCCCCTCAGTGATGGTCAATTGACTTCGAAAACTTTTTCTTATTAAACATGTATTAGTTTGTGATTAGGTCAGTTTATGAGGAACCACAAGTGGTAGGTCAATGATATTTGGTATGCAGTTGTATAAGTATTGGCATATATCTCATTTCCATGGAGATAATTTGGCCTCGCCCCTCAGTCACAGTCTAATGACTTTGAAACTTATCTTAGTTTACATGTATTAGTAGTTTAAGATGAACTTCTAATGGTAAGTCAATGATATTTGGTATACAAATTTATTTGCATTATCCTTTCCATGGAGATTGTATAGCCCCCCCCCCCCCCCCCCCTCTTCATGGTTCATTGACTTTGAAACTTTTACATAGTTTACAAGTTAATGTTTGTATTTAGGTTTGGGAACAACTTATAATAATTAGTCGATGATATTCAGTATGCAGTTGAGATTGAGATTGTTTAGCCATGTAACTCAGTCATGGTTCATTGACTTTGAATATTTGCATAACTTGTGTAAGATGTTAAAGTATTGCTATTTTGATTTCAACATTTGCATAATCAAAATTACAAAAAGGTGAGACATATCTCTGTGATAACGTTTATCTTAATAAGGTCTAGTTAGATCTTATATATTAGTTCATCTGACCTTGACTTTATTTTCATGCACCTCAATAATGTAATCAAAATTTTTCGGCAAAATTAGTAAATTTGTTTTCTAGTTTGGCTTGTTTCTCATTTTTGTCGAGCCTGCGACTTTAGTTGCAGAAAGCTCGACATAGGGATAGTGATCCGGCGGCGGCGGCAGCTACTGCGGCGGCGTTGTTAGCTAACTTCTTAAAAGCTTTATATTTTAGAAAGTAGAAGACCTGGATGCTTCATACTTTGTATATGGAGGCCTCATGATCAAAGTTTCCGTCAGTCACATGTCCAAAGTCCTTGACCTCATTTTCATGGTTCAGTGACTACTTGAAAAAAAAGTTAAAATTTTTTGTAATGTTAAGTTCTCTTTTATTATAAGAAGTAGGATAACTATATTTGGTATGTGCATACCTTGCAAGGTCCTCGTGCCCGTCAGACAGTTTTCACTTGACCTCGACCTCATTTCATGGATCAGTGAACAAGGTTAAGTTTTGGTGGTCAAGTCCATATCTCAGATACTATAAGCAATAGGTCTAGTATATTCAGTGTATGGAAGGACTGTAAGGTGTACATGTCCAACTGGCAGGTGTCATCTGACCTTGACCTCATTTTCATGGTTCAGTGGTTATAGTTAAGTTTTTGTGTTTTGGTCTGTTTTGCTTATACTGTATGCAATTGGTCTACTATATTTGGTGTATGGAATGATTGTAAGGTGTACATGTCTAGCTGGTAGGTGTCATCTGACCTTGACCTCATTTTCATGGTTCAGTGTTCAAAGTTAAGTTTTTCAGTTTTGGTCTATTTTTCTAATACAATAAGCAATAGACCAACTATGTTTGGTGAATGTAAATATTTTATGATCAAATGTCAGTCGTGCAGATTTTATTTGACCTTGACCTCATTCTCACAGTTCATTGCTCAGTGTTAAGTTTTTGTGTTTTGGTCTGTTTTTTCTTAAACTATAAGCTATAGGTCAACTATATTTGTTGTATGGAAGAATTGTTAGCTGTACATGTCTGCCTGGCATGGTTCATCATGTTTATCTGACCTTGACATCATTTTCATGGTTCATTGATCAATGTTTGGTTTTTTCTTGGTTAATGTTAAGTTTATGTGACAGTTGTAATAAAGCTTTTCATTTAGGACTATCAACATAAAATCAATGATAAGTAAAAATGGCGAGATATTCAGGGTGTGCACTCTTGTGTTGTATACTGTCTGGCCTTTTATAGCTGACTGTACTGTATTGGTTTTACTCACTGTTAAAGGGTGTATGGTGACCTAAAGTGCAGCCTACATTCATATCATATTGAGTGACTGATGGATATAAACATAGTTGTCTCACTTGCAATATCCTACCACATCTGCTTTGTTTTTCATAAATTCAAATACACCGCAGTATTATTGTATTAAAAAAAAATCCTTGTAATAGTATTGACCAAAAACCAAGTTCTGTTAGTTATCAGACCCTGTCACATGGCATTTTAAGACATACCAAAAGTATTGCATATATATGGTTACCACATACCTTTGTTAGCTTCAGACAGATATTTTGACTTCATTTGTAAAAAATCAGAATATATTGATCTTGGGCTGTTGTCTGCTCTTAGTTCAGGTTGTTTTCTCTTTGGTACATTTCACATTGCCATTCTTAATTCTATGTATATATATATATATATGTTGTCCAGGAGAACATTAATTATCTCATTACATCAGATCCATTTAGTATATATCTAGCATAATTGTCTATCATTTCAGATAATACATTGATTAAACAGCAAAACATTTTGCATTTAGATTTTCATATCACCTTTTTAGCTCACCTGTCCCGAAGGGACAAGTGAGCTTATGCCATCACTTGGCGTCCTTCGTCGTCTGTCGTAAACTATTTCAAGAATCTTCTCCTCTGAAACTACTGGGCCAAATACTTTCAAACTTTAACTGAATGTTCCTTAGGGTATCTAATTTATAAATTGTATCCGAAGTTTTGATCTATCAACAAACATGGTCGCCATTGCTAAAAATAGAACATAGGGGTCAAATGCAGTTTTTGGCCTATAACTCAAAAACCAAAGCATTTAGAGCAAATCTGACATGGGGTAATATTGTTTATCAGGTCAAGATCTATCTGCCCTGAAATTTTCAGATGAATCAGACAACCCGTTGTTGGGTTGCTGCCCCTGAATTGGTAATTTTAAGGAAATTTTGCTGTTTTTGGTTATTATCTTGAATATTATTATAGATAGAGATAAACTGTAAACAGGAATAATGTTCAGCAAAGTAAGATTTACAAATAAGTCAACATGACGGAAATGGTCAGTTGACCCCTTTAGGAGTTATTGCCCTTTATAGTCAATTTTTAACCATTTTTCGTAAATCTTAGTAATCTTTTACAAAAATCTTCTCCTCTGAAACTACTGGGCCAAATACTTCCAAACTTTAATTGAATGTTCCTTAGGGTATATAGTTTGTAAATTGTATCCGAAGTTATGATCTATCAACAAATATGGTCGCCATTGCTAAAAATAGAACATCATAGGGGTCAAATGCAGTTTTTGGCTTATAACTCAAAAACCAAAGCATTTAGAGCAAATCTGACAGGGGTAATATTGTTTATCAGGTCAAGATCTATCTGCCATGAAATTTTCAGATGAATCAGACAACCTGTTGTTGGGTTGCTGCCCCTGAATTGGTAATTTTAAGGAAAGGAGTAGGTCCAGTAAGACCCCATTTTGGCCCCAAAATATATCAGCTTTACAAAATTGTTAAAATGTAAACTTTTAGTCATTTATTGGATAGTAGAAAGGTTCTGCTACATAAATATGGGCTCTTTTTGACAATACAATGCACATGTATTGAGAAATAGCACCCTTAATTCATGCTAAATTACTGAAATCTTCACAATTTCAGCATTTTAGTTAAATTTAGACAGTTTCCGTGTAAAACGAAAGTGGCCGCATTCGTGTTCATCCAAACTATTGAAATTGAAGTTGTATTTGATGATAATACATAACATATATAAAGATTGAGGATGAACACGGATGCGGCCACTTTCGTTTTTGACAAAAACCATCTGAAAAGTGACATTTTTTCGCATATTTGGTAGATTTCTCATATTTGAGCCTGAATCAGATCGTTTTTAATGACTAAATAAGTTTAAATCTTTCGCATAAATTAATTGCATCATATGAAATAGACACTTAAGTGTTTAAAAAGTGGTCAAAATCTTTCGTCAGATGAAACTGAAATTTGAGGCCAAAATCGGTCCTTACCGGACCTACTCCTTTTGTTGTTTTTGGTTATTATCTTGAATATTATTATAGATAGAGATAAACTGTAAACAGGAATAATGTTCAGCAAAGTAAGATTTACAAATAAGTCAACATGACGGAAATGGTCAGTTGACCCCTTTAGGAGTTATTGCCCTTTATAGTCAATTTTTAACCATTTTTCGTAAATCTTAGTAATCTTTTACAAAAATCTTCTCCTCTGAAACTACTGGGCCAAATACTTCCAAACTTTAACTGAATGTTCCTTAGGGTATCTTATTTATAAATTGTATCCGAAGTTGTGATCTATCAACAAACATGGTTGCCATGGCTAAAAATAGAACATAGGGGTCAAATGCAGTTTTTGGCTTATAACTCAAAACCAAAGCATTTAGAGCAAATCTGACAGGGATTATATTGTTTATCAGGTCAAGATCTATCTCCCCTGAAATTTTCAGATGAATCAGACAACCTGTTGTTGGGTTACTGCCCCTGAATTGGTAATTTTAAAGAAATTTTGCTGTTTTTGGTTATTATCTTGAATATTATTATAGATAGAGATAAACTGTAAATAGCAATAATGTTCAGCAAAGTAAGATTTACAAATAAGTCAACATGACGGAAATGGTCAGTTGACCCCTTTAGGAGTTTAATATTGCCCTTTATAGTCAATTTTTAACCATTTTTCGTAAATCTTAGTAATCTTTTACAAAAATCTTCTCCTCTGAAACTACTGGGCCAAATACTTTCAAACTTTAACTGAATGTTCCTTAGGGTATCTAGTTTGTAAATTGTATCCGAAGTTATGATCTATCAACAAACATGGTCGCCATTGCTAAAAATAGAACATAGGGGTCAAATGCAGTTTTTGGCTTATAACTCAAAAACCAAAGCATTTAGAGCAAATCTGACGTGGGTAATATTGTTTATCAGGTCAAGATCTATCTGCCCTGAAATTTTCAGATGAATCAGACAACCTGTTGTTGGGTTGCTGCCCCTGAATTGATAATTTTAAGGAAATTTTGCTGTTTTTGTTTATTATCTTGAATATAATTATAGATAGAAATAAACTGTAAACAGCAATAATGTTCAGCAAAGTAAGATCTTCAATTAAGTCAAATTGACCAAAATTGTCAATTGACCACTTAAGGAGTTATTGCCCTTTAAAGACTTTTTTCACAATTTGTTCATCATGTTGACTTACTTTAAAAAAATCTTCTCCTTTGAAACTGCTGTATCAATTTCAGCCAAACTTAGGCTAAATGAGTTTCAGAGTATCTAGTATAAATTTTATATTTTATTCCTTGTATGTCAAGAAACATAGCTCCTATGGCTAAAATAGAATATAGGAGAAAATGATTATTTTTTTTGGCTTTTGAAGAAAATAGGACGATCCAAAAAACATTTAAATAAATGGAAAAGCCAAAATAATCATTGATGAGAGATTTAACCAAAAGAATTAAGGTGAGCGATTCAGGCTCTTGAGAGCCTCTTGTTAAGAAATAAGAAGACTTGGTTAAGATTGTGTGGAAGTGTAGGGCCTAAAATAAAATATGTTTGTTTTCCCAATCCCGACCGACCCTGCAAAAACGATCCGACTCATAAAATTTGATTGTCAAAACTAAGTCAAATATTATTAGCTCACCTGGCCCGAAGGGCCATGTGAGCTTTTCTCATCAGTTGGCGTCCGTCGTCTTCTGTCGTTGTCCGTCGTCGTCTGTCGTCGTCCGTTATCATTATCTTTTTACATTTTGAACTTCTTTTAGAGAACCACTGAATGGAATGAAACCAAACATGGCATGAATGTTCCTTATGAGGTGCAGACCAAGTGTTGTTACTTTGTAGCCGATCCATCATCCAAGATGGCCGCCAGCGGGGGACTTAGTTTAATATAGGACCCTAAGGGAAATGTATACAAATGACTTCTTTTAGAGAACCACTGAATGGAATGAAACCAAACATGGCATGAATGTTCCTTATGAGGTGCAGACCAAGTGTTGTTACTTTGTAGCCGATCCATCATCCAAGATGGCCGCCAGCGGGGGACTTAGTTTAATATAGGACCCTAAGGGAAATGTATACAAATGACTTCTTTTAGAGAACCACTGAATGGAATGAAACTAAACATGGCATGAATGTTTCTTATGAGGTGCTGACCAAGTGTTGTTACTTTGTAGCTGACCCATCATTCAAGATGGCCGCCAGTGGGGGACTTAGTTTAATATAGGACCCTATGGGAAATGCATACAAATGACTTCTTTTAGAGAGCCACGGAATGGAATGAAACCAAACATGGCATGAATGTTCTTTATGAGGTGCTGACCAAGTGTTGTTACTTTGTAGCCGATCCATCATCAAAGATGGCCGCCAGCGGGAACTTAGTTTATCAAAGGACCCTTAGGGAAATGCATACAAATGACTTCTTTTAAAGAACCACTGAATGGAATGAAACCAAACATGGCATGAATGTTCCTTATGAGGTGCTGACCAAGTGTTTTTACCTTGTAGCCGATCCATCATCCAAGATGGCCGCCAGCAGGGGACTTAGTTTAACATAGGACCCTTAGGGAAATGCATACAATTTAAATGACTTCTTTTAGAGAACCACTGAATGGAATGAAACCAAACATGGCACTAATGTTCCTTATGAGGTACTGACCAAGTGTTGTTACCTTGTAGCTGATCCATCATCCAAGATGGCTGCCAGCGGGGGACTTAGTTTAACATAGGACCCTATGGGAAATGCATACAAATGACTTCTTTTAGAGAACCACCGAATGGAATGAAACCAAACATGGCATGAATGTTCTTAATGAGATACTGACCAAGTGTTGTTACTTTGTCCCCATTGCAACATCCAAGATGGCCGCCAGTGGGGGGACTTAGTTTAACATAGGACCCTATGGGAAATGCATACAAAAGTCTTCTTCTAAAGAACCACTGAATTGAATGAAATCAAACATAGCATGAATGTTCCTTTCCTTATGAGGTGCTGGCCAAGTGTTGTTACTTTTAACCAATTTTTTTTAGCTCACCTGTCCCGAAGGGACAAGTGAGCTTATGCCATCACTTGGCGTCCGTCGTCGTCCGTCGTCTGTCGTCTGTCGTCTGTCGTCCGTCGTCTGTCGTCATCTGTCGTCGTAAACTATTTCAAGAATCTTCTCCTCTGAAACTACTGGGCCAAATACTTTCAAACTTTAACTGAATGTTCCTTAGGGTATCTTATTTATAAATTGTATCCGAAGTTTTGATCTATCAACAAACATGGTCGCCATTGCTGAAAATAGAACATAGGGGTCAAATGCAGTTTTTGGCCTATAACTCAAAAACCAAAGCATTTAGAGCAAATCTGACATGGGGTAATATTGTTTATCAGGTCAAGATCTATCTGCCCTGAAATTTTCAGATGAATCAGACAGCCCGTTGTTGGGTTGCTGCCCCTGAATTGGTAATTTTAAGGAAATTTTGCTGTTTTTGGTTATTATCTTGAATATTATTATAGATAGAGATAAACTGTAAACAGGAATAATGTTCAGCAAAGTAAGATTTACAAATAAGTCAACATGACGGAAATGGTCAGTTGACCCTTTTAGGAGTTATTGCCCTTTATAGTCAATTTTTAACCATTTTTCGTAAATCTTGGTAATCTTTTACAAAAATCTTCTCCTCTGAAACTACTGGGCCAAATACTTCCAAACTTTAATTGAATGTTCCTTAGGGTATCTAGTTTGTAAATTGTATCCGAAGTTATGATCTATCAACAAACATGGTCGCCATTGCTAAAAATAGAACATAGGGGTCAAATGCAGTTTTTGGCTTATAACTCAAAAACCAAAGCATTTAGAGCAAATCTGACATGGGGTAATATTGTTTATCAGGTCAAGATCTATCTGCCCTGAAATTTTCAGATGAATCAGACAACCTGTTGTTGGGTTGCTGCCCCTGAATTGGTAATTTTAAGGAAATTTTGCTGTTTTTGGTTATTATCTTGAATATTATCATAGATAGAGATAAACTGTAAACAGGAATAATGTTCAGCAAAGTAAGATTTACAAATAAGTCAGCATGACGGAAATGGTCAGTTGACCCCTTTAGGAGTTATTGCCCTTTATAGTCAATTTTTAACCATTTTTCGTAAATCTTAGTAATCTTTTACAAAAATCTTCTCCTCTGAAACTACTGGGCCAAATACTTTCAAACTTTAACTGAATGTTCCTTAGGGTATCTAGTTTGTAAATTGTATCCGAAGTTATGATCTATCAACAAACATGGTCGCCATTGCTAAAAATAGAACATAGGGGTCAAATGCAGTTTTTGGCTTATAACTCAAAAACCAAAGCATTTAGAGCAAATCTGACGTGTGTAATATTGTTAATCAGGTCAATTTTTATCTGCCCTGAAATTTTCAGATGAATCAGACAACCTGTTAATGGGTTGCTGCCCCTGAATTGATAATTTTAAGGAAATTTTGCTGTTTTTGTTTATTATCTTGAATATAATTATAGATAGAAATAAACTGTAAACAGCAATAATGTTCAGCAAAGTAAGATCTTCAATTAAGTCCATTTGACCAAAATTGTCAATTGACCCCTTAAGGAGTTATTGCCCTGTAAAGACTTTTTTCACAATTTGTTCATCATGTTGACTTACTTTAAAAAATCTTCTCCTTTGAAACTGCTGTATCAATTTCAGCCAAACTTAGGCTAAATGAGTTTCAGAGTATCTAGTATAAATTTTATATTTTATTTCCTTGTATGTCAAGAAACATAGCTCCTATGGCTAAAATAGAACATAGGAGAAAATGATTATTTTTTTTGGCTTTTGAAGAAAATAGGACGATCCAAAAAACATTTAAATAAATGGAAAAGCCAAAATAATCATTGATGAGAGATTTAACCAAAAGAATTAAGGTGAGCGATTCAGGCTCTTGAGAGCCTCTTGTTTTTTTTATATGATTTTAAAAACCCAAGTAGAATCAGGTGAGCGATACAGGCTCTTGAGAGCCTCTAGTTTTATTCATATCTGATTTATAGGCTTGCTGTATAGACCGACATTGTTCCAGCTTTTTGAAAAAATAAAATTATTTCCATAACTACCTACCCAAACCTGGTTTGGCCGTGTCGGGATTTGGGAAACAAACAATATATTAATTTAGGCCTAGTGTTTAAAGTTAAAAAGTCTATAAGCCAAACAAAAAGTAAAATACCGTCTTCCGTAAACTTTTACAAAATCTTCTCCTCTGAAACTACTGTGCCAAATTTAACCAAACTTGGCCACAATCATCCTTGGGGTATCTAGTTTAAAAAATGTGTCCGATGACCTGGCCATCAAACCCAGATGGCCGCCATGGCTAAAAATAGAACGCAGGGGTAAAATGTATATTTTGGCTTATATCTTTAAAATCAAAGCATTTAGAGCAAATCTGACGTGGGGTAAAGTTGTTGATCAGGTCAAGATCTATCTGCCTTGAAATTTTCAGACGAATTGGACAATCTGTTGTTGGGGTGCTGCCCCTGAATTGGTAATTTTAAGGAAATTTTGCTGTTTTTGGTTATTATCTTGAATATTATTATAGATAGAGATAAACTGTAAACAGCAATAATGTTCAGCAAAATAAGACCTACAAATAAGTCAACATGATCAAAAATGTCAGTCAACCCCTTAAGGAGTTATTGCCCTTTATAGTCAATTTTAACAACTTTATTGTCATTTTTTTCAACTTGTATAAAAATCTTCTTCTCTGAAACTACTGGGCCAAATTTAAACTTACTTGGCCACAATCATAATTGTGGTATATAGTTTAAAAGATGTGTCCGATAACCCCACCTACCAAACAAAATGGCTGACATGGCTAAAATTAAAACACAGTGGTAAAATGCAGTTTTTGCTTTATATCTTTGAAACTAAGACATTTAGGGCAAATCTTTGAAGATTTAAATATCCATCAGAATAAGATCTATCCCCTTAAAAATTATCAGATGAATCCTACAACCCGTTGTTGGTTTGCTGCCCTAAAATTGGTAATTTTAAGGAAATTTTGCAGTTTTTGGTTATTATCTTGAATACTATTATAGATAGAGATAAACTGCAAACAGCAATAATGTTCAGCAAAATAAGGCCTACAAATAATTCAACATGACCAAAATTGTCAGAGAACCCCTTAAGGAATTATTGTCCTTTATAGTCAATATTGAACAACTTTTTGTCATGTTTGTAACTTGTACAAAAATCTTCTTTTCTTAAACTATGGGCCAAATTTAACCAAACTTGGCCACAATCATGACTAGGGTATCTATTTTAAAAAAGTGTCTAATGACCCTGCCAACCAACCAAGATGGCCGACATCAGTAAATACAGTAACAGGTGAGCGGCTCTTGAGAGCCTCAGTTTGTTTATCTATAAAAACTTATATCAGCATAATGATGGAACAAGAAATGTGCTTGACATATCATTCCAAAAGCTGTTTAGTCTAAAGGAAGTAAAGATGATATTCAATGTTTTTGTTGGGTTCTGAAAAAGAAAGTTAAAAGGAGAGTAATGATCCAATAAATTTTATCTCAATTAACTGTTTAATTTTGTTTGATCAGCGTTGCAAATTAAAAGGGCTTATGAAGTGTGAAGATGTCTATATCATTGCTTGTCTGGCTCAGTCCATCTAAAAAAAGATGTTGAAAACTCATGATATACAATACTTCAGTATATTGTTTTTGGTGGATCTTTTTTGATATTAGAACTTTAAATGCAAATTTATCACGAAATCTTGTTGAAAAATATTGTTTATACGATTATATTTAGATTGTAAAAAATGTAGCAATGCCCCTTCTGGGCTCTTGATTTGTCGTATAAAATTTCTATCTGTCTAGCTTAAAGTCAAGGTTGTTAAAAACTCCCATCATCTTTAAAGACAAAAGTTAAAATACAGTATGTTTGAATATGCCTTGTTTTCATAGTGACCTAAGTTCACATATTTATAAGGGTCTGAAGAAAATAACCAGTCTAGGAAGTCTTGGATTGCCTAGAAATAATGATGCTACATAAATGTCTATAATCTTTGGATGTACGTCCAAGTATCATCAGATTACATTTATTGTCTGATAATGTCACTATTGATATGGTTGATACCCTCTAGGCCAAAACTTTCAATTTTCACAATGAAGTTCAATGTATAAAAACAGTTATGTATGATTTAAATGAGATTACATTGTAAATGGTAAGCAATGGATTTAATGAATGAGTGATTTTCTCAGGGTAAATAAAAGGTGTATAAATATACTGTCAATGTGAATGTGCTTACAAAAGGTTTTTACAAATATAGGTAATTTTATATAATTCTAATCAGTACAAATAGAGACACTAGTGTGTGAAGTGGTATTGATTTTATATATATTTCGAAGAAGTATTGATTTTATATATTCGACAAATTTGTTCCTCGTAAACAGGTAAGTAATGTATAAATATGAATGAAAATTTTATCAAGAAAAAACACACAATATATATGTTTTACTCCATGTTGCCTTAGGTGCTACATAAGTATACATACATAAATAAGTTATAGAAATAATTTCTATGATTCCCCTAAAATTTATTCTTAAAGTGCTTTTCACTTGTGTAAAAAGAATGGCAAATATGATTTGATTAATTGATTTTAGATAAATTTGATAATAGCCTTATTGTGTACAGATAGAGAAAAGTTTTTTTTAACTTGACAGCAAAAAATTTAACAAAATGGAGAATAGAAATTGGGAATAAGTCAAAGAGACAACAACCCAACCAAAAAGCAGAAAATTACAAGAGACCACCTTACCTATGTCCTATAAAGAATGCCTATTTTGAGAAATGTAGTTTTTTTTATGGACCAAGAACAATCAAAGCAAGGTTCTTGAATACAACTAAATGGTGTTTGTTTACTTTTAGAAAAGGGTTTTTCCAATTTTTTATCTGTAGTCTTAAACTTTTTAATAAGTGGTAGGTGGTTTACGATTAATTAAACAATCTGTTTTGTAAAGATTTAACTTTCATTAAAATAAGGTTTAAAGCAAAACTTACAAAAAATCCAATTACTTTAACAATCATTCATGTTTATTAATTGATTAAAAAGTGCCTGTTGCTTTAATTTTTTCTTTAAAGGATAGAGGGAGGAGAAATCCCCTAAAGTACAAAAGTGAAAGGACAGTACTGTATATTTATCCTAAATTATCAAGAAAAAACAATTTTTAGATGAAATATTATGGATTAACCTAAATTTCTACCCCCTTTGAAAATTTTTGACTGGTATACACAAACCTGGTAAACATTGTTACTTTGTACAATATACTTGCAGCTATTTTGTGTCATAATTGACTAGCTTAAGAAAATTTGAGGGATCAGTGCCGGTGACGTCTATCAATGACTCTTAATGGCAAGTTCATAGTTCCATATTTTGACCCTTCTGGACATGATCGAATATTTTCCTATAGTTTTACAATACAGGAGTTTGTAGTTCTCTAGAAATATCCACAGATGAACTTCAGACCTCTCTGTAGCATTATGAGTAAATGTTAAATTAAACAATTAAAACATCTGAATATACATCCAGAAAAAGTTGTGGATGAAATGTAAACCTAGTTTGGCGGATTGTCCTGTTTCTAGAACTCTAAGGGATTCAGTAGCTTTATTCTCTGGAATTTCGGAATAGCCAGTTGAATAGTCAGGAATTCAAGATTTAATTATATCCAGATGCAGGAATAGACACTTTTAGATATTTGGATGATATTTTGGCTCTCAATAATGACGACTTCAGTATGTATACTAAAGAAATTTATCCTGTTGAACTTACTTTAAATAAAGCTAATACTAAAAATGATCACTGCCCTTTCCTCGATCTTGATATCTATATCATTAACGGAAAGCTTAATACTAAAATATTTGAGAAAACAGAAGATTTCTCATTTCCTATTGTTAATTATCCATTTTTAGATGGTGACGTTCCCTTGTCACCATCTAACGGTGTTTATATATCTAAACTTGTACGATTCGCTCATGTATGTAACAATGTTTTAGATTTTAACGAGAGAAATTTATGTATTACTGAAAAATTATTACACCAGGGTTTTCGATATCACAAACTAGTCAAAACATTTACTAAATTTTATCATCGGTATAAGGACATCATTTGTAAATATAGCTCAATATGCAGACTTCTTATATGTTCAGATATTTCACATCTGATATTTTATGGAAATATTCTTTATAAAGCACAAAAATGTCAATATTCACCTCAGAAGCTAAAAAAACCTTTAAACAGTTCTTGTCCATTCGTTTTTGATGCGTTTTGTTATTTGATTTTGCCATGTGATTATAGACTTTCCGAATTGATTTTCCTCTGAGTTAGTATTTTTGGGATTTTACTTTTTATAGACTTATTAAGAAGGGATAATAGTTACGATACTGTTGTCAGGTCATTAAAGATTGCATATTTTGGCGTTAATATTGATTCACTTATATAGTCTTTGCATCGGAACTAAACACATTTATTTAAAAACCAGTTGTTGGCATGACACGGGTTATATTTTTCTCATATATGTTATGATGGTATGATACTAAACCCCTCATGGGAAGGATTGTGGTGTCTGATATTCATATGATGAAGACATAATCTTTCAATCAGTTTAATTGAAGTCTGGAGCTGGCATGTCCGTTAACTGCTAGTGGTCCGATGTTATTTATGTATTATTGTCATTTTGTTTATTTTGTTTGGTTACATCTTCTGACATCAGACTCTGACTTCTCTTGAACTGAATTTTAATGTGCATATTGTTATGCTTTACTTTTCTGCATTGGCTAGAGTATAATGGGAGGGTTGAGATCTCATAAACATGTTTAACCCTGCCGCATTTTTGCGCCTGTCCCATGTCAGAAGCCTCTGGCCTTTGTTAATCTTGTATTATTTTTAATTTTAGTTTCTTGTGTCCGATTTGGAGTTTAGTATGGCGTTCATTATCACTGAACTAGTATATATATATTTGTTTAGGGGCCAGCTGAAGGGCGCCTCCGGGTGCAGGAATTTCTCGCTGCATTGAAGACCTGTTGGTGACCTTCTGCTGTTGTCTTCTCTATGGTTGGGTTGTTGTCTCTTTGACACATTCCCCTTTTCCATTCTCAATTTTATTTTACATTATATTTAATATGCATGTAGGATATTTGGCATTTATTTTCTCATATAAAGTTAAGACGTCATTTTCATAAATTTGCTTTCATGCACAATTTAAAAATGCTAGCATATATTTAAATATTTCATTTGAGGTGAAATATACTGTTGTTAGACACCTATATTTATATACATATATTTAGAAACATGTGTGTTATAAACTTTATATAAGAGTTAATTGTTGTTGTACTTTTACAGGAAACTCTATGAAAGGAAGTATGACTATTAACACAACGAACAAGTTTGTACGGTAAGTGTACTTTATATTTCATGTCAGCATTTGATACAGAAAAAAAAAGACTTTTGTCTTGTTCTGAAAAATTGCAGTAATGCAGTAAAAAAATTCTATGATTAAATTTAAAAAAATCACATAAATATTACGAGATGTGGAATAATTGCAGATGAGACAGCTATCAAGTTAATTTGTTTCTACTTATTTCTATAAGCATGATAAGGAACTTCATCTGGTGCACCTGAAGAATAAAAATAAATTTTGTAAGCATTTCTATTCTCTGGTTGCTTATATAAAAAAGAAGATGTGGTATGATTGTCAATGAGACAACTATCCACAAAAGACCAAAATGACACAGAGATCAACAACTATAGGTCACCGTACGGCCCTCAACAATGAGCAAAGATGAATTTATTGGTTTTCTTGTATGTTATTTAAATTTTAATGAGACAAAATTTCCATAAGGTCATACAGTGGCTGGTGTTTACTGTACATGTACTTTAAAAGGTGTTTTAAATTTTAATCAGTTGACTCAGAATTCTTGTCTTGGTTTAATAATTTTTAAATGCCTGTTATAAGTGTTTTGATTCATTAGTTGGATTTAAAATTTCAATCAGACATTATTTATTCTACTATTAAAATTTCACAAGGCCAAATAAAATAATTATAAAGTCATAACAAAGTGTGTTTCCTGAAATAAAAATGGAGGTAAGAGATTATCAGTATAAAAGAGAAGATGTGGTATGATTGCCAATGAGACAACTCTCCAAAAGAGTATAAATGACACAGACATTAACAATTACAGGTCACTATACCGCTTCAACAATGAGAAAAGCCCATACCCCATAGTCGGCTATGAAAGGCCTCAAAATAACAATGTAAAACATTTCAAACAAGAAAACTAATGTCCTTATTTATTTACAAAAAATGAACGATAAAACAAATATGTAACACATAAACGACAACCACTGAATTACAGGGTCCTGACTTGAGACAGACACATACATACAGAATGTGGTAGGATTAAACATGTTAGCCGGATCCCAACCCCACTAACTTGGGACAGTGGTATAACAGTACAACATAAGAACGAAACTATAAAATCAGTTGAAAAAGGCTTAACTCATCAAATGGATAAAAATACAAGTGGATGTGGACAGGTACTTGTACATCCCAACAACAAAAAGACACTAGGTACAGATCTTGGAGAGTACTGGCAGTTAACTGACAGCTAGTTCAAAGCCTCTAACATATAATTAAAAAAAAAATCATGCATCTAAGACTAAATTTGTTTTAAATGAATATGTGATTAAAAGAAAAGTTAACATTATTTTGTGTCTGAGGTATAGTAAAGTATATTTGGAAATCTCTATTAAGAGACATATTACACTTAGGATTTAATGAAACTCTTGAGGTCTAATGCAGGGGTCTAATGCCGGGGCCTAATGGAAACTGGATGAAAAGCTGCAAATGAACTGTAAACACAAATTTTAAAATTTAAAATTACAAGTTTTCAGGAGAGTTTTTGTTATTGTTTATTTCAAATTGATAAAAGTTGAGGTGAGAGAAGTTATCGGAGTTTAAATATAATAGCCACAATGTCAGAATGGTACAAAAAGTATTGGATTTAACCTTGTAAAAAGTATTTAACCTTGGCCTAGAGCAATATATACTTTAAAGTTATAATTTTGATTACCAGTCATTCTAACCTATCAATGTTATTATTTTAGGTTGGTTTGCAAATTATTGGCAATAATGTTTTTAATTAAAATATCTGAATACCTGTAAAAGTACACCTGTGATTAGATTTTACTCTATGATAGCCCATCCAGTAGGCCGGCCTTGTTGTGAATTCCTTACCCAGCTGTTACATACAAGTCAATAATATGCTTAGTCTTCGTCCAATACCGTGTTAGTCGATTGGTGAATTGATCAAAAATTTTGAGATATATGCAAAATCAATAATTTGTATATCTGGTAAAGTAAACGCATGTATACATGTATTCAGTTTTTATCACCAGAATGTTAGTGTGTTATCTGTTGTTAATCTTATTTTAAAATAAATGTAGTGACTTAAAATCGTCAAGTGTTTTTGCAGGGATATGTTAACAAATGGATTATTTTAACTAAGGCTCAGTATTGGTACATATAGCATAGTGTTCATTGCAGGTGAAATTATTATATAAATCTTAGGTAGGTAACAATGCAACAATTAGAATAGATATCATTCTTGGAAAAACTGTTGAAGCAAGTTCCAAAAAAAATATTTTATCAAAGTTTCAATAAAAACATGTCTTCAAAGTGTCAGGAAAAATATGTTGTCAATGGAGTAAATTTGTATTTTTGAAAGTACTGTGATTCATTTCACAAAAAATCTTTAAGCTAAAATAATCTTAAGTAAAATTTCAGTATAACTTAAGGTCAATTTTTATCTTAAGATTTTTTGTGTAAAGAGCCTCCTGTTATGTTGCATAAAAAATCTTTAAAGTTAATTTTTCATATTTGTATTTCAAATTTCAGCTCTTCCTTCTTGAAGGTAAAATAGTGCCATCATGTCGTCTGCTTATGATGATCATCTTTCAAAAGATGGGCGTGGTGTTTCAGAAGAAGAAGTTCAAGAACTGGCGAAACAGAAAGCACATGAACTTTTTAGCGTTTGTGACATTGAACAGAAAGGTTTTATTACCAAACGTGATATGCAACGTTTGCAGAATGAGCTACCCTTGTTACCAGATCAGTTAGAGGCAGTTTTCGATTCGTTGGATGATGATGGCAATGGATACCTTACTCTGGAGGAATTTACTGAAGGATTTGGTTAGTATATTCCCATTTCTTAAAATATATAATTATCCTATAACTTCATTGAAAGTAGATGTCCAAGATTAATGTGTCAGATACTAAGTGACCTACAATCATATAACTTGGGATAATGATGTATCTTAAGGAGTATGACAGCTACAGACACACAAGGTACATCTGACCTTCATTTTACACTGCATTCAGTTTGGTTTTACTTTCAAGTAAACTTTCGAAGGGTTCTAAAAATGAAGATTTCTGTTAACAATATTTAAGGCTAACATGGCGTTAAAAGTGTTTTGTGATTTGCCACAATACCCAATGTCACAACAACCTTTTTTGTCTGTAAGCAACAGTCGATCAATCTGACCTGTGCAAAACATTAAGATGGACCTGATGACATTTTGACAGTCAGAACCTGCATGTCAATCAACTTTCTTGAAGTCTTTCATCTTTAATACCCTCTATCTGGTAAATGACGTCATTAAAGCATGCATAATTGACAAACTCTTCTGGTGAAGGAGATAACTCTGAAGTAGTCTATTGTGTTTTTGTCCTCATGAAAATTTGATGGGAATGAAACATCCCTTCTTACCTCTTTCCAATACATATATATACATGTTTACCCTTTAGATGTATTTAGCAGTTTTTGAGTTCTTAGGTTGTTGTTTTATTTATAGTTAGTCAATATTTCCTTGTTTCATATGCCAAGCCAGATGATCTTGCCATCTCCTCCGGCATGCAAAAATATTGTTCCAAATGTGACAACATGTTATATAACGACATAGTTTTTAGTAAATCTGTACAAATTAGAAATAATATGATAACTTGATTCACATGTACTAACAAGTCCTATGCATACAAGTACATATATCTATTTATCATATAAGCAGTGAATCAAGAGTTCAGCTTTATTTCCTATCATAGAAGGGCACAAAAGCAATTTTATGTAAATGTTAAAGCCATCACTAGAATTGTTTGAACTGCAATTGTGGCAGATCTTCTACAGAAGAAAATTTGTAATGGAGTATAGGCAAAAAAAATCGATGTTTAATTGTTTTGTATGATAGTTTATCTTATCTTTTAGCTGGGAATTTAATATGTTTAAAAATGCATTCAAATGATAATAAAATGAATCTAATTACTAAGGAATTAACTTGCATAAGTTATATGTCAATAAGCATTAGTACTTAAAAACAATTATTTTTCAATTTTTGTAAACAATGATGAGGAGCGTTGTGGTCTTGTGCTTTGATATCAGGAATTTCTAGTAATACCTGGTTGATTTAATAGATCATAATACATTTGTCTTAGATAATATGCATTTTAAAGTCTAAAATTCATAAATCATTTTAAACTTGTTACAAAATATCAATTTTATAGAAAATTTTCAATTAAAGAAATTTCAGCTAGCATTTAAATGATTCAATATATATAGGATACAAAAGATGTATTTGAACTGAGTACAAAGACTTCAACATCAGTCTACAGTTTAAGCTTTAAATAATCATTTAGTGTACAAAACGTTTTATGAAATATAGTTATTTAATATTTCAAATGACACGGAAGTTTAAAGTACATGTTTCCTGTGTAATATGTTATAACATAACCCCAGTCCCAGTCTACTTATTTCACATTGTCTGAGGAAGAGTATTTTCATCTTAAGTGTTTTAATAAAATCCAGTACATTTAAAGTGTGTTAAGATTCATTCAATTTGTTTTATGCCACATCAGCACAAATAAGCTGTTTTAAAATGATTTATGCAAATTTTCCATATAACTTAAAGGCAGGTGAAAAATAGATGCCTCCTGCAGTACACACTTTATTGGAAACATATGTTATAAAATACTGTTATAAAAATACATGTACAATTTTCCTTCTTTTAAATTTTATTTAGATTGCAAACTTTAAATGCACTGATCAGTTTGTTTTTAAATTGATACCTGCCAATTTTCAAAGAATCACAACTCTTTGATGTCTGCTAATTAGAAAAAAAACATCTTTAATTACCCCAAGCCTAGATCACTTGATTAGTCTAATGTCTTAATTAAGATATTTTGTTAATTAGATCAATCAGTATATTGACATTATGAGTTAATTAAAGAAACTGGCATTTTTTTGAGTAATTTTGAATCTGCTTCTATATCAAATAGAATTTGGGAAAGTTTTACCATTTAGTAATCTGAAGGTGGAGTGGAAAAGGAGTTTATTTTGTGAATACCTTATTGTATTAAATGATAACCATGATTACTCATAGGAAATATAGTAAAAGGCGTAAGTTATCCACAGTTTTCATTTTAATAGAGAAATATAAAAAGAGGAATGAAATGCAGCCCTCGTAGCTATATAAAAAACAGTAAGATTGCTTTACACAAGGAACTGTTTATGGTTATTCATGCTTAATATTATTAAATCTAGATTTGAAATTAGATTAAAATATATGTAAATTCATAATATTCACTCATTTTAAATAAAACAGAAACATACAATACTAGGAAATTTGCTTTTACTTGTCTGGAAGCACAATATGCTTAATGTGTATTCCCTCTTATGACTCACTACTTTTAAAGTATACTTTATTACAAACAAAATTTGAAATTGTAGACTTTAAACAAATCATTACACCTGAGCACCTTCAAATATTATTAAATCACAGTTGTTATTACAAATTATTGGACCCCAAAAAGTATATATTTTTAAGTGCTTAATCTGAAATTCAGTAAAAGATATCCTTTTTGCTTAATGATTTTTTTCTCATGTCAGATAACCTTGAGATGAAGATAAGGGAAGTAATTTGAAATAATATTTGAACAAATTATAATTTATACATGATAAGTAAAGTGCCTCTCAAGTTTACATTTAGAGAAATTCAAATGTGACAGTGTGTCATGGTTAGGTAAATAATCTTGTGATCTATATACACACTAACGTTGATATATACAAACATATAAATATGCATTTCTGTAAATTATTGTGTTAGACATAAAATAAATAGATTTGTTGTTGAAATTGTGGTATTAGCACTAGAGTTGGAGTAAATTCATCAATGAAAAGGATTTGAAAATAGATATATTAGGATGCATCAAAGTTTCAGTTAGGAAGTATATGTAAGTAGGTAATTGAATATGATAGTTCAAGGAAAAAAAACTTTTACATCAGTGTTCAGTTTTTTTTTCTTGGCAGTTTTGAATTTGAGACTGAAGCATACTGTTTTTGATGACTCTGGCATCTGAGCATTCTCAGCAAAGGTTGAACTCTGTGATTTAAATACACAGACTGACGAGAAAGACTTTTATCTATGTGCAAATTAGATTTGATTTGTTTAATGAACTCTTGTGCCACGCTCTATGCACCTTAAAAACCCTTGCAACATTTCTTTGAGGTTTGTAGGAGGCCTGTTGCAAGGCAAAATTTCCGTCTCTATCCACTATATCCTCATTTTCCAGTGGCAGTCTAAATGTCCCAACCCTCCCAGACGGCCTCTATTACTAGACCTACCTATTGTATTTATTGTTAACTTGTTTTTGTCCTGAACATGCATGAAATATTTGCCACTGGATGTTAAGCAACCAACAATCAATCAATTAATCAATTTAATGTACTCTTCACTTTAACATTTTATTGTAGGTGAATTTCAATGGGTTTCCATTCTTTTAGAAGTGAGCTAGTTAATTAAGTGCCAGTCTGCCTAAGAATCAGGCAGTGTTGAAAACATGACCAAAAAACCCCACCCAATTTGACATTGATTTTAGTTCATAATATGTAGTTATGCACACAACTAACATTCTTTTCTGTTTTCTGTTCTAGTAAAAGAAGATACAATTTGGTTGAAATGCACTAGAAATTAACGAATAAGGGGAGATAACTCTGTAATTTGCTATCATTCTAACCACTTTTCTAACCAAGTTATTTGATATTACCAGACACACACAAACAAAAGACTAATAATTTTTAACTCAGGATGATGGTTAGTATTAAATAACAAGATTAGCTCGGTGGGTTTTTTCTGATCATGTTTTGAATTTTACCTAAATTGCCTGATTTTTACAAAGACTGTCACTTAATTATATTAGAGCATGGTTCATCAGCTTTGCACATTTTTTAACTGACTTTGATAACACAATAGAGATGAGACACAAAAGAATTATAAAATCAACAAAACTGTTAATCAAATGACCTTGGTACAATTGGGAATTGCTATTTCTGTTTCTTGGTATCGTTGTGTCTCTAATCTGAAAAGAATCCACAAAAAAATCATGATTTTGTTTGAATTTTGTGTTAATAGATTGTTATGACCAAAGAAGTTTTTCTTGGAAAAACATTAATGGGGTCCTGGTACTTCAAAAATTTAAAATTAAAAATTCTATCTTTGGCCTCTGTTTTGAACATAAATCTAGCCACTGTGTTTACTTCATATTTAACAAATTAAATATATACAATATATTGATGGATATTTGTCTCATTGGCAACCATACGGAGACATCGCCTTATTACTATATCTAAAGAAAATTATGTGATTTCATGTCAACTTGTATCTTTGTAATCTTCAGAAATATTAAGTATATAAATTAAAAAGGAGTTCTTAAAAGTGATTCGCCAAGGAAACAACAGATAAATTAACTAAAAATCCTCACAGATAATAATACATCAAGAATTCTGACTGATAGATGGGGCGAGAAGTAACCCCGAAAATGTGTCAAGGAGTATATAACTATCATCATCAGTAGACACTTTCTAAGAGTTTTTGTGTTTAATGACAATTTTTACCTTCCTGTATTTTCCATTTGTTGAGGATGCACTTAAAACTATATGTGGAGCCACACATGTCTATCAGAGCCTTTAAGTAATATAGTTACTCTCAGTCCAAACTTAATAGGACAATGCAAAAGATGTAATAAATTTCAATGGGCAATATATAGTATAAACTTTTGTATGTTTTTTGTAGGAAGTTACCTTGGTATTAACTTTATGGGAGACAGTACAATGGAAGGTGACGATACTCTGGAGAATGTCTACGAAGGAGAAGAGCGACAAGAGGAAGAGAAACAATTTACAGACATGATGGAGAATATTGGAGCGAAATCTTTGTTTGATGAGTAAGTTAGAAATTATTATTACTTATGCTTATGTTCCTTAATTTTTGTACCATAAATTCAGTCTGAGCCAAAAACTTTTTCATCTACTCCTCTAAAACTAAATATCAAAACTTGTCACTCCCTATCTGACTATAAAACTTGGAAAAATTTCACTAGTCCGAATTAATATTTACTAATCTGGGGCATCAGACTAGTGGCTAATGGTGCAGATTGTAGATTCAGAATTTTATGTTTTGGGTTAAGGTCCAAGGCGGTCTGTATTAATCTTGTCATTGTATCATATCCAATTACTTTTGTCTTTCAGTGAAAACACTATTAAAAATTTGTGGATGAAGATAAGGAGAGATGAACCTGAAATGGTTGGAAATTTTGAGGAGTTTCTTTACAAAACATCAACAGATTTACGCAAAAAGAAAGCAGACTTTGACACACTGGAGAATGCTCTGAAAAGGTAATGTGATGAATCTCTTCAATTAGTGAAGAAATTTAGAGTTACTTCCCCTGGCCTTGGATGATAAAATTTTTGGCAGGTATGAATTTAAATACCTGTTAATAAATATATGCATACCTTTTGATTTGTCCCTAAGAAGATCACTTTTAGTCATACCACATGTAGGAGGAAGAAACAATTTATTGCATTATATTTGTTTACTCAGGGTGGTTCTGTCTTTATCATTGATAACTAATATCAATCACATGAAATTTTTCCTGAATTTTGTGATAATTACTTTGAAAAGATTGTCAGTTTGTTGTTAAAGTTTGTGGATACTTGCTGATGTAAGTAGTTGTTATGATATCTGAAACTTTGATTTGCCTTTAAGCTAACATTTTTTCACAAGGTCTTGCAGAGGTACTGCAGTATATTATACAGAGCATTTATAGTGTATGATTTAGATGGCATTAACATTTCAAATATACTTGTAATTTTTATATTTGAAAAAAATTTACGAGGAAAGGCATAGAAAAAAATAATCACATTTTTAACAAAATATTTGTCATTTTAAAAATACAAGTATGCTACATACTTTAGATTAAGGGAGATTTTAACCTTCCAAAATCTCCGATTAAGATCTTATTTATGCTGACTCAGCTAGTAAAAGTGTCAAAAAAATCTAATTCAATGATAGAAATAAAATTGAGAATGGAAATTATGAATGTGTCAAAGAGACAATTTTTATAACCTGACAAATGGGGACAGAAAACATGCGTAAATTAATAATTCCAAGGTTCTCCAGTGCATATTGTGTAATAAACATTTTCATTTCTTCACATTTAAAACCTGCCAATAATTGTAAAGTGTTAAATTTGGAGCTTTAAATATGTGAAAGTATTATTAAAATTTAGGAGTTTTAAATATGCGAAAGTACTGTTAAATTTTGGAGTTGAAAATATGTGTCAAAACAAATCATTAGTATTTATTTACATGAATAGTGCAGCTAAATTTTGATAATCCTCTTATTTGACCAAGGATGATAAATCATGGTGTATTTAAAGGACAAATATAAGGATTAAATACTGAACTGTCGTTATATGAGCCATATAAATTTGTTTTAAGCGACAACATTATATATATTGCCCTAGGTCATGCATGTATTGTAAAATTGTCACTGATATTTGGCTGTAAAGTGCACCTACAAAATCAGTCAGTCATCACAAAATTTTGGGGATTTATTTATCTGTTACTGGGAAATTTTTCACTTTCATCAAATAGGTAGGATGTTTTTTAATGATAACTTATAGGTGGCAATGTCCTTATGCCATAGGCTATTATTTTAATGTTTCTTGTCAGAGATCAAAATTAATCATGATGTGCACCTAACATGCTCATCCATATAAATCTAATCGTAAATAAGGAATGACATATTTTAAAAGTAAAAAAAAGGAAGTATTTACACCTATAAATTCTGTAGGTGAACATAACCTTGGTAACCAAATTTTGGTCATATAATCTCGGTTAGTAGGACTCTATTATGGTGAACTGTTGTCATCTTACTAATGAAAATGTCTTTCACATAACTCAAGATTTGTAAAAATGATGCTATCCAAATTCAAACTTGATCAGTGTTTGGTGGTTTATTAAAATTAAGCATTGTGAATAAGTTTCATAACATATAGTTGACGCAGACTAAATAAGAGAGCAAAAACAAATTCTGGAAGGTACAAACCAAGAGATGGATAAGGGTTAATCTTAATCCCCTCTGCTGCAAAGGGAGCATAAAAAACCCTGCCAAATACCTGTTTCAAAATCCTTGAAAAAAACCTTTTTTGTTGACTATTTTGAAGATCTTTTTGGCTTGCATGGATTATTGCGTTGAAATCTTATATAAGTGCATGCATAATTTCTTTAATTGATATATAGGTATGACACTTTAACCCCTATACTTAAATGTACAAGAAGTATATTAAACACAAGATGATGTGCATAATAAGAGTCATGCATCAATAAGCATTCTATTCATCTTAAAATATATAAAGTCTCCATTTCCATAAAGTGGTATTTAAAAGGTTATGCATGGCTTATTGAAATAGAAATATAGAGATATTGAGAATATTAAAAAGTTTATAAAACTCTTTACCTTAAAATTCAACTGTCAATTAGAATTTAGTTTTTAAATTGGACTAAAATCATTTGACTGTTAAAATATTGAAAGAAATTTTAAGGTTTAAGATGCATCAGTTTTTTCCAAATATATTCTATACTTTACATTTAAAATATTTAATTGATAAATTTAATTTCAAAGAGAGTGAGGTTAAAAGTTTTTCGTTTTTTGGTAAATACTTTTTGTATAGAAAAGTATAATTGTGAATATTTCTCTATTTGCAGTAAAAGTACTGCACACGACGAGGAAGTCAGGAAACTATACGAAGAAATGGAATATCAAATTAAGAAAGAGAAAGAACGCATTCTGAGTGAGGTATGAAAAGTTTTTATCTGTTTAAATTTGTATAAAGAATGCTTATAAAGAAACTTAATTTGAAATGATTTCCAAGAACAGTAAACAAGAAAAATTTGACTTGAATAGGATGTGTTTGATTTATTCACCAATCATATAGATGCTGCCTTATGATGTGTGGTAAAGTGCCTTACTAGAGTGTAGGAGGTTAGGTGGGTTCGAATCCCAAGTGGGTCAAACCACAACTTTTCAATTTGTATTTTATTTATGAACTGGACTTTTTGAATGATCCTTAGCAAATCATTGAATTTGCCTTCTTTTTTTTTTTAGGATATCTGTTTTATATTCATTGAAATTTTCTCAGAGTCTTAATCATGTAATGCCATTGCACACCTACTTATAAGTTTTTTTGTTCTTTTATTTTTGGGTTTTAAGCAAATACTTTATGTGAGGGTGGACTTCAAGTTTCTTTATGCAAAAGATAATTTTTACTACAAAGATCTACTAGTAAATAAAATCTATATGTAAAAAATACTTCATTTACAAAACAATTATAATCCCCCTAGTTAATCAATATCTATGTAAAACATATTTTGTTTGCATAGAAATATTATCCTCCCAGTAAATTTATATTTTGTATGAAAAACATAGTTTATCTACAAAGTTCCATTATCCTCCCACTGAAATTTACTTTAAAATGTGTGATGATTCATCTGTCCTTCCACTGGTTCAATAACATCCATGTCAGTAAATGTAACAGCTTGGTTGTATTGAACTGTAATTTAAAACAGGATTGATTTGATTTTTTAATAGATAAATAATACATTTACTATATTGTTTTCAGGTCAAACAATAAATAGTTATATAAAAGTATGGACATTTTGTATTCTGATCTAGGTCCCTTATAAAACATTCTTATAACAGTGTATAATTAATTATTCGGATAAAAAATTTAATTCCTCTTGTCTCTAAGTACAAGTAGTTTGTTTTTAACTTCTATGACTTGGATTAAAGGTATATAAGCCTCTGTTTCATAATCCTATTTATCATAGTAAATATTACTTCTATTCAAACGTCAATGTTTTGGGATGCCATATTTGGCTGTGTGTAGTACACATTCTGTGTAAAATATGCTACTCTTTTTCATTTGCCACCAAACTTTAAACAGTCTAGTTCACTGTAAAAAGCCTTTCATAGTTAACTTATAAACCATTCATTAATTTTGTACTGCTGTCTCAGACAAAAGTACATCCACCTTCAGTGATGCTTTAGAGAAATGATTTACAATTATAATTTCAAATGGTCAACCATCCACACTCCACAGGTTTTATATTACCATACAAAATTTGGTTTTACTACTTAATATTTTTTAGATTTTTGATCAACCTAAATGTGGCACAACTTAATGATCATTTATACCTAGATTTTTATTTCCCTAAAAACTTGGTTCAACCACTTGATATGTTTTATATTACACACAGTCAACCATCCACATATGTTTAATAAATCTTAGCTTGGCTCGACTACAATATTTGTGTTGAATATTGCTAAAGAAAAGAAGGCACATGGAAATTAAAATTTGAAGTAAATTGTTGAAAAAGAAAACACAATATTTTACAGTTGGTGAAACATTTTTGTGATTTAATATGATATTCATGAATTTGAAGAAAAAAAATGTTGTAAAGGGGAGACAACTTAATGTTTATGTCAGATATGTAGTATGTAGTTATAGGGGTTACATGATATCATTGATATACATGTTGCTGATTAGAATTATATATTGATATTAAGCTTTATCATTTTATGACATTTCAAATCCTAGCTGTTGTGGAAATAGTAATGAAATATTGATATTGTTATTTCCCAACTGTATGAACTGTTTTATCCCCAATAATACTTAATTGATAATTCATGTATTTAGGAACAATTAAAAGAGAGAAATGTTAGAGAAACTCTGGAGAGAGACCTAGAAGAGAAGGATAAACAATTACAGGAACTGCTTAACCGACATTCAGAGGTAGGGTCATATTATTATAGCAGTGTAGGTTAATTATACCCCACAAAACAAAGTTGAGAAGGGTATAATGTTTTTGACCTGTCCTGTCCGTCTGTCAGTCCGTCAGTCCTGTTACTTTTCATCGCAACTCCTCTCAAACCACACAACAGAATTTCATGAAACCAATTTAGATAATAAGTTCATACTATGTAGATGTGATTATCGACAGGAAATTATGATTCATTTTTTTTCTTAAACATTTTTTTCTTTCTTACAGTTATTTTTTTTCTGCAGTGACAAGGTGGGGACGTGGGGTATGTGAGCCCGCTCTCTAAGGTTCTTAAATTTATACTCAGTTGAATGTATTTTTTTAAATTTTTTTTTAATTGGTTTCCAGTCATATTATTGACTAGGGAAGAAATTCCTAATTGTGATTTATTCCTCTCATGTTAAGTGAGGAACAAAAATGAAACATTTCTGTAACTGGATTCATTACTATTGCAAACTTTGACAAAACCACAAATTCAAATACATGTATTCACCAAAAGCAATTTTGCTTCATTCCATGAAAATTGGTACCCACAAAAATAAATGAATCCACTGTAATTGACATCAAACAAAGGAGACTAACAATTGGTTATAGTCTATGAAAAATAGTCAATTGGAATTATATGGTATTTTGTTTGGTAAAAGTGTCATCAGTTGAAAGAATTGTAAATGACACTTTTAAGGGTAACTACAAAATATTTGTCATGAAGTGTGAGAAAAAAGTATTAAAAAGTTTGAGAAAAATACATATTGATACACTGCCTTTCTATTAAATCTCATGACCTACAATTAAGTATCCTGTATTGGGACGCTGGTGGCTAATTCAATTTGCATACTTGAGTGATTATTCAACCAAAGTAAAAATGTGTCTTTTTTTCAAAATGGTATTTATGAATTTATAAGATAATGTTATTAAGGGGAGACAACTTCTGACCAAAAACCTGAAAATTGAGGCTTACATTGCTCCTAATATGTCAGCTGATGTTACTGCTGCACTGTCACTGATGGATGTTTTTATCAGAGCTGTTATATTTTCTCTTCTATCATTAGTCCATTATTTACACTGTATATATACACGTTACATTTTAGATGGAGAAGAAATTGGAAACATTAAATCTGGTAGAAACAGAGACAAAACAAGAAAACGAGAAATTAGCAAAGGTAAAATGAAGAATTTAAATTATTCTGAACTATAAAAGTCTATATTATATTTGGTACAAAAGTTACATACAAAATAGATTTAGTACTGGTTAAGATTTATATTTTAATGTTGATAAAGTTTCACTTTTAGGATATGATTTTGATAGCAATATCCAATTATATCTTTTGTCGATGAGAAATGCAAAATTATGATTACTTTATTCAATAGAGGCATCAGATAACATTTGATTATCATAGCCTTTTGCAACTAACAACCCCCTTTTCCCCCCTTTTTATAAAAAAAATGCATTTTAAATATTTTAAGCTATGCAGACCAACAAAAATTTGGAAAATTAGAATAAATCAATTCAATTGGTTTAGAAGATTCTAAATATTGATGTAGAAATTGTTTGAGAATAAAAGAGCTGCAAATATTGATTCTCTTTCACAGATGTTTTGATATTAAGATGTGGTTTTAACAAAACCTCACTAAATCTTGAATCTGCTTCGTTCTTAGGACAAAGAAGAGTTAGAAGACATGTTAATGAAGTCTCAGGTTGGTTTAGAAGATTCTAAGATGTACATAGATCAACTCAGACATCAACAGAAAAAGGAGAAACAGGACAGAGCAAGGTAAATACAACAGTACAATTTGAGTTGAACAAACATAAGTGACAAAATAATATTTAGAATAATTACATTGGGAGTCCTTTGCTGTTTTATTTCGCAGTTTTATTTGCAGTAAAAGTAAATTGACAAAGATCATTGAACTTTATAAATCCAAGAAATAAGCTTTGTTTCACACTGGTGGCCTTCAGCTGTTTTTGCTCTTTGATGAGATTGTTGTCTCTTTGACATATTCCCCATTTCCATTCTCAATTTAGTTACGTTGCATTGATTCCATATATTTTTTTCAGGATGTGTAGATAAAACATTTGATACTTTTTATTAAAATGCCAAATTTTGATTGGTTGAAGCAAAGGAGATATTTTACTTTATTCTATGGCTCAGTAGGAAACAATCTTGTCACAGTGTAAATATATCACCCTCCTTATCTTTGTGTAATTTATATATCTATATATTATTACAGGTCTGCCATCAAGTTGACTGAAAGCATTGCCTTGGAAAGAGAAAGTTTAGTCAAGCAGCTAGACACACTCAAGTATGTATATTATAATTTATGATGGGGAAGTCTTTTCAAAGAAACCACACAAGTTCATTTTATAAAGGGCTAAGAATAATGTACAACCAAATGCTAGGAAACACCACCTCTCTCTGTTAATTATGTGTTTTGACATATACATTATTTTTATAATTTCTTCATTCAAATTTTTGATAATTTGGATATGCTTGTTCCTCATTACTGGTTTAGGCTAATGAATGTTTAATATGTATTCAGCTCTCAAGAAATACTTGAGTCAGTGGAAAAAAGTTAAATATGTATTTTTTTCTTTTTTAGAGATGTAAACAAGAGGTTACGAGATGACAAAGATGAGGCCGAGATAAGGCGGGTATATAAACCGTTTGTTATTTTCAGACAGGAGACCCCTCCCAGACAGTCTTATTCTGAAATTTCTACGCATGTCTATCAGATCTGTCTAGGTTTAAGTCTTTAAATAAAAAAAAATTTACAACTAAAAGAGCTTTTATACATGACATTTGTCTTTATAATTCTAAAAACTAATATAATTTCTCAACTTGCATGACTTAACTTTTCATGGTCTACATGTTTTCTCTCGTCTTTTTAAAATGTCAGAAATAACAACTATTAATTTTTCTACCTACATGACTAATTTCGTTTCTTACTCTTTTTTTACTCATCATTTTACTCTTTTAACTGTCTTTAAAGTTTTAACTTTGATTATATTACTAATGCCTACCATATATGTTATTGAAGTATTTAAAATCAATAATATTAAAAAAGTTGTTCATCCAATTATTATTGCATTATATATACATGTACTATTGATATTTTCCAATAATAGATTTTATTTTGATAATGCATGTAAACACGTACTGCACATGTAATATATTATACATAAAGTAGGAAGAAAATGCATTTCACTTTTTACACCTAGTGTACACTTGAACAAGTTAGGCATGGTTATGTTATAAGAATTGAAGGCTGCAATCACCTATTTTAAAAGTTTAATGTAACATTTCTTTAGAAGCAGATTTTATGGATTAGTTTGATTCATGCAAATAAATTGTTATTAGAGATTACTTAACACGCAAATTCTCAAATAAAAATTTATATTCTTGACGATAATCAATCGAAAGATTTTTTTTTTAATGAAAATGCTTATATCTCTTAGGGTACGTTATTGGTGTTTCAAAACAATTGTTTTCAGATGCAAGTTTCATTCTTATAGGCATCTTTCATATAAGCATTGCCTTTATTTGAAAATAACAGATTTGCTTGAGCATGTATTTCCCATGCATCTAGAAATGTATTCTGAATGAACTCTGAACCTTTTATAATATTGAAATGACTATAAAATCATTTAACTCATTGAATGAACATATGATACAATACAATCCTTGGTATGTTATAAATATTTAGCTTGATAATATTTGTACTCCATTTTCCTTTATACTTACGGCTAACTGTAGGATCTGACGAGTAACCCTGAGACGGATGACCTTGAACAGGTACTCTCCTGCCTGATCTGAAACAAACTGGTTATTTGTCCTTTAATCCAATTTGTTGTTTGTTTTACTTACATGAAGTTATTATTTGTGATTATCAACTTTCAGAGATTCTAAGAAAAACAGTTGGCATAGAACTTTGCTAAGAAATATCAAAATCTTTGAAAGTTGAAATTTTTTGTTAGGTTTTATTATTTCCGCCATGTTTTCATGTTCACCCAATTAGTTTAAAATCACCATTTCCTGCATGTTATTTAAATGTTGCAGTTGATTTACCAGCAATTGTTATTAATATTATTCGTCTTGTGTAGAAATTACAAAAGGGAACCTTGCTTTACATTATGTAAAAAGATGTTTTGGCCACTAGCTTTCTCAAGTTATTACGTTACATTATTAAACTACATGGTAGATTATTCATCTTTAATAAAGTATTTAGATATTATCCATTCAGATCATTGCTAGTGGCTGAAATGTCTTAAAATGTAATTTTTATTTTCGAATTGAATGCTTCTTTGGTAGTTTTATTGGGTTATAGGAGTGTTGCCTGAGCCTGGGGACAGATATCATGCTAGAAAATGTGTGAAAAAATCAACACTTTTCTATCCTTAAAAAAAGAAAAGAAAGCTTTCAATTCTTTTAATTCCATTTTTGAAATGCTTCAACCAGAAAATTGAGTTGAATAGGTCTACCATTTTTGTCGAGCCTGCAACTTTTGTTGCAGACAGCTCGACATAGGGATAGTGATCCGGCGGCGGCGTTAGCTCACTTCTTAAAAGCTTTATATTTTAGAAGGTGGAAGACCTGGATGCTTCATACTTTGTATATAGAAGCTTCATGTTACGAAGTTTCTGTCAGTCACAAGTCCAATGTCCTTGACCTCATTTTCATGGTTCAGTGACCACTTGAAAAAAAAGTTCAAATTTTTTGTAATGTTGAATTCTCTCTTATTATAAGTAAAAGGATAAGTATATTTGATATGTGCGTACCTTGCAAGTTCCTCGTGTCTGTCAGACAGTTTTCACTTGACCTAGACCTCATTTCATGGATCAGTGAACAAGGTTAAGTTTTGGTGGTCAAGTCCATATCTCAGATACTATAAGCAATAGGGCTAGTATATTCGGTGTATGGAAGGACTGTAAGGTGTACATGTCCAACTGGCAGGTGTCATCTGACCTTGACCTCATTTTCATGGTTCAGTGGTTATAGCTAAATTTTTGTGTTTTGGTCTGTTTTTCTCATACCATATGCAATAGGTCTACTATATTTGTTGTATGGAATGATTGTTAAGTGTACATGTCTAGCGGGCAGATGTCATGTGACCTTGACCTCATTATCATTGTTCAGTGGTCAAAGTTAAGTTTTTGAGTTTTGGTCTTTTTATCTAATGCTATATGCCATAGGTCAACTATATTTGGTGTATGGAAATATTTTATAATCTTTATGTCAGTCGAGCAGGTTTTATTTAACCTTGACCTCATTTTCACAGTTCATTGCACAGTGTTCAGTTTTTGTGTTTTGGTCTATTTTTCTTAAACTATAAGTAATGTGTCAACTATATATGTTGTATAGAAGCATTGTTAGCTGTACCTGTCTGCCTGGCATGGTTCATCTGACCTGGACCTCTTTTTCAAGGTTCATTGGTCTTTGTTTAGTTATCTTGGTTAATGTTAAGTTTATGTGACAGTTGTAATAAAGCTAAGCTTTATACTTAGGACTATCAACATAATATCAATGATTAGTATAGAAGGCGAGACATTTCAGCGTGTGCACTCTTGTTATACAAATGTTTTAAAAATTCTTATACACCCTTTTAATTTTGTCATGGAAAGCAGGTGCAGTCATGGATGTTTTGTTTCATTGGGACATATGATACAAACCACGTTAAAACACCATGTTCCAGTTGGCTATGTTGTTTGCAAACCTAATGATAGAATCCTTATGAAAGATCTATGTAACAATATTGCTTTTAAATTGTTTCTTTCATTTTAGATTTCATACATAAGCTTTGTTGTTGTTGTAACTTACTTGTTCAGTATAATTTATATAAAAAAAAAGGTTTTTCAGGTTTTAACCCCCCCCTGGAAATTCCCCAAATCCTTTAAATGCTTCTTAATCGTTAAAAAACTAATTTTCTTGGAATAGATCTTTTCTTGTGGTCAATTTGATTTTTTAAATGCTACACATTTTTTGTATATTATATAGAGGTGTAATTTGCTGTGAAAATTTTGTTATGTTTCATTTAAATATAAGATTTTACAAAATGAATCCTTGAGCGAAAAATAAGAATTATAATTGACGTTTATCTATTGTTATAAACACAAGATTAGAAGAGTATATTTATATACATATATATAGAACCATTTGACTGTATTAACACAAATTACATGTTTTATGGTTACAGATTCTGGAAGCAGAAGCAGGCAGGTCTACACCAAGAAAAAAAGAATTATTCAAACAAGGTTCAATCCTCGGAGATTACTTCCCAACAAGCAGGTATGTATTCTAAAAATAGATATATGGTGCTTGGTGTGGGAATATTTAAGGTGGTACCAAACACCTTGACTAAAATTGATTTGACTCGTTCAATTTTCATAAAATTTTACAAAATATTTACTTTGACCCTTTGACAAAAATATATAAATTTAAAAAAACTAGAATAACACACTTTCTAGGAAAATTTGATATATAGCAGTTTGACCAACACTGATTTTGATCATTGTGAAGCTTAATATTTCCTTTACAATACAACCTGATTAAAATGTTTAGATGATTTTACAGAGTTATCTCTCTGTAGTGTTAGGTACCACCTTTAAAATATAAGATTTAGTGTGCTTTTATCATACATAAAACAAGTTCACTATTATTTACATTCTGATTCTGTGTACAATTTTGGATGTTAAAATGGAAAATTGAAAAAGTAAGATTGAATATTAATTGTTTATGTCATATTTTTTTGCAAAAAAGTTACTGTTGTGTAAGTTAAGAATTCAATCGAAATATGGACTGCTATCATATGAATACTGTTAAGTATATTCTTTTGTAAAATACTATGGAGTTCATTGTATATATCTATGACTTCCTTTTTTCCAGGAGGAAATTTGAATCAACAGCCGAGTCAATTGAAGAAAGTTTAGATGTAGATTCAGGCAAGGAAGATGGGTATTCGGATGACGACATTGAATGTGATGATGATGATTTAATTGAACATAATTGTGCTAATTTAAATAATAATGATGTTTTATATGTGGACTCTGATGATAAAATTAAAGGTAGTTACTATGGACATGATTCTAACATAGACCAATTAAAATCTAGTGATGAAGATGAGGCTGGGAAGACTGGTTCCAACAAATCAAGGTCTGTATAGTGAATGGGAAACAGTTTGTTAATTGAAAATTGGTGCCTATCTATTATACACTTGCCCCAAGTTATAATAATTTAAACTTATTTTATTATGCCAATATATGAAAATAATTAGATGATGTAGAATAACTTTTTGAAATGATGAAGATATAAGCATTGATTACTTAAATGGTAGTATGCTGTGATAGTTGTGTAATAATTACCATTTGTTTGTTTGTTGTACATCCATACTTCGTATCTGCAAACTTTGGATAAAATAATCAAAATCTTATATTCATATTATACATAAACATGATCTCATTCTGAATATGCATTTATTTACCGTTGGAAGTTAAACAGCGGCCCATCATCATCTTTCTGAATCTGATGATGACTATCTGAATCTTAAACATTTTTATTTTCTTCCAGACACAAACCTAAGAGAAAGATAACATCAAAGAAACCTGGTTTCCATCCTATTAGGTAAGTGCAGAAAAGCTTTGTAGATTTGGCAACGTAATATTTTAGTGTGCTCTTTATATGTACTCAGGATTTCATATTATGCTTCAGAAAAATCTGTGAAGAATTTGTGGTAATACTTGCTTAAAATCCAAAAATTAATTAAACTAATTATTCAAATAATAATAACATATAGTACAAATTTAAACATAGAGTCATTTCCAACAGAGCTACAAATCATTTTTGCTACGTATTTTATATTAATTAATTGTAAGGATATTTTAGTATACCTCCACTCCTCAAGACTGAAGTGTTCTATTAAAGTGGCTTTTTAAATTGTCCATACATCCAACCATTTAACCATGGTTTAGACATATTTTCTTAATTAATCCTGAATAGACTAAATGACTTCATATTTGGTATTCAGTTTAAAAATGTCAATGATAAATTGGATTTGAAACTTGTGAGCACTTTTTGGAGCACCTACTTCCAGTTAAGACATACTTGATTTTTTTCAATATGTTGAATAAAATTAAAATTTACATCGCCAAACATGTGTCAGCAACTGTAAATATTTCATGTCAGCAGCTTGACAATGATGAATTTGTTATATGTGAGCCATTGTCGTATCTGTCAAGATAATAACTTCATGTTTTCCAATACCTTGAAATACGAGAGGGGTAATTAGCACAGCAATGTGTGCAACTTCTTTTTCATGATGGAATCTCTTACAAAAAAAAAACATTAGTGTTTGGAAAAGTTGAAATGAATAGGACAGTTTTAACATAAACATATAAACAATTACTCTTTGTATAACAAATGCAATATAATGACTTATTAGAATTTAAACTCATTGGTCATCCTTAATTTCTCACAATTGCTTACATTTCACATTGTTTTTTTACTGTTGTGCACTCAAGGACTTTCCAGGAAAACTACAATTTTTTTATGAAATGTGGGAATACACCGAGCATTTTTAAATTAAACATTGTTTAAGCAGAATTTGCAATGAATTTGGGAGAAAAAATATAAATGTTTTTGTACAAAATGAATTTCAGCCGATTGTTTTGAGAAATTAGCAAAATGTCAGTTTTCCACTCACTGAAGCCTTTGTAAAGAAAGCTTCCTAGGAAAGTCCTCTTCACATGACTAACTTTCTTATAGTTACTTAACACTTACTAATGATCACTTTTATGTAAAACTTATGGAAATAGAAAATTGTACAATTGTCTATTACATTATGTAGATAGGAATATTGACTATTACACTTGCAGTAAAAGATTTAACATTCTTTGATAGTTTGAACAGTGTACAATAATTTTTGTAAATACTCTCATTTTGAGGAAAATAAATTATAATCACTATACAAATCAAAAGTAAAAGTTTGTCAAAAATTTTTACACCAATTTCAAAAATTTAGATAATAAAGGTGATCATTAGTAAGGTCATATTTCTTAACATGGTCTTTCCTCCCTAGCATGCATTCCAAGAGACCTGTAGCTCCATCTAGTGGTGATGGTGTAGATGATAGTTTTGAAGAAAGTGGAGATAACATTGACATGATGGTAGCTCCTGCTTTCGAGGACAGCTTAGTTTTAAGCCCAACTGGTAAACGGTGCTCTATATTTTTTGAAAACTTGAAATCTGTTAACATGGAAACTGTTGGTGTTCAGACTGAGGAAGAAATGATCCCAAAATCAGAATTAGAAAAGTTTACCTCTCAAATAAGTGTTGATTCATCAACAAACACTGATATTGTTGAAGCTAAGGTAGATAACTCTAGTAATACTGAGGAAAATTTTACAAGATCTGACACTGTTGATTCTTCAACTAATACAGACATTGAATCCGCTGATGATATTCAAAATAATTTGTTAGAAGATATGGCGGTCTCTTCTTCAATCGATTGTTCAACAAGCACTGATGACCTAGAACAAACAAAAGATGAATTAAAATTAGAATTACCTGTCTGTTCAGTTAGTGTTTCAACTAATACAGAATTTAACGAATATCAGCAACCTGAAAATCTTGAGTCAAACTTAGGCCGCAGAGATTTATGCAACGAAACCATGTTTAAATCTGAATCTCTTGGAGTGTTGGAAAGTGGAAAGATTAGTGATATAGATAATTCATTAGAAGGTGGTTCTCATAAGGATTTCCTTAGAAATAAGAAAGATTTCAAATTAAAAAGAAATAACAGAGTTTCTGACAATGATGAAAATTCTATTGAAATGAACAGAGTTAAACCTGGTGTTACAACAATGGTGCTGGAACATAATGATCGGTTTGTTATACCAATGGATGGCCCAGTTCGGGATAGAATGTATGTTTTTATTCTTTTGTACATTATAACTTTGTATATACGGACATGTGGATACCTTCATGCAGTGGTGACAGTATATTTACTACAGAAGAAATAAATTTCCCTGTGTCTGTGTTTCAATACTGTTTTATATCCTTGTGAATGAAACTCTGATGGTGACGGCTATGAACCTGCAACTTTTCCTGGGACAAATACCTTTATGAACCTTAAAATGACAGACACCTTGACTGATCACTGTAATTAAGTTAAAAGTAGATATATACTAACACTGTGCAAGAGGATCTCAGCTTTTAACCTTTAAGCACTAGTGGTGGTGGTTGTCATTAAAGTTTGGGTGAGATGATATCAAATATGCATGCTTAATTTTGTTTTGCACATTGTGGTATAATCATTATAGCATGAGAACAAGCACAGTAATCTTTCACATTCTTCAAAGGATTTTTTCTTAATAGTGTGTTTTTGAAAGTAAGTTTTTTTCAACCTCTAATTAAAAATAAAATTACTTGATATTCATTGAAAAATTTCCCGCTCTATTTTTCAAATTATATTTGTTTTTTTCGTAAATTCTTATCACTAAATTATAAAATTCCAATAAACTGTGTTATCATTTAGTTTTGATTTTACTGTTTGTACATTTTACAGTGATTTCCAAGGTAATGATGAAGTATTACAGGGAACCAGAGGACAGCCTGTTGGAGCAGATATAGAAACTAATGAAAAGGTAAACAAATGAAAAAAGTTTACATGAAATTTACTGTAAAGATTTAAGCTTAAATAAAAATTTGAATGCAAACAGTATAAAAAAAAAATCAGCTTTAATGCTTTAATGTATTTGTATACATATGCATAGTTTGACACTTTCTTTGTATGTTTTGTACTCTGATTATGTAATGAGCTAAACAACCTTTGCTTTGTCACCCCATAGAACAGCTAAAGCTGCACATGGGCACTTTTTTGTACCTGGCAGAAAAGCTGTAAAAACTTTGAGTCACTTGACAGCCAAATTATAGCAACATATTTGGATAACTTTTGTCATATTGGCCATCTTCGTCATCTACAATGTTTGTTTATCAAAAAATCCTGGAAAAAAGGCTTGATAGAATTTCAAAAAACTTGCACAGGTTATTCTGCTGGTCATGAAGTTGTGCACTTCATATTTTGATATTTTTGTTTCTCAAAACATGGAACTTTCTATATCTTCTTATATTATTTGGACAGCCTTGAAAGACTAACACATTTAGTTAGAAATTCTGAGCATGTTTGCTTTGAGTGTAAAAGGTCTCTAAGTCACGTTGTATTATTACATTGACAAGTACTGCATAAAGCAAAATTTGGTTACATCCAAAGTGTTGAGTATGATTTATTATTAATTTTGTTGTAAAACTAACTTTGCTATTATATAAAGGATATCTTAATGAATCTTAATGTTTTTTTTAAAAACATAACTTAAACCAGTATATAATGTGCAGTATGGTAAAAAAAAGGCTCTAAAATCTTCAAATCACTTAAAATAGATTTGTATTTTTATTTCAGGGCCTTGAATCGACTGTTGCTATGAGACAAAGAATCTTTAAGGTTGTATTTGTTGGAGATTCTGGCGTTGGGAAGAGTAGTTTTATACATAGATTCTGTAATGATAACTTCAATCCTACATTTAGTGCTACAATAGGTAGGTTATATAGTTTTATTCACAAGTGTCAATGGGATTTTCAATTTCAGCTTTTGATATCAAAATTGGATACAAATTGTAAATACAAAAATTTAAGACATAAAAAATCGTTAAACATTATTTGTGTATTTTTTCATATAGCATTTCTTGCATGTTATTTTCCATTTTTTTTTCAAAGATAAAAGGTTGATACCAAAGTTCAAAAGGGTTGTTTAAAGTTTCAGCATTTTCAGACTTCATTCTATTTGAGGTAATTGTCTTAAATTTCATGTCATTTGTAGTTATAAACCAGAAATATGGAATTTGTGTATAGCATTACAATGGCTTATTAACGACTTTTATCATTTTCTAGGTGTTGATTTTCAAGTAAAATCTTTAAACCTTGGTGGACAGTCTATTGTCCTACAACTGTGGGATACTGCTGGGCAAGAAAGGTGAGGAATATTTCAATTACTTTTAAATCTTATAAAAAAATGAAAGTTAAAGAAAATTGAATACATACAACAAAACTACACACTAAAACTGAAGAATAAGCCAGACACAGGCACCCTCACAGAAGGTTACTCTGTTCCTTCTCAAGTGGTGCCTTTATTGTCATCAATGCATTGTTGAAACTTTGGGTGAACAAATATCTATTGGATAAGAAAGCAATGAGACTAACACAGCAATTTACAAATCAACTGAAAATATAATTTACTGATGGATTACCAATTTTTCTTGCAACATTGGACAATTACCCAACCATTACCAATAAGACAGAAGCTCAATACTAATTGGAAATCATTTCAACAAAGGCGTCAAAAAAGTTTCAGCAAGGCAAAATTTGTAACAGGCTCCTTTCTTTTTATCTTTGTGCAATAATTTAGCATCTAAAAAATTTGTCCATATCTTACAAAACAAATTTGAATATTAACCATGAAATATATTGTTTTAGATTTCGAAGTATAACCAAGCAGTATTTCCGTAAAGCAGATGGGGTTGTTATCATGTATGATGTTAACTCAGAAGCTACATATACTAATGTCAGAAATTGGATGGAAAGTGTACAGGTTTGTTGAGATTTTACATATATCAAGATTAATTACAGTAACCAGGGGTAGGGGGAATTAAGGAGATAAAAGGTTAAGGTTTTTTATTTTTTGTTTGCACTCAACCTTAGATTAGAAAAGAAAGGATTCTCTCTGACCTTTGTGTTTATTCATATTAATAGCAGGTTTATCAGTTAAAATATCTTTATAGAGTTTACTTATTTCAAGATGTTACAAAATATATTTAGGAAGAAGTCACTCTATTTAATTTAAATTATTGTAATTAATTTTTTGTAGGAAGGAGTTGAGGAAGGGACAGTTGTCTTATTGGTAGGAAATAAAACAGACATAGCAGAAACAGAAGCTGACCGTGCTGTAAAGACAAAAGATGGCAATAAATTATCTGTTGTAAGTTAATCTTAAATTGATATAGGAAATTATTTCTAACATAACAATTTACTGGTGGTTCAACCTTTGACTGACCTTCATTAAATCCACAATTTTAGAAACCTTGGTGGCTGAGTGGTATCACTAGCCTCTCAACACTGTGGTTGTGACTTTGAATCCACCCGCAGGATAGGGCCCCTCTACTCCAATCGTAATTGACTAGGATAGTTTTCCTATGGAAGGTCAGTTGTTCTCTCTGGGCACTCCTGCTTCCTTTAATTATAAAAATGACCACCATGAAATAGCACAATAGCGTTGAAAGTGGTGTGAAACACCAATTAGTCAATCAATCAAAAATTTGATATTCCTGCTGTAAAGAACAGTTGCGTCCCTTTATTAAGTTATGGTAAGTTATAGGAATTTTAGGAATGTTTTATTACCATAATGTTTGATTATTGCAGGAGTATGATGGTATCTTCTTTGAAACCAGTGCTAAGATGGGAAACAATGTTAAAGAAAGTATGGAAGCTATGGCCAGGTAAGGATTGATTAAGAGCTATGTATTGCAAAAGAATATAAGTCAGGGTCAGACCTTAATACTTATTCTTACCTTTTTAAACAGAATTTTACCAGATCAAAAAAATGCTTTGGTCACATCATTGTCGCATAAAGCCATTTATAAAATTCTATAGTCATTTTAAAGATAGACCTCTCTAAATTAAAGCTTTTTGGGTTGAAAACAAAATATCATATATATACATTTATGATAATGAAAATATGCATAATAAATCACTTCTCACTTAAATATTCCTAATTTCTGATCTTAGTAAGGGTCCATACGTGACCGTACTCAGAAATTATTAGGATATTTGATATTATTGCAAAAAATGTGACAGTATTATAATCACAATTATTTAAACTCGCATTTTGGAATTTTTATATAAATTGAACAGGATTTTACTCTAAATGGCAAAAATTAAAATAACATTTAGTCTAAAACGACAAAATTGCAAAAATGATGCATGCAATAGTTTCTGAATTTATCCTCCCCTTGCAACATCAATCAAATTTTGCCAAGAGATCGAAATCGTTAATGTGTTAAACCAGCAGATATAATTTTGATGCTAAGAATAGAAGAAACATAAATTGGTGACAAGGTACTCTGTCAAAAAATATACCCCCTCCAGAAAAAAAATCTCCAAACAACATCAAACAAACCAAAACAACAAAAGACAAGCAAAGAAAAAACCACAAACTGTGGAGTTATGAACAAATTTATACCAATGAAGATTTTATGTAATATATATTTTCGTATGAAATTTCAGCATTCTAAAAGAGAAGGAGGATAAAGAAATTGAAAAGGCATTACATCTAGATGATAGCGCTACAAAAAAGAAATTTTGTTGTGGATAGCATTCTATCTGTACATGGTACTGAAGAAAGATCTAAATAATTCCACTTATCAGGGTTCGCTTGTATCGCTGTAAATCATGCTTCCTAGCAAGTTATGGATGAAGATTTTACAGAATTAACGAGAATAGACTTCAAGGTTAAAAATGAGAAGTGTATTGATCTGATGTATTTAAATAAGAATGGGTTAGGGAAACTTATCCATGTTATTTTATGCAATTTGATATTTTTACTATTTTAAGAACTTAATGTATGCTTCCTTTTTAAAATACTTACATCAGCATAAAGTTGTTTCCAGTATAGATTTTATCATCAAGAATCTGCATAAATATTTGCTGCTGTACATAAGAACAGATCAGATATTTTATTAAAAAATGTACAGAGAAGTGATTTTGTATCCCAGTTATACACTGAAAGCATTCCAGTTTGTTACGATCTCTTAGAGACATGTGTGATTTGTTGATTTTAATGAGTTTAATGGTTGTTAAATTGTAAATATAATTCTATCTTTGTACATTTTATTTTTTGATTAGATTGATTTTGTATTTATCAGAGTCCCCATATCATTTATGTACTAAAATTATTGTAGGCCAAATGAATAAAGATTTGTTTCTTGCATTTCATATTGCATGCATATGTTACAGTTGTTGATTGTATTCAATATTTTATTTATTTGGCCTTAAAATATATATATATATTTTTCAGTTGCTCTTAATTTATTGTTTTTTTATTTTATTGACATTTTTACTTGCATATTTATTTCTGTATAGTTTTATGGAGGAAAAAAGATGTAAAAAGTAATAAGAATTATCATTTGTATTTAAGAAAAGTTTAGGTTTTAAAATCCTTAGGATGAATGAATTTACATACATAAATGTAATTTTAACCCAGAAACATCTACTGACATTCATGATTTTAAATCACTCGTATAAATTATACATTTTATATTTCATTAGTTGTGTATTTATCAGTACACAGGACATTTTAGAATGTAGTTGTAGTTTCCACTACATAAATGAGACGGATAGCTTTTATAAACTTTAGCCAACAAAATGGAATTATAGAATAAAAAATGTATAATATATGATTGATCTCATTTAATTTCAATAACTTTAGGAGAAACTATTATTACTTTAATACTTACTCACTTTTGCTCACTTTATAGTGGCGGATCCAGGGGCAGGGTTCTGAGGGGTAGGAACCACCCTTTTTTTAACGATCAATGCATTTGAATTAGGACATATGGTTATAACCCCCTTTTTAAAAATGTCTGGATTCACTCCTGTTTTATATGCAACAGATAGCGTGTTGTTGATTATCAAAGATTCAGTTGTAAATAGTAAATTGTTTTATATTTCGAATTTAAGTTATCATTTTTATAAAGAATTATTCATTATAGGAAAAGTCCAGCTTTCTTATACATGTTATATATTATACTGAATTTTGGGTTCTTTAAGGATATATATGTAGACAATGAATTCTTGAGAAATATTACATAGTTTTTGAAAAGGCTGATAGAAATCCAGGTAGTTGTTAGACTGCATGTGCAATATATTTTTTACTCACTTTTTCTTCTTATTTGTAATATCATATTATATATGAGGTTGGAAATAAATTTTCAAGATTATCTTTTGTTTATTTATTTGTTTGCTCCTGAATAAGTAAACAATTCAGAATTGAAATGCAGACCAAGGCAAGATAGATATCCACCTTTAACCTTTCTCTAGAAATATGTTAACATTGTTTAAAAGTTATCATCACAGATAGCTATTTATCTTGAGTAGCTTGATAGACGCCTATGAAAATATAACTCTACTTTCCAAGGAAGAATGCAGGTCTTGTCTATCTATGTGATGGCCATATGTTTTGAACTAATTGACATTGATAACCACATCAGTGGTCTTGTGGTAGTGTGTACTGGAGGATCAGATGTTGTGTGTTGACACCAAAGACTTTTAAATTGGTATTTGCTGCTTCTCTGCTAAGAACACCCCATTAAGGAGTGAGAGCATAGACTGGTCAGATTGGATTCACAATAATGTGTCTGTGTAAGGTTTCCTGCACACAGTTACCTTGTTAACATATGTTATTATTCAGCATTTCGATCAAGTACAAATATTCATATCACAATAACATTTTCAGGTCCTGAATATGCAAATCAATTTGCTGCTGGATGTTAAGCAGCCATCACATTGACCTTGAAATTACATAAATTTTATAAATGTACTAGTAGTTTCAATTATCCTGATTAAGCTGAATGTCCTGTGTAACTTTAAAAACTACCATTTATACATAAAATTTTGTAAAAATCATAAACCATAAAAATTAGGTCAAGGTCTGATGACATCGTCTAGACAGACATGCAAACCTTACAATCACTCCAAACACCAAATATAATTGATCTACTGTGAATTCTTTAATTTTCGTTGGATAACTATTTTCCTGGATTTTGTGGTTACAGATGAACCACGAAATTAAATGTTCAATGAAGGACAAATTTTCTATAGGCTTGTATGTAGACTTCATCAAAACCACGAAATTAAATATCCACGAAGATGAAAATTGGTACCCATGAAAATAAATGGATCCAGTGTTGCTTACAGTACTTGAAAAACAGACTGAAACACAAAAACTTAACATTAACAAATGAACCATGAAAATGAAGTCAAGGTCAGAGTCTGCCAGACTGACATGTACCCTTCGCAATTATTTCATACACCATATATAGTTGACCTACTGCTTATAGTATCTGAGGGACAGACCTGATTTTGTAACTTTAACCTTTACCACTGATCCATGAATTGACGTTAACGTCAGGTGAACCCTGTCTGACAGACATGCAACTGTTGAAAGGAACCCATATACTAAATATAGTTATCCTATTACTCATAATAAATGAGAAATTCACATGATAAAAACTATCTTTTTATCAATCAGTCGCAGAACCATGTAAATGAGAACAAGGATAAAGTGCCTATTTTTTTAGCCTTTTAAAGCTTGCTGTTTGGTGTGATCCAAGGCTCTATGTAGAAGACTGTACTTTGACCTATAACGATTTATTTCCAAATTGTGACTTGGATGGAGAATTGTCTCATTGGCATTCATACCACATCTCCTTATATCTATATATAACTGACAGAAACTTGGTAACATAAGGTATTTCAGTCCTGAATACAAGATACGGAGTATCCACGTCTTCTACTTTCTGAAGTATAAAGCTTTAATAAATTAATACCTGTCTCGCATACTGCCACTTTTGTCGCATGCAATCAAGACAATTATAAACACATTATTTTTACCAGGAAATATTTAATTATATTAACTGATGATGTGCATGAATGATACAGGAACACATTGGTAAATGTTAGTAATGAGATGTTACAGTAATATCAATAAACAAGATGTTACAGTATTATCAATACACAGCACCAAATATAGAGCACATAACAGATCATTATTCAGGGTTTTAATGTACTTTGTATCATACCATTAAATCGACTGACAGGAAAAAATCTTGTATACTAAAGAGTTTGAACAAGGAAGGTCTAACCAGCTTCATGGTAGTAATATTTTACAATAAAATTAACATGCATTAATTACCGCATAGATTCTTTGAAAACCAGATTGTGTAACAATTCATAACATTGATTGATTGATAAATAATTATAGAATAACTAATGGAAGAATTCAAACAAAACGAGTGACAGAACAACACATTAATTCACGATGCATGTAGTGCATGAGTTAATTATCAGTATTGTTCAGTCACAAGTTTAACAATTGTGTAACAATTCAAAACATTGATTAATTGATAAATAACAAAATTATCACAGAAATCTTGAATATATTTAAAGCAATAGTAGTGTTTATCATTTGATTTTACATTTCTGTATCATCCTAAGAAGTTGTCCTGCTTGGTGTAATGCTCTAGTATCTGACGCTCCACCGATACATTCTCCATTCACAAAAACTCTAGGTACCTGTAATACATATAATGCTTTTTTACAAATTTAAAATACTATCATTTCCATCACAATGGGTGCACATGTGGAGCAGGATATGCAAATTACCCTTAGCCTTACATAACACCAGATATTGTGTCTGGTTTTTAGTTGAGTTTGTGTTACAGTCTTGTTTTTTGTAATGTTATGCAGATTGTTGTTTGACTTTTTTTCTTTTTTTCTTCTTCAATATTTTCTCAACTGTATGACTGTCTGTCTTAACTTATTAGTTTTCATTCTCTCTTTACTATCACCAGTCTGCACCAAAAACTTTTTCAACTCCTAGTCCGAAGACCAATATTCTGACATTTTTCTTATTAATCCAAACAAAGTTTTGCAAAAACTTACTAGTCCGAAAGAAATTTTACTAGTCTGGGGCATCGGACTAGTGGCTAACCGTGCAGACTGTATCACATCCTCTTTTTTTATTAAAAGCTTTTACTGAATTAGAAAATACCAATATCTTTTAACAGTATTTGGCGTGAATATTTTAAGGACCAGACTAAATTGACTTTCACCTGTTGTTTTAAATACAAAAAATCAATAAAAACATACAAAGTAAATTATCACAAGACGAATTGATTTCAGAAATACTTTAAGTTTGAAAATCTTAAATTATCTCCAAAACTAAATACCCTTTATAAGAATAATAAAGAACACTTTCCAAAAAAAAATATCAGAGTCTTTCACAGAGTCCTGACACTGTGTACTAAATACTGCTTTTGTACTATATAGCTACCAGTAATTAAATTGAATTTACTTATTTTAATAGCTACATTGCACTAAGTGTCTTAAGTTTTTTTTAACATTGTTGGTACTGTTTTTTTTATATATTCTATTCAAGATGTACTTACTGTATTTTGTTTTGTGATGTCAGCTAGAACCTCTTGAACTTTGTGACCAGATTCCATCTTATTGATTTCTATAGCTTTATAAGGAACACCGATCTCATTAAATAGTTTCTTAGTATTTGTACAGTGTATACAAGATGTCTTTGAGAACACTGTTACACAATTATTATGTACATTGTCAAAGATGAACTTATGTTCCTCTGTATCAAATGTTGGAGGTTTGTTTTGGGACGGTGACGATGACTGCTGCGATCCCATCTCGTCTCTTAGAAGCAAGATTGATCAAACTGAAAATTAAATATGAAAAAAATGTTAAAACTTTTTGAACACAAAATGAGCTTCATTGAAGCTGTTTTCCCCACAATAAATATTTTTAAAAATCTGGAAAGCTAACATCAGATCATTTGAATAAAACTTCAAGATATGCATGGTGTTCGAGCAATTAATTGTAAGTTTGCGTCCAGCTCATGACAAAGTTTTAAGTTCTTCTTTGCAATCAATCAGATTATTTTTTTCAAAATCTTAACACTATAAGGTATGGACAAAATTTGCATTTAGAATAATTTTTTTCATCAAATTGATGATCAGAATATTTTTTTTTTGGAAAAAAAACATAACCATTTTCAGGCAACTCAACATTCATAACTGACAATCAACTTTTGTAATTCGCAAATTAACTTGAGTTACTTGCAACTTGACTTTTGTAACTCATGACTCAACTTTCATCACCTTTGTTACTTACAAATCAATACTCGATAACAAGTGAATCTCTTTTTATATACTTCAATCTTCAGTTGATAGTTTTTAGTGGGGTTTGTGTTGCTTAGACTTTAGTTTTCTATGTTGTGTCTAGTGTACTATTATTTGTCTGTTTGTCTTTTTCTTTTATAGCCATGGCATAAATTTTGTCAGTTTATTTTCGATCTATGAGTTTGAATGTATCTCTGGTATCTTTCGCCCCTTTTGATAGGATCCTAGATTACTGTGTCAGGGAACCATCATGTAACCTTGTCTAGCAAAGATATATTTTTGGAAAAAAATTGCTGCTGTTGGTACATTGTACAAAGCATTTTTTCATATTTTTTTAAAAATATTGTATATTTATCAATCTATGTCTTGTTTATGGCAAGCCATTTTACTATTTATTCAAATTTCAAGATATCTCCTATAATTATATAAGATATCTGATAAATTATATGAGATAACTTATAAACTATATAAGATATATCTTATAAACTGTTTCTGACTTTGAGCATGTATATTTTACAGTTAAAGTGTCAGGGTTTGACATTATTTTTATGCTGAATTCTCTCCATTTATTGTCTATGGTATATTAAAATCATTGGATGGATCTTAACAGCAGAAGACCAATAACGAGAAATTCAAAATCCTACAGTATAAGGCGTTACTAAACATTTCAATAGTCCTAGGCCATGATTTTATAGAGGGTCCATTCGGAAGCTCAGACGCTACTGGGTTTTAACAATTAAGCATCAAGTTACGAAGAAGCCAAAATAATAAATATCTCTGTATTTTAGATTAGGTTCTGGTTTCTTTGAATGACACACATATGCATGATACAAGACAAACAAACACTGAAGTCTAAAGTTCATTCGTTCTAAATATTGTAGGCTTTAATGTGGAATACATGATTGAATATGGAAAATTAATGATTGTACAACAGTACTAAATTACATTGTCTAGTTCAGATAGGTGGTATATGATGGTACATGAATAAATATGGTGCTGGAACTTGATGGCAAAATGTAGGTTCCATGATGTCACTTACAAATGTAGTTACTCACTAATGAATATTGAAACAATATGATACTACCAACGGCTATCTAGATTGGGAAGTAAAAATGCTATACCAAATATACATGTTACTAGTATAAATGTACATTAAGCAAAACCTATAATAAACACTGAGACACTGCCAGACTCTCATTTTCAATGAATGGTTAGGGTAGAGTGGAAACAGTAGAACCATTTTACGCTGATTTCTCATAGCGTAATAGTCAATTATTTCATTATCATAATCGAGTTAATGTCTCTGTGATTCCAAATTTTTTTAAAAAGAAATTAGATTATGTGTTTATTTCATGAATATGATAAAATGCCATATTCAATAGCAGATGACGATATTTTTTTATTCTTTATTTTTTTTAAAAGGGGGGCGTACGCCCATTACGCCATAACCTGGACCCGCCCCTGAGAATAAAATAGAATACATCAGTAAAAAGAAATAGGGAAGGTCCTAGAACATGTTACATAATAACATATATATAATTTGTAAACTTATGTCATAGATAGATTAGACCGTTGGTTTTCAACTAGTAATTTTTGGGGCCCTTTATAGCTTGCTGTTCGGTGTGACCTTAAATGGTTTACTTTTATAAAATGTTATTTGGATGGAGAGTTATCTCAAACCAAATCTTCCTATATCTATCATTGTCTATGGCTGATATATCTATACAACATTTTAGTGTTTCTCTCTTTTTTTCCAGTTGTTTGTTAGAAAAAAGAAACATTCCTCTGCATTTCTTATGATTCTTTGAAACAAATATTACATTTCTCATAAACTCAAAACATTTTAACCTTAAATTTAGATATCTTCTTGTCTGTTTTATATTGACCTTTGCTGGTACTTGGACACTTTATTTCAAAAGACGGACTAGACTTGACAAATATTCCGGTATGTTTTTACTTTAATAAATTAAAATATGTAAGACTTTAACCTCCCATGGTTCAGCAAAATGTATAAGATAAATCTATGTTGGTATAATTTTGTCTTTCTTTTACTACAACCTCCTATGGTAACTAATTTCAGATAAAATTATTAATAGCCTTGTTCCATCCAGTAGCTGCAATTTAGTGTACCCTAAGAAAATTGCAAACGTAAACAACCAACATGGAAGTCAGCTGATTTCCTGTGCCAAAGTTTTATAAGAATTTAATTACATTTATATATTGTACAAGAAATATTGTCACTCAAAAATGTGGACGAAACCTGATGAAGTGTTACTAACAAATGCTCTTTGGTACGAAATACTCATGAACTTCTAAAATATAAAATTTATTTTTCCACTTCCAGGTAGCATGACACATATATCTCTACATTGTTGTACATGTAGGTTATCTTTGGATCTTCTTTCTTGACAATCAACCATATAGTGCTTTGCCAGTAGTCATTATGTTAATTTAATGTTCTATAGCTCGAATCCTCAATATTCAATGTTCGAAACAATATTTCAGGTTATTTCATCATATAGAATGAGATAGCTCAGCTGAGATAGATACAAATGTACTGTGTCTTCACCTGTTCACTTGTACATCTACATCAACATGGTACGCTACCATCAGCACATTGATGACTATAGGTCGGCGCATCGCAAATAGACACTTAATAAAATATAATAACTAATGAGTGCAATATAATTCAAAATATTTTTGTGCAAAAACAAAACAAAAAATTATCACATTTACATCTTATCAAACAGGTTGGATATCTAAATATACTGACTCTGGATCAGTATTTTAAACTGATCCAGGGATTTAACACTGATGACGTTTTGTGGAAGTGAGTTCCACAGTACAACTGTGAATGGAAAAAATCTGTACATGTACTTTAAGTAATCTATTCTTGTGCTAAATGTTTGGTATTGTAATGAATTAGTGAATCTGGTGTTTTTGACTGGCTGTGGTAAAAGGTAAAGGTTAAGGTCTACTGCAATGAGATGGTGTGAGATTTTGTACAGCATAGTTCATACCTGCCAACTTTTCAAAATGCCCATGGGGGTTTTGCGAGCAAGATGGCTCTTGTAGTTCTATAAAACCTTCAAGGGGTCCTTCAAATGTATTTTAATGTTGTTTTTTGGCTTCTTCATACATTTAAAAGCCTATAGGAATTATACAACTACTGTTTTGTTTAAAATTGTAGACAAAAATGTTTCTCACAAAATTTCCATTTTAGAGCTTCCATGGGGGAAATCCCCCGCAAATAGTGACAGTTGGCAGGTATGATAGTTACTCTGATGTTTCTGTGAGTTTCAAGTGACTTTCATTGAAGGTGGTCAATCATGGAAGTGACACTACTGGTGTTGTGGTACCTTTTGGTGACATAGCATGCTGCCCTTCTTTGGACTTTTTCAATGTTGTTTTTTTTTTTTTTTTGTGTGTGAGGTGACCAAACTGAAAAGCAGTATTCTAAATTCAAACGTACCATGGATTTGTATGCTAAACTTTTTGTTTCTTCCTGGTTTATTTATTTGTAAATTCACACTTAGCCCTAAATAAAGGGGTGGATCTCCCCACTCCTTTCAGGTTGCACCACTTTACTCCCAATCTTAAATTTGAAGGTTTCCCTTTCCATTGCCAAAATGTCCACTCCATATTTAGTTTAACATGTTTAACCTGAGCTCAACTAAAGCAAAGAAGTCATGTTCCCATCTGTAACTGACAGTCCATCAAAAGTGACATGAATTGGCCCTGATATCGATGTTCACAACAATTGCTTGCGTCATCACTACCACATCAGCAATTTAAAATGTTAATCCATTTTATGAAACAGCAATTTTTCATTTGTGAACTATAGCATATTTAAGGTGGTACCCAACACCTTGGCTTATATTAGATTGGCTCGTTTGATTTTAATAAAATTTTGACAAAATGTTTTTTTTAACATTTGACAAAAATATAGATTTTAACCAACCACTTTACCAGAAAAATTTCATTGGTTATATATCAGTTTGACAAACACTAATTTTGATCATTGAGAAGCTTAATATTTCCTTAACAATATACAACATGATTAAAACAATTGCGGATTTGTACAGAGTTATCTCCCTGTGGTGTTAAAGTCATATGAAATCTTAAATTAAAAAAAAAAAATGATGCATATGATTTTTAATATCAAAATGGATAGTTTTTATTATCAAACTTATGTAAATATACTTTTTTCTGAAGAAAATTCTTTGATTTGTCCACATTTAGAAGAAATTTTTTTTTTTTTTAATTGCTTGTTTCCAGGAAGCAATTTGTCGACATATTTTCCTTATGAAAAGTGACCTTAGGGTGACCCTTCTCGTAAAAATCTGGTGATCGCAATATGCATGGATATGTCACTGAAATAAACTATAATCTGATTGTACATGTTAAACACTTTCTTAATATCCATGCTTTTTTGTTGATTATTTACTATAAGGTTACAATCGGAGTCAAAATACAGCATTTAATGAGCTGCCATATTTGTTAAATCATAAACAGACAGAGAGAGAAAAAAAGTGATGATTACAATATATTTGCTGAAAAATGATAAAATTGTGCACAGAAGACGAAGTTTATAATATACATGCATTGGTGATAAACATTATGTTTCACCAGTCACTCGTTTCATATGACTTTAAGTACCACCTTAAGAAATACTAAAACATAAATTTTTTTTTTTTAGAAAAGAGGTGAAAGCAATGACTTTTAAGATTTGTTTTATGTTATGTTAAACAGACAAATTTTTTATAGAGCACTGCAGCCCAAAGTATGTCAAGAGCATACATCAAAACATTCTAATTTTCAGCAAAATTAGTTTCTTACAACATGTACAATGTTACTTCATAAGAATGTGGTGAAAATTGCCTTTAGTTAAAATTTAACCAACTTATGGTTAATTCTTTGGTTGCATAAATCACTGATCATTATCTAAAATGAACAATTTGTTCTAGTTGAGAAACCTAGTAAATTGCTTTATGAGAAGATCAAACTCAATTGAATAAAAAAAATATCCAATGCATGGGCAATTTCTGTTTGATTTTGGGCTCTTGTCTGAAAATACACTTCCTTAATTTTTGTTGGAAGTAACAATGATTATTTCTTATTGATACATTTAGAGGGTAAATTTATCCAGTGTCTTTTCAATTACTAATCCTTTTATTTATTCTAAGACTAATTAGGGGTGATTGTTTGTGATTTAATATTCTTTATATGTTTTGATAAACAATAAATTATTCAAATAATCATGATGGTTGCGTGATTATAAAACTGACAGGTAATACCTACCTGTTCATTGATTATAAAACTGACAGGTAATACCTACCTGTTCATTGATTATAAAACTGACAGGTAATACCTCCCTGTTCATTGATTATAAAACTGACAGGTAATACCTCCCTGTTCATTGATTATAAAACTGACAGGTAATACCTACCTGTTCATTGATTATAAAACTGACAGGTAATACCTCCCTGTTCATTGATTATAAAACTGACAGGTAATACCTCCCTGTTCATTGATTATAAAACATTACCTACCTGTTCATTGATTATAAAACTGACAGGTAATACCTACCTGTTCATTGATTATAAAACTGACAGGTAATACCTCCCTGTTCATTGATTATAAAACTGACAGGTAATACCTACCTGTTCATTGATTATAAAACTGACAGGTAATACCTACCTGTTCATTGATTATAAAACTGACAGGTAATACCTCCCTGTTCATTGATTATAAAACTGACAGGTAATACCTCCCTGTTCATTGATTATAAAACTGACAGGTAATACCTCTCTGTTCATTGATTATAAAACTGACAGGTAATACCTACCTGTTCATTGATTATAAAACTGACAGGTAATACCTACCTGCTCATTGATTGTAAAACTGACAGGTAATACCTACCTGTTCATTGATTATAAAACTGACAGGTTATACCTCCCTGTTCATTGATTATAAAACATTACCTACCTGTTCATTGATTATAAAACTGACAGGTAATACCTACCTGTTCATTGATCTCTTCAATTGTAAATGAAGCGTGACTGATTTATTTTAGTGTTTTCCAAATTTCTTTTCATTGAGAAAAAGAAAATCTACTTTGGTGTTGACATGAATATCAATAATGTGGTCATTTTTATAAATTTCCTGTTTACAAAATTTTGAATTTTTCAAAAAACTAAGGATTTTCTTATCCCAGGCATAGATTACCTTAGCCGTATTTGGCATAACTTTTTGGAATTTTGGATCCTCAATGCTCTTTAACTTTGTACTTGTTTGGCTTTATAAATATTTTGATATGAGCATCACTGATGAGTCTTATGTAGACGAAACGCGCGTTTGGCGTAGTAAATTATAATCTTGGTACCTTTGATAACTATTAGTAGACCACTATACACCCTCCTCATGTGGTTCTTTGCATCAATTCTCCTAATGGAACTTTGCGACTGGTTGATAAGTTCCATTTGGAACTTTTGGGCTGGTTTGTTAGTTCTGGTTTTGACTTATTTGCCAAAGATGAACTTTGTGGCTAGTTGATAAGTTCATTTTGACTTTTGTAATCAGTACCTTGATTACCCTTTGAAAGGTTCAAATATTATATGTTGTGCTTTTACTTGCATCAATTCCCCAAATGGAACATTCTGCCTGGTTGATAAGTTCATTTTGAACTTTTGAGCTAGTTTGCTAGTTCCGGTTTTGACTAATTTGGCAAAAAGGAACTTTCTAACTAGTTGATATGTTCCATTGGAACTTTTCAACTAGTCACTTTGTTCCGGTGGAAGAACAAAGTGACTAGTTAATGAGTTCCTCTGGAACTTTTCGACTAGTTAGTTCTCTCCGCCCGGAACTTTCCAACGTCGGAACAAAACTAGAAAAAACATTATGGATTAATACTTCATAACTGAAATAAAGAAATAGTTTTGTTTATGAAGAAAATGAATAAAAAGTCAAATAATTTATTCTATAAAATCATTTAAAACATCATTATAAGCATAAATTGTAAAATGTTAAGCACAATATATCATAATGATAACCCCATTTTTTTTAAATGTTAGGCACAATATATTAAAATGTTAAACACGATAATTTTCTCATCTGTTTCTATCACAATAATGCGACTCACTGTAACATACATATACATGTATATACAGAACATTATTAATTTAAAATTTCAGGGTGACAGAGCGAGCCAATCCATTCTTCATCCTTCAGAGGAGGAAGGGATATGGAGGAGGTGGTTTAACAGGACTATTGGTGGGAACCATAGATACTGTATTAGACAATAAGGTATGATAACACAGCTCAGTTGTTAAGCACATTTTAGGAAATCGGAATGTATAAATCATAGAAGATTAAAATTTATATAAGGGTGCAATTGTTTTCAAATGGCGTTGGAACCTACATTTGAAGCAGATTCGGGAAAAACCTATCCATTTATGTTTATCCGCACATTTTGTAAACTGTACTTCACACAACTAGTATATGTTGTTATATCATGGACTCATGGTAAACAAAACACTCTTGAAATCAAACCGGATGTTGAAGATAATCCTTATATACCATTAACACAATTCCTCTTTGAGAAAGCTGCAATGTATATGTTACAAATACATGTACAAGAAATATGGATTACAACCTGATATCCAATAATGAGGTCTCGAATGAAACTTTAACATACAGAGAAACATTTCATTTTGAAACAGATATGTGTATTTTGTAATTATTTATGTTTATATTAAGGTTTAGAAGTAAAAGCACTATGATTATATATTTATTCAATAAACTTAAATTTCAGACACCACCATATAGAATATTACACCAAACAACTGAATCAGAAGTCAGTTTCTGTAAGTAATGCTTTTTGCAATACACAGATGTAAACAAATGTAAGGAATAAAATCCTCGATCCATACACCATCTCATCACCATTTCTGAGATAAATTGAAGTTGAAATAAAAACAAAAATATAAAAATAATTCATTGGTGCCACAAGACTATAATTTCCAATTTCATGTTTGAACACATTATATTTAACACAGGTTTTTATGATCAAAGATGGATTGAAATAAAAGTTTATTGTAAAGTGGAAAGTTTCATTGCAGGTTTTAGTTTTTGCTCATTATGCTATACAATAGAATTATAAGATTAAATATTGGAAAAACCAAATTCATTTTAGTAAAATATCGATATGAAAAAGTAATTACATGCATTAAATGCCATCTTAGTAGTTCTAAGCATTTCTCAACTGACATAGTCATTGTCAAGATAATATTTCTACTGTTAGAATTAACCAACAATGTAAACCAATAAAGCATCTAAATGTTAAGTTCATATGATTGTATCAGAATAACAATGGAAGATATCAATACGGCAGCTGTCATGAGAATGTTTATCATTTTAATAGTGAATCAATATGATTTTTTAATCAATTTTGTATACTTATTCTTTAAAAACACATGTTGTTGTCATAGCTGAATCATTTATAATAGCTTTGCAACCTCCACTATGCTTGCTTTTATTTGATTTTTATGCCCCACCTACAATAGTAGAGGGGCATTATGTTTTCTGGTCTGTGGCTCCGTTCGTCCGTCCGTCCGTCCGTCTGTGAGTCCGTTCGTCCGTCCAGGTTAAAGTTTTTGGTCAAGGTAGTTTTTGATGAAGCTGAAGTCCAATCAACTTGAAACTTAGTACACTTGTTGCTTATGATATGATCTTTCTAATTTTAATGCCAAATTAGATAATTACCTAATTTCACGGTCCATGGAACATGGAAAAGGATAGTGCGAGTGGGGCATCCGTGTACTTTGGACACATTCTTGTTAGTCAACAATTTATGTCAAACTTTCACCAGAACATTTGTATTTTTAGCGGTTGCAGTTGCAAATAACAAAAGGGATATATTAAAAGATTGGGAATGGCTAGAGCAGAATTTGATGGAAATTCTTGGTAATTTAGAAAAACAATTGCAGATATCTTTCATATCAAACCTATTATGTATTAATTACTATACATGAATAGTAAAAGATGAATCAAAACCCAATGTAAAACAAAAACACTATATCAATTTTGAATTTTCTTGACTACTGTAAACCAACTTATTTTCGCGAGGGATTTGTGAATTTCTTTGTGACTTTCGTGACAAGAAAAATTAAATCACAATTATGTAAAACTTGAAATTTCCTTATTAAACTTCAAGTAAATAAAAAATTCAGTGTATTAAGCAGCTGCGAAGTCGTCTAGAAAGGGTAAAAACATGAAATAAAGTATCTTTATGCCTTATTTAGCTCTAAAGTTCAGAATGATGAAAAACCTCATTAATTGTAAAAATAAGAAGATGTGGTATGATTGCCATTGAGACAACTCTCCAGGAGAGACAAATAACATTTTATATGTTAACAAATAAAGGTCACCTTGTGGCCTTCAACAAAGATCAAAACCTTACGGCATAGTCAGCTATAAAATGCCAAATGTTAAACAATTCAAACTAACTGCCTGATTTATGTATAAAAACAGAAAACAGAAATAGAAAAGAACGGCAACCACTTAGTTACTGGCTCCTGACTTGGGACAGGCACATACATACAGAATGTGGTAGGGTTAAACTAGTTTGCTGTCACCAAACCCTCTCCTGACCTGGGACAGAAGTGTAACAGTATAAAATAAGAACACACTATGAAAATCAGTTAAAAAGACTTCATAACTCATTAGATTGATACAAAGCATAAAAAAATTAAATAAAAAATGGATATTGAAGGGTTTTAATACATCCTCACAATGAAAAAGACACTAAGTACACATCTGAGAGTACTCCCAGTTACTGACAGATAGTTGAAAGCCAATAACAAGTAACACAAACTCACAAAGCATTGACAAAAAAATAATAAGGTCTTTTAAAAAAAAATGTTTTCATGTTTTCTACACTGTATCAGAGTAATAGAGGTACATTAATACTTATTATACTTATTTTACAGGTGCATTTGAAAATGAAGATGATGCAACAGAATTTGTGAAATGTAAAATAGAAAGTCTTCGAGCTAATGAAGTTAAAGTTTCTGATCAAGGTACATACATATATAGTCATAGAAAGATTTGTGGTTAATGAGCATGAAACTATATCCCATCATATCCAGTTTAAAATATAACATTGAAACCCAAGTTTATTGTATTATCTTCAGCCATGAAGTAAGTCCCACACCATAAGTTATGTCAGAGAAAGCTTATGGGTTTATAACATAAAACTACTCAGAAACATGCATTAAGTCATCCTATAGCAAGAACATCCCAATATGAATTATTACATTGATTTACAGATTTGCACAAATCAGTTTAACATTAAAAATTATTTGGGATTATCAATCTTATTTCAAAATCTGATTTCTCATTTGTAATGAGGATTATAAAAAGTTGATGAGAAGTTTATCTATGAAATTTTTAAGCCTCCAGTCTGTACCTACCCCTAAACACGAAAGCGTATTTTGTTGCAGTAAAACATGATATGCTCTTTATGATGTTTTACAAAATTTCTTGGTAAAAATTGAGAAAGGGCCCATGTATAGACTATTGACAGAAAAAAAAATATATGATTCACTAAAATATATTGATTTTTCTGCGGCAATGAGGACTATCTTCTCAAATATGAAAAAAAACCCTCTATCCATACATATTTGAACCATTCAAATAAAGAATGAAAACTGAAACACTTAAATCACTTTGACTGATTAGGATTGCATATACAATTAGACACAAAACCCTAAATAATGATGAAAATGTGTTGGTTTTATTTCAGATGAAGAAACAGTAAAGTTCAAAACAGCAACACAGAAGTTCATGAAATTGTTTAACATGCCCAAAGAGGAAAAACTAGTTAATTGTAAGATTAATGTTCATTCATTCTGCTTATTCTTAGCAGCACAAAGATACTTACAATAAACTTAGCAAAAGAGATGTACGCAGTACTGTATGTTTCAAATTCAAACCTGTTATCATACAGACAATATATCATTGACTAGAGTGAACATAGAATTACTCAAAAACATTTAGATATATGATAGCTCTAAAGACTTGGAAAGATTCATGAATATTATGAATTACAAGGTTGTAAACATTTACTAACACTTCGTGTGTTGTATTTGGTAAATTTTTGAAAAAATACTACAATAAATTAAAACTGTATCATGTGTATTTACCATGAATTTGCCAACTTGATTTCTACACTGTACTAGTTTGAAAATTTAAACATGCTGATGTATTAAAAAATTATTGATAACCAACAATTCACATTTCATTGACAGCATTTTGATTTCAGATTACTCCTGTAGTTATTGGAAAAGTAAAGTACCAAGACAGGGCTGGATGTACCTCAGTATTAATCATCTGTGTTTCTATTCCTTCTTGATGGGCAGGGAAGCCAAAGTTATCATTAGATGGACTGATATAACTGTAAGTTTAAACTATTTTCTGAAAGCCTCATGTAGTGGTTTTAACATAAAAGCAAATATTTATGTATAAATCTGTTAATGTGTAGTAGACCCCACCCCCAACACACTATATAAGAATACTTTTTGCATGCATCAAATTGACATGAAACTATAAATGACTCATGACCCATGTAAACATATCTCAACTTATCCTATCCTCTAAAGTACATGTTTTGTTTATGAATGGAATGTTTTGATTGTTAATGTTATAAGTGTTTTAAACAGTTCTTTCTGTATTTCACAGTTGTATTACATTTATTCCAGAAATTGGAAGTTGGCAACAATATGCTGTTCCCTGATAGTGTCAAAGTTACAACCAGAGAAGGGGAGGTAATTGAAAACAAAATTCCACACAATTTAAGATATGGAAGTCAAATTATTTAAAATTTATTTATGTATACATTCTTTGCTTTGAAATAAAGATATTAAAGAAATACTAGACCTAGGATTCTTAATTTTGATTTGCAAACACAAGTGTCAGTACTAGCTTAAACCGATATATTTTTTTGGATTACTATTCATTTTTAAAATGTTATTCAGATTAATTTGTAATACATTTATTGGTTTGGCTGGAGAAAATGCTTTTCAATCTCTATTACTTTATTTAAAAATTTAATTGTCCAATTTTAATTTTCCTATTAAAATTTTAAGTTTCTATCAATTCTAGTAATTAGTTTTATATTGCAATTTTCACTACCTGATTTTGTTTCACACAGTCTGTTTTGAATTGTTTTATTTCAGTTTTACTTCTCCATGTTATTACACAGCAGTGAATCATTCAGACTGATGGAACAGCTGGCTAACATGGCAATGAAACAGTATGTACAGTGTCTAAAAAAAGATTTGAATCTTTTATGATTTCAAATAGGTCATAAGTGTTTTGTTTTTGTTTTCAAATAAAATATCCTCAAAACAATATACAATTTTTTAGTCTTTTCTTAAGTAGAGATGTTTGCAAAAACTGGGGGAAAAAATAAGTTGAAATAAATGCTGAGGGATTATCACTTCCTAATTTAGAATATATAAAGTAGTTGACCATGGAACGAGATCATATTCAAATTTAGTTTGGAAAATAAGAATGGGAAAACAAATGAAAAGTTTTCATTGGCATCAATGTGAAAATAAATGGTGATAGAGTATTTTTGTTGACATCATAATACAGAAACCTTAAAATAAAATAAGCCTTAGTGACACATATCTTTTACACAGAAAACACACTACACATGTATATAGAAATAAAAACACTGAATTGGCAAATATTTTGAAATTCTGTGTATGTTTTTTGTAGACTAATGCTTGAAGGAGGATTCGAAGAAGATAAAACTATTGCAGATAGAACTAAGTAAGTTGTCCAAATATCTTATAATGGCTCTTTATCATTTAAATGCGTCTTTCAAAGTTGTTTATCAACATATCAGAAACAATTAATGATCTTAGCACCAATTCTTAAAACAGATGTTAAAAATGAGTGGTACAATGTATTTTCAAATTAAAGAAAAGCAGTTTTGAAAGGAAATTTATCTATGACACTGTACCACAATGGATTTTGATCTAATTTAGAATGGAAAAGAAGAACTAAAGATTTATGAGTTCAATTTCAAATGTCTCTTTATTTATAGAAGAAAGACCCCAAAGAAAATGTCTTCTATAAAGAGAGATCTGGATGCTAGAGCCAGGAGTGATGCCTTCAGGTCAGATATAATTTCATATCATGAACAAAAAGTAGCTTTTTTAAAAGATCTAAGGTCAGAAACCAAAACAGACATGTTGACTGGTTTAACTTGTCCTTAATCCTACCCTAGAGTGTGAGGGGAATATCAGATAAAAAAAAAGAAAACTAAGTATCACTTAAATATTAAGACTAATAATATCTTCTTCTCATGACCGGAACTTCTCCTTTTAAATGAAGTGTTTTTGTTGATTGATGAATCACTTTTGTCTGTTGTCATCATGTTTAAAAGTTTTATGATATAAAAGAAATTGTGAAAAATAAGCTCCGGTAAAATTTATGTAGACAATATGATTTTATTTTCAGGTCATTATTTAGATTGCCTTTATCTGCCAAACTAGATGGTGATGTCGACTGTATGATACAAACACCATATAACAAGCACTATGTATGGGGAAGATTGTACCTGTCATCAGGATATATCTGTTATGGCAGTAGGGTATGTATGGGGGGGGAAGGTAGTCAGAATATACCTGTTAAGATAGAATAAGGTAACAATTCAGAATAAAAAATACATGACCTATGTGGAAGTTATGATTAAATATTATAAGGTATAAACTAATTTAAGTAAGCATTGCTAAAAGACAAAACAGTTGAGTGTTGTTGTCCTTTGACACATGATATTCAAACAGAGATAAACTTTAAGTGTCACCTTTTAAAATCAAAATCATCCAAAGAATAGATATATTTTATAACAGGTACCAGATTTGGTGACTGTTGTATTACCTGTCAGGGAGATACAACTGGTAGAGAAGAATGACAACACATCAGGAAATGAGCTGGGAAATAATGCTCTCATTATAACTACAAAAGGAAAGGTATGGACTAGATAATATCACTTTACTTATAATTATACTAAAAGAATGGTATAAGCTGATTAAAGAAAAGATATGGGTAAACATAAGTGAGACAAGAACTTATCAAAACAAACAGACCATAAAATGTAAAATATGTGCACCAATTTTGACAAGTGCCATTCTTGAACTCTTCCAAGGTCAAGACGAGATAAAGATTTACATAAGTTTACCGGTAAACAAACATGTTCTAGTTGTCATTGATCTTTTAGATATTAAAGAATATTTAGAAATTATATTTGTGTTATATGAAGGGCATACAGAAAACCAGTTCACAGCAACATCTGGAACCAACATTTTATGTTTCATTAAAGCATTAAACTTCTGACTTTTTTCTATTTTAGAGCAACTACATATTTTCCCAGTTGCCACAAAGAAAAATGATTTTGGAGAAGATATCAGACTTTTTATCAAGTCAGCATATTCCACAAAGGTAAAGGAAAATGTCACTTTCTTTTTTATTGCAAAATTTGTCTGCTTGAAATCACACACCTCTAAATATATAATGAAAAGAAAGGAAAGGAAAGGTATGATTTGGGTTCAAACTAAAAAGTATATCAACAGTCATCTCATTTTGTCAATTTTAATATTTTACCTAAACTTCAGCAGTTATACATTATTGTGTTCACCTTATCTGGTTGTTGGTTTTTCCAACAATTATTTTTATGCACCCATTTATGGGTATTATGTTTTCTGGTCTGTGCATCCGTCTGTTCGTTTGTCCGTTCTTCTGTCCGTTATTCCGTCAGTCTGTCCGGCTTCTGATTAAAGTATTTTAATCGAGGTAGTTTTTAATGAAGTTGAAGTCCAATCTACTTGAAACTTAGTACATGTTCCCTATGATATGATCTTTTTAATTTTAATGCCAAGTTAGAGATTTTCCCACATTTTCACAGTCCTTGAACATAGAAAATGATAGTGTGGAGTGAGCATCTGTGTACTTTGGACACATTCTTGTTATCACAGTTTTATCAGCTTTACTGAACAGAAAAAAAAACATATTTGGCTTGACAGTGATGAGTACTTTTAGGAATCTGTTTGACACCTACTTTCAGTTAGCCTGCTCCATTGTATATGTATATATACTTTCATTGAAAAGTAATTGGAGGCTTATAAATAACTAGTTGGTAGCTCTTTGAATTTTTTTTTTAACTGATTCTAAGTACGTTTAATTAGAAATCAAATGACGATGTTCATTTATTAAGTTATTTAGAAATCAAATGTTATGTGATGTAAAAGTGTTGAAAATTTCTGAAAAGGTTCTCATAATTATAAACTTATTTTATATTCTTTAAAAATGATTAAGAGGAGGTATAATTTTTTATTTCAGTCCAACTATGAAAAATTTGAAATCAATAGCAGAAGAAGAGAAAGGTAAGAGCAACATCCATCATATTTATTTCCATTGTTGTTCAGATCAATTTTTTTTCATTTTTGTTTATATCTATAATAGAATGAAAGAGGTTGGGGAGGCAATTCCTAATTCAGGGTACCACCAACAGATTTTTGATTGTAAATGAATACAAATTTTGAAACTTTAAGTATTATTTCATAAAATGTACATAATTTTATAGAAATTTAAAGTTGTCAAAATGATAATATTTTTTTTAAAAACAACTGGTATGTTATAATAGATTATAGAAAAATACACAGTAGATATGTTTGTATATTTACAACAATGAACTAGTTTCTTTTCTTTTTCCGTAAGATAAAGTTACAACATCTATAAATGTACTTGTTAGATTTATTGTAAAAGTTCTACAAATTATGTTTTGACATTAACACAGAGAAGTATGTATCGTTTCTATTATAGAAGAAGAACCAGTACAATTTCAGCCTGCACTTGTCAGCTTGTTTCACAGAAGGGATTCTGATGAATTATCTGCTAAAGAAACTGTCAAGGAACATTTGTGGAATGTACACTTTACAGAATATGGGAGGTACAAGTCAGACTTATGCGTCGTTCATACATACATTTAATTTGAATTTAATTCGAATCGAATGGGAATCGAATTCGCTAATGCGTTCACACACTCTTCTTTCTTAATTCAAATTGATTAGAATTGGCTAAATCGAATTATCCAATTCGCATTAGAAATACGCTTTTGTTAATACGAATTAAAAGTTAATGTCATTTGGACAGTAAATCAAATTTGACACACATTGCAATTCGAATTAGAATTGACGTAAGAATGTAAAACGTTTCGCATGCAAATAAAACTAATACGAATAAGTTCATGTGAATCGAATAGACCACTTTCCAGTTCATCTGTCACCGGAAAAAACTCATCAATTATACGTGCCTTTGTGACGTAATTTACCAGATAGAGGGGCTCACCTGTATCCCTGCATCAAGCATCTAAGTGATCGTCATTTTGCAGGATAAACTAGAAATAAACTTTGGTACTTAATCACAGTTCCCTAATGACAGCGATGCAGATTGTCAATTATGATAATTTAATTTGCCGAATAATTCGTGCAATATATAGCTTTATACTTTTTCAACCACATGCTCAACATTGTAACTGAAGTAGAGTGACGTTTACTAAAACCAAAGGTTTTGACAGAAATGCATCGAACCGGAAAGTTGTCTATTCATATTATGTGTGAACTGAGCATTATTCTCACACTATTTGCTACTGTAGATTTATTATTATTCGTAGGATGCATTTTTGGTTACTTTCTTTAGTATAGATAAACCATGAATTTATCTTTTTTTCAATTAAGTACAAATATTCTATAGGCTTGTATATAAACAGACTTTGGCAAAACCATGAATTTTAAAAAGATCTTTGAAAATATAATAATCCTCAATAGAATAAATAATTGAGTTTTGAACAGTGTTACATGTTGTAAATTCAAGTATATCTGACAAGGACCCTTCACCTCTGGTTATTTGTTTCCACCACAGATTTGTTAAAAGTACATTAAAACCTCTTATTCTTACAATCAATGATAAACTTTGCTGGTCTTTATAAAAATTTGACACTAGGGTCATTTATTTAAGACAAACCCTTTAGTTGTTTATGTGATATGCTAATCCCCACAACTATCTTAAAATGAAATGCTGTAAATAAAGGACCCTACATGATGATATATCAAGTCAAAATTACAAACATCTATCTTTATTTTAACCAGGGGTGTTTGTATGTACAGAACACATAAGACACAAGATTTAGTATTGAAAGGTCTGCCAGAGAAATACAGAGGAGAAATATGGCTGTTATTTTCTGGAGCTATAAATGAGGTACACACAGTGACACTGAACTTATTGTATTACATAATGTTATGTGGTACTATATTAACACACAAAATATTGTGTGAATAATATTAATTTTGCAACCACAACACAATAGCACAGTTTAAGGTGAATACGTATATATGCCTTGTACTCTTTTATCAGTCAACACAACTGGAATCCATCATATTTTATTTCACTGCACGGAGGATTGTAATTCTACCAATTGAAAACACTTAAACAATTTGCTGAGATTCCAGGCCAGAGGCAAAGTGGGAATTCAAATTAGTGGAACCTCTATTAAAAAAGCCCCAGTTCTTGCACAGTCACTTTTTGCAATTCCTATGATGAAATTTTAATAAAGGTTTGACTGTATCATAATTTAGTATGGTATGAATCAAATGTAAGATAAGTCGTTATGAACCTTCAGTTCTGACTGTTTTGTTTTTAGATGGCTACACATCCAGGATATTATGCCAGTTTAGTAGAACAGAGCTCAGGAAAGTACAGTCTAGCTACAGATGAAATAGAAAGAGATTTACACAGGTATACTAATCATATATTAAGTATTGACACACATAAACATTTATCTTGCATAAGGGCATAAAACTGTGAAGTCATTTGATTTATTTTATTATCTGAATGATGTAGAAATAAAGTGTAATTGTCAGGCCATTATCAGGACAGAACTTGCTATTTCATAGATTATTACAACATATTGAAGCTTGATTGTCTCCCCTTAACAGGTAGGACATATATTCTGTATGCACATTCCCAGGAACTGTGTAGTTTGAATTGCACTTACATAGACAGAAACTCAGACAGACAGAAAAAAGTATAGACAAACAGACAGACCCAATAATGTATATACCTATTTGCCCCCCCCCCCCCACCCCTTTCCAAAAAAAAAAAATGGGAGGGGTATTTAAAAGTAAAACGGGTAAATTTATAGTGTGATGGTTGAATTGATAATATATATGATTAAACTTCAATGAGACAGCCACCATAATTTATCAAAATAAAGACATCTAGAGGTACCATATGTTAATCATTTTAAATTGTGAATGTTTTTGCAAGAGAAAATCAACGATATGAAAAAGAGTATGGCATTATTATTTACTGTTCTATTTGTAGATCTTTACCAGAACATCCAGCTTTCCAGTCAGACTGTGGTATAGGGGCCCTCAGGAGGGTATTGACAAGTTATGCATGGAGGAACCCAACCATAGGTTTGTATTGTATAACATATGTACAGAGAGGTGAAAGATACCATAGGGGCAATCAAACTTATAAATCAACAATAAACTAACGTCATGGCTAAAAAAATAGGCAAATAATAGTACACAAGAAACATCATAGAAAACTAAAGACTAAACTACACAAACCCTACCAAAAAGTGGGGGTGATCTCAAGTGCTCCCGATGGGTAAGCAGATCCTGCTCCACTTGTGGCACCCATCATGTTGCTCATGTTATTACTAATCCAGTAAATGCTGAAGTCTATTGGGAAGTTGCATAATATCGGATAAATATCGTAAAAAAACATCCATTGATATAGGAAAGCTCAATCGCCAAAACTAAGTAGCCAAGGCTTTATTACTTCATGATTATGTAAAGGACTTTATCACCAAAAGGAACACAATAATAAATAGTTGAATCCATCTGAGGTTAACTTTAATTGAGGGAGTAGAAATGTTAATTGATAGTTTCTTTATTTGTGTTATCTACATCTGTATTCTTGGTGTTTCCCAAGAATTATGTACTTTATACCTATTTATGCACATCCAGACAATTTTAAAATGTTAACCTCATAATAGAGTTCCTGATGAAGGTAAATCCTGAAAGCACCAGTACGCACAAAATATATATAGCGTTTTTTTCATGTACTATATTTAGTATGTTTATTGCAGGTTATTGTCAAGCTATGAATATAGTAACTAGTGTTTTATTACTATATACAAGTGAGGAGGAGGCTTTCTGGTTATTAACTGCTATATGTGAGAGACTTTTACCTGATTATTATAATACCAAGGTGGTAGGAGCTCTCATTGACCAAAGTAAGTATGAACATAGTAACCAGTGTTTTATTACTATATACAAGTGAGGAAGAGGCTTTCTGGTTATTAACTGCTATATGTGAGAGACTGTTACCTGATTATTATAATACCAAAGTTGTAGGAGCTCTCATTGACCAAAGTAAGTATGAATATAGTAACTAGTGTTTTATTACTATATACAAGTGAGGAAGAGGCTTTCTGGTTATTTACTGCTATATGTGAGAGACTGTTACCTGATTATTATAATACCAAAGTGGTAGGAGCTCTCATTGACCAAAGTAAGTAAAGTATGAACATAGTTACCAGTGTGTTACTACTATATACAAGTGAGGAAGAGGTTTTCTGGTTATTAACTGCTATATGTGAGAGACTGTTACCTGATTATTATAATACCAAAGTTGTAGGAGCTCTTATTGACCAAAGTAAGTATGAACATAGTAACCAGTGTTTTATTACTATATACAAGTGAGGAAGAGGCTTTCTGGTTATTTACTGCTATATGTGAGAGACTTTTACCTGATTATTATAATACCAAGGTGGTAGGAGCTCTCATTGACCAAAGTAAGTATGAACCTAACTTGCTAATCACTTCCATAATATATCGATTGAATTAGTAGAATACACAGATGTGGTATATGATATACTTAAAGAAAAACAAGATATGTATATACATATATGCATGGTAAGTGTAAGATGTTAAAACCTCTTGCATATGAGAAAAATACAGAATTTTTAAAAGATGTAACTTGCAATATATTTTGTTCAAATTATTGAAGAGTTTTCATACTTATTATCAAAAGCTTTATTTTCATTCCAGGTGTGTTCGAAGAACTAGTTAAGGACAATTTACCAACACTTCACCAGAAATTACAAGTTTTAGGACTCCTTAGTATGATCTCATTATCATGGTTCCTGACTATATTTTTAAGGTAAATTATCTCATTACTTTAATCACAAGGCCTAAAACTTTGCTGTTATTTTAATTTTTTATTTCTTGCAATAAATTTGCCTTTGTGATATGATTTTATCTGTCTTTGTTCATAACACAACTTCCAAGTCCAATATTCATCCTTGGGCTGTTTTAAAGCAACTTATTCTAACTATCTGACAAAAAAATGTTAGCTGTCCATTCTTTCTTTGAGAAGTTAAAATAAAAGAATAAAAGAAAGCGATGATATAGCCTGAGTTTACCCCATTGTTTTGTTAGTAACATTGAATAGTTTTTTTTGGTTGAAGAGATTTGAATGTTTGGACAACTAGTTGTATAAAATTGAACAAGTACTGATTTTAAAATCTCAACTTCTATAATGTAGATAATACAGTTAACATAAAGAAAATTTGTAATTGCAAAATTAGATATTGAAGCTTAAAAACCCCACACACTCCTTTAAATCAAATGCAGCTGACCTTATCTGATATATAAAATTGAGAATTGAAATGGGGAATGTGTCAAAGAGACAACAACCCGATATGATCACTGAATAAAACCACTTAAAATATGATATGAAATAGGTTAGTACAATTCATTGTGATGTGAATCTTCTGCAATTTAAAACTTTACTAACATTTATATTTACAGTGTGATGCCATTTAATTGTGCTGTTCACATACTAGACTGTTTCTTCTATGATGGTGCAAGTGTAAGTATTGCTGCCAAATTGTAAACTTTAATTTTTATGTGTTTAACTTTATCACTTAAAAAAGGCTTATTTAATGTGTTTAATTAGTAATGAAAGAAATGAAAAAATATTGAAAAAATGATCATTGCCGAAAAGATAGCACTTCTAAAGAGCTAAATAAAGTGTATTTGATTACTAATAAAAGTAATGAAAATATAATTGTCACCCACAGGACACGGGGGGGGGGGGGGGGGGGGGGGGGGGGGGGGTCTCAACATGGGATTTTGGGTACAGGTGTGCAGCTGGGATTTTAAAAACACCCCCCATTCATATATTGAATAATTGTGAAATCCCTACCTATACATATATTTCACAGCGAAATCATAACCCATTCATATATTTATCAGCTCAAATAGTACCTATATCGGTCAATTACTACCTATTGATATATTTCCTCGGTAAAATTGCACCCCATTGATATATTTGACAGATCAAAAAAGAGACCCATTCCAGCGGCACATATGTATATACCTTTATATAGGAAGAGACCCCCCCCCGTGCCACAGGATCACAGTTGATGCTATTTGGGAAATTTTTGTACACCTTTTAACAACAGACATATTATGATATACTATTGTTCCTTTGTCCTTCTATTTATTCATCAGGTGTAAACAAATTGTGTATTGACTAGAGAAGCTTTTAGTTATTTACACCATCTTAAACAGATTTTTTAGAATGGCATTTTTAAGGGTCTGTGGCCCTTTTTTTTTTATCGCAATTTTCACTTTGACAATAGAGAATCATTGGAATTTAATCTCCATAGAACAATTGTTCTGCATACCTTTTGACAATTTTCAACTATTGCTATTCCATAGTTATTGGAATGTCATCTTCATAAATCTTGCACATTTTATGTTTTGTTTTCAGGTAATATTTCAAATAGCTTTGACCATATTAGAGCAAAAGAAAGAAGAACTTGAGAATTCAAAAGATGATGGTGATGCTATGACAATACTCAGTTCTTATTTGGAAAACGTGTCTAACAGGGATTCCACCATGCCAAATATAGAACATACCAGTATGCTGTGTTCAAAGAAATCAGATGTGGTAAATTTTGATTAAGACATTCTTTAGTCAAGCTATGAAACATGCCAGAGTCATTGTGAATGTTAAAAACTTTGCTTCAGCATTTATTGGTTATTATTTAATTGTTTTAGTAGTAAAATCTAAAAAGTTTTGATTCTTAATTCAGAATAAAACTTGACTCTGTTTTATGGCTCTAAGTATGCAAAGCACACACAAAATTGATATATAGTCATATTTGGTGTCAAACAACAAATATTTATATCGTCTGTGAAATACATATTTACATCCTCTTTGAAATACATATTTATATCTGCTTTGATTAAATACCAAACAATTAAAATGTATCCTGGCGATCGAAAGTTATATGAATGATCATGGAATTGATACTGCTGAACATTTTTCTCATTGATTCAATTGGTTGGCGTAGTTGACTGGGCATGTCATTCTATAATGAACATTTTCATAACTTGAGAAACCTTTTAGTTTTTTGAAGCGTTTCTTTTGCATAGACAATTGATATATAAGAAAAAAAAGAGATTTGCAACACTTTTATAACAGATATATGCAGTACATTTTTAAATAACTTAGATATTAGATTCAATTGTATTGTACAAAAAATTGGGTTTTTCTTTTCTATTATATTTTTTTTTATGTTTCAGCCTTCAATAGATGTGAGTGATCTGATAGATGATAGCTACAGAAAGTTTGGTCATATAAGCAACCAAGAGATTGACAAACTCAGACTCAAATATAGACTTCAAGTTGTTCAGGTATGACATTCTTCATATTTACATTTCTTTGCCTGCTACTATGGTACAAACATTGGTGAGACAACAACTAAACAACAGAAGTAGATAAAATCCATCTAAATGTCATTCCATTTTCTTCAATGGTAGATAAGCACCTTCTTTGAATGATTATTTCTAAATTTGTGAATTACAGAAATAAATAAAAGAAGGCTTTTACTAAAAAAATCTCAATTGAAATAAATAAAAAACAAAAACCAAACAACCAGGTTTAAGATTTCTAACTAAGGGCAATGTTTCCAAATGAAGATCAAAAATCAAAAAGACAAATTTCAGTGACAAATTTGGCATAATTAGCCCCTATTGCAGCCCTTCTAATTAATTTGAATGATATGATCAAAAACAAATGTATTGAAGGAATTAAAACTAGTACTGGAATGTTCTAATGTTTTTAAATATCATTTTTCACTTGATTACTGGTATATATCATTACACATCCCTGTTATCAATGGTTTTATGTATTATCAGAATATTGAAGACAGTACAATGAGGAACATCATCAGAAGTGTGGCATCAGATACATTATTCAAAGGACAGGAACTTAAAGATTTATATGTCTTATTTAAGGTAATTTTTTTTTTAGATTTGTAGGAAATTGGACATTTGAAATTTAAAAAAAGGACATAAAACCCTGAAACTTGAAAATATTCATAGATCAATAAATCTGAGTATATAACATATGTCAGTCAGCAGTGAATTGCGAATTAATTTTTTACAAATTATATGCTCAACGTATAAATTTATAAAAATATATGTATTCCTGTACTTAACTCAGGAGATCATCTGATAATTTGTTAAATAATCAAAACATCAAAGTTCTATGTTGATTAAAAATTTAAAACCAATAAACACTGATATCAGACCATACAGTATTTGTGGTGAGAAAAAAAATCAATGGTCTGTTAAATTATTGAACACTTAACTCCAGTAAAACAAAGCTTTTTTTCATTTTTGTAGGAAGAGTATTTGACCTCATGTTACTGGAGAACTCATCAACAACCAGTGGATACTGCTGATAAATATGACCCAAGTCGACCTTATTATGAACTCTACAAGATTGACTTTGACCAATTTAAAACCTTATTTTTATCTCTGTCTCCCTGGGCAACAGGACAACATGCTGAAAAGCTGGCATTGTATATGTTTAGGGTATGTTTACTATGTTACTTCTCTAAGAGTTTGTGCATTTGTTTTTTACCCATTCTTTAAAAGTGATCTGATCTGATTGGTGGTATTTAGATTCCTGTCAATTCTTCAATCATATATATGTGAACAATCAAGATTACCTTCAATAAATGCAAATATTTTAATATTCATTCTAAGGATGGTTTTTGATGCCACATTAAAATTGCATTAACTTTGTCAATAAAATTCAAATGACTGAAAAATTTCAAGACTGAGTGACTTTGAAAGAAGATTCCCTTTTCTCTTCACATGAATCTATGATGATAATGTTACAACTATATTTTTGGTATCATCTGTGTCCAATGGACACATTCCCCATTTATATATATAACAATATGGTCACTATGACCTACATTTTCAACTTTATTTTTTTCTAAACACAAACATTTTTGTTTGAGACTGGATTGGTGTAATTGTAAACTTGGATTTACAGGAAATGTATTTCTAATGCTTTGCAATGACAATTAATTATATTTTGCAGTTAATTGATGAAAACAAAGACAACATGATAAACTTTAAGGAATTTGTTTACATCCTGGGTGTAGTTTGTAAAGCTGACATAACGCACAAACTAAAGCTGTTGTACACATGTCACCAACCACCAGCCCTACTGCCCACAGATAAACTGGACGAGGAGTCAGATGAGGGTCCAGTCTCTCCTGTTTCAGGTACGTAAATATCACTTTAAATCAACCTTACTACTGCTGACAGACACACTTAATAAGGAGTCTCATGATGCTCATATACTAGGTATGTAAATATAACAGACAATCAGCTCTATTCATCATGTTCATATTAATAAACTTGTCAGTTCTTTAATGTTATAAACACCTGAAGAATTTAGTGGTGATGACAGATTTTTTTATTGTCTGATTAACTACTATTGTTTTAGATTCAAATGTCTTCTAAATGTCTTTTGATGATTTGTTTTATTTGTTTGCTATCTCGTTTAAGAGGATTCTTCAGACTTCTATCCTGTTTTTTCTTTAATGAGGGGTGGTAGGAGGGGGTGTCATCTGGATGCTTGACAAAAAAAGTTTTCTTTCCTGTATAATTAAAAATAAATCATTAACTCATGAGTCCCAACAGATTCCTGCAAAAATAAAGGGTCAATCCTGAATATCTACAAAAACAAAGGCCTAATTCAGACATTCCGAAAAAGGTTCCATACACTTACCACATATTAAACACCAGATTTACTTAAAGTTTGAAAACAGACACTATTGGTTGACCAACTCATACTTGTTCTTTCTGTAATGTAACTTTATATTAGAATTGTTTTAACTTTCAGTGGCATCAACAGATGTGGCAGAAGAAGCTACAGATTTCTTTACAGATGACAAATCATTGACAGATTCTCCAGGTAGCTAGATATACATTTATTTTTATAATTATTTAAAAGACAGAAAATTTATTCATGGAATATGCTATCATATTATGAGCTGATCTATTTAACAACCTATTGGAATATCATGAAGAAAAAAAACCCAAAGAAATATTATACCTAGATCTCATATTTACCAAACTATTGTTAGACTTGAAAGCTGAAAATCTGCAGATTAATTGGTAAAATGCTTCTCAAGTTTTTTTTATTACACTTAGTTGAAAGTGGAAAACATATACAGTTAAAATAAGATTTATGTAATTACAATAAATTATAAAAATTAATATTGGTGAATAAAAAGTCAGTCAGTACTATGGACATGTTGAAAATGATTGGATATAAAGACATTCCAAACAAAAATAGCTTGAATACAATTTGATTCAGTTGTTGTATCTGCAACTCGAATGCTTGATTTAGAACCATTGTGCCCTGGACAACATTTGTGATAAAATATATAATATTAATGATAAAATATAAATTTTGATTGTAGAGATAGAATTACCTGGTGATTTCATTGAGGAGGATATGCCTGATGAGGAACCAGAAGAACCAGACACAGATGAGCCTGGTACAGGAGACAAGGGTGAACAGAAATCCTCAGAAGAACAGGCTAGTGGCAATTCACAGGCAACTGGTGCAACTGGGGAGGCAGTAAAGACTGGAGCTGAAGGAGACGGGGCCAGTGTGGAAATCCCTGAAGCTGGTGGATATTATAAAGGTAATACCATTGTTTTTCATGATGCAGTGTACTGTGAATTCATTTATTTTTTCGTGGTTACCAATGTTCATGGATGTCAGAAAAATGTATTTTCCTAGATGTTTGATTTCAATGCTTTACTTAAATCTGCATTCAAACTGATAAAAAAATTTACTTGATCATGTCAATTTGTGGTTAACCTGTACCAACTAAATGCTCTAAAATTGGTATTGCTCTTATATTTAGTACTAAACCCAAAATATGTTAAGTTTCAATTGTCCAGCAGACTAGGACAGCCAGGATATCTTTTCTCTTCAATGACTATTTTATTTTCATCTTGATGATTGACTTAGGAAAATAGATAGAGATGAAAGTAGAAATGGATGTAAGAATTGGTAGTCAAGGAAGGTAGTTTTATGGTCAAATGTTAAGATACGTTTCAACATTGGATTAAATATAGTATTGAACATACCTGTCAACCTGTGACGATGAAAATGCAGGTCATGACCTGCATTGAAGAATCAAATCTCAGGTCATAACGCGTACGAACGTTTTCGAGCTGAATTTCAGTATTTATGGTACATTTTTTTATAATGTATATCAAAGATATCAAAACATCAATGCATGTTCACTTGGTTAAGTCATTTTAAATCTTATTTATTATTATTTCATTGCACTTTTAAAGATTTTTATAAATTTGTGTAACACAGTCTTATGTTCTTTACTTTTTGTCATCATCTAAAATTTATTTTTCAAATGCAATTTAAAATTGAGACTACCGGCTATGTAGCCTTTAAACATACCATGTAGCTCGACCTTACATATAATACATGAACATTCATCTCTCAATCAACAAACAAATGGAAGTTTTTAACGACCTGGACTGGTTATACAGCCCTTGCACAGTTGGTATGTCTCAATTGAAATGGAAATTAGACTATGATAAAATATAGTAATACAGTTAAAGGAAGTATAAATGTAAAAAATAATTTTCAACTTTTTTTTAAAATTGTATAAAAGTATAAAAATAATGAAAAGTTATTTTTCAATATGTATTTGAATTTTATATTTTTATGATTTAATCTTTTTTACCCATTAAACGTAAATATAAGGAATAATTTTGAATGGTGACAAATAAGGGGAAGTAACTCTAGTTCAAATATGTTTTTAAACCAGTAGTGCAATTTATTTACGACCTAAAGCTAAGGTAATTGGTGTTAATTAACACAAAGCTGTCAAGTGAAGCCATGCACTTAATGGGTCACTTAATTTGACAGTTTACATAGCTAGATGAACTGCCTGTTCATGGAAGAATTATGAATTTGCCGGTATTTCAAAGGAATATTACTTATGAAAATCAATCTCAAGGCTAAGAAATACGGGTGAAATTGGGTCATTTTCGGAATTCTCAGGTTATTTCAATGACCCGGCGGGTGTCGCGGGTGATCCCTCAGAATTGTGAAAATCTCGGGTCACACCCGCAGAATACGGGTCAGTTGACAGGTATGGTATTGAATGATGATTCACAGGCCTAAGTGGATACCAAATATGCAGGTAAAAGATAAGAATTGAAGGATAGACAACACCATCACAAAAAAAAAGAAAATTGATTACTAGTTAACAAGAAATTTCATATTTTGGTTAAAAAATTTGACTGCTATTAGCTTATTTATACATTTGAATTCGATGACCATAATTATAATGCTAAGTATGTTTGCAGCTACAGATATTCAGTTCAGCTACCAAAAGATGGCTGAAAAGAAACGAGAGTTAAATAGATCAGATAGCAAAGCTGATTTGAAAAATGTACCAAGGTTGACTCAGGTGAGAATTAACTTCTCTTGGGATGATAAGCTTGAGATTAATAAAAAGATTTCCTTTGAATGATAATTCTGATATATTGCTTATTGTACATACCACCTACTTTACATTAATTTGTAACTATATTATCTTTGATAAGGCTTTAGCGATATTTGTTTTGATTTTTGACATGAAAATGATGTCACGAAATTGTATAAATGCATTAAAGCAGATCTGTACCTCATGGTATGAATACACACCTTTTGTTAAATTGAGTATATTACAATCGTCTTAAATTGGCAATATGAAATAATGAAGTGGAGTTAGTAAATGACTCAAGTATGAGGTCAACTCCTTATGCAAAGAAGTAGAAGCTGAATTAGTAAAAGGTTAACAGATTTATATTCTGTTAAATTCAGAAATTGTTGAGAAGTTTTTATAAATGCAAGAGGTATGTTTGGGTGATATTGGCAATAATAAGAACTCCAATTCAAATATCTGAAACATAAGTTTATATTCAGCTTTTTCGGAAATCGCAATAATTTATCTCACAATTTTGTCCTTTCTTCAGTAATCACAATAATACATGTAAATGCACACAATAATTTCTGAATTAACAGTATTTTTTATTATCCCCAAAATATGCTCCATATTGTATTTACTTTCTCTCCAGGTCCAGTTCATTCAGTTATGGAAAACTTTGTATGACATGTTTCATGATCATCCTCACGAGCAACAGTTATACCATTCCATAGCAACAGTGGGAACTCTTCTTTTGGAGATTGGGGAGGTAGGAAAACGCTTCTATTTGAAGTCTGTATCAGAAAGTTCACAAGGAGAAGGCACAGTATCTGTGAGTGAAGTGGACACAGTTGCAGCATACGTAAAGAATGTAACTATTGATTCTAGTCCTAGTAAAAACTCTGGAAGCTCAGAAACAAACGAAAATGCAGAAAAATCAAATTCTAATGATGACTCTTCATCAGCAATGTCAGGAGAATATTTAAATGTAACACAGCAGGACAGTGGCATTTCTGAGCAATCAGGAGACAAATTACAAAGTAGTACCTCAGACTCATCTTCACAGCCTCATTCTAAACCAGATTCTGATTGGTCGATATCATTTGAACAGTTTATAGCTTCTATGTTAACTGAGCCACCATTGGTTGAATACTTTGAAAAAATTATAGACATAACAGAGGATATTGCAAAAATGAGAAACAGGCGTCTGTTGACAAGACAACAGAGCACATGGGAAACACAAAAACAGAATAGTAAGAAATAAAGCTAACAAAAAATAACAGTTATCTCACAAAATTTCACAATTGTCATTTATTTCCAACCAAGAAGATTTTTAATACACTGAATGGGAGTAGGCTCAAATAGTTATAAACATTGGCCCTACAAATTTAGAATTTTCAGCTCAAAACTTATAATACACATCTAATAAAAATGTGTGGAAAAAATCAAATTATAATAATAATTTTCACATATTGCACCAGTGACAAACCATAATTTTCATATCATTGGTGACAGTCTTATTTTTTACTGATTATGGCTTAAATTCAGGTAGTAATTATGAGTTTGATTTTTGTACCCATTTGATTTTTGTCCATGAAAGTGAGTAGTAAATTAAGAAAAGATCTTTTCCTTAGAATAAAGGGAAACTGCAAATCTGTGTTAATCCTTGAATAGATGGTTGCTTTCAGCACTGCTTTCAAATGCAGATTATATAAATAAATTAATGTTTAGTTCATTTAAAGTTGCACAATTTTCAAATGTAAGTAATTGCTTTAATTTTGGATTACTCCCTTGGTTTCTTCTTCCTCTGTTTTCAGTTTGAAATTTGACAAAATATAGATGTTAAGACCAGCTTTTGACCATCTTTGTCCCTTCTTCTTTTGTACACTCATTCAGGGTTATCTCATTTAGTAAATGCTTCATGGTATATTGTATATGTATGTATCATATTATTTTGGGCATTCTCTTTATATTTTAACCTATATATTGTAGTATTTATTGTGAATAGATTTCATCATTTCTGTTAAACACAATAACCACTGAAAACAGTTTTTGGTTCCTCTCTTTCTGAATTTACTGTATATTTATATAGTTCTTATGCAAGATTTGAAGGGTTAAGATACATGTTTAACATTATATAACAACTGTTGTTCCTCAATTAAAAAACATGTTTTTTTGTCACATTACCGCTAAAATCTCATTTAAAAGCTTTTGATAAAATTCATAATACTATGTTTATATCCTCATATAAGATGTTGACAGCTAGATCTATGTTTCATCATTGTATACTCTGCTAAAATATTATGTCCTTTTATCTTAGGTGCTTTGTATCTAAATGTGCAGTATTGATGCATATTGAATTATTTTGGGTTATTCATAGCCCCCAATATTATTGAATATTTCACATCTATTTGTTATGAATTCGTTTTGGGTAAATAGTCGACTGATATTCTGATCATGCTTTACTCTAACCAAACTGATATATTAGAAGACTATTGACCTGCTCTATCTGTTTCTTCTTTCTGTACTTAAAATATTCATCGTCATTGATACTCATATTGTGATATCAACACTTTCAGTTTTCAGACCAGAGCTATATCATAAATATTTAGAAGGAATCCACCTCATGTTGTGTACACATTGGGATAATTTGTTGATTTGTTCAATTAGAATATTATGTATGGAACAGATACATTGAATAAATAATGCAAAAGAACTTAATTTTACTCCTAATTGTTTAAAAGGGTTGTTAGTAAAACAAGTGCCATAGAAATACAGGAATACTACCCTTTGCAGATGCCTATATTAAGCGAAATTTATTAATGATTGTATTCCTGTTTTTGATAGTTAAATATTCCAAAACAATTAAATTATATGAAAATACTATCTAATAGAAATCATATCTTTATTAAGAACTAGCAAGATCCATCTAAATTGTTATGTTGGTTTGGAAACCATTAAAATACTTGAAAAGTCAATTTCAGAAGAAAGATGGCAAACTGCAGTTTATATCTCACAAATTTGTTTCTCAGTAGAGAATTTTGATATTGACTTGCAATAATACTTTAATGGTCATTTTATTTATCTAACATAATGATGGGTATTGTAATCAGATCTGTACCAGTCAAGAAATATAAGATAAAAATTCATTCATGTTCTTTTCTTTTATCCATCATCATTTCAAAAAAATATTGAAATAATAGTAGCATTGTTTGATGTGCATGTTGTAATAATGTTCACTGGAAAAAAATGTCATCCTTATTTTGGAATTTCGGATACAAGCATTTATGATTATATCTCATACATTGAAACTTGTGTTGTAAGTGGTTTTGTCATTTAAAGATTTAAAGGTTTAGCTAACAATAGTCTATAGAAAAAGAGACTGGTGTTTAGATTAAAATTAAAAAGTATGCTCAATTGTTTTTTACAAGTATGCATGTCTTAATATACTGGGAAATCAAATGTATTTGTATGCTAGTCAGATTGAGTGAACTTTGAAATGAGATTTATTTATTGTTCATGTTTTATATTAGTAAAATTTGTTAGGACATTTGGGATATGGTAATTTGTTTGTTAAATGTTTTATATGTAATACTTTTATTTATCATATTGTTAGGAATTGGTATTTTTAGTCTTTGAAAAAACCCACTCACAGTCGATGCAAGACAGATTTGCCTAATGATATGTATGTAATACACATGTACAGTATGATTAATGTTTAAATTTGTAAAACTATCACAGGGAAAATAAATCAGTATGATTCAGAATATAAGCTATTAATTGCATTGTACCCAATAAAAATAAAACGGTTTTGATGCACTGCCTTTGATATTAGCGGGCAATTTGTTTCCAAGTTTGTCCATCTGTCTCATATAAAGGTAAAAGCTTTGGTTTAAAATGTTTAAGAAAATTTGAAATTCTGGTCAAGTCACACAACCTTAAAAATGAGTTTACATATATGGAATCACGTGGGAAAAAATGCCTGTGTATGAAGATCAATGCCAAGTTAGGATTTTGACCAAGAATTCCAGGTTCACTAAACATGGAAAACGTTTTAGGATAAGTTTTTGTGTAAGTTAATGGGATATAAGGTTTTTGACCAAGTTTTTATGGTTCACTTAATATTGAAACATATTAGATTAAGTGCTGGTTCAGGGTAGTTTATTATTAAGTTATAGTCACATCAACTTGAAACATGCAAAAAGTGTAGTACACATGTTAAGTATTTTTAGGATGCAAAATCAAAAAAAATATATGCCAAAGTAATGTTTTTAACCAGATTGTATTGTTAATTGAACATGAAAATTTGATAGTGAGAGAGGGCATGGTTCCAATTGACACATTTTCTTGTATACCCTTTGCTTTAATGAAACAACAGAAACTGGAGTATCTGTTATTGACATGTAAGCTGGCTTCTGAAAAGCTGCTGTTAAAAATGCTTAAATTTTATACTCATTGAATGTGCAAAAAGCTTGGTCAAAGTATATATCTGATTCTTATTAATACAACTCAGCAAGTGCTAGTTGTATTCATATTGCATAATTTATATTTTATATTGCTATAGATGAATAGATAATTATAATTGTATGATAATGATAATGATTTCAGTTGCATTTGATTGATGTGTTTTGTTGATGAGCTTTTCATGAAATTAAAAAACTGTGATAAAATTTTGATTAAACAGGACCCTAATTGTAATCATAATCAAATTATGAAGTTACATATTTTTTGTAGGTGTTTGTCTCATAAGTATGTCTTTACAGTGTTCAAGTCACCAAGGTACCGTTATCTTCTTGTAAAGTGGGAGACACTAACTTTTTAAAAGATAATTGTGTTAGTTTTAAGTTGGTAGTAGAGGTTAAATTTGAATTGAGGATTATTTATAAAGTTAATTTATACTCACTGATAACATGTGCAATAGTGTTGACATTTATCTTGACTGTTAGATAATTCATGGTCTCTGGCTTAGTAATAAAAATTCTAGTTTGTTTACTGCCATTTCTTATAAAGTAATGTCACTTACAGAATTCCAAACTTACTTAAAAGTTCATTAAATGTTTAGGCCTTGATTAAAGTTCAAGTTTAAGGAAATCTGGGAGATGTTTTATTGAATATAATTATCAAAGCATAAATGAATGTTTTTCAGCACGAAGGTAAAAGTTTATGTTTTTAATAGTGTGTCATTTATCTGCAGTTCTTAGATGCAATTTGAAAATTCATATCTTTTTTGTGCAGTTGAAAGAGAGATATAGGTTAAACTCAAGATTTCTGATGCAATGTTTAACTATTAACTGACTGAAACTTTTTTTTGTTATGTATGTTTTATAGAAATGTTACAATATTTGAATTGTAGATTAGATTATTTATTTCTTATATATGGCTTTTGACATTACAGTTGCTTGTCTGTTTATATCAAATTCTTAAAAAAACTAGTTTATTATCAATTAGTTATGAGTTCCATCTATTGTACACAAAATTTATAATGAAAGTAAACAATACATTTTTGGCTTGGCTCCATTAAAGTTGATTGTATAATTAAAAAAAAAGTGTTTATTCTTCTACAATTTTACTAACTCAAATTATTTTCCACAACACTATAAGATTTACTTAAAAATGAAAAGTGTGCTAGAAATAGTTTATACACTATCAAACTTGATAGATACCTAGAAGAAATAAAGGTACAAGACAATTATCTACTACAGTTTGTTGTTTATTGAGACATTTCCACCCCAAACAACCCATTTTTTCAGCTTTTATGAAAAGAAATACTAATATTCTTTTTAACTAGATTAACAAGTTAATAGTCCATTTGAAGAACATATAACATTTTCATTTATATCAAATATTAGAAATTTTTCAAAATTAATGAATAAAATCGTATTTAATGTTATTGAAAAGAAATACAGTCAAGGTTAGCAAAAGTTAGAATAAAGTCACAGAATAGGAATTGATTCTTGGATGTAAAAATCATGATAGTCCAGGCTTTCTTTTATAATGTATCTGTTGAAATTTTGATTTAAAAAACATTTGAATACACATCTTATGCTTTTACAGGTCAGAGAATATTCTTTGTTGAATCATGGAATAAGATTTCTTTTTTTTTTCCATTTTTAACTATTATATGAAAATGTTATTTTGATTTATAACAATTATTTGAATACTATTTGTCATGTCCATGGTAGTATTGACATACTGTAGTTAAACAAATTGAAAGATTATCTAATTCACATATGCACAGAAAAGTACTATTTGAAACCTTTATTTATACTGCTGTTTAAGTTTATACTTGCATTTATTTGTTTTCTTTATTATAAAGGAATTTCAAGTATGTCAACTTTCCTAATAAATAAAAATTATTATACAACCATGTTTTGTCCCAAGATTTCTTGCCAAATTTGTTAATTTCTATAGTAAAATAAGGACTCCTTACTAAGGATATGTCATATAATTGCAAATGAGATTACAGTCCAAATGATGAGAATATAAGCAACTTTATGTCACTGTATTGCCTGCGACAATGAGCAAAACCATATTTTTGTCCAGATCAATTTCTTATTTTTCAAGTATTAAAAAAACAAAACCATGGCAACTGAAGAAACACAACATTATAAAGATATAACATAAGCAAACTAGCAACTGATGAGCAACACAAACCCAAAATAAACCAGGAAGATGTTAGATGTTCTAGAAAAGAAAGAAGGATTCTGCTCTACACACGGTACCAACTGTTCACTCTTGTTCAGACAGAGGACACGTCTTATATGTAACATTGCAATATTTGTAAGACCACAACTAAATTGCAACAAGAATTCTACATCAAATGAAGTTGAGTAATTTATTTGAGTTTGTCCCAATTGATTTCTGGGCATGTTAATAGACACACATGTTTTCATTGTCAAGAATTCTGAAGCAAATAACACACAATACTCCAATAAAAGACTCCCTTCACTATCATTTGATATGAGCAATCCATAAAACTGCACAGTACATTAGTAATATATAACAAACGATTTTTATTTTTTATACTTGCTCGATAAGTTGGTAAAATTTAACATTTAAACCTTAATATTGTCCTCCACTCTACTCCATGCACTGTTGCATTATTTTACCATCAGACTGTTTTAGTTCCTATAGGAAAACATCTGTCAAACACTACCATCGGATATCTAAGAATTTAAACTTAGGAAAGGTATCATAGTCAGTAGAAAACAGCTGTTTCACAAACCACGTCTCTTTTGCGGAGATATATGATATTCATAGATATTTTGTTTTGTTTACCCACTGGTTACCAGATATGATCTCCATATTTCATCTTGCAGAGATCTTACCAGTATAAGTATATATGAATAGCGGGCAAATTGAAAACTGTGGAAGGGAAGTGTAGTACAGAATTTTAGTATATGTTTAAACTCTTAGAAGTTCGTGGCATATACATGTTGAAAATATTTTGACCCTTTGAACAAAATGGTGGTGCATATGAGCTTCCATTTTAAGAATAAATTTTTGCTTTTTTTTTTTTTTGCTCAAACATTGTTGTCCAAATAATGGAATTTTTAGCGACTGGCATACAAGTGAGAGGTTTAGCTAGCTACACTTTTCTGCACAAAGACATAGTTTTTTTCCGGTTTTCATAAAGTCACGGGCATCATTTTCTTACAGGTTTAAATAATTTTGACATTTGAATTTGAAAAGTGTGGAGACAATTGTTATTTTTACGGGAAATTAAAGATGTTGACAATTATGAGACTAACAAACAACCAAACAAAGCCATGGCAAAAAAACAAAACAAAAAAAAACCCCACAAATAACAGAAAAACTCCAGTAGACAAGCATAGTACAATAATACATAGGAATAGTTACATAATATTGAAGTGGGAGTTGTCTATTGCTTGTTATAAGTGCCACAATTGTTGTCTGTTATGTTTTATTGTTGTTTTGTTTTGTATATGTTTTTATATGTGTTCATGTGTTTCAGCGATGATCTTTTTGTACTGGATATATACTAAATAAAATTAGTTAGTTAGTTAGTTCATACGAAACTAAACACTGATTAATTAGAACTCAAACAAAAATTGAAGGTTTTTCTTATATGCTCTTGAAAGGTAAACTGATTCTGCTCCATGTGTGGCACCCGTCGTATTCACCATGAAAGTACAAACAATAATGCATTCACAACGGTTTCGGAAATACTAAACATTTACGAAATGCCTCCTTATTATTAAATGTACTTGTTTGGCATGTCGTTTTCTGATCCTTGATTTTATTGTTTTAATCAGAATAAAGTAATAAATTGTAACGTACTCATGGCGAGAAAATGGAAGAACCAAATATCAAGTAGTAAAAACCTTAAATTTTAGGGCGCGGAACATAAACGGTTTTATTTTTATGACTACAAAATTGTGATTAATAAAGTCAGTTCAATTAAAGTTAAACAAGATGCAAGGTTTTACAATAATATATTTTTGCATGTATACAAAATACGGTATTTATTATGTTGAAATATAATGAAACTAAAAATTGTTTACTGCAATTTTCTCCACATAATAAGTATCAGTTTATAACAGTGACATCTTATGTGAAAATTAACTACGAGATGTCATTTAATACGAAAATACATGCAAAAAAGAAAATAGACTTTTGCAGCATTAATTTTAAGGCAATCACATTTAAAGATTATCCTTTTACGTTAAGAATTTGATATGCTGTTGTTGAATTAGTAGTATAAAGTTATACATTTTATCAATTTCGTATTTAATATGAATTTTGCCCACGAAAATCGATAAATAATATTCACAAATGTAATACCTCGTTTTTTAAAGTGCTACTTTTATGCGTCGAACTCTTCTATCCAAACGTGTTATCTATGATTGTGATAGTTGTATTTGACACAATTTGGAATTTTCTATCTTAACTGTTTTTCCACTTCGTGTTTGATTTGGTCGTCTAACTGTTTCGATTCGAGACGAAATGTTTAGTTTTCCAAAACATTCTGATGTAAGCTACTTCCTAAATTATTCATCTTAATACTGATTTCCAAAACTAGGATTGATAGGTACATTTCTATGCACAATGATAGCATGTATATTGCACTTTGTAAATACAGCTGTTTTCAAAACATGCCTCTTTTGAGGAGATCTTGAATATTCATAGAAAATTAATTGTGTTTACATTCTGGTTCCCAGTTATGCTCTCTGTGTTCCATCTTACAGAGACATAGCTTGGGAATGTTACCAGTAAATAAACATGTGCATATTGTTTACATTGAAATCTGTGGTAACCTTTCATTCGATGTAGGGGTAGTTAAGAAAATTAGTGTTAGTTTAAACTATGAGAAGTTCATGGCATATAATCTTTGAAAATATGCCGCACAGCCCTATATTTTGACCTTTGAAAAAACAATGTGGTGCATATGAACTTTCAATTCTAGGATAAGATTTTTTTCAAAACTTCAAAGTTAATGTGGTACAGTTTTAGCCGTAAATGGAGTTCCGATTGGAAATTGCATTGTCAATATTTACAGAAATGCAACCTGAAGAGGCATTTTCGGGATCTGGTTTTTTGTATAGCTAGCTGAACCTCACACTGGTATGAAAGTTATTTTTAGTTTCGTTATTTGGTTAATTTTATCGATTTTATTGTTACTTTAATGATTTTGTATTAACATAGTGTCATATAAAAAATTTATTCGTTCAGTTTGTGTTCACTTGTCTTTTTGAGTTAAGCCATTTCACGTGATATTTGTAGTGAGTCTTTTATGTTGCGAGGTTACACTATTGTTTCGGGTAAGGGTGAAGGTTGATACCTATGAAAAAGTTTAAACCTTCTGCATTTGTTTGCTATTTCCAAAGTCAGGAACCTGATGTTGAATAGTTGTCGTTTGTGATGTGGTTCATTAGTGTTTCATGTTTCTCGTTTGTTATATATATTAGACCATTTTGGTTTCCCATTTGAATTGTTTCACACTAGTCATTTATTGCTTGCTGTTCGGTCTGAGTCAAGGCTCCGTGTTCAAGACCTTACTTTGACCTATCCTATTATTAATTGGACGGAGAGTTATGTCATCAGCACTCATATCTCTTCTTGTATCTATTTACATTTCCAGCATATAGACTCTATAAATCAAGACCGTCCTATATCATTTGTGAAGAAGAAACTCAATATATGAATCATTACCTCGTGGTAAATTCTGAAGAACTAGCCAGAGTTAAAGCAAAATCCTAAAACAGATAATGATATGACTTAAACAGATTTAAAAAGAAATCCTGGTTTAAAGAATACATGTTCTCTCTCAAACAAAAATACCAAATGCTTACTTCAAATTTAATTGCAATAACTTCCTGTTGGCATTTTAAGGCCCCATTTCCAAGGATATGAATGCAAAATTACTTATTTTATCAAATGATATATATAATCGTTAAAAAGATAATTCATGCTTTGTAGGCAAAATAATGTGCAAATACAATAAAAGAGGGACGAAAGATACCAAAGGGACAGTCAAACTCATAAATCTAAAACAAACTGACAACGCCATGGCTAAAAATAAAAAAGACAAACAGAAAAACAATAGTACACACGACACAACATAGAAAACTAAAGAATAAACAACACGAACCCCACCAAAAACTAGGGTTGATTTCAGGTGCTCCGGAAGGGTAAGCAGATCCTGCTCCACATGTGGCACCCGTCGTGTTGCTTAAGTGATTACAAATCCGGTAAATAGTCTAATTCGGTAGGTCATATTCATGAAAGGGAAGGGGATTGTAGTTACGACATAAGGAATAATCTAACTTTAAACCATTTGTACCTTGCAATTGATTCGTGATACAAAAATACTAAACAATAAATTGGTATTTCTCTTTATCACAGTGATATGTGTTAATTTATCGTCCATTTAAGTGAAATTTTGTAAACTCATTTATAAATAAAAACATATAGGTTTAATATATCCTTTATTCATCAAAATTAAGCATAAATTTCACATAAAATTAGAAAGTAATATTAAGACACATCTTCCTGACTATTAAAACATTAAAGTATTTTTCTAAACATAGACAAGCATATTCCGCATGAATTGACTCCTTTCCAACATGCTATAGGTGTTCAACACAATAGCTGATTTGCTTGATTTGTAAGTTAGATCATGACGCCTTATTTATGACTTGCTAATGTGCAGTAATTTTCTCAATATTTATGCTAATTTTTCCTATTTAGACTTCATACTCTGAGCAATCGAAGGTCGAATGTTCTTATATTTTATTGAAGTCTCCGAAATTTTAATAGATCCAAGGCTTTTAATTGCATTTTCTAGATAGACATTATCTACATTTGTTTCAAATTCGACACCCATTTTCCGTTCTAAAGCAATCAGTTCATTCAACTCCGATTCTTTCTTCTCGATCTCCGGTTTAAGAATATTTGCAAGCATAAATGCTTGCTTGTTCGAACCATGATCTGTGACAAATTGAAAATCAGCTTTATGTTTTTTCAAACTGCTAGATAGTTTATCAATGGCATTCTCGTTCTGAGTAACTTCAGAAACAACTTTCTGTTTTAGTTGTTTAATTTCATTTTCTAGCTTAGATTCAAGTTTTTCAAAATGTTTATCAAATACGGCTTTCAGTTGTTTTATTTTACTAGTAATTGTCAGTTCCTGTTGATTAATTTCCTCCAAATTATTTCTACGCCGCTCTTTCAAGCATGCCGTTGCGTCAAATAACTCCTTTACATCGATAGAAAGTTTTTCAAACAATGCAGATTGTTTTGCCGTTTTGGATACATCTTCAATTGAGACAATACTGCAAGTGCGATGAATTGTTGGAATGCACGCCCGACAACATAGAAGACTGTGCCCAGAACAATAAAATTCCATATTTATTTCCGGATGGTCTTCGCACAGAACATAAGAAGATACAGTGATAGGAGTAATGGATGACATCTTGTCTACAGCAATCGCAGTGTGTGACATTGATGTCTTGTTTATCCTGTGTGCTTCATCGCAAGCAGAACATAGAGTTTCCTCACAATCAGAGCACCAGCTAAAAGTGATTGATTCTTTGTTTCCGCGGAAGCAAGGTTCACAATACCTGCTGAACACTGATTTCCTGATAAAAAATGAACTGTACGATTAAAAACATTTTCAATATACATGTATTCGCAATGAAAACCCGTTTAGGATTTAAGTATTGTTTAATATAACTTTTTGCATTGAATTTTGCAAGAACGTTTTTAAAGAGAATCTCCTGTAGAATTGTTTGATTTCATCTAATTTTCAATCTAAATGTTTACACTGTCGACATGATTGAAAATAGTAAGCAATGTTATTTGTATTTCATAAGCATCAAACCTAAGAACTAAGAACTAGGTTAATACTTTAGTTGCACACTTTCTGATGAACACATGTAGATTATGAAAGAAATGAAATAAATAAAAAAAGATGTTCAAAGCAATTATAAAAAGATAATATGACAATAGGGAGATGAAGGTATACAGCGATAAGACAACATCCAATGACAAAAGTGGTCAACAGACACCTAGACGGAAATACACAGTTTATCATAATATGCAACTGTATTCACAATACCTCGATCTATAAAACGTTGAATTCAAATTGAATAGAAACAATTCTTCTACTAACACCATTGTTTCCAAGTAACATACTAGTAACACATTTGAATATGAAACATGTGAGATAAATAATAACTGTCAAGGTGTCTGGAATGTGACAATCAAATGAATATGTGGCAAAATTAAAAAAAAAATGAGACGTTCTCCACAGGTTATTTCATATCAAAGGTTGACAATTGTATACGAAGAGCAAATATTACATTTAAAATGTCAACATACATATACATATATACATACATAAAACAAAGCCATATAACAATTGAGACCTACACTGAATACCTAAAAGGATCTGACGGTAAAGGTAATCTAGTTTAGTAATGATTTGCATGTATTTCAATATGCCTGTGCTGTTTCTATGCATTTGAAATAATTTGCTGCTTACACATCTTTTCTGCATGTTTTGTATTTTAATATTATGAATATGTTATTCATATTCGGTAAAAAGCTTTCAAGAGCTTATTTTTGTATGGTTATGTGCGAACCGAATCAAAATAAATCTATCGTATTCGTATTCATATTCGTATATCATGTTCAATGCATACAGATTTATTTAATAAACATCTATTATTACCCATCTGTTCGCAACTCTTGTTTGGCCTCTCCTGTGTTAGAAGCTGTATCTGGCTTAGTTACATTATTCTTTTGCTTGAGGAATTCACTGTTATTCTCTCTAATATACAAAACAAAATATAATGTTAAGTTAAAATCTTGCATGCATCCAACAATTTTTTTTCTCGTTTAAGCTTAAGTCAGTCTATTTCAAAGGATAAAAATAACCATCTTAAGCTTGAAAAAAACCCACATTAGTTCATGTGACATACACATAATAAAAAATGTCAAACATTAAATTCGTTTCATCCAAAAATGCTAATAATTATTGAATCCTTGTTGAATTTGTAGAAGTATGCAAATTCTTCCATCGTTGTTTTGTGTATATCTCAATGATAAGTAGAAATTCGGATATGTAGGCAAATTTACATAGACATGAGATATTTAAAAAAAACTTTTATTTGTTGAAATTAACAGTACTGCGGTTTCATTTATATTTGTGGGTATCAAATTTGGTGGATTGCTGAAAAATTGTATATTTGTGGATAACATTTTATTATCAGTTACCACTGATTACACAGAATACAAAAGGATCTGGATGTGTGTATTTGCCGACTCAGCAAAGTGAAAACACATCAAGATAAATCTTTATAACTATTGATATTTGTGACGTCAAAAATAAATATTGGTTGGAATAGTTATCAAAGGTACCAGGATTATAATTTAGTACGCCCGACGCGCGTTTCGTCTACATAAGACTCATTAGTGACGCTCATATTAAAATATTTATAAAGCCAAACAAGTACAAAGTTGGAGAGCATTGTGGATCCAAAATTCCAAAAAGTTGTGCCAAATACGGCTAAGGTAATCTATGCCTGGGATAATAAAAATCCTTAGTTTTTCGAAAAATTCAAAGTTTTGTAAACAGGATATTAAAAAAAAAAATTTAGTTTACAACAGTGGATACAAATGCATTTATGAAACGAAACATGTGTATTCTTATCGGTTGCACTTTGTAGATACAGATGTTTCACAAACCACGCCTCTTTTGGGGAATATATAATATTCGTAGATATTTCGTTTTGTTTATCTACTGGTTCTCAGATATGATCTCTATGTTTCATCTTATAGAGACATACCTTGGGTATTTTACTAGTATAAATAAACATAAAAAGCGGTCGCCTTTAATTGTGAGGACAAACAAAGTGAAGAGAAGGGTAGTACAGAATTTTAGTATAAGTTAAAGCCTAATATTTTGATCTTTGAAAAAAAGTAATGCATATGAGCTTTCCATTCAAGGATATAATTTTGTACGAAATTTCATAGATAAAGTGGTACAGTTTTAGTCGCAAAAGAAGTTAACATGGGAAATTGCATTGTCTATATCATATGTAAAGAAATGCAATCTGCGAGGGTTTATATTAGGAATGTCAACATCGAGTACTTGTTTGATTTACCGAGCGATACTCGAGTACTCTCTCGGTAAAACATTTACAAAATGGAAACACAAAATTTTATTGCCTATTTTTATGTATTGTGGTTCGTTGTCTTTATTTACTACATATTATATTATGTAAACTGGCAATAATCTAATCAACTAAATAATTAATATCTATAGAAAATCCAACAAAGTTATAACGACAGATTAAAAAAGACACACCGTAAATGTTATGGACACCATCACGAATTGGTTGATCCATACAGTGTGTCTTTGTCTAAACTAACTAGATTGTGGTTTGTTATTACGTCGTCTGATCTTTTAAATACCGAACGTGACGTATTACCGATTGTGACTGTTTTGCTGAGTGTGAATTTGCATTGCTTTAAGACGTATCATGGTTCTTTGCTATCTAAAATTCATGTATTTAGTTTTGATGTTATATTTGTTATTCTCATCGGATTTTGTCAAATGTCTTATCGTTTGTAGCTATCATGGTTACAGACATAACCCAGGAATATCGATTTAATAAATTTGTATAAATTTGATAGCCAGGTGGTGCTAAAATATTTCGTATAACAAGATTGATGTAAGGATTTAGTTCAACCATCATTTACTTTCAAAGTGTAGTTGTAAGTGAAGATATGAAGTAGACTTAATTGAGTCTGCATACAGATTTATTCAATAAACCATATCTATCATTACCCATCCGTTTGCATCGGAGTTTTTGTGGCCTCTTTTGTGTTAAAAACTGCATCCTGCTTAGTTACATTCTTCTTTTGCCTAATGTCTTCACTGTTAATCTCTTTACTATACAAAACAAAACATCATCTTAAGTTTAAATCTTGGTTGCATGTGTCACATTCTTTTTCGTTTAAGCTCAAGTCTTTTTCAAAAACGATAAAAGAAATAAACATGATTAAGTTTGAAAGACAAGTGACATGCAAATGATCATAACAAATGTCAAACCTGAAATTGATTCTATCATAAAAGAGTAAAATAACGCAAATACCAAACTTCAAGGAAAATTCTAAATGGAAAGTACCTCAGCAAATGGCAAACTCAAAAGGTCAAACACATCTAACGAATTGATAATAACTGTCATATTCCTGACTTGATACAGGCATTTTCTTATATATAACATGTTTGAATGTAAACTTGTTTTTACAGCTATCTTTACCTGTCACTTGTATGACAGTCGCATAAAACTCCATTATATTGCCAACGATGTGTGAACAAAACAAACAGGCATAATACTAGAAGGTTAAAATGTCAAAATAGGGATAGCAATCAAAATCTTGAAATACAGTTGCTCATCAAAATTATTTCTTTATTTGTAAAGTTATAGAAAATAATGTATGTAGAATTATTAATCATGGTTAGAGACTATCGTCCATGCATATCCAGTTGGGTTCATATCAAGTTTAATACATACATATGTATAATTTGTCTTTCTGTGTTGTGATGTTTCACTATTGTTTCACTATTGTTTCAGATATTGATGAATATTTGGTACCATTTAAACATTTAAACCCACTGCAATTGTTTGCACCTGTCCTAAGTTGTTGTAGTTTGTTGACGTGGTTCATAAGTGTTTCTCGTTTCTCGTTTTTATATAGATTAGATCGTTGGTTTTCCCGTTTGAATGGTTTTACACTAGTAATTTGTAAGGCCCTTTAAGCTTGCTGTTCGATTTGAGCCAAGGCTCCGTTTTCAAGACCGTACTTTGACTTATAGTGGTTTACTTTTGTAAATTATTACTTGAATGGAGAGTTGTCTCATTGGCACTCATACCACATCTTTTAATATCTATATTTACTCGATACACATTATCTATTATTACCTATTTGTTCGTATCTGAGTTTGTTTGGCCTCAACTGTGTTAGAAGCTGCGGCTGGCTTAGTTTCTTTCTTCTTTTGCTTAAGGGCTTCACTGTAAATCTCTTTACTGTACAAAACAAAATATAATCTTCAGTTTAAATCTTGTTTTCATGTGCCACATTCTTTGTCGTTTAAGCTGATGGCAGTCTATTTCAAACGATTAAAAGTAACATATTTAAGCTTAAGAACAAGGCAAGTGACATACATATTATCATAAAAATGTCAAACATTCAATTAGTTTTATCACAAAAATCGGATAATTATGGAACCATTGTTGAATTTGTAGAAGGGCTTTTACTCCTATTAAGAATCATATACTTATACATATGTTTTACTTGAAATTTTTGTAGACCTTTAATTGCTGATATTTATTTTCTCTACAGTTTATATCTATTGGCAAAATAAGTTCAAGGCAAGATAATTAGTTAAAACTGCAATTTAAGGTCTATACATCATATAACAAATCCAATGGTTTCGGTCATGTAACCATTTTGTGATAACTTTTATATACTTTCAAGTTAATTTTGGCAAGATAATTCGCATAAAAAATACAAAATTCCTCATTTCAATAATTGTTTTGTATTGCTGATCATATTTGCTATACATAATTCTGCCAATCTATTCAGGTTTTATAGATAATTCAGCAAACACGAAAATTAAAAGAAAATCGTCATTTAAGGTAGATCAGAAGTATAGACTTTTTGAGACAGAATTTTCTTATAATTTGCCAAAATGAAGATTTTACTATGCTTTTTTTTCAAAAATTTAATAAAAAGTATGAGTCACCGTGCTATTTTTCAAGCTATGAGTCGTTGAAAATTGCCTAAATTTGGTTAGATTGTTCTAAAATCAAACAAAAAGGATATTTGTTTAAATATTTTGGATAATACAATAAATCACCAAGTTTTTTTATATAAATAAACAGTCAAACCATTAAATTGCAAATCTGTCTCCAAATTTGCAGATTTGGGCAAATTACTAGACCGATTTTGTACTGTGATTGTACAATCCAAGATGGCGTTATACCATGAATCTACCATAATGACAGCAACTCCTAAAATCTACTGGTTTCAGTTTTTTGACATTTTTTTTTAGAAATTATATTGCGGATAATTTCTACTGCGAACAGTTTCTTTTTAAGTTAGTGTTGCTTAGTCTTTAGTTTTCTATGTTGTGTCTTGTGTACTATTATTTGTCTGTTTGTCTTTCTATTTTTTAGCCATGGTGTTGTCAGTTTATTTTCAATCTATGAGTTTGAGTGTCCCTCTGGTATCTTTCTCCCCTCTTTTCTTCTTTTCTATCATGATTTTAGATAATTGGTAAATCACAAAATTAGTCAAAATCGTTTCTGGAACCTAACCACAAAAGAGTTTTTAATGGTTTTGGACAGATTGTCATGCATGTAGATCTTCTATTGCTGTACAGCGGTACTGTAACAAGTTTCTTTCTACATTACTGTTATAGTTTTTTTCTAGATAATAGGACAAAAATTAAAAAAAAATCATTTAAAAAGTCACAATGTAAGGACAATAACTTCTTAAGGACTCATGCAATAGTTGCAGTCGTATTTGCATAGATGTAGATCATGTATTGAATTATGGCAGTTGTTTTTCATTTGTTCCATTGCTATTTAGTGATTGATTATACAGTTTTTATTGACTTCCCCTTTTGCCCAAGTTGCCTTGAAATTGTGTAGTTTTGTTATACCCTATTTGGTAATTATTTTTTCATATTCTACCTACGTAATGTCGTTTTTTAGATAATAAGCAAAAAACCTGAAAATGTTTCATACCCGGCCAAGTAGTCATTTGATACAAACTAAGATTAAAATGGGCAGTAGGATCTCTTGATATTTCCAGCATGTTGTCCCGCTCTCATTTTCTCCATCTACTATGATTTTCAAGATATGTAAATCAGTGCTTTATATCTTATGTTTTATATTTAACCATAGCGGTCATGCTTGGCGATAGGTAGGAGACAAAATAAACCATTAACTATCATACTCACAGGTTCATTCAGTGAAATTGATAATGATTATTTAGAGAAAGTTTATGACGACAAAAGACGACGACGGACGCCAGGTTAAAGTTATAGCGCCACTGGCAAATAGAACCTGGTGAACTATGGTGAACATTGAACGATATTTAGAGATGGATAAATACAACTGTGAGTTTTTTTCTATAAAATTTATTTTATATTCAATATATGTACTCTGTCGAAAAATGCTACACTGACAAACCAAGTCCGAATGGGATAACTATTTTACATCCCAGCGGTTTTAAATAAGACGAAAAACCATTTACAATTCATAAAATCTAGTTTAGAACGCCACGCAACCATTATAATACACTGTATATATAACTACATAATATATACCCTTATGACCCCGAACACGATGTTTAAAAAGTCACCCTTCTCTTGATTACCATCTCGCCCCACGAAAAAGGGTAAAATCCCATTTAACTATCTGTCTGACAACTCGCCTTATTTATGAAAAGGGTTAAAATCCAACTGAATAAAGGTCTGTCAACTCACACCGCTTATGAAAATATCTTGCTTCAATTAAATATGTTGAATTACAGTACGTTGGTATCCAGTTTTCCTGGTGTTGGGGTATGTGTCGTGGATTGATATGCTAAAAGTCTTGAGTTCGAATCCCAACATAGACAATTGATTTTTTCTACATAAATTTTGAAAGTCTGTCTTTTCTCAATAAAAAATTCCAAGTTTCATTGTGGATTAAGCATTCCTGCCAAAATGATACAAAACAAAGGAAAGCTTGCACAACAAAGAAACTGAAGCTGGTATGATCTGGTAGGGATGATCCGTTCTATATTACCTTTGATAACTATTTACACCAATGCGTCGATGCCACTGCTGGTGGACGTTTCGTCCCCAAGGGTATCACCAGCCCAGTAGTCAGCACTTCGGTGTTGACATAGATATCAATTATATGGTCATTTTTATAAATTTCCTGTTACAAAACTTTGATTTTCTCGAAAAACTAAGGATGTTCTTATCCCAGGAATAAAGTACTTTAGCCGTATTTGGCACAACTTTTTGGAATTTTGGGTCCTGAATGGCTTTATAAATATTTTGATCTGAGCGTCACTGATGAGTCTTATATAGACGAAACGCGCGTCTGGCGTACTAAATTATAATCCTGGTACCTTTGATAACTAATCAGATCATCGCTGGAAGGACAAAGGATCAGGGATGTAAAAGTATATGATCAACATGTACAACAGGAAGACCGTTCTGAAGCAGTTCAACCGAATTCATATTGATCTTTTAACGACAGACATTTACAAATTCCGGAGAAAAAGTTGTGAAGATCAAGTTTAATCAAACAGTTTAGGTGGCTCGGGCTTATTCGAAGTTTCTGTCGGAAGTTCCGTATTTTTTGTTATTTTAATCTTTACAGTGAGTAAATCAAATTGTTCGAGAACAAAAAGGGGGTCCCGGACCATTTAGGCTCAACATATTACTTTTAAAGAGGGACAGTGTTTCATTGAATTGATAGGGAAAATAGAGGTGTTGACATATTTTTATAGGAATCTCAAAAAACGTTCTGTAATACTTGGTCCAAAACTGTAATATTAAAAACTGAAATATAGCTTCAAAGAATGAGAAAATAAAAAAAAACATAGGTCACCGATAAGGAATAGAACATTCTTATGACTTAAATCCAAATATTTTGGCTGAAAATGGTAAAAATGTGGTGAAATTTCATTTTGAGTCTTTTACAGTTACATATAATAACGATAAAATAACAATAATTTAACATTTATAATCAATCAAAATATTAAAAAAATTAATAGTGAATTTACGTTACAAACTTAGTGTGTGCATGCTAATTAATGCGTGAAATTATGCGCAGTCGAATAGTTCCGACCCCCCTTAAGTAACTTTGAAAAAAGCAGAAGCTGTTATAAAGCCAAAAGATCCATCGTCTGCGAAGGCAAAACAGACAATATCAGGGGAAGGTATTGAACTTTTGAATTATCGGCACAAATTGGTTAACAAGGTCAAATTCTTCCGAATGTGGGTGGAAATTGGTACAGGAATGTACCGTTAATCCTCTGGCAGATGATTCCAAGGACGACAGAAAGATATTTAGGGCACAAAACCGAGCTGAAAGGAATACTAAAACAGACAGGATAAAGAGGAGATCCCTCGCTGATCCTTATATAAAATTAGCGAGTTCCAGTGGAGGAAGAGATAGACATACGGTATCAAGGAAGTCTGGTGTTTGTTACAATTGTTACAAATAAAGACAACAGTAGTATACCGCTGCTTAAAAGTCATGAATCGATTAAGAGAAAAAAATCCTGGTTACGAACTAAAACTGAGTGCAACAAAACACCAAAAAAAATTGCGACACACACTGAAACGAACTATAAGATAACAATTGCCATTTTCCTGATTTGGTACGGACATTTACAAGCCTGGTCATTGGCAGGATGAGTGTCCTGAAAGTTCTGTGCAGTACTCGAGCTGGTCAACAGACATAAGTTTGTGTTGAGTGGTTCTAAAAATAGTTGAGTTTAAATGTATTTGGTGTGAAGAAAACAAAATGTTCCTCTCGACGATCTCTACATTTTATACATTAGACTCAAAACTGTCCGATCATCTCATCAAAAGCTACAAGGAGATGATTCTTTATAGTGTAGTATTCAATGTCTGTTTTGTGACGGTAACAGATATTCGCCTACTATAAATTGCAAAAATTATCAGTAATTCAAGACCATAAATGTGATGTGAGTGTCAAGGTCATTATGAAAGTTCACCTTGACCTTCAAATGTACTATAACCTTGATCGTGTTACATTTCAAATGTCAAGCGGTTCTTAGTTGGATGGTCATAGCCCCATGTCTCTACGACTTACGGTTCTCAAGTTATCACGATATCTGAAAACGAGACCCTTATCTTGAACACATAATACAGACTTTATTTTGAATATTGAATAATTCGAATAATCATAGCATTAATATGTATACAAAAATCCACTTTAATACAAATAGATACCTTAAAGGTTTGTAGAAGGTCTGCACAAGATTTCCGTCTTTGTATGCTTCAAATGCAACTACCTGATCATAAAAAGGAAAACATCTTTTAGAAAACATGAATTAAAAAGAGTTTTTGGTGTAAATGAAAATAAACGAAAAACAACAGAATCTGGTAAACACCCTTAATTGTGATATACTTTGGTGATATGTAATGTATGTATTTGTATCAGATAAATAGCACAATTCATACGCAGACTTTTCTGTAGACATATATGTAATGTAAAAATTAAAATCACAAAAATACTGAACTCAAAGGAAAATTTAACACGGAAAGTTCCTATTCACATGGCAAAATCAAAAGCACAAACACATCAAACGAATGGACACGTATTGGAACATATTTCACGTGATAAAATCAAGATGTAAAGTATGTTTCATCGTTTAAACCAAATGCATTGCAAGTATACACGATAGTTAAAATACTGACATTAAGTTTGGGATATTCTTTTTTTATTTTTTTTAACAACATTATATATTTATTCATCAAATATGCTGGTTACATTGTAACACCAAGAAACCAAGCTTTTCTTGATGCATCCTGTAATATTCCACCGATTGCCCAGGTTAGCAATCAGCTGCTGGTATATATGTATATGTTACAGTAAATAGGTGAAATTAGGAATTACATGTAATTACTAAAATTTAGGAATTATATGTAATTCCCGATGCACTTAGTAAATACAAGTAATTCCTAAAAATGCCCAGTAGTTACCAGTAATTACTGATTTTAAATTGAATTTTGACACCTATTTACTAACTGTTAAAACAATGTTGTAATATGGTCAACTGATCAAAAGTTATGGTAATACTAATTAGAAAATCAGTGAGTATTCAGCTATCAAAATTTTAGGGTTTTGCAGAACCCAGTGTCTCGCCTACTTTTGCTGTGAGTCGCAGGCCAAACAAAAATAGGAAAAAAATATTTTTAATTTTCCTCTAGATACTATCTTTTGACTAGTTCTGTAAGAATCTTCTATCAACATTTGTTAAAAATTCAGGATGGTTAATGAAATCTAAACTTTAACTGCAGAGTGCATGTTATGTTAACTGGAAAAAAATAGTCCGTTTAAATAAGAAATATACTAAAAAGTATAGTTTTTTTTACAAACTTTATTTCTAGATATTATCTTATGATCATAAACAAGCTTCTGTCCAATTTTGGCAGAAATCCAGGATATTTTGAGAAAGTTATCAAAATTAAAAAAAAAATAACCACAGTGTGAATGTAATGTTAACTGGCATAAAAACTAAGTCCCTTTATAAGTAAAATACGGAAAAACTTGATTTTATTTTTACAAATTTACTTCTTGAAATGTATCTTTTGATCATAAACAACTGAAGCTTTTGTTCAAGTTTGGTAGAAATCCAGAATAATTTGAGAAACTTATCAAAATTTAAAAAATATAACCACAGAGCGAATATTTGTGGACGCAGCTGGCGACGGAATTATTAGGTTGGTTCGCTATGTCTCGCTTTTGCGACAAAAAACGCAGGCTCTATGAAAAGGAAAAGAAATGTCAACATTGAAAGTAAAACAAAAGGGATGGACCATTTAGTTGACTTTTTCAATCCACAAAAAGATCATTCTTATACAGGAAGAAACGATGATGAAATTTTGTTGGAGGTATATAAGCTTAAGTTTTGAGGTCTTGAAGAACTCATAAAAACACGGAAATATGAAAATGTGACTCTTAACGCCATCAATTTGTATAAATTTGTTTGTGAAGAATGTCAGCTTCATCGCAAATGTCTGACTAAAGAAGTCGTAGTTAAACCTGTTTTGTAAAAGGAATTTAACTCATGTTATTGGCCTAGTTGATATGCAGAGTAGGCCTGATGGAGATTTTAATACAACAAAATTATGAGATTTTAAGAATTATAAAGATCATTTAACCAAGTTTTCCATCATCTAATGTCTATCTTAAAAAATAGCTGCCTAAGTTGCCTATAAATTTCTCAAAAATGTTATTCTCAATTTTGGATTGATATCATTGTCTTGCATGTTCAAAATGATTTTTAGGGAGTTTCAAAACTTATAAAACAACCATTTTCCAGTTTCAATTTACACACACTGAAGAGTATGCACTTTTTATGTGCCTTATAATCCTTGATCCTTAAGGTTCATCATAACCTTTTGGCTAAAATGGCCGTATTTACACCCCAAATTTTACTCTGAGTACAGACTAACCTATACACCTGCAACAGTTTTAAGGGATGGCAGGAACTAGATATATAAATTTTAAATGCATTTTATGTTTCAGAAAATTATAAACTTTTCTAGATTTTGCTATCCATTTTTTTTCGTTCCTGCAGAAGGTGCAAAAATTAACTAAGTAGTGAAAACGATTGAGAAGCTCCCCTCATATAATCAATATTGTGAGTAGTATTGATTTAAATGGACAATAGATGGACAATAGACACCTGTAAACAATAGGTGATTTAACAGGTTTAAACTGTGTAACTGAGTGGACCGTATCAAATGAAACTCGGGTGTTTGTTTATTTTGCTATCTTCTGCAGACTGGAAAAAAATGAACATCAAAATCCAGGTAAGTTTTTAATTTTCTGAAACGTAGACTTCATATAACTTTTATATATCTAGTTCCTGCCATGCCTTAAAACTTTCCTGGATGTACCAGTTTGTCTGTACTCATAGTAATTTTGGAGGTGTAAACACGGCCATATTTTTCAATTCCTTATGATGAACCTTAAGTAAGCCCTAAAAATCCCTACCCCTTACTTTTTTATTTGATATCTTGAATTATGTCTTTAATTTTTAAACAAAATATCAAGTTAGTAAATAGCTGTAAAAATGACAAAAAAAATCAGTAAATACCTGTAATCACTGAAACAACTAGTAAATACATGTAATTACTAAATTGACTAGTGATTACATGTATTTACTGAAATGTTTAGTAATTACGTGTAATTCCTAATTTCACCTATTTACTGCAACATATATATTATAATAATATGTATAAATTTCTTGAAATACAATTATACAACATTTTAATACATTATGTTTTATTCTATCAATCGTCTAAACTTCTTTTTAGTGACTTTAGTAATCATGGTAATGGATTAAGTTTCATTGTTCTGTTTTCGTGGTATCTTTTTATGTATTCTCGAACAAAATTTGATAAACATTTACCTTTGTCAATTTCTGATAAGATACATAATATGATTTGTATATGGAAAAACCTAAGAGTGTTAGGAAATAATTCAGACCAAAATAATTTTTGTCAAAAATATTATATCCAAAGACTAATTGCTTTAATGATACTCTAAAATTTAAATTTGATTTTATCATTAACTCATGAATACTTTTCCAAAACTTTTCTAAAAATCGACAAGAAATAAGTTATTATTATTAAGTGGTTATAATCTTCTTCTTCGTTACATACATTACATAGATTGTCATTCGTCTGTTTCTATTTAAACAATAATTGTTTTGTTGGTAATATGAATTGTAAAAGTTTCCATCTATATATTATTAACTTATTTTCTTCTAAATAATGAAACATGAAAACATATAGTTGGTTAATACTAAGGTTCTCATTAATTTGTAAAATACGCATCCATTTGCTAACACCAATTGATGGTTCAGTTTTATCTTTACAAATTGACTTATATAATATATTTGTTGAAAAATTTGAAGCCTCAGTGTAATTACCTTTCCAGATTAGTTTCTGTCAAGGAATATTTACAATACTTTTAATAGAACTTTCAGACTGTAACATCTGAAGCCAGTCTTTTGGAATGGCTTTTTTTTAAATATTTATTTCTGCAATCCAATTAATCTTGCATTCTAATTTATCCAGAATAAAATGTTGAGATATAAGTTTAGGATATTCTTACAACCAATTGTCCGGTAATAATGCACTGTAGGAGACATGTCTTAAAATAATATAATATATATATTTGATTTCTTAGATTGCAAAACATATGATACTTTTAATGTAAAGCTCTGAACAAGATGTAAATATACACTCATTTACAAAACATTTTATGTAGACTATTAAAAATAAATTAGTATCAAATACTTAATTGGTATTTCAACTCAATTTACCAAATAACAATTGATTACAGTCCTGAAGTATTGAAGAAATATTAATTAAAAAATTTATGGAAAGTTACCTTGTATCATAACAAACTCAAGATAATCAGAAAGAAACAAAACGTGTCTATAAAGTTCATTGAATATTCGCTACTTTCAAAATTGAAAAGTTCACTGTTTTACTAAAATAAATATATAAAATAATTAAAAACAATAAGGTATCATAATTCTTTCGATGATGTTCACATGAGATAAATTTGTCAAATATCAGTATTTATATTTTTTTAATTTTGAATATTAAAATATATGCCAATGCTGTAACAAAAATACATGTTTGCATTATGATTTCTTCTATAAACATGTGTGTAGGATTGCTGTTTTTTTTTTTAACAAATACGTCCATTTAAGCATGCATGACGTTTAGGCAACATGCAAAGTTCTAAAATAAAAGGTGTCCAGATTTAATATACCTATTCATTTATTAGTAGAATTAACATGTAATAAATGTATGGCTTTGTTCGTAAATCACATTTTAAGAATTGTGTTATCTTCTGCTGATAATTCTCTATAAGCTTTACTATGAAGAGATAACTGATTTCTATTCCAAGCATCTTCGTTTTCTAAAAGTAAAAAAAACTCTTCTTAGAATTTCTTCTTTACTTCTAAAATCTAACAATGAAACCTTAGGAGCTATAGGATAAAAGGGGCATAAACAGAACAGAAAAATTCAACATCATCTTGAGGGAGTTGGTACCATAGAAGTTTTTGTTAAATAATTTCTCTATCGGGAAAAAATAAGTTAAAAATCAGTGCCGAGGAATAGACTTGATATCATCGTGACTTACAGTACTAGATCAACAGCACTCATATCAACCCAGTCAATCCAACACTCTATAACTCCCACGCGTCAGAACTTATCTTTAACAAAAACGCTCAAATGGGAACATTTGCAAGCCATTGAGGTATTACTGAGCAGCAAGTTTAGCAAACACGTTTTTTAAGGAAATCAGATCGAATAGGTTAATTCGTCGTATGTAAACTTTGTAGGTGGAAGTATAAGTGTTTCCTTGCCTTTGCAAAAAAATTTACTTGCATACTGAATCGTTTAATTTACTGATTAATGTAACGGGTCTTTCTGCTGTGCGTATTGCGCATATTTATAATTTCAGATCTATGTATCTTGAATAAATAACTCCATCTTGACCGTTAGCATAGGGAACCAGCTATTAATCAAGATGAACGAGCATTAAACTGATTAAGTATTGACCATCACCTCTTTGATGTATCTTTCAACCCCTGAAGTTCGTCCCACCCGCAAATTCGTCCGCCGTCATTGTTTTCATTTCTCGCGCATGCGTAAGACCCGTGACGTCACTTTTCAGCTGAGCAGCGTTCTATATATAGTAAAGAACAACGTGGAAAAGTGAAACCAAAACATGAGGTTGAAACAGGTAAATAATCATTAAAATAAAAAAAAAATTGTCAAAATCGCCATTTTTACTAATTCCCTTTTCTACCCATCTTTAAATTGATTTTTTAATAGTAAAACACAGGGGAAATCCCTTCCAAACTGAGGTGACGGTTTCTTTACATTCCAGTGATCAAAACTCGTGACCTACAAAAGTATGACAGGCCAAGTATACGTAAAAATCGTATCTAACAAATATAGAAATTTTAATGAATTTTTTGCACAGATAATGAAAAATTCGGAAAAAATTATGAATTATCGCTATAAAATGGCTTTTACTGCCAAATGTGATTTTTCCCACAACATCATGATTGCAAAAAAGGGTAAGGCTTTGTTAATTCCTGAACAATATTATTGACGGAGGGCTCAAAATATAGCTGAGAATTTGCATTTTACATACACAGAAATAGATATATACACAGACACAATGTTAAAACCCAAAAATACAGCAATAAACAAAAGACATCACATCACATTTCAGGCTAAACCTACCTTCCTCAGGCATGATAAAAAGTACAGGCTGTACAGTCCCACAGCTTTGACAAATGCATACATATCAGTAAAGAATAATGAAATGTCAGAGAAAAGCAGCTCTACAATTTAATTTTAGTTTGACTGTCCCTTTGGTATCTTTCGTCCCTCTTTTAATGTCCCAAGGCAAACTCTACGTGATAGAATCATCGGCAAATAAGTCCAGATTGTGTCACCACTGGAAAGGCACCAGTCTTTTCTCTTGGAGAGGAGGCACGGATTGTGGAACATGTAAAGTTCATGGCTTCATATGGATATGGGTACACTTGACAAGAAGTTACAGATCTAGCTACTGATTTTGCCCACACAATCAAAATAACACCAAGGAATGAGGAATTTACCTCGAGATGGTTTGAGGGTTCATAAAAAGGTGGCCAGAACTTAGAGTGGTGAAACCTAGAAGTTTGGAGATTCTACGTGCAAAATGTGGTTCTGTTGCTAATGTTGAAAAGTACTTTGCAAGCTTAAAGAAGGTCGTCCTAAAATACAATCTTCAGGATAAACCACATCTCATATTTAATGTTGACGAAAAGGGTATAACACTGAATCATAAACCACCTAATGTTGTATCTGGAATAAAATCTACCACATCATCAGTAACACCTGGAAGGTCTAGTACTACCACCATACTTGGATGTGAAAGTGCCTCGGGATTTGCTGTTCCTCCATATTTTGTATTTGAAGGGAAAAGAATGAATAATGAATTGATGAATGGTGCAACACCTGGTGCTGTTGGTGCAGTATCAGACTAAGGATGATCCAATACCAACATATTCAGACAATATTTAACAGACAATATTCTTAAATATATCCCTGGCAGAAACAATGACAACGTACTTCTTTTCCTCGATGGGCATAAATCAAGTGTAGCAGTTTACATAATTGAATGGGCACAGGAATACCACATCATCATTCACGTCTTACCAGCTCATACCTCACATATTTTACAACCTTTGGATGTTAGATGTTATGGGCCGTTGCAGGGTATTTATGATCATGAATGTCACAAAACCATACGTCAAAACTCTTCAGTAATAACCAAATACAATATATGCGAACTAGCCTACAAAGCATACCAGAAATCACTGTCCCAAGAATACCTTCAGTCAGTCAGCATTTAGGAAGACTGGAATATACCCCCTGGATAAGACTGTCATCAACCAAGATCAACTGAAACCATCAGAGGTATTTACAAGAAATGAGGAATGCAAAGAAACTACAGAGACTACAGATGAACCAAAAACAGATAAGATCCAAATGCAAGTAGTCGAAGTAGTCGAAGTTGGTAAGAATAGAGAATTAACGGAAGCTGTTGAAAGTGCTGTGACTGATGTTGTTGAAGATATGCAAGACCATGATACTGCTGTACCACACTTCTTTAAGGAAAGAATAAACAAACCAAAATGTGAACGGACTGATCTAACATTCAAGTAAAAGTAACGTTTTCCGGATACCTTTTTATTTAATGCTAGCGCAGCCACGAAATTACATAATTAACCCAGGTTCTATGTACTTTACATAAACTATGAAGACTAGTTCTGCCCTGGACACCTTGTCATATTAGGGGACAAGTGTCTACAACAACCGACATAACGGACAATTCTTTTGGAGGACAAAGCTAATACTTGACCGGACAATAATTTGGACAAGTATAAGCCAGCATTCTAGGAAGGGAAGTTTTAAAGAAGTAATACCTAAATTATCATATTTATTTCATACCAAAATACACAATAAATATTCTAATATTAAGACAGCAAGTTTTAAAACAATACAGAAGTTAAACATTGTTAAATAAAGTGGGGAAATGTCTTACTTTAAGTAGGGGCTTTTAAACTGTATCATTTAAACCATTTCTTTTACCCAAGTCCCAAGCGTTTGAACCCTACACATGCCAAAACATTTTAGAGACGAATTGGTCCAGAACAGTAATAGTAAACAGCATGGCTGTAATGAAAACTGATAGTTACCTACGAGGAAAGCATGAACAAAAATGCGAAAATGCAATTTACTTGGCCTAATCTGTGTGACGTCACAAGGTTGTATATCCGGTGGACGAACTTGATGGGCGAAAGTAGAACAGACATTGATTTCAAGTAAGTGTTCACTTTTGCATTTTCATTATACTACGGTCTTTTGTTGATTCTTTTTCAAAGTTTAAAATGTTAACGAATCTTTATGACTGCAAATTATCGGGAAAATACGGGAAACGTAGCTGAAAATACACCGCGATATTCGTTAGGTGGACGAACTTTGGGGAGTGGAGGATAATTGACCAAGCTACATTACTGTATTTTTTTCAAAACATATTTTAATTAAGCAAACGACGAATTTGTGAAATTTACAGTGAAATAAAAAAATAATCAAAAAGTATATCTGCATTCAAATATTCTTACAAGTCATTATATCTTCAAAAGTGTGAATTTGTGCAATTTATACTATAGGTGTTTTTCTTGTTGTTGTTGTTGTTGTTGTTGTTGTTTTTATATTGTGTTCGTATACATATTTTGTTTACATGTGTGTAATAGTAGATTACTTATGTTGTATTCATGTAGTTGGTGTTGTATGTAGAGAGCCTTATTGAAAATTGGGTTAATCCAAATGAGTTACTTTCTTTAAATATAGATATTATTATTATAATTATTATTATTATTATTATTATTATTATTATTATTATTATTATTATTATTATTATTATTATTATTATTATTATTATTATTATTATTATTATTATTATTATTATTATTAACCCCATAGATACATCTATACTTAGTTTTTAAATTATGTCACGTGTATCTGTCTCATCGTTATACAAAAGAGAGGCAAAATATGCCAAAATGACTTTTTAACTAATAAGTCGAAAATATACCGACAATTACAAGAAAATAAAAAGGGCAAACAGACAAACAACATATACAAAACACATCATACAAAACTAAAGACTGAGCAACACAAACCCAACCTTAAATTGGGTGATCTTAGGTGCTCCGGAATACTGAGCAGATCCTGCTTAACATATTGCACCCGTCGTGTTGCTCGTGTAAGTACAATCGGGGTGATAAAAATATCACTTCCCTACCAGATCAAGATGGTGCAGAAAAAACACATATGAAAAACATTTCTACGCTTTTTCTCAAATTTTGATAAAATAATACTCTCTAACCTGTCAGCAAAGTGAATTAAAGGTTATTGAAAACATCTAAATTGAAAAATAATGATATCAAAGCAAACACACGAAAACGAATATGAGAAAATACCTGTCCACTATATAAAGAAGCTTCTTGTAAAGTCGACTCCATTTTTGATATATATTCATAGCTGTTTGACAAATATTTGTATAACAATCTTATTTCCACATCAAAAGGTACATCAAATATTACTCGTATTGATTCGAGTACATCACCTAAAAATAAAACATTGAATGACCCATAATTTGCTGTATTATAATTTTCACTATATTTAACAAAAGGAAGGTATTTTTCTGAAAAACCTTTGCCAAGTAGTAGTATATAGTTTAACAGTATGTTATATTTTCAAAAAATAAATAAATGCATATGTCACCGTGTATGTTTTCAAAATGTAACAATTGGTATGGATTATCTATGAAAAAAAACTATTGATTCATTAGATGATAATGCCTGAAGTCTGAAATTGCCTATATCTGTACTCGACTGTACGGATTTTTACTTGACCAGTCTGAATTGGTCTGAGTTTTACCTAATACGACCCAGTCATAACCATACACTATTGTACTGATTTGAACTTGACCCTAATCTTGGCTATTGAAAATAGTCTCAACTATTATATAATTAATTGACCAGTCTTAAACAGTATTAACTCATTATCGACCTGTACTCGAACAACACTTGTATAGCTCTTGACCTATTTGTTCAGTCTGAACCATACTATATCAAAGATCTGTACACCCCCGACCTGTCTGAACCATACTCGACCAAATATTTATCAAATCGAAAATCAAAGATTTATCAAATCGAAATAGCTAAATTATCAAATTTTAGTCTGAGTCTTATTAAATATAAAGAGTTTTTTTTCTACCTGAAAACACAACCTATACTGATGATAACAAAACCTTATGAAGGTGCTTTTTGTTTGGCATGGCTTTTTTTAAAACCACCCTTAATTTTCATAAAATCCGAAATCAATTTTAAATACCATCAATTGAAAATTACACGTGTAAAACTTAAATTACAAGACCTTTTGAATTCACTAGATACGTAATACACGAGTTTAAGAAAATGGGCTTTTCTTTTTACCTGTGAAACACAACTGTACTAATGTTATTAAACCTTACTAAAGTGATTCATGTATGCCAGGTCTTCAATTTAGACCAAACGTATTTAAATTGAGTTACAAAATATTCTACTGCAATTTTGGAATACATTTCGTTTAAAAGGTTATTATGGATTTCTATGACAGTTTTATTATTATCATTATATTAAATTCTTGGATTTACAAAACAAAGGTGTCGATGTTAACATTTACTTAGTTGAATGAGTTTATATACTATTTTATACAAATACAACTTTAAAATTTTGATGGATTCAGTCGAGGATTATGCCAGGCAATGGGCTAAGCGCGAGAAGGAAGACGTAGACACTCTTTCCGAATGGATTAAGGCAGTGAGGTCGTTGATACAAATCAGAATTAAGAAACTGAATGGGTCCATCAATAACCATGCTACGTCAATCTTTAAAGACCCAAATGTTGCAAAACACCTATCCGACCTCCATGACAAATATGTTGTTGTCCCTGCAGATAAAGCCCCAAATAACATCGTTTTTGTGTGTAAAAGTCACTACATCAACTGCTTGATAAACGAATTAGGTATTGACAATTCACTTGGTAACTTAACATATACCCTCACGACACTTACCAAAGAGGAAATCCTGGATAATCATAGGTCTGTTCTATGTTCCTTTGGAATTTCAACCAAAGATGAAGAACTGGATCTTCCATCGCTGTATTGGATACCTAAACTACATAAGTGTCCTTACAAACAACGGTATATTGCTGGGTCTTCCAAGTGCTCCACGAAACCTCTTTCTAAATTATTAACATCTATTTTATCAGCAATCAAAGACGGGCTTCAAAGTTATTGTGAAACTGCCTATTCTAGAGGTGGCGTGAATCAGATGTGGATACTTAAAAATTCAAAAGATCTTTTAGAGTACATACAATCTAACTCTCTTTCATCTTGTAACAGTATTAAAACATTTGACTTTTCTACCCTGTACACAAGTATTCCACATTCCAAACTAAAAGACAAATTGAAAGAGTTGATATTACTTTGCTTAATAAAAAAGAATGGCCAACGTAGATACAAGTATCTTGTCTTAGGGATGGATAAATCCTACTTTGTAAAGAATCACTCTGATTCAAACAAAAAATTCTCTGAAACTGATATTATCAAGATGCTTGATTTCTTGATTGACAACATATTTGTTACGTTCGGAGGACGTGTTTTTCAACAGACTGTCGGCATTCCAATGGGAACAAACTGTGCCCCTCTACTCGCCGACTTGTTTCTTTATTATTATGAGGCTGACTTCATGCAGGAACTTCTTAGGAAGAAAGATAAGAAGTTAGCAATATCCTTTAACTCTACTTTCCGCTATATAGATGATGTTCTTTCACTAAACAATTCAAAATTTGGTGACTATGTGGAACGCATCTATCCAATCGAACTAGAGATAAAGGATACTACAGATACAGTTAAGTCGGCTTCATATCTTGACTTACATCTAGAAATTGACAATGAGGGTCGGTTGAAAACAAAACTTTACGACAAAAGAGATGATTTCAGCTTTCCAATTGTGAACTTTCCATTTCTAAGTAGCAACATTCCAGCAGCACCTGCATACGGGGTATATATCTCCCAATTGATACGATATTCCCGTGCTTGCATTTCCTATCATGATTTTCTTGATAGAGGTTTGCTGCTCACAAGGAAGCTATTAAACCAAGAGTTCCAAATGGTGAAGTTGAAATCATCCCTTCGTAAATTTTACGGACGCCATCACGAGTTGGTTGACCGTTATGGAATAACCGTTTCACAAATGATATCGGATATGTTCCTTACGTCGTAACTACAATCCCCTTCCCTTTCATGAATATGACCTACCGAATTAGACTATTTACCGGATTTGTAATCACTTAAGCAACACGACGGGTGCCACATGTGGAGCAGGATCTGCTTACCCTTCCGGAGCACCTGAGATCACCCCTAGTTTTTGGTGGGGTTCGTGTTGTTTATTCTTTAGTTTTCTATGTTGTGTCGTGTGTACTATTGTTTTTCTGTTTGTCTTTTTTATTTTTAGCCATGGCGTTGTCAGTTTGTTTTAGATTTATGAGTTTGACTGTCCCTTTGGTATCTTTCGTCCCTCTTTTATATAAATTTTTATAAAAAAAAATCGAATAACATTTAAAATGAATTTAGGACAGAAAGTCACAGGAAAAACATCACGAACAAAAATTCACAGGACAAAACGTTACAATTCAGTTTTGAGATGATTTTTCTTTGAAACATTTTTGTTTTTTTCTCAAACTATTATAAATTATAAAAAATATAATTAAAATTGATCAAATAAATTTCAATAAAATGATCAAATTATTGTTAACAAAAAAAAAGAAGGTTAAAGTGTCTTGGTCCATAAGTGGCTTCATGGTGTCATTAAATTCATTTTTGCATGCTTTAAATTCAATAATATTTAATCTATCAAGGCTAATGAATATTTTCCTAAACTGTAAAAAGAATATATGAAATAAAAAGAACATATTTCACGATCTTTCTCTTATATATTCATCCAATTGTCAACACATTATTTGTGACTTGTTTTCCCTTAATTTTTTGTCCTATCAAATTTGTGACTTTTTGTCCTGTGACCGCCTGTCTGTTTACCTTTTTGATGTACACAAACCTGCGAACATGATATCATGTATATACAAACTAATTTAACGAAAACATAATGTATGACTTGATATTTTCTAATCCAGCCTTTCATCAATTTTTTTAATTTTTTTTTAAATGTGATGTATGTACATACTAATAGTTCCTAAATTGATGAAATACAATTATAAATAGATACGAAAAACAGGTCTAGATTGATTAAGACTTGGTGGAGTTCAGACTAGGTCGCGCATGGTTCATACTTGGTCGGGAATAGTTTAGTCTATGTCGAGTATGGTTTAGACTCGTATAAAATGGTAAAGTACTGGTTGAGAATAGGTCGAGAACAAGTTCAGACTGTTATAAAAAGTAAATGTCAGATCAATTTAGACTGGTCGCGAACAAATCAGAACAGTCGAGTACCGATATAGGCCATTTTATTGGGTTGTTGTGTACTAGACCGATATGCTGAGTTGAATTTTAACAAGGCTGTCGGCAAGATAGGAGTCAACAGGTAGACATGTCACTATTTTCGGATACATAATTGTGACTCTGAGTCAACCAGTCTTTGCTCTTCCTCTACATATCGTACATGCTTAGCTGAAAAGCAGCAAATACAAATTTTCACGTCTTTAGTTTTACCCGGCCTGTGTTAGAATGCAGAAACGAAAATGGGACGGACAGAATCGGACGGACGGACAGAAGGATAACCAAAAGTAACACTTAATTTTCCATTCTCCTAGCGGCGGGGGCATTATAAAACTTTTAAAGAAGTAAGAATGTTGGTCATGTTGGTTTAGTCAAGATTTATTAAAAGTCTATTAACCTATCTTTCCTCTTGTCGTATCAGATCTGCTTTCGAAATATAATCATTCGGAGTAGCAAAATGACAGGTTGAATGATATATTGATTGGTTGGTGGTTAACGCCACTCTCAGAACTATTGGCTATTAATGGCGGACAGTTTGTATTGGTAGCGGAAGCCGGAGTTCCGGGGGAGAACCACAGATCTTCAGCAGGAAAACTGACAATCTAAATAAAGTTAAGACAATACTTTCAAACTAGGTCGAAATGATTTTCATTCCGTTTTCTCTGAAATTTGCAACTGTCTGATTTACTTTCCTCAATTTAGTGATCTCTGCAATTGAAGTGATAGTGTGGTTATTGAATGTTTGTTTGTAAACGGTTTAATCTGCATTTAATATGGACCAAATGGCGGATCCAGGGGTTTAGATACCCCCACTATTTGGATTATTTTTTATGTAAACGTTTCATGGTGTTCAAGGTGTTAGAGCTGTCACGAAATAGATTCTGAAGTTCCTTCATAATATAAGTTCCAAGTGGAAGAAATATTATGTAGTATTATCTCCTTTGAAACAAATATAACAGTATGTGTTCCTTACGCAATTTACTTACGGAATAAATGGTACAGAATAATTGTTCCAACAAGAACATATATTATGACATATATTATGACATGGTTGATAACAAAGTTTCCATATGGGGAATAAATATACGTTGACAGTGCGCCCTTTATAAAATGCCTGGATCCTCTTTTGCAACATGTCCTGTTGAGAACTAGCGATGATATTTTAACAACTTTTGCAATGGTGTGTTGATTTTGCCGATTCTAACTCGGTACTCTTGGGTAGAAAATGAAGGCTTTTTAAATACTGTCCCGCACTTGAAAATATTGAAGTGACTATATAAAAACATGTAATATAACATTTTCCCGTTATTAATTCAAACGCGAAAAAATTAAATTGTGATGTCATAAGGCCTTCTTCTTTCTTGTTAGAGTTTATATATATGTTAGACATATTATAAGAAACATTTCAAAAATTGCACACAATATATATTTGTATGATTAGTAATATAGAAATCCCCGTAATTTCTCTTATATTTTCATTATCTCAAAGGTTATTTATTCTTCCTCATTATCAAATACGAAAATGTTGATGATAAGCATTCAGTTGTATGCAACATGTACACAATCACCCCTGTGGAATGCCAATCAAAACTTTATTAAGTAAAACAAAAAACACCATTTTAAATTATGCAATGTGCATTCTCACCTATTACATCAGCTCGACTCATAGATATATTGATAATTTCAGATTGGAACTGCTTTTGACACAGCTTTACCTCTAAACGATATACTTCTACTTTACAGTGTTTTTGAAACATTCCCCGTTCTATAACATGACGCTCTACTGGTACCTACAAGATAAGATATAGACAAAACGGCATGTATATTCTCTGTGTTTATTTTTAAACAATGTTGGTGTGTACATTTCCTTTTTGATTGAAAAGCAAGACGTATCTACCTATAAATTGAATGGTTGTAATTCTAATATTTAATTCAAGAGAATAAAAAATTATAATAATAAAAAAAAAAAAAAAATTATATTAAAAAAATCCTTATGGTGTTACAACGCCACAACTATCTTAATCAATTATTCAACAGGTTCAAGACACAGTTAGTTCGAAGTGAATTACTTCTAGAAAAAAATGACGCAAATTTAAAACAATCGCAATCGCAATTTTTACAGTGTGTGATATTAGTTATAAAAGGTACCAACCAGCCTTTTAATAAAATACGCCAGACGCCCGTTTCGTCTACATAAGACTCATCAGTGCCGCTCAGATCAAACTAGTTAAAATGCCAAACAAGTACAAAGTTGAAGAGCATTGAGGACCCAAAATTCCAAAAAGTTATGCCAAAATACGGTTATCTATGACTGCGATAAGAAAAACCTTACTTTTTCGAATAATTCATAGATGCGTTCAAAATAGTCACAACATTTTGAATTATTTAGTGAGAGAGCATCATCTTTTTAGCGGAAAGTAAAGTTAAAGGATATTGCAAACTTCTTTTTTTCTTCCTAAAAAGTCTTGTATGAAGTCAGCCTCATAAGACTAAAGAAACAAGAAGCGGAGCACAATTGGTTTCCATGGGAATGCCGATATTGGTTGAAAAAAACATCCTCCAAATATAACAAATATGCTGTCAATCAAGAAATCAAGCATACTGATAATGTCAGTTTCAGAAGAAAGAAAAAAGTTTGTATCAGAGTGTTTTTTCTACAAAGTACGATTTATCCCTCACTAAGACAAGGTACTTGTATCGACGTTGGCCATTCTTATTTATAAAAAAAAGCAATACCAACTCTTTCAATTAGTCTTTTAGGTCAATTTGTAACAGTATATCATTCCATACAGACACATGTGTATTTAGGTAGTACACTGTACGTTTTGTTATTCAATCCGTTTTTACTTCAATTACATGGTATCCTGCAGCAAACGTATAACCTTACACAGACCAGGACGATTGACCGTATATCAAAACGAGGAAAAAATGTACAGAAAAGATTCCACCATGTCTCCTCTTCGAAGGTATGCTAGAATTAATTCACTTACCATTCCGAATTCACTCTAATCAGGTTCAATTTAAAACTCTATACGATCACATTCTAGAGACAGTTTGTGATTTTTCGAACATTTGAACTTTAGAAACATTCTTAGTTTTATAATAATATAAATTTTATATACTTATGACTCCGTTATACCAACAAAACACAACTCGATAGATATATTTTACAAAACACCTAATTTTTATAAAACAAACTTGCCTATTTAACTTTTTTGATTCGAGTGACACTAATGAGTCCTCTGTGGACAAATTGGGCGTCTAGCGTATACAATATTAGTCTGGTATACTTTAAGTGTGTTTGATATGCACACACTTGCAGCGAAATCTTTCATTGACTTAATATTTTCATTCCCAAAGAAAAACAATTTAAGTAGTATTATAAGCATTAGGTCAAGTATATTTGGTGAATGGAATAATTGCAATACTATATTGTACATGTTGTCTGAAAGGGTGATCAGACCTAGACTTCAGCATGTTCAGTTCCATGGTTCATTAGTCAATACTTAGTATTTCCGTTAATCAGATACTATAAGCATTATTTCAAATATATTTGGTGAAAAGAATTATTGCAATATGTTTGTCATGTTGTCTGAATAGTTTAATCAGACACTGACTTCAATTTCATGGTTCATGGGTCAATTATTATTGTTCATGATTTAGTTTGATACATAAATACGTCAAATATATTTGGTGTTGATCATGGTGGCATTTTTGCCTCGGGAAAACTGAAATAGGTTCCGTCGCACATATCTAGCACTTTGGTTGATTATTTATAACTAATCTTGCTTTTTACTCAGTAGTACAAAACATATGTCACGAATAACCTTAAATGATCGTCGAACAACCCAAAATTAATGACTTAGAACATAGAAAATCTTATTTAATGGAAAGTCTCCCATTCTTAAATAATGATTTGCTGTAAATAAGTTGATGAAATTTCGTTTTCTTAAAGCAAAATATTACAGTGTGGTCTAAACGTAATGCTATGTGGCAGTCAGACATTGATCATTTAACGCGAGGTATTCAATTGTCATTCATTCCTATAACAGATTATTTTTATAACATAACTGCCCCTATCAAATAATGTTGTTACAGTTGGACGCCACACGATTTAAAGGCTTCTAAGTTCTACACATTGGTCACGTGAAAAAAAAACCACGTTGTTTTAACTTTTCTCAAACGTGTTTTCTTCGTGGTTTTCTATGATGAGTTTATTTTCTACCTGTTTTACATCAGGGATAAAAAAAAATCATACAAATCTATAAAAAGATATAACTTGCAGTAATATAGTGAATAATTGTTTATGTCATATTGAAAAGACTTATTGATCTTCATTTGATTCATTTACGAATAATTAAATGAAAAAATAATAATAACCTGATCATTCAATATCCCATAGCATGATACTAGTTTATTCCAAGCATCCAGTGGAACAAGTTGATAATCTAACTCATCGACCAGGCGTTCCTGCAACTTTCCAGTGTCATCTGAAAACGATAAAAATGTTAAAACAAACTGTCAGTCTCCAAATGGTACAATCCACCTTTTAGGTAGTCGGAAATTTTGACCTTATTTATTCAGTTTGATCTGTCCATGCCCTTACGTCTTTCAAGCTCACAAACGTTTGATAACATAATATTTGTAAGATTAGGAATATCAGTTTCAGAGAATGTTTTGTTTGAATCAGAGTGGTCCTTTACAAAAATCATGCTCGAAACACAAAATCCGGCATTTTGATTGGTTGATTCTTGAGTCTGAGTACACAAATCGTGCTCGAAAGTTTTATGACCGCAAGGCCTGGCCTTGAAGGCATAAAACTTTTTTCAGTGCTCTGAGCACAAAAATCATGCTCGAAACATGAAATCCAGCAATTTGATTGGTTGATTTTCGAGTCTGAGTACAAAAATCATGCTCGAAAGTTTTATGACCGTGAGACCAGTATACATATAAATAGAAACATAGTGTCAATATACGTTAAAAATAGAAAAAAAGACCACAGATACGCGAAATAACCTTTGAAACACGTGATCGTACTTATCCAACGAAAATAGATGAATGCTACACCATAAAATGTGATACTATTTTCGTTTTATAACTATATACAGTTACTTTAAAATTAAAGTCAAGGACCAGTAAACGGGATACGTCGCAGATTTTGCTGAAACTTTGCTAATTACAACCTTGTATTGTTGAACTACAACTGAAAATCGAAAAATTGCTTTTATCTCATTTATCATATGAAATATATTTCATTGAATTCTATCAATATGGGTAAAAAATTTTGAAATATAGCTCTTCGACAATTTTTGGTTCTAACCCATCTTTGGATTTCAAATGTTTGGCTTTGAGCGTTCCTGATGAAGGTAAATCCAGAAAAGCGCTTCGGACGCAATAAATTATTAAACGTGTTGTTTTCCATTTTTTGTAAAGAAAGCACATATAATCGGCAAAAATATTTGTCAAATCTCTGATTTCCACTTCATACATTTTTCGTAAAAAAAACAACTATATGTTGTTGATACATAAATTTCTGTTTTAATGGTACAAAAAAAAGATAGGGCAACCGACTTCGTGTTTATCTTTAAAGTGTTCTTTGTGAAAAGATACCACAAAACGTCGAAATAATCGTAACGCCAAACGAAGTCGGTGTCCATATGGTTATTTATATCATAAAACAAAATTGGTACAGCAAACACTTTGTTCCTAGCTAGATCATTTCCTGGCAATAATGAAAAACCCTCAACAGGGAGGTTAGGACAAACACCCACAACAACTGGTCCAGTAAATAAATCTGACTTCAGATAAATACGATGGAGGGAAACATCTATACAACCTAACTCCTCACCTTGTAACAAAACGGAGGCAACAACGGAAATCTCCTCGGACGAAGGAAACACACCTTCTAACAAAAAAATGTGGGAAGGTTCAGTGTCCCGTGAAATTTTAATAGTCTGAAAAGTAGTATTATCAACAATAAAAACAAACCCATCCGACAAAAAGGGTTTATAATCCTACATGTAATCACAAAAACTGGACTTACAAGCCTGACTCACATTCCAACTTAGTGTTGGGTGACGAGTTGTGTCGTACAAGCACTGGATTTATTATCTCTTTCATTCTTATTCTCGCGTCTAAAACAATCAGCCATCAGGTGACTATTTTATTCTAATGACATCAATTGTCTTATGTTATCAGAATTATTATCTATTTTCTACGCCATAAGCCATTTATCAAATGGGAAATAATGAGATCATTGTACATATACTGAGCCTAAACAGTTTAGCAACAAAAATTTGAAATTTTATTTTATTACAAAATCATAACAACATATAATTTTAATAAAAACAAAATGGAATTATGACATGTCAGAAGCAACATGAATGTTTAACACTCACATTCATTAGGATTTTCTTTGTATGGAGCGCGGGAAGGTCAAAATGCGGAAATGAGTATAGTGTTATTCAAAATCAATTTCTCAGCCATGCCCTCAGTGCAACAATGAAGGATTGGCAGGCACACCAGCAGTTGTCCTTAGCCATGCACTACTTTTGTGGCCGGAAAAAAACTTGTCACGTGTTTACGTAAAGCGAAGGTAGCGGTCCTCTTCTGACGATAGTTTTTTGGTCTACGAGATATCGACCTATCCTGTGCAGTTGCAGTTTGTCGATATCTATTTGTAAGTCTCTAAACTAGTGCCTTATGCACATTAAATCGAGCCAAGATGTCATCAACAATCATTTGCATAAATTATAGGTATATTGTTTATAGTATGGATCACATTTCCGACCTTACATTGATTACGTGCTACGTGTACAATGTTTCGAGTTCTTTCGGAATTATATTCCAGGTAACTCTCTTCAGAGGTCGTCTGTTTTGTTTTTTATTCTCTAAATGTTTATTTGTTTATTATTTTGTACATTTTATTTATTATTGTACCCTTTATTTATTATTGTTCGTTTTATCAACGTATGGATAACTAGTTTTGGTTATTAGATTTAGTTTAAGATACGTTTCAATATGCATTTTTCATTGTCAACACAACTTCCTTTGGTTTTAGTGTAACTGCCTAATTAATTTCTATTGAGAGACATTGATTTATTTCAAGTGTTTCTTAACGATTTCCCCAATGTTGCTGTTTCTTTTGAATGCTATTGTAGGTTTTTTATCAAAGAGATTTTTGAACTGTGGGTTGTCTTGAATTAAGGAGGTAGACCTAGGTTAAGGGAAATAACTCTTAAAATCATCAGTGCGTTTGTGTCAGCCATTTTCATAAATATGTTCTAAGCTTTTTGGATACAAAGATTATTTTCAATCTGTTTCAGGTAAATGCTTAAAATTCATTGAGGAAACTTGACTTTTACAAACACATAACTGATTTAAAGAGTTATCTCCCTGTACCAAGGTCTACCCCCTTAAATGCCAATGTTTTCTTATAATGGTTTGTAAATTTTCCGCATTAGCGTGGTATTGTGTTATGAAAGATATATTATAGTTATCTGTGTTTTTGTTTATGCTTGTTTCTTTGTTTGTTAATTTGTTTAATCTTTCTGTATTGGAAATATTTCTTAATATTTTATTTACAATAGCGATTTTGTAACCTCTTTGTATTAATTTTTTTGTAAATAAGTTTATTCTTTCATTAAAATTGTCAGGATCAGAGGTTTTTCTAAGAATTGTTATTCCTTCACATTTAATAAAGGATTTAAAACAGCTTTTAGCGTGGTTAGAATTTTGGTGTAGATATTGGAATTTTTCTGTTGGATATTTTCTTTTTGAAATCTCTGTCCTTTATACGTTTCTAAGTCTACAAATTTCAAACTTTGTCTGTCAATTTCATAAGTAAATTGTAGTAGGTTGTGGTTTGTGTTTACTATTTCGAAAAGAAGTTTAACTTCTTCCGTAGTACCTTGAAATAAAATATATCCATCATCTTTCATACGTTTATGAAATAATATTTTGTTTTTGTGTGGAAAGATATTTAGAATTTTATTTATATGTTGGTATATAGCTTATAGGTTATAGGTATATTGATCCAATATCCACCCGTTTATAGTATAAATCACATTTCCGACCTTACATTGATTACGTGCTACGTGTACAATGTTTCGAGTTCTTTCGGAATTATATTCCAGGAAACTCTCTTCAGAGGTCGTCCGTTTATGTTTTCTATTCTCTAAATGTTTATTTGTTTATTATTTTGTACATTTTATTTATTATTGTACCTTTTGTTTATTGTTCGTTTTATAAACGTATGGATCACTGATTTTGGTTATTAGATTTAGTTTAAGATACGTTTCAATATGCATTTTTCATTGTCAGCGCACATTCCTTTTGGTTTTAGTGTAACTGTTTAATTAATTTCTATTGGGAGACATTGATTTAGTTCAAGTGTTTCTTAACGATTTCCCCAATGTTCCTGTTTCTTTTGAATGCAATTGTAGGTTTTTTATCAAAGAGATTTTTGAACTGTGGGTTGTCTTGAATTAAATGCCAATGTTTTCTTATAATGGTTTGTAAATTTTCCGCATTAGCGTGGTATTGTGTTATGAAAGATATATGACCTTAACATTGTTAATAACACTTCTCTACGAAATGTGTTATCGAAAGGTCCCAAATATCGTGAGCCTAAATCCATCAATTGGAAATACAACTTTAAAATTTTGATGGATTCAGTCGAGGATTATGCCAGGCAATGGGCTGAGCGTGAGAAGGAAGACGTAGACACTCTTTCCGAATGGATTAAGGCAGTGAGGTCGTTGATACAAATCAGAATTAAGAAACTGAATGGGTCCATCAATGCCCATGCTACGTCAATCTTTAAAGACCCAAATGTTGCAAAACACCTATCCGACCTCCATGACAAATATGTTGTTGTCCCCGCAGATAAAGCCCCAAATAACATCGTTTTTGTGTGTAAAAGTCATTACGTCAACTGCTTCAAAACGAATTAGGTATTGACAATTCACTTGGAAACTCAACATATACCCTCACGACACTTACCAAAGAGGAAATCCTGGATAATCATAGGTCTGTTTTATGTTCCTTTGGAATTTCAACCAAAGATGAAGAACTGGATCTTCCATCACTGTATTGGATACCTAAACTACATAAGTGTCCTTACAAACAACGGTATATTGTTGGGTCTTCCAAGTGCTCCACAAAACCTCTTTCTAAATTATTAACATCTATTTTATCAGCAATCAAAGACGGGCTTCAAAGTTATTGTGAAACTGCCTATTCTAGAGGTGGCGTGAATCAGATGTGGATACTTAAAAATTCAAAAGATCTTTTAGAGTACATACAATCTAACTCTCTTTCATCTTGTAACAGTATTAAAACATTTGACTTTTCTACTCTTTACACAAGTATTCCACATTCCAAACTAAAAGACAAATTGAAAGAGTTGGTATTACTTTGCTTCATAAAAAAAAATGGCCAACGTAGATACAAGTATCTTGTCTTAGGGAGGGATAAATCCTACTTTGTAAAGAATCACTCTGATTCAAACAAAAAATTCTCTGAAACTGATATTATCAAGATGCTTGATTTCTTGATTGACAACATATTTGTTACGTTCGGAGAACGTGTTTTTCAACAGACTGTCGGCATTCCAATGGGAACAAACTGTGCCCTTCTACTCGCCGACTTGTTTCTTTATTATTATGAGGCTGACTTCATGCAGGAACTTCTTAGGAAGAAAGATAAGAAGTTAGCAATATCCTTTAACTCTACTTTCCGCTATATAGATGATGTTCTTTCACTAAACAATTCAAAATTTGGTGACTATGTGGAACGCATCTATCCAATCGAACTAGAGATAAAGGATACTACAGATACAGTTAAGTCGGCTTCATATCTTGACTTACATCTAGAAATTGACAATGAGGGTCGGTTGAAAACAAAACTTTACGACAAAAGAGATGATTTTAGCTTTCCAATTGTGAACTTTCCATTTCTAAGCAGCAACATTCCAGCAGCACCTGCATACGGGGTATATATCTCCCAATTGATACGATATTCCCGTGTTTGCATTTCCTATCATGATTTTTTTTATAGAGGTTTGCTGCTCACAAGGAAGCTATTAAACCAAGAGTTCCAAATGGTGAAGTTGAAATCATCCCTTCGTAAATTTTACGGACGCCATCACGAGTTGGTTGACCGTTATGGAATAACCGTTTCACAAATGATATCGGATATGTTCCTTACGTCGTAACTACAATCCCCTTCCCTTTCATGAATATGACCTACCGAATTAGACTATTTACCGGATTTATAATCACATAAGCAACACGACGGGTGCCACATGTGGAGCAGGATCTGCTTACCCTTCCGGAGCACCTGAGATCACCCCTAGTTTTTGGTGGGGTTCGTTTTGTTTATTCTTTAGTTTTCTATGTTGTGTCGTGTGTACTATTGTTTTTCTGTTTGTCTTTTTCATTTTTAGCCATGGCGTTGTCAGTTTGTTTTAGATTTATGAGTTTGACTGTCCCTTTGGTATCTTTCGTCCCTCTTTTATAGTTATCTGTGTTTTTATTTATGCTTGTTTCTTTGTTTGTTAATTTGTTTAATCTTTCTGTATGGGAAATATTTCTTAATATTTTATTTACAAAACAGACGACCTCTGAAGAGAGTTAACTGGAATATAATTCCGAAAGAACTCGAAACATTGTACACATAGCACGTAATCAATGTAAGGTCGGAAATGTGATCCATACTATAAACGGTGGATATTGGATCAATATACCTATAATTTACAGAAAAATTAATACAAAGAGGTTACAAAATCGCTTTTGTAAATAAAATATTGCGAATTTATTTTTCATACAGAAATATTAAACAAATTAACAAACAAAGAAACAAGCATAAACAAAAACACAGATAACTATAATATATCTTTCATAACACAATACCACGCTAATGCGGAAAATTTACAAACCATTATAAGAAAACATTGGCATGTAATTCAAGACAACCCGCAGTTCAAAAATCTCTTTGATAAAAAACCTACAATAGCATTCAAAGGAAACAGGAACATTGGGGAAATCGTTAAGAAACGCTTGAAATAAATCAATGTCTCCCAATAGAAATTAATTAGACAGTTACACTAAAACCAAAGGAAGGTGCGCTGACAATGAAAAATGCATATTGAAACGTATCTTAAACTAAATCTAATAACCAAAACCAGTGATCCATACGTTTATAAAACGAACAATAAACAAAAGGTACAATAATAAATAAAATGTACAAAATAATAAACAAATAAACATTTAGAGAATAAACAACATAAACGGACGACCTCTGAAGAGAGTTACTTGGAATATAATTCCGAAAGATCTCGAAATATTGTACACGTAGCACGTACAGGAATCAATGTAAGGTCGGAAATGTGATCCATACTATAAACGGGTGGATATTGGATAAATATACCTATAATTTAGGCATCAACCATTCCAAGAGCTTTTTGACGGTAATTTTTCTGGGTGGCTTGGTTGACGCTCCACGCAATTTTTTCAAAGGTGTATGTGTTTTTCTTACAAATGGTGTGTTTCTGAATGTTAGTGAAAAAAATACATTAATATCGTTTTAAAAGTACAGGTACAGAAGGTATAACATCAATTCCGAGTGCAAAGCTGAAATGGCGCCAAATCAATCACCAGGGAAAAAAATACAACTGTTTTAAATTTAGGATTATATCAATGATGTTTATAAACAAAATTTCCAGAAACAACAAAAACAAAATATCAAAAAAAGTGTTGCTAAACTTTTTTGGCTGAGTATATTATCGTCAAATTCACATTGCAGGATAATTGATTGATTGATTATTTTCAGTAAACTCCATGTAGCAAATAGTTAATGTTTAGTCAAAGCCAAAGATAAAAAAAATACCGTTAACCACATTTGTTCTTACATTTTTAAAATAATTTCATTTGACGTCATCCTCCTTCAACAGTAAATCCAACAGCTTTGTCTCTCTCTGTGGTCATGTTAAAGTACTAATTTAACAACAAGTTAACGCAGATCTCTCATTAACAACACCATTTTAGTGGGTTTTTTTTTTATTTTTTCAAACACACAAAAAAGATTTTTTATGATATGAACAGTGTTGAACAGTTTGACAAGATATTATAAAAAGCTATTATAATTTTCTATATTTTTCTTCAGTCATTTTGGTAAGGTTTTGTCTCCTACTATAATTCCAAGTGCTTTTTGACCTACATGGACTGAACTTTATATGGGAAACCGTGTCCAGAAAATTAAACCGAAATGCGTACAGTGAAAAATGAAGGAAATGTCATACAGATCATGTTACTAAATATCATAAACGAAAATTACCTTTTTAGTCATTTTTATTTCTCAGTGATCTGGTGATTGAAAGCTAGGACATTTTAACAAAGTTTTGAAGAAAAAAAATAAGATTCTTTCTTTTGTAGTAATTAATTGAAACAACTCTGCATCATTAACATTCCTACCTTGTGACTATTAAAAATGATCCAATCCGGTTTTTTTTATATAGACTATTCGAAGAGTTGTTGAAAAACAATGTCCAACAACGATCTTCAATAAACAGTATCCAAACCTTCTAGTATTGGTGAATTATCAATAAGTCCTGGGTGTTCTTCTATCTCATCAACATTGAATGCATTCCAAGATTCGTATCCAACATACTTCTTCCATTGTTTGAACCATGAAGTAGCCAAAAGATACCTGTTATAAATAATAATATGTATGAAAAAAGCATACATGTATCAAACAATGAAATTGGTCAAGTGGCATATGTTTATAATGATGAAGGCAGTCATAATCGTTACATCAATATATAAAGAAGATGTGGTATGATTGCCAATGAAACAATTCAACTGTCCACAAGAGACCACAAAAATTAACAGATATAGGTCACTGTACGATTTCAACAATGAGCAAAGATTATAGCGCATACGCAGGTTAGAACAGGATCTGCTTACCCTTCCGGAACACATGAGATCAACCCTAGGTTTTGGTGGGGTTCGTGTTGTTTATTCTTGAGTTTTCTATGTTGTGTCATATGTATTATTGTTTGTCTGTTTGTCTATTTAATTTTTAGTCATGGCGTTGTCAGTTTATTTTCGATTTATGAGTTTGACTGTCCCTCTGGTATCTTTCGACCCTCTTTTAGAACGTTAACATGTTTTAAAAAAGTTTGTTCTGCTTTCTAAGCGGCGCAGACGAACATCATTTAATTGGAAACCAGACTTTAAAAGTAGTGAAAAGGTTAAATTGAATGAGAAAATCTTTGTTTGGTCGATTTGTGTTTATTTAAGGTTAAATACCCCTTCTGTAGCCATTTTTGTACGAATTTTTCAAACTTCAATTGTATCAAAACTACAGATATAATGAATAATAGAGATAGGCCATTTAGTACATATACAAAGGGGAAACTTGATGGACATACTTGTTTACTGTTTCATTGCATTTACTAGAAAAAGAGTACTTTGTGGCAAATAAACCGAGATTTTTAAAGAAAAACCACAGCCTTTAAAACAAGGATTTTTGTTATAAAATTTGTAACATATATTTCTGAATCTCACTTGCAATTCTATGATGATAAATACCAAAATACCTCGTTCTGAGTCACTAAAGTCGAGAGAACCCTAAAAGGTGTACTTGATTTGGTCCATATTTTTATTTGTTTTAATAAATATCTACATTAATAAACTTTTTTTAAGGAAATCTATGCTAGCACTGCATGCAATAATCCTATATCTATCAGTCATCAAATTGCCAAATATAACAGAACAAGGATAAAGGCCTAGGATTTTCTACAAAATTTTCATGTTTAGCATTGAATCAACACAAGGGTACATAATCCTGAAACAGTTTTATTGCATTTTAACACTGTCCTTTCAAGAGTATATTTGAATAGGAATCAACAGTTACACTAAACTAATGGTTACGGTTGATATAGCGATTCCATTCATTATTCTCGTTTTTGGAAGCCGTCGCATTGACTTAAGGTTCATCATATCAAATGGACAAATCTGGCCGTATTTTCAACTCAAAAACTACTCTGTGTACAGACTTACCTGTGCTGTTTGGAAAGTCTTTATGCCTAGCATCCACTAGATATATAAAAATTATATGCATTTTGGGTTTAAGAAAGATAAAATCTTTCTTGGTTTTTGATGGGCATTTTTTTTTCTTTCTGCAGAAGGTGTAAAAATAAACAAACACCTGAATTACTTTGATACTGTCCACTCACTGACTCAGATAAACTCTTTAACTCACCTATAGTTGTTATGCTACCTGTTGTCCATGTCAATTAAGGACAATCAAAACAATACAAACCGGTTTTTACCTGAGGGAGCATCTCATAGTTATACCACAACTTAGTTAATTTTCACACCTTATGCATGAAGGAAAAAAAATGCCCATCAAAATCCAAAAGAGATTTTATTTTTCTGAAACACAAAATGAATTTAACTTTATTATATCTACTGGATGCCAGGCATTCAAACTTTTCCAACTCCACAGGTAAGTCTGTACTCAGAGTAATTTTTAGCATGTAAATACAGCCATATTTGTCCGTTTGTTATGATGAACCTTAATACCCTTCATCTTATTTTCTTCAAAACAAGGATGAATTTCGTACACGTTTGTAGTTTATTTAATTTGCAAATATCAAATAGGGCATTTAAAGAGATTTATTTAGTTGTCCATTACCGAGGTAAAGCGTGAAGTTTGAAAATATACATGCCTATATATATATCAAGTAAATGCTTTTCCGTTTGAAAATGCTAGTCTAAGAACAGTTTATTTTTAAAATTTGATCACTGATAATATCCCACTGATGTGAATAGACATTTGTTACAATAAATTATAGAAAGCATCATAGATAATAAAACATTATCTTACCATTTGTCGCCCTTCACAAGAGGAGTATTCAAAAGATCACGTATTTCGGTCTTCTGTGATTCTAAATCCCATCCACCACTTGCCATTTTACTTCCGTGTTAATGTTATTAACCGAAGTCCATTCTATATAGATAGATAGATAGATAGATAAATAGATAGTTAGATAGATAATTTTATTAACCAATCATGGTGCCCAAAATTTGAGCTATACAATCAAATGAATTACAAAATAAAGCACAGAAAATGATTAGAATGATTAAAGTACATTTAAACAAAAAAAAAAACCACATGAATACACATTTACACTAATTAACCTGATATGACCTGCCAATTTACTACTAATTCACCAATCATCATTATTTAAAGACTAGCTCTATATAAAGTTAAACTTACATGATGTTTGGCAACATTTAAATGAGGGGTCATCATAAAAAGTTTTTTTAGTATTCATTTAGATTATATTTCATGTCTCATTCAACTGAATTCGCAGTCATAATTGATTGGCTTGGTTCATTTGCTTGATTGGTTGATTTTTATAGTTGAGAATGGTTTCATAACGTTAAGAGACAACTATTTTAAATCGATTGATTAATTGATTATTAGTTACTGTGATCATGGTGATGTCTAGTTTCCAATATGTAATGCACAAATTTAAAAAAAAAAAAAAATACGCGGAGCTATGCTTCTAGGAATAAGAGAAAAAAAAAGATGTCGGGCATGGATTCTTTGAATATAGGTGTTCGAGTCAGTGCAAATGTGTATTGATATCTGAATCATGGAATTTTAAGGAACATGCACGGATTTAACACCCTATTTTTTTCCCTTATCAAAAATACCCTATCATTTTCTTTTATAAATTTCAATGGCAACATGCAAGTATTTACACACTCCTAAAATATCATTTAATATTCATCTTTACATTTCCCTTTTCTAGAGATCATAAGGAATTATGTTTTATTTATTTGTTGTGTTTGTAATTTTTGTTTTATCAAAAACAAAATTGAAATGGGTCTGAACTTTGTTGTTTAAGATTCCCTCGCCTTTTGTTTTCGCTCGTTTCATTAGTATCGTCATCTTGTACTTAATCGAGGAAGTGGTCGCCGTTCTGTTTCTTATTTGAAATAAAATAGTTGTTATGATTAAGAAAGCTACTCTCACTTCCATTTATCTTATACAATATACATCGATCTAGACATGGAATATAAGCTTCCGTTCCAGTCATTCCTGTCCAAGTTGACACCACTATGTTGCTTTTTAGCTCAACGGCAGATATTGAAGTTTGTGCAGAAATACATTATCGGAAGCAAACGTTTTTATCGTTGAAGTTTTACTGCGCCATCATCCAATAAAAACCCAAAGCATTTCACACTGTACACAATACAAAATTTCATGTTTATTACGTTTTTCAAATGTATTTTTCACTCTTTTCATATTCATATATTTATCACAGAGCATGCCAATATCTATACTTATGTTTTCTTATTTGTGTGCTACGAAACAGTTTTGTAGAAGCAACTTTGCTTGTTTCTGAATCCTAGATATTCATTTCATATGTCAGAAATCTAGAAAATAATTTCAAATATATTATCTTGTCATGTGATGATTTGTTTGAATACATATTGTTGAATCTAGGAATGTTCTTTAAATATTTGTCCCGGTCACACAAACAATCCATCAATGAATTAGTCTAAAAGAAATCTGCGTCACTTGCACTATGCAAACTGTAAACAAATAAATCAATAACGCATTCGATCAATCAAATAACCAATCAACTAATATGTCGAGTTAAAGAACTTGTCACTTGATATTTGGCACACACTTTATCAACCAACAAACAAACCAAGCAATCAACACAAAATCATGTTTTAAATGACAATATGGAATGACATTCATGTACAAATAAAATTATTGTTTGTTACCCAAATATTTGCTTACATAAAAATTTGTATTTACACTTATTGTTAGTCGTATTATAAACGCTATTTTTACAATGCACCCTAAAAGTCAATTATGCAATTCTCACTTTTGGGATGACCCCTTTTAGAAATATTTCACCTCTACACTATCGACTCTCAATTGTCAATTTCACACTTTTTTCAAATTCATCTTATATAATATAGACTTAGTAAAGTGTTACTTGGCCTGTCTATCTGGGCTCTACGTATACCCCTAGGGTTATGTATGTAACAGGTGTAAATATGTGTAGATATTTACCTTATGGCTTGGTATCCTACAGGGATTAATCTTGTCTAGTTCTCGATAGGCTTTGTATCGTGATCATCCAGGTCAAGAAGAGGCTGTATCCGGTCAAGCGTGACCCTTGTGTCATGTCTCCATTCGGGGCTCTCCAGTCTTCTACCAGGCCATGCACGTCACCATTCGGGTCTCTCTGCTCTTTACCAGTAGATCACACCAGACAGAGGAAACCCCCTAGAACTACTGGGCAATTACACAACACCCCCCTCCATCTTAAAAAGGAGGAACTTTAGTTCCGACAAGGGACACTAGAGAACTTTTAACTCCCCTGGTCAAGACTGGCAACGTCTTTTACTAACTCAAGCATGACACAAGATATCTTTAAAAAATAACCAACCCCTGAATCTAGGATATGGATTCAAAAATCATTAAACTTCCCTAAAAAATAAAGGAACTAGACAGCAAAACTTAATAGATTAGTAATCTTTCCATAATATGGGAACAATGGGTAAACCTACAACTTAACAGCTTATATGAAGAAAAAAAAATTTATCCTACTCTCCGTGTTGAAGGCCGTACTTTAACCTATAATGGTTTACTTTTTTAAATTGTTATTTGGATGGAGAGTTGTCTCATCGGCACTCACACCACATCTGCCTTTATCTATTTGATTATAGTAACTTAGTAGTATGGGCGTAGGAGCCGTTGAAAAGGGGTAAATGCCACCCCAACACTTAACCAAACAATTTGGGAAAATAATAAATCAATATGATGGAGAGCACTATAACTAACTCCTAGACGTTTATACTATTTTAGAAGATTTGTTTCTATTTCCTTGCTTGTCACTTTGATAAAATACCCCCTCCCATAAATGTTATAAAAATAACTTTCATAGTTTGAATCCTGAAATTATTATCAACTTTTTTCCATTTTGTAATCGATTTTTAATGGAACAAAGTTTAAGTTTTGTTTTCATTGAAGAACAAATTGAACGATGCTAGTAAGACAGACATTTTATTTTATTAACAGTTTATTTCACTATCAGCCGTGTTTTGCAAAAGGTTAAATTCCGATAATAAACGGACGAAAACGTAAAGTAATTATGATATATGGTCGCATAACTATTACATTATACCCTAGCATACGTATGATTATACAAGACTACACCATTATTTTAAAAGAAAACAATGGTTAGTAAAACACGGTACTTGTAATTCAAATCAAATCAAATACTAATGACAAAGGAAAATTGATGTAAACAATATATGCAGTTGGTATAACATCGGCTTACACATTATAGATTCAATAATAACATTAATGGTACCAATTTTCTTGCACCAGATGCGCATTTCGACAATACATGTCTCTTCAGTAATGCTCGTGGCCAAAATATATGAAATCCAAAGCTTATATAAAAGATGAAGAGCTATAATCCAAAAGGTCCAAACAAGTATAGCAAGTATGTCCTCTTTACTCGGCATGGCAGTCCGTTGAATTGTGCTTCTTTTACTTGCTGTTGATGTTCTTGCCGTATAGACACATTTAGTAAATGAAATTGCAATGCAATTTATATGTTCAATATGTTAATGTTTATACATATTTTCATTGTCATATTAAACAGTCGTATTTGTTATCTTTGCATCATCCACTGACAATATCTTTTTTTTGTGGCGTTCAAGTTTAAAGGTAAATACAAAAATATCGAACTCCGAGAATTCACATATAAGCTTTTTAAAAACTTTAAAACAAAAAAGAAGAAATTATAATGTTATGACCTTACAAAGTATTCACATGAACTTTTATTGACAAAACTCACGAACAAGTATCAAAACACTTAATCTTCACGACTATATGATGTAGTTTTGGTTACTTTAGTGTTTTAGAGTCAGTACATCATGTTGTCATATCTGGAAATTTTGGTTTATTATATTCCAGGATTTTTATCCGTAATACACTGTTTCCCAAAATAAACCCGGAGTAATTTCAAGCTACAATATCGGACTCAAGAACAACTGAAAAGTACGACCCCTTTTTGGCAAGAGGTGTAACTGTTGGTATATAAACTTTAAGAAGCCAAATTTAAAATACACATTGGATCTATAAAACAAAATAGGTCTCAATACAAAATGAATTTAACGTTCATTTTCGTTGAGTTGATTTCGAACCGAAGTTTCAGTTTTTTTCAATAATGGATCTCTACAAAAAAATGTGTGAAAACGCTCTCAATAAAAAAAAGTGTGTGTCCGTCAAATATCAGCTATTTTAATTAATATTTGTAATTTATATTTTTTTTAGTGATCGACTTATTACAGTTATTCTCAATTAACAGGAAAATTCTATTCTATAGAAAAACAATATGAATGTTCAAGTACATGCATTAAATCCTGTAAAATTAAAAACATTGAGCCATGTCTGATCATGTCATGGAATAATTATTCTTTCAATGCTATATAATGTTCAGCACTCTTGAATTCTGGTGCTTGTCTAACGACTCCGAAATCGGGAACTTTTGCATCATGATATTTTACAACAATTCTGAAAGAAAAGAGAACATAGTTTATAATGCAAACAAACTGATCATCATTTCATTTTGTTTATGAACATCCAATTAATAAACATCCACTGATCGACTTACAATTAAACGTATGACTAACAGAAATTTTAATGCAAGGAACACAAACATGTATGACAGTACGAAGCATACGTGTCTTGAGCATAATCAGGCTCGTTATTCGGAAGCTTTTCAATCTTCAGTGTTGCGTTCCAGTTTAAAATTAGATTGTCTACATTTTTTGCATTCAGTTATATATATATATAATTGATATAGTGTGTTTTGCACTTACATGTTTACGTTCTTGCTTAAATGTAGCAAAGTTTGATAAGTCAAAGTTTAGTAAAGATTATCTTTTTCATAATTAGTAAACATAATACTCTTTTTCCACAGATGAATTTTTGTTCTTTACATATACATATTCAAATAAACCATGTTTTGAGAAGTTTGACAAATAAACATTAACACAACAACAAAGTTAGTCGAAATCAATGAAATCAATGTTATGATTGCCAATGAGACAACTCCCTCCACCAATGGAACAGAGGGTGCAGCCTTTAACAATAAACAAACTTATACTATAAAGTAAGTTTTAAAAGGGCAAGTAATGACAAATACAAAATAATTCAATTCAAACAAGAAAACTAACGGCCTGATCAATGTACAAAACAAATCTTCTTTTTTTATATTCACCGAATTATGCTAGATATATAAATACGTTTTTAAGATACATTAACATATTTTTTAATTTACAATATTTAGTTGTTTTTATTTTATATTGTACAGTTTTAAACAATGAAATAATAAAATACTACCTATTAGTTGGCATATTCAGTAATGAAGCAAAAAATGGAATAAAGACTTTTGTGTAATCATCGTTGACTTTTTCATTAAACCTGTTCACTGATTCTATATCTACAAACATCATAGGTGTTTTCCTTCCATTATTTATCATCCTGTTACCTGTTGATACATTTATATACACCAACTGAAAGTAAAGTACGTACGCTATAATATATATTAAACCAGGTTTATTCCACAATTTTCTACCTTAAAAAAATGCCTGTACTAAGTCAGGAATATGTCAGTTATCTATTCGTTTGATGTTACAACTTTTGATTTTTCCATTTGATTAGTAACTTTTCGTTTTGAATTTCCCTCGGAGTTCAGCATTTTTTCGATTTTACTTTAGACGTACTTATTTGCTCAATTCAGTGTTTTCGATTCAATATCTAGTGCAATAACAAAATTAATGTACACTATAGATATTGTTAATACAGTCGTTCTGTGTAGATCCATGAAAGACTTTATAGTTTTATACACATTTTTAAAAGTCAAGAAGTCCTATTAAAATCAAATCGCATTTGCGCATTCATGAACAACAAGACGGCGCCACAAATTTGTGTTTGTTTTTTGGACGGTTTCCGTTGTTTTGTTTTTTCGGCTATTGAGTTTTGATTCTCCTTTTAGGTATCATTTTCTTGTTGTTAAAGAAGATACAAAAATAACGTATCGCTGATTTCAAGATTAAAAAAAAAGCTTTTGTTGTTATAAAATTAACAAACAGATACATATATCCTTTGGTTTGGGGGGAGGGGGGCATAGATAAGGCTGTTGGTTTTTGCCGTTTGAATTGTTTTACATTTTTCATTTCGGGGCCTTTTATAACTGGCTTATAGGTATGGGCTTTGTTCGGATTCATTGTTATATTGCATACAACGACCCAGAGTTGTAATTTCTGTGTCATTTTGTCACTTGTGAAAAGTTGCCTCATTGGCAATCATACCAAGTCATCTTCTTTATACTTGTCTAACATCTGACTGATGATATTCGTTGTTTTATATTATCTGTATGTTAAAATGTCCATTGGGATAAGTCAACCTAGTAGGTATATTGACAAGCAAACATATCACATATGTTTTGTCGTCTGTCGAAATTTCATATGGTCCGAGACCACAATTATTTCGTAGTGCATTTCTTTTAGAATATAAATGAAAATTTAAAAAATCCCACCTGCGCTTTTTCAATGAAATTTTTACAGTGTGTTGTACTACTTTTGGGACAAATTATATCAAAATCATAGAAAACTTCATCGGGTCTAACTCAAAATAAGGACAATTTTATGTTTAGGGCGTCTTGAAATCTTTTGACAGCTTCCGAAGTGCTAATTTTAAACCTTTTTCAGCTAGACCAAATCACTACTTTCCTTTAAAATTCTGGACCCAAATTTTTCTACAGTGTAATTTTAAACCCCTACTTGCAATATGAGGCATTAAACATGGAGAAATAAATTCGGAGGGGGTATAAAAGTTAATGGCAATTAACCCACTGTCAACAATAGGGACTATATTTGTCTCGGACCATATAATGTAAATGATTTTTAATTTTAACTTGGTATGGTTGAAGGGTTGAATGTTCAAAGAACTCCATTGCTATGTGTAGAATTTCAGACTCTTTACTATCATAATAAGATTTTATTGTGCAGGTCTTGAGTATATTTTAAAAAAAGTCTTCATGTCATAGTGTTTATAAACTAAACCGTTCAATTAACCTTTGATTTTTCATAATTGCTCTTACCTCTAACGGATATTCAAGAACCTCGCTAATTTTCTGTGCTACTTTGTCTTCAAAGTCATCTTGCAAATCTGCATCTTTCAAGCTCGTACGAATGAGTATTCTAGGCATTCTGTATAACAAAAAATCCAACTGAATTTCATAATAAACATAAAGAATCATTCAATATTTCTACCATATTGTTTTCATTAGTTTTTTTATGGGTTAAAAAGATGTCGATGTAAATAAAGTTAGGGAGAAAATAATGAATCTCTACCTATTGTATGTTATAATTTGACCCAAACTTAGGATTGAGAAATAATATAAATTTACCTGATGGGTGTATAAATCAAACTAAATTTTGCGTTTAAGGAATTAAATTATCTTTATCTGTAAACATATCTCAAGGTACGAACATCCTATCATGTTTACTTGTTTACTTTTAATGTGATAAATTATTTAGATAATGTTGTATGCAACTTTGTCATGTTTAATTTAGGCAAAGTTTGCTCTTGAAATAATACGTAGCCAATACGCTTTATTATATTTGTGAAGTTGAACTAAACTACAAACAAATGGTGCAATAAACAAATAAAAACATACCTTCTTATGTCTTTCCTGCACGACAACCAATTTACTACACTATGCAGTTAAAAGCACACGTGTAATTTCAATATCATTTATGTAAAAACACAGTTCATTGGTCTAAAATAATTCACAAGTAAGAAGCATTCTTCTGATTGTGACGCTGGATAGAATTTCGAATATCGAATTTCGAATTTCGAATTTCAGATTATTGAATCTCGAATTTCGAATTTCGAACTTCAGATTATTAAATCTCGAATTTCGAATTTCGAACTTCAGATTATTGAATCTCGAATTTCGTATATCGAATCTCGCATGATCTTTCTGGGCTTTCGTAATACCGTGTAAGTCCTTATTCCAATTATCATGTACTGCTCAGAAGGTATTTCGATAGATCACATCATATTTTTTTACAATCCACTTCATTGAATCATATGATGATAGCCAATATATGAAAGATGATAACCAGATTGTCTCATTGGAGGATATCGGGGCAACAGGTAGCAATATCAATATAATAAACCGTATCATTTGATTGCCGTTTAATTGCGCCTTTCAACTGTTTTGATTTTAGCACCACTAATGAGTCGTATGTACGCGCTTTGTGCGTATGTTAATTTTTATTATAAGCGTGTGTGTCTCATATGTAAAAAGTTCTTTGAGTTCAGAGATCCTTTGTAGTTAAAAAGAAGAAAAAACATTTAGTCAAACTGTCCATATGTCTAGTGACAAGTTGACTGACACATATTGACTGAAAATTGTCTACAGAAATCTTAAAACGTGATGAAAATAAAAATCCATAAGCACTAACAAGAATTTTCATTATAAAGTAGTAGGTTCTGTTAATTGAGATTTGGAATGATGCCTTCTTTTCTAGCGATCAAAGCATTTTGTGACCTGCCGTAGGGAAATTTGTACCGACAGGCAATTTTAATCATTAACCGCAAGGTACTGCCTGTCATGAATTTTCTGGGTGTAGATGAACCACAATAGTAAGTTTCAACAAAAAGCAAATATTGAGTGTTGTGCAAAGTTTGAAGTAATTATCTTCATAATAAACAATTATTCAGTTCTTTTGTATTTTATAATTCCCGCACTATATTTTCCGCGAATATGACATTCATGTCCCATAGTCATCATGTCGGCCTCGATTTTATGCGTAGAAATTCACTTAACAACGATGTTTTAAACGTTATGATATGCAATCGATTACCTTTCAAGATAGTTATTATATATCCTTTAAATACAAGAGTCGTTAATTTGTCCTTAAACGTCCTCGTCTACTGTTTGCATGTTAACCGGCAATAAGGACTACGTAAATGTGTAGTTATTTTAAACACAACATGCTAAAAAGAATCTGACAGTTTTTCAGTTTGAAATCTGACGTTGACCAAAACAGTTGATCGTATTTACAGTTTCAAGATTATTGTTTTCAGGTATATTCCGATCGGCGCAACATTGAGAAAGACAAATAATGATATTTACCTAGTCTTTAAAAGATGGACGAAATATAACAGAGGGGCAGTCAAACTCATAAATCGAAAATAAACTGACAACACCATGGCTAAAAATGAAAAAAGACAAACAAACAAACTGACAAACAATAGTACACATGACACAACATATAAAACTAAAGAATAGGCAACGCGAACCCCTCCAAAAACTGGGGGAAATCTCAGGTGCTCCAGAAGGGTAGGCAGATCCTGTGGCACATGTGGCACCCGTCGTGTTACTTATGTTACAACAAATTCGGTAAATAGTCTAATTCGGTGGGTCACATTGTTGAAAGTGCAGTGGATTGTAGTTACGAAGTAAGGAACATATCCGATATCATCTGTGTAACAGTTATTCTACAACGGTCAACCAACTCGTGATGGCGTCCGTAAAATTTACGAAGGGATGATTTCAACTTCACCATTTGGACCCTCTTGGTTTGATAGCTTCCTTGTGAACAGCAACCCTCTATCAAGAAAATCATGATAGGAAATACAAGCACGGGAAAATCGTATCATTTGGGAGATATATACCCGGTATGCAGGTGCTGCTGGAATGTTGCTACTTAGAATGGAAAGTACACAATTAGAAAGCTGAAATCATCTCTTTTGTCGTTAAGATTTGTTTTCAACCGACCCATAATTTCTAGATGTAAGTCTTTTATCACTAGTTCGATTGGATAGATGCGTTCAACATAGTCACCAAATTTTGAATTATTTAGTGAGAGAACATCATCTGTAAAGCGGAAATTAAAGTTAAAGGATATTGCTAAATTTTTATCTTCCTTCCTAAGAAACTCCTGTATGTAGTCAGCCTCATAATAATAAAGAAACAAGTCGGCAAGAATAGGGGCACAATTGATTCCCATTTGAATGCCGACTGTCTGTTGAAAAACACGTCCTCCAAACGTAACAAATATATTGTCTATAAGAAATCAAGCATCTTGATAATGTCAGATTCAGAGAATTATTTGTTTGAATCAGAGTGATCCTTTACTAAGTAAGATTTATCCCTCCCTAAGACAAGATGCTTTTATCTACGTTGGCCATTCTTTTTTATGAAACAAAGCAATTCCAACTCTTTCAATTTGTTTTTTAGTTTTGAATGTGGAGTACTTTTGTAAAGTGTAGAAAAGTCAAATGTTTTAATACTATTGCAAGATGAAAGAGAGTTAGATTGTATGCACTTTTAAAGATCTTTGAATTTAGTATCCACATCTGAATCACGCCACCTCTAGATTAGGCAGTTAAACAATAACGTTGAAGCCTGGCTTTGTTTGCTGATAACATAGATATCAATAATTTAGAAAGAGGTTTCGTGGAGCACTTGGAAGACCCAGCAATATACCGTTGTTTGTAAGGACTCTTATGTAGTTTAGGTATCCAATACAGAGACGGAAGATCCAGTTCTTCATCTTTAGTTGAAATTCCAAAGGAATATAGAACAGACCTATGAGTATCCAGGATTTCCTCTTTGGTAAGTGTCGTGAGGGTATATGTTGAGTATGGAACGCCAAAACTGTCTTCTTATGACCCTTTTCATTATATGATGTGCACTTACCTTTTTTTATGTGCACTTGTCATTATATGATGTGCATTTACCTTTACATGATGTGCACTTGTCATTATATGATGTGCAAACACCTTTATATGACGTGCAAATATGCTTATATTATGTGCAAGTATCTTTATATGATGTCCAAACATCTTTATATGATTTGCATAAATACTTATATGATGTGCAAATGTACTTATATGATTTGCAAATATACTTATATGATGTGCAAAGATCCTTAAATGATGTGCAAACATCCTAATATGATGTGCATTTTCCCTTATATTATGTGCAAACATCTTTATATGATGTGGTTGTGTCATTATATTATGTGCTTGAAATCTTATATCATGTGGTTCGGTTAACTTCATTATATGATGTCGAAACGTCATTATATGATGTGCTTTCATCGTCGTTATGGTCAATGAACATGATTACGATTAGAATGATTACTGTCTACGTCATAACTGATTCCGATCTACTTCTGCAGAATTAATATAAACCCGGATCAAATCTGTAGCTATCGTTTGGAAAATGGTTGAGATGTAAAAAGAGAAAAACCTTGACATGTTTGTTCCTCGATTTAAGATGAAAAAATCACACCATATATTATTGAAAAATTGTCAAATTATGAATTGAAAAGTTTAGTTTTAATCAATGGGTCTACAATAATGAACATACGAAGTCTACAATAATGGGCATACAGTTAAAGTTATTAAATTAAAGAAATGATTCTTTTATGCCATGCTCTATGCTCATTGTAAAGTTTGCTTTAATTTGCTGATCATTTTAGCTGTGGAAGTTTCTCTTTATATATCACTTTTCTGAAGAAAGACACAAAAATGGACAAAAACCGGACATTGATAGGGTGATGACTAATATAATGGACCGGTCATTTGCAACCCCCATAAAGAGGTGATAGGAGCCTTTAATTTTGATTTTTTTTTTAAATAGAATAGTGGTATTCAATTGTTTATATTTATAGATTTGCCGCCGTATAAGGTTTTTGCGATGTGTTCGTTGTCCGTAAATACTTTGTTGCCAAACAAAAACTTTATAGAAATTAGGGGCCAAAACTGGACTTAAAACAAGCAATTCTTAGGGTTCTTTGATATGCTGAATCTAGCAATATATTTAGATTTCGGATATTGGACAATATAATAGGTAATTGGACAATTTCAACTTTTGAAAATCTTAGACCACATTTATTATGTGTAATAAATCTCATCTGTTAAAATCTAAATCCTTATTTTCAACAAATAATTTCTTCTAGCAGAGTATGGTTTCATCTGAAACTAGTAATATTGAATGAAGGTGTGATAAATATCAATAAGACCATAACCGGCATATCCAAATTAATTCCAAGTCGCAAACAACTTCCACACTTGAAGTTCTAGATCCACTATTGACGTGCTATTTTAAACTTATAACGTAAAAGGAATTTAATGCGTTTTTTTGTTTTTGTTATTACAAACAAAGTATTGAAAAAGGTGTGTGAAATTGTTCTCTGGCGGGTTTTTTTAGGGGGGGGGGGGGGAGGGGTCTTGATTGTTTTTTTTTCTATTTCACGGAAATTACTTGGAAGAAAATTAATGGAATTCCCATCTTTCCTACCACGTCCCCACCACCAATGATGAAAATGACAATAATTATTATTTACTTATTTTTAAATCTGTTCTTATAATATAAAAAAAGAAGATGTGGTATGATTGCCAATGAGACAATTCTTCACAAGAGACCAAAATGACACAGAAATTAACAACTATAGGTAGCCGTACGGCCTTCAACAATGAGCAAAGCCTATACCGCATAGTCAGCTTTAAAAGGCCCCGAAATGACAATGTAAAGCAATTTAAACGAGAAAACTATTTTGCTAAGAAAAGGTTGCTCTATGTATCAAGATAATAGGCAACAAAACAACAAAACTCATATGAGCCAAAATTGCCCAAAGTGGGACCTAAAAATTTACCATAGAATATATTCAGACACATCGCACTATTATTTTTTTTTAATCTATTGTAGTTTTAAAGATAAACGCAAAATATTAAAAGTCACCGCCGTATAAAATCTTCAATTAGAAGAATTTAGTTTAAACATATTTATTTAAAGTGGATTGGGAAACAAGTTTTTCAACCTATATTAATCCTTTCCACTTTGCGGGTGCGAGTGCTGCCTTGTAGCGGCATTAGCCTGCTCTTTTTCGAAATCTACAAGGGTGTCTTTAACGTACAAGAGATATGGCTCTCTCTTAACACGGGTCAGCCATTTATCGTTCCCTTCCGACGGACTATCATCGTTTCCTCAAGACCATACTCGCAAATGGTGTCAAGGGAGAGCCGAAAATTAAGTCCCTGAAATTTTCTTCCAAGACGGGAATCGAACCAAGAACCTTAGAAGAATTTAAAACACAACTCTCTCTCTGTCAGAGACCACCAGGCCTCAGTGAACAATAAATAAATACAGTGTTTTATGTTCATTCAGACACCAATCTAATTAAATTACAGATATTGTGTGTCCAAGCTATGCTTACGCGGATCTGAAAACGCTCCATTCAATTTTCTGTTTAAAGACCATTGGGATTCTCGGTTTTGTCGGATTTATATACAACTTCAAAAATGTGAAGGCTGAACTTCATTGGCTGATGTAATATTTACTAGAACAGAAAGTATCAAAGGACTGAAGTACTGAACATCGGATGACCGCAAGTTCTCGTGGATGGTCACACGCACTTGTCTAAAAGAAAATCACACCATATATTATTGAAAAATTGTCAAATTATGAATTGAAAAGTTTAGTTTTAATCAATGGGTCTACAATAATGAACATACGAAGTCTACAATAATGGGCATACAGTTAAAGTTATTAAATTAAAGAAATGATTCTTTTATGCCATGCTCTATGCTCATTGTAAAGTTTGCTTTAATTTGCTGATCATTTTAGCTGTGGAAGTTTCTCTTTATATATCACTTTTCTGAAGAAAGACACAAAAATGGACAAAAACCGGACATTGATAGGGTGATGACTAATATAATGGACCGGTCATTTGCAACCCCCATAAAGAGGTGATAGGAGCCTTTAATTTTGATTTTTTTTTTTAAATAGAATAGTGGTATTCAATTGTTTATATTTATAGATTTGCCGCCGTATAAGGTTTTTGCGATGTGTTCGTTGTCCGTAAATACTTTGTTGCCAAACAAAAACTTTATAGAAATTAGGGGCCAAAACTGGACTTAAAACAAGCAATTCTTAGGGTTCTTTGATATGCTGAATCTAGCAATATATTTAGATTTCGGATATTGGACAATATAATAGGTAATTGGACAATTTCAACTTTTGAAAATCTTAGACCACATTTATTATGTGTAATAAATCTCATCTGTTAAAATCTAAATCCTTATTTTCAACAAATAATTTCTTCTAGCAGAGTATGGTTTCATCTGAAACTAGTAATATTGAATGAAGGTGTGATAAATATCAATAAGACCACAACCGGCATATCCAAATTAATTCCAAGTCGCAAACAACTTCCACACTTGAAGTTCTAGATCCACTATTGACGTGCTATTTTAAACTTATAACGTAAAAGGAATTTAATGCGTTTTTTTGTTTTTGTTATTACAAACAAAGTATTGAAAAAGGTGTGTGAAATTGTTCTCTGGCGGGTTTTTTTAGGGGGGGGGGGGGGAGGGGTCTTGATTGTTTTTTTTTCTATTTCACGGAAATTACTTGGAAGAAAATTAATGGAATTCCCATCTTTCCTACCACGTCCCCACCACCAATGATGAAAATGACAATAATTATTATTTACTTATTTTTAAATCTGTTCTTATAATATAAAAAAAGAAGATGTGGTATGATTGCCAATGAGACAATTCTTCACAAGAGACCAAAATGACACAGAAATTAACAACTATAGGTAGCCGTACGGCCTTCAACAATGAGCAAAGCCTATACCGCATAGTCAGCTTTAAAAGGCCCCGAAATGACAATGTAAAGCAATTTAAACGAGAAAACTATTTTGCTAAGAAAAGGTTGCTCTATGTATCAAGATAATAGGCAACAAAACAACAAAACTCATATGAGCCAAAATTGCCCAAAGTGGGACCTAAAAATTTACCATAGAATATATTCAGACACATCGCACTATTATTTTTTTTTAATCTATTGTAGTTTTAAAGATAAACGCAAAATATTAAAAGTCACCGCCGTATAAAATCTTCAATTAGAAGAATTTAGTTTAAACATATTTATTTAAAGTGGATTGGGAAACAAGTTTTTCAACCTATATTAATCCTTTCCACTTTGCGGGTGCGAGTGCTGCCTTGTAGCGGCATTAGCCTGCTCTTTTTCGAAATCTACAAGGGTGTCTTTAACGTACAAGAGATATGGCTCTCTCTTAACACGGGTCAGCCATTTATCGTTCCCTTCCGACGGACTATCATCGTTTCCTCAAGACCATACTCGCAAATGGTGTCAAGGGAGAGCCGAAAATTAAGTCCCTGAAATTTTCTTCCAAGACGGGAATCGAACCAAGAACCTTAGAAGAATTTAAAACACAACTCTCTCTCTGTCAGAGACCACCAGGCCTCAGTGAACAATAAATAAATACAGTGTTTTATGTTCATTCAGACACCAATCTAATTAAATTACAGATATTGTGTGTCCAAGCTATGCTTACGCGGATCTGAAAACGCTCCATTCAATTTTCTGTTTAAAGACCATTGGGATTCTCGGTTTTGTCGGATTTATATACAACTTCAAAAATGTGAAGGCTGAACTTCATTGGCTGATGTAATATTTACTAGAACAGAAAGTATCAAAGGACTGAAGTACTGAACATCGGATGACCGCAAGTTCTCGTGGATGGTCACACGCACTTGTCTAAAAGAAAATCACACCATATATTATTGAAAAATTGTCAAATTATGAATTGAAAAGTTTAGTTTTAATCAATGGGTCTACAATAATGAACATACGAAGTCTACAATAATGGGCATACAGTTAAAGTTATTAAATTAAAGAAATGATTCTTTTATGCCATGCTCTATGCTCATTGTAAAGTTTGCTTTAATTTGCTGATCATTTTAGCTGTGGAAGTTTCTCTTTATATATCACTTTTCTGAAGAAAGACACAAAAATGGACAAAAACCGGACATTGATAGGGTGATGACTAATATAATGGACCGGTCATTTGCAACCCCCATAAAGAGGTGATAGGAGCCTTTAATTTTGATTTTTTTTTTTAAATAGAATAGTGGTATTCAATTGTTTATATTTATAGATTTGCCGCCGTATAAGGTTTTTGCGATGTGTTCGTTGTCCGTAAATACTTTGTTGCCAAACAAAAACTTTATAGAAATTAGGGGCCAAAACTGGACTTAAAACAAGCAATTCTTAGGGTTCTTTGATATGCTGAATCTAGCAATATATTTAGATTTCGGATATTGGACAATATAATAGGTAATTGGACAATTTCAACTTTTGAAAATCTTAGACCACATTTATTATGTGTAATAAATCTCATCTGTTAAAATCTAAATCCTTATTTTCAACAAATAATTTCTTCTAGCAGAGTATGGTTTCATCTGAAACTAGTAATATTGAATGAAGGTGTGATAAATATCAATAAGACCACAACCGGCATATCCAAATTAATTCCAAGTCGCAAACAACTTCCACACTTGAAGTTCTAGATCCACTATTGACGTGCTATTTTAAACTTATAACGTAAAAGGAATTTAATGCGTTTTTTTGTTTTTGTTATTACAAACAAAGTATTGAAAAAGGTGTGTGAAATTGTTCTCTGGCGGGTTTTTTTAGGGGGGGGGGGGGAGGGGTCTTGATTGTTTTTTTTTCTATTTCACGGAAATTACTTGGAAGAAAATTAATGGAATTCCCATCTTTCCTACCACGTCCCCACCACCAATGATGAAAATGACAATAATTATTATTTACTTATTTTTAAATCTGTTCTTATAATATAAAAAAAGAAGATGTGGTATGATTGCCAATGAGACAATTCTTCACAAGAGACCAAAATGACACAGAAATTAACAACTATAGGTAGCCGTACGGCCTTCAACAATGAGCAAAGCCTATACCGCATAGTCAGCTTTAAAAGGCCCCGAAATGACAATGTAAAGCAATTTAAACGAGAAAACTATTTTGCTAAGAAAAGGTTGCTCTATGTATCAAGATAATAGGCAACAAAACAACAAAACTCATATGAGCCAAAATTGCCCAAAGTGGGACCTAAAAATTTACCATAGAATATATTCAGACACATCGCACTATTATTTTTTTTTTAATCTATTGTAGTTTTAAAGATAAACGCAAAATATTAAAAGTCACCGCCGTATAAAATCTTCAATTAGAAGAATTTAGTTTAAACATATTTATTTAAAGTGGATTGGGAAACAAGTTTTTCAACCTATATTAATCCTTTCCACTTTGCGGGTGCGAGTGCTGCCTTGTAGCGGCATTAGCCTGCTCTTTTTCGAAATCTACAAGGGTGTCTTTAACGTACAAGAGATATGGCTCTCTCTTAACACGGGTCAGCCATTTATCGTTCCCTTCCGACGGACTATCATCGTTTCCTCAAGACCATACTCGCAAATGGTGTCAAGGGAGAGCCGAAAATTAAGTCCCTGAAATTTTCTTCCAAGACGGGAATCGAACCAAGAACCTTAGAAGAATTTAAAACACAACTCTCTCTCTGTCAGAGACCACCAGGCCTCAGTGAACAATAAATAAATACAGTGTTTTATGTTCATTCAGACACCAATCTAATTAAATTACAGATATTGTGTGTCCAAGCTATGCTTACGCGGATCTGAAAACGCTCCATTCAATTTTCTGTTTAAAGACCATTGGGATTCTCGGTTTTGTCGGATTTATATACAACTTCAAAAATGTGAAGGCTGAACTTCATTGGCTGATGTAATATTTACTAGAACAGAAAGTATCAAAGGACTGAAGTACTGAACATCGGATGACCGCAAGTTCTCGTGGATGGTCACACGCACTTGTCTAAAAGAAAATCACATCTCTATACCTGAAAGTGAGGTTAACTTACTGAGATATATTTTTTTCTGAGACAAGTTCGTGCGTGGATGATGAATAAATAAAAGGGATTTCAACCTCACTGTAATCACAAGTATATTGTAGTGATACATAGAGAATAATACATGGCAAAATCCGTATCATATGTCGTATCATCCCGAGACATCAATATCAGCCCAAGGGCCTTTAGGCCCGAGGGATGATATTGGTCGAGGGTGATACGGCATGTGATACGGATTTTGCCATGTATTATACACTTTATCATATATTTCAACGGAAGAGTATTATATTATATGAACTGTTTTCGGATCCATAGCACTGGGTTACCTTCATTTCTACTTTTGTCTTGTTTCAAAGACCTTAAAAGAACTGCTCAATTACTTATCCGAAGCACCTGGGTTACCTTACAATTTGCGTGCTGTTGTTTTAAAAATATTTAGTTTATTATTGTATTAATTTGTGTGTTTTGTATTTTTCATAGTTACATTTAGTGTGCCAAAAAATATGAAAACTTGACGTTCGTGACGTCACATACAATATTAAAACTCGACGTTCGTGACGTCACATACCAAACAATGACGTCATTAAAAAAATTTACCTATTTTGAGGAAAAATTTTCTTAAGCAAAAAAAAAAAAAAACTGACTTTATGTAAAAAAAAAAAAAAAAAAAAAAGTAGGGGTGTGATAAAGGGTATGCGATAAAGGGTAGGGGTGTGATAAAGGGTATGCGATAAAGGGTGCGCATCAAAGTTGCGCGATATTGATTAAACAGCAGGCTATTTATCACATATGCAAAACTACTGTATTTACTACTAAACATATGATAAATACCTGTATGCTCTGGTTTGTTGTTATATATTAAATTAATATTTGTATATAACAGTTACATGTATATATAATTTTCATCCAAATGTAAAGCATTCTATTCTACTATTCTAATAATAGTGCAGTGCAAGTGCATGGTGAAAACTCTTCTGTAATAATTCGGAGTTTCTAATAGATTGGATATATGTAGGCATTCATTTGTCCCGCAAAAACGTCCTTGAGATATTCTTCCGCATGCGTTAACACAATTTTTCTGTACGTGTGCATAGATCTTAATGATTTTTTACTTACATATATATAATATAATATATTTCTAACGACACAACATTTTCATATTATTAATTAAATATGTTCTAAAAAAATGTTTTTATGAGTATTACTTGAAGCGACAAGGAATGTTATTTTGCACTCGATTATGTCTGTGTTTTTATACGATCGGTTACCAGTCAAAATCGAAAGTCAAATCTCTGTTGCGGCAATACATCGGAATGCCCTCACGGTCATCGTGATGTAAACATGCAGTGTGGGCAGGAGCACGTGTACTTCATTGTTCCAGGACAAAGATATTTTTCGACTTTAATGAAAAATACCCTTTTTTTTTTTAAATAATATGGTTATTTTTTTTAATTTCATTATAGTTTTTATTTTTTCTCTCATTATCAATGGAAACAATTATTTTGATTCCCTTCTAAAAAGATAAAATATCTTTTAAGAAACTTGGAATCAAACATTTCCAAAAAATATGCCCCCCTCCCAACCTTCCCCCCCCCCACACCCCCGCAATCACCAAAAACAAAATCAATGGTCAGTATTTTAGCCCTGTATACGGAGTTGTATATCTGAACGGCTTTCCTTTTATATTACGGGTAACTGTCTAGTGGCGGTGCTTTCATGGTAGCATGTTAGCCTCTAGTGTTGCTGGTCGTAGTTTCGAATCCCGGCCGGTTCAACTTAAACCAAAGAATTTAAAATTGGTATTTGCTGCTTCCCTGCTAAATTAAGGTGTAAAATCAAAGACTTGTTCGGCTCGGAATCAGAATAATCTGTCCGGGTAAGGTGAAACGGATTTCTGTGAACTAGCATGTTAAAAATCTTACTCAGGGTGTCGGTCTAATACAAAACAGGATTAATATTCATTTCACATTAATATGTTCTCGTACGATTAGGAGCCTGTTATTCAGTGGTTGTCGTCTGTTGATGTGTTACATACCGGTATTTGTTTTTCGTTCATTTTTTGGTACATAAATTATGCCGTTAGTTTTCTCGTTTGAATTGTTTTACATTTGTCATTTCGGGGCCTTTTATAGCTGATAATGCGGTATGGGCTTTACACATTGTTGAAGGTCCTACGGTGATCTTTAGTTGTTAATTTCTGTGTCATTTGGTGTCTTGTGGAGAGTTGTCTCATTGGCAATCATACCACATAGTCTTTTTTATTTTCAATTTTCCGCTGGACGTAAAGCATACATTCATAATCATGTAAGTGAAGATGTGCAATAAATGCATGAAAACATAATAAAGAGAAGCACGCAAATGTCATGCACCGAGTTGAAGGTCATCCCATATCTCCTTTAATTCCTTGTTTTTTGGAGGGGGGGGGGGGGGGGGGCTCGGTGGCCGAGTGGTCCAAGTATCCAGCCTGTCAACACTTACATGTAGATTATGAGTTCGAATCCCACACGTGTCAGGTAAGCTCGACTCCAATCTTAATTGAATAGAATTATTAGTTTTTCCTACCGAAAGTCGGTGGTTCTTTCATCAATATAAACTCAAAGCCACGAATGAATAGAAATAAGAAGACATTATATGAGTGCCAATGGGACAACTCTACATCTAAGTCATAATGTGTAAAAAGTTAACAATTATAGGTTAAATTACGGCCTTCAACACGGAGCTTTTGCTCAAACCGAACAGCAAGCTATAAATAAGAGCCCCAAAATTTGTTTCATCATATTTTCGCCGCTACCGGGAAATTCTTCAACTAGTTCCTGTATTAATTGATCTTAATCTTCCGCCGAAATGTTTGAAACGTTAATTTTTGTTAAAATGCACTATCTCACTTTATCGAAAAAATGCACTTTCGCTTAAAAGATTAAAGATCTATTTCTAAAACTTAATAACTTTAACTGTATGCTCATTATTGTAGATCCCATAAGTTCATTATTGTAGACCCATCGATTAAAATTCATAATTTGACAATTTTCCATCAATATTTGGTGTGATATTTTTCATCTTAAATCGAGGAACAAACATGTCAAGGTTTTTCTCTTTTTAAATAGCTACAGATTTGAGCCTGGTTTATATTAATTCTGCAGAAGCAGATCGGAATCAGTTATGACGTAGACAGTAATCATTCTAATCGTAATCATGTTCATTGACCATAACGACGATGAAAGCACATCATATAATGACGTTTCGACAACATATAATGAAGTTAACCGAACCACATGATATAAGATTTCAAGCACATAATATAATGACACAACCACATCATATAAAGATGTTTGCACATAATATAAGGGAAAATGCACATCATATAAGTATATTTGCACATCATATAAGTACATTTGCACATCATATAAGTACAATTGCACATCATATAAGTACATTTGCACATCATATAAGGATATTTGCACATCATATAAGTACATTTGCACATCATATAAGAATGTTTACACATCATACAAGTACTTTTGCACATCATATAAGTATGTATGCACATCATATAAGTGTTTTTGCACATCATATAAGTGTATTTGCACATCATATAAAGATGTTTGGACATCATATAAAGATACTTGCACATAATATAAGCATAGTTGCACGTCACATAAAGGTGTTTTCACATCATATAATGACAAGTGCACATCATATTAAGGTAAATGTACATCATATAATGAAAATGGTCATAACAAGACAGTTTTGGCATTCCATAGTTGAGTTTCCAAGTAAATTGTCAATACCCAATTCGTTTATCAAGCAGTTAATGTAATGTTGTACACACAAAAACGATGTTGTTTAGGACTTTATCTGCGGGGACAACTACATATTTGTCATGGAGGTAGGATACGTGTTTTGCAACATTTGGGTCTTTAAAGATTGACGTAGAATGGGCATTGGTAGACCCATTCAGTTTCTTAATTCTGTGTTGTATCAACGACCTCACTGCCTTAATTCATGTTCGACTACACATTTTTTTTTTATGTATTACCACTATTCTGTCTACTTAAAAACCCAGACGTAGAAATAGTGTGATACCGTTTCAATTTGATTGAAAACCTCTTATTGGTCTTTCCGTTACATTTCTATTCTCCATACTTTATTAGGGATTGACTATTTCATACCATTAACAATTTATTTTCTACAAAAATGAGGAGCGACAATACAAAATTCTTGTTTTGGGCCACGGAAAACCTCTCTTTGTTATGAACCGCACTAATTCCCACAACAAATACACAGAAGATGATACCTGTATCACCAAATGCTGCACTTTTTGATTGACAACGTAGTTGTTGAGTTCGGTGGAATAATATTTCAGCAGGCAGTTGGGATTTCAGTTGGCACTGATTGTGCACCATTACTGTCAGATTTGTTCTGCTTTTAAATTTAATAGCAGTTACATACCCTCTGCTCCGTCGTACATATCTCAATCAATTCATTACGCTGTATACTCACACTATAGGACTTCGTTAACAGGACTGCACTCCATACATAAGAACTGCTGAAACAGAGTTGTGAGGAATGACGACTGAAATCAACACTTTATCTATAAATCATCAGTTATATATTTACACTTATAAGTTTTACTGCCAACTTCGCGACGTGGTTGAGCTACAAGGTGAGTCAGTGTCTCAACTCACATGTTTTCGCTGTCGGACTTAGATCTTTAGATACTATCATAGTCATCTGGTATGTAATTTTACCGATTGTGTACTATTCTACATGGTGACTAAGTGTTGATTCGCATCGCGAATGATGCATGCATGGATACGCTTACTCTCCCCAAATATAATTATTTTATCAAGTGTGTATTTGCAGCTTTACGATGTGTCTCTGTATTTTATACACCCAACATATATGTGTTTATATATGATGTTTATGTTGTCGTTTCGGTTGAATAATGTGTTATGTATATAAACTCATCATAGATACCAGGATAACATTTTGTATTTACGCCAGACGCGCGTTTCGTCTTCACAAGACTCATCAGTGATGATCGAATCCAAAAAATTTAAAAAGGCCAAATAAAATACGAAGTTGAAGAGCATTGAGGACCAAAATTCCTAAAAGTTTTGCCAAGCTAAGGTAATCTATTCCTAAGGGAAAAAGCCTTAGTATTTCAAAAGTTCAAAAGTTGTGTAAACTGTTAATATATAAATATGACCATATCAATGATAATTCATGTGAGCACAGAGGTGTTGACTACTTGTCTGGTGATACCCTCGGGGAATTAAAACTCCACCAGCAGTGACATCGACCCAGTGGTTGTAAATTAACTAATCATAGATACCAGGAATACATTTTGTATTTACACCAAACTCGCGTTTTGTCTACACAAGACTCATCATTGACGCTCGAATCCAAAAAAGTTAGAAAGGCTAAAAATAGAAACACAGTTGAAGAGCATTGAGGACCGAAATTCCTAAAGGTCTGCCAAATACAGCTAAGGTAATCTATTCCTGAGGTAAAAAAAAGCTTATCGTGTGTAGTCCATATGATTATGAAATAGCTTTTCAATACCAATAATTGTTTGGACTGGTATAGTGAAAATAATTGTACGATTTTTAGATTACATATTCGGTAAATAAATGCGTCACTGTTTGTGATGTCCTCTTCTATGTGTCGTTGTTGGACAATGTTCGTTATGCCGACTATTATGTTATTTGTTTGTACTGTATTTTTGTCACTTAATGTTGTCATTTTAGCGATAATTTTAACATTGCCATATAAATGGAAGGTTTATCTAGCCATACAACAAGGTTAAATCCGCTTTTTGTTTCCTTAAAATGTCCCGCAGTAAGTCAGGAATATGGCAGTCGTTGTCAAATAGTTCGTTCCTATGCATATTGGCGTTTGATTGTGTTGCACTTAAGTGTTCCTGTTGTTCCTTTGTATTCCTCTTATAGTTGGTGTGTTTCTTCCGGTTTTAGTTTGTAACGTTGATTTGTTTTCTCTCAATGGATTTATGAATTTTAAACCGCGTTATAATACTGTTGCCCTAATTCACTCTATTTCTACTTTGTACCTAACATGTCGTTTTTTTTATTTCTTTACAATATTTGATTTTCGGTAAACTACTGTCTCCTTTATTTTATGAAATCTTTGAAACTTTAAATTGCTCTTACATTCACCGTTGTTTAGAAATTTTTAATATTAACGTTCAAAAATCAACAACAGATATCCTAAATAGCCAAGAAACATCATGACAATAAAAGACAACTTCTGACTTTAAACAGGCACATGAGAATGTGGCGGGAAAACAGTTTTCCGTGGTTTTGTGTGTACTCATTTATTTACATTGGTTATGGAGTCAATAAAAATCACGAATAAAATAATCTATGTATGAAGAGGTTTATTTATAAATTGTCTTCCTATTCAGGTATTGAATATTGCTTGAAACTACTTACAAAGTCTGTAACGGAATGTAGGTTTTTTGTGTAGTCATTAGTGTATTAATCGGGTAATCGCTGGTTTTGTCGAGCGATACTTGCGTAATCGCTTGAACAAATATATACAAAATGGACACATTTATACCCAGATTACGTTAAGTGGGTCGCAAAGTGAACGTAAATAGCTCTACATTATCATTTGGGACTAGATGATAGTCTTAATATTTGTTTGCTCATTTAATAACTGTATTATCTAAAGAAACAATTAACAATGTAATGAATAAGTTGATAAACGTTTAGTGAAAATTGATTTCAAAATTAAAGCTATTAAATCAACTGTATTTGTTAATTGTAAAGAAAACACTCAGGCAAACTTCTCGCTGGGGACCAGCTGAGAGTTCATCATTTGTTATAAACAGGTTTTGATTGTCTACTATTCTTGAGGAAAACAAAACATTTAAGATGTTTCTGTACGTAATTGAAATTTTCTATAAAATCACATATTTGTTGAAACATTACTGCTTTAGTGAAGAATAAAATTCAGCATGTTTGAATTCTGGTGCCTCTCTAACCATTCCAAAATCTGTGGGACATATATTGATGTACTTTATAACTACTCTGTAAAGAAAAGAAATTAGTTTAATGCTATCTGAAATTAACATTTATATCTACCTTTATTAACGTTATATATTGAAATGTTATTCGCAATCTTCGAATGGAAAAAAAGACGCATATTCCCTGTCAGTGTTTATGTCCCAAGAACCATTCGGCGAAGGGAATATATGGCACTGACAGGGAATTCGATTCGAAATCTCCCCTTGACGCCAAAATAACAAATACACTACAGTAACTTCAACACAACTGACTATTTTCTTCAAATGGGATATTAGCTCATACACTCTGTTAAGGCAACCAATGAAATTGCAAGATATTCCATACCAGATTAATATACTTTTGATCCCATGATCATTATTTATGATGATTTCTTATCTCACGCTACTCGAGAAAAATGGTATTTTCCTAGTTGTAGAAAAATCGTCATAACGAAATGTTACTACAGTAAAAGTGCACATGGTAAAGATTTCTGGAATATTCATCTTTATTTGGTTTTTAGTTACAATTACAAATGAACGTGTGTCTCGTTTGGAGGAGAACATGCTTACCCTTCTAAAGCACATAAAATTAGTCCCGATATTTTTGTTGATTTCTTTTGCTTAGTCTGAATTCTTCTGTGCTGAGATGTTTTTAGGGTTGTGCGTTCTATAGGTCGATTTTTGTAATGATATTGTCCGGTTGGTTTTAACCTATGGATATCCCTTTGGTATATTTCGCCTCTCCTTTTTATATACCCTCGAGACTACCATTTGAGGAATCAAATACATACAAATTTTGTAACATTAAAACAAAAAGAGCCCCCACTTGAAAACGACCGAGACACGAATCAAATGACACCGATTATAACTATAACGGGGTCTAATCCAATCGCAAACACAACAATCACTATCTAAGAATATAGATGTGAAATACTTTCATGTGTTACCTTTTTTGTTTTTCGTTCTTTTATTTGTACATAAATAAGTCCGTTAGTTTGTTTTTCATTTTCATTTCGGGGCCTTTTATAGCTGACTATGGGCTTTGCTCATTGTTGACGGCCGTACGGTGATCGATAGTTGTTAACTTGTTAAAATGTGTGTCATTTTGGTCTTTTGTGGAGAGTTGTCTCATTGGCAATCATACCACATCTTCTTTTAAAATGAAATCCAAGGAGCGAAACAAATAGCACATCAAACAAACTATCACCAGAAGCTGTACAATAACAATTATATAATACAACTTAGAAATACACAAAAAGAATGAAATGGAATCGCAACACTTAGAAAAAGTAAACATATTACAGCTAATTTCCTAATGCATGTAAAGCAAAACTTTGGTTGGCTTGCTTGCTTTGTTTGTATAATTGTTTATACAAGCTCTGTAAATAAAATTGACATATTTAAACAATGTATATAGGCATAGTTTAGCCTGTATATATAATATTTGAATTTAATTGGGTGTTATCCTAATGATAGTACAATATAAAAACAAAGAAAGCAAGCTGACTAAAGTCTTGCTCTACAGGCTTTAGGAAATTATCTGAAAGGAGCATGCAATATACAATGTACTACTTTATTCATTTATTTATTTCAACGAGAGTAATAAAGTCAAATATTACCTGTTGTGTGGAAGATCTAAGAGTGAAGCAAAAAAAGGTATAAAGATTTTGTTGAAATCATCGTAGATATTTTCTTTAAAAATGGATGATATGTCAACAAATATCATTGGTGTTTTCCTTCCATTGTTCAACATTCTATTTCCAGGGGAGACTAATATATAAATCAACTGAAAAATATTCCCATAGGAAAAGGATTAATATCATTATAATACTAGCAGTCAATATTCAACAGAATCAAGAATGTCTGGTCATAGACAACAAAGTTTGACTATTAAGATTTTCCTAAGTGCTTGTGTGTCACAATAAGTATTAAAATTAAACACCGAACAGAGCTTGGAAATTATATGCATTTGCTAATACGAAAAAAAATTAAAACTTCAAAGTTTACAACGCCTACAAGTTTTGTGTTTAAAAAAGACAATTTTAAATCCGCTATTGTTTGATACCTTATCACCAGATATGACGCACACATGTTTCTTTAACATGGGGTTACATGGCAGACGTCACTGATGGAGGAGGAATAATGACCCCTTCTGCATGTTTCATCCCAGAATTTTTATATTATTGGTGTTGGTCGATCTTAAGTTTAATTATAGTGTGTTGTACTCTTTTGTTTGACTGTTGGTCTTTTTCTTTCTTTTATCCATGGTATTGTTTTGTTTTTCTTTGTTTTTTTACTGCCTCTTTGGTATATTTTCCATTTTTATCATTTATTATTTTATACAATTGGCTACCTCTAATGGTGCTTTTAGAACTTCACTGGCTTTATCAGCAATTTTTTCCTCGAAATCATCTGGTAAGTCTACTTCTTTTATGTTGGTACGGACAGTTATTCCAGGCATTATGTTAAAGCTACAGGTAACAATTGAGTCTAGATTTCAGACCTTATAAAAATTGCTAAAACAAATAAGGACTCATAATTAGATTTGGTTGATTGATGTGTGGTCACGTCTACTGGCAAATATAAAACGAATGTCACGTTTATACACTGTAATATGTCTTTATTCTTTATGAAAGACTAAGATGATTTAATAAAGATGTACCCTAGCTGATTAAAATGTATGTAAATGAGTGTGATGATTCCACCCCCATATGTTTAGGGGCAATTGTCGATTAAATCTAAATATCGCGCCTCCTTTACAAAGAGAGAGTAGATACCAACGTGGCATATGTTACCTTGAACCTATTCAGTGTATCGTCTTTGGTTTAAACATAGCAGTTCAGAATTACTCAATGTACATGGAACATGAATATACCAACACATTTCTTATGACTTACTGCACATATAAAGTGATTCAAACTATACATTTAATGAGCAATTATCTTTTTTTTTTTACTCAGTGACATTCTAGCTGAGTACATCGGCTTTTTTAGGCAATTTTAATATGGTTTGAAGGAAATATACAATAAAAAATTATACAAGCATAACCTGTAGCAGATTTTTCTCTTGTTCTGTTGTATTGGAATTAGTGAATATTTCTTTTTCACGCCGGAATACGTATCTAGATCATCAACACTGAAATCGTTCGACATGATATTTGGGTGAAAATTAAGCGGAATTTATCAGAACAAACTAAACCTGTAGACAAATTATGAGTACAGTTTAAGATATACACTCTATCCGTGTATAACACAAAGGCATGTTAATAAGTCTTATCAGAAGATTTAGATGAGACTAAACTACCAGGCTCTTATTATGAATCAGCAGAAAATGTTAAAAAAAATGACGATAAAATCCATTTTGTCTACATAGAAGTAACGATAACTTACCTTACAAATGCAGTTATCTGGTCAATAATTAGGTACACCTATACTAACACACGTATTCAAATCCCCGTTTATAACTATAGATATCTTCGTTGTGTGACAAGATAAAAAGAGTGTATACATTTGGATTCACGGAATATATAAACGAAAAACAAAATGTTATAAAATGTTATTAAATAGTTCCAAAACTGAGTTCTGTGAAATGTAATAACAGAGTCCTCTCTATATAAGTTTTTTTAACGGTATACGTTAATGATTTCAATAAGAAAACAAGTTTAATTAAGAACCAATTGTTCACAGAACAATTGAAGGTCTTTCCACTTCTTACGATTGATTTAGATACAAAAATAAAATGTGATTTATTATGTCATTTCCAGTATCAAATGATAGCTCATTGTTTGCTGATTCCAAAAATATATGGTTTCTTTACAAATTTGTTTGAAATTAAGGAGGTAATTTGTTACTTCTGGTCTAAAAAATGACACTTTTGTTTTTATTTGATTATGTATTTGTCATCGCTTTCAAAAATATATTGTTATATATAATTTTACATGCAATAAGTACAAAAATTAGCCACTTCTGGTTTTCACAAAGTAATTTCCGGTTGGCTTTTTATTTGTCACATTGCTTGTTAGCTAATGTACAAAGTCCGATAACGTCATAATGTATAAATATGAATTTAAAGCAAAGGTCAAAACCAAGAGCGTCAACCTTATCAATGACCTTGACCTTAATTTCAAGGTCATAAACCAAGGACCTCAAATCAAAAGACCCTAGGACTTTGATATGTATAGTTAATGAGTTATATCACTATACGCATAATTATAAATAAAAGAGGGGTGAAAACTCACATTTAATGGCTACGCACCCTTCAACCAACATTTATGAGTTACGACGTGTCGCAAAGGACAATTTCATAAAAAGATGTAGTCGATATCTTATATGGTTTCTGAAAAGACGTGAAATAGGCCAAAATCAAAATTTTTGATATGACCTTGACATTTGACCTTGACCTAGTTTTCATTTTGTGGAATAAGGACATCAAAACTCCCTGGGTTTCTATCACTTATGGTTTACCAGTTAGAAATGCATATCACTTATATCAAATGTATAACGTGGAATAACTCTCATATGGTATCTCCGGGACGCTTCGGTCTAAACCAATCTCAACATCCTGAAGATATAACGAGCAAATTGTTGAAATACTTTTGTCGTTATCTTTAACGGTTACAAAGGCGTAGCAAACACAAGAAAATCAGTGTTCTGGGAGCTTACTCTTACAAGGAAAGGTGTTCGGTTGAATAATGTTTGCAAGGTCAATTGTGAATATTTTTGCAGGATATGTAATAGACTTCAATCCGCACGACGCATGTGTCTGAAGCCATCTACTGCAGCTACACTCGAGATATGAAGACAGATACATATTATTTCAAAATAAAAGTCATGCAATTTAGCTGGTATGGGTGAGCTAGGCCGTACTAATGCATATTAACATTATTTGTCTTATTCTTAAATTTGTACAGAGAATAATTGGTTTAGAAGAGGATCAGATCATTATTTTTAAATCAACCCCTGGTCATAATTATACACACTCACAAAAGTCATCCTGGTATTTAAGTACTGTATATATTTTAAGATGTATTGATGTGGATGTAGATATAGGATTTACTGGGAAAATACTATAGACGATAATGCAAATGTTGAAAAAGGAAAATTGCGTACAAAAACATCTTCAAAAGGGAAGCACATTATATATATCAAGCGGATGAATTTCAGTATCGAAAAAGCTTAACTCAATGCAGAGCTCATCAGAAAGCTTTTGAGAAAGGTCGATATAGAAGAATCGAAAAAAATTAAGTGTTTGATTGCAGTGTTTAAATATGCAAGTTGAAGACGACTTTCATTTTTTAACGGAATGCCATGCATACGAAACGGAAAAGAATTGCATTTTGAATGAAGCATGAATTCAGTGTAAAAACAATTTCAAAAACAAAAACAAAACGGCACAGAAAAGCAAAACAAATGGACACCGGCTAATGGACGAATTCAACATTCGTGGACTGACATTCAAATAAAAAGTTATTTACAAATAGCTTTCCCAATGTTTGATATGAGCAAAGACTTTACTCAAAAGATCTTTTACACGCAATTATATCTTTGCATATGAAATTTTGTAGCGAAATATCTTTTTGTGAATCACCTTAACTTATTTAAAAAAAATAATTTTGGGGACAGTTTACGCAGATTTCCATAAAATAAAGTTTGATGACCAACATCAAATATCGGTTATTTTATAGGCATTAAAGCAATGAGTTGATGACAAATTCGCAAAGTCAACATAAATATAATGATTTTACACTTATTGTAAACCCTGTTTATAGATATATTTTTCGAGCTTTTAGAAGATTTAAAGATTATTGCAATACGGTCACATTTAGTAGTCAGCACTTCAGTCTTGACTTTGTTATCAAGTATGTAGTCATTTTTATAAATTTACTGTTTTGAAAAGTATTCGAAAAACTAAGATTTTTTTTTATCCCAGCTGGCACACATTTTTGGAATTTTGGGTCTTCAATGCTCTTCAAATTTGTACTTGTTTGGCTTTCTTACTATTTTGATCTGAGCGTCACCAATGAGTCTTATGTAGGCGAAACGCGCGTCTCCCGTATTAAATTATACGCCTGGTTCCTTTGATAACTATTTACAGCTTTACATATTCTGTCCATGACAACTAAATTGTATTAATAAAGGCAACAGTATTATACCGCTGTTCAAAAGTCATAAATCGATTGAGAGAAAACAAATACGGGTTACAAACTAAAACCGATAGAAACACATCAACTATAGGAGGAAAACAACGAAACAACAGAAACATTGAAGTGCAACGTAAAATAAGATTTGTTAGTCCCAAAATACACCAATGTTACTTTTTTGGAGTTCAATTCAGCTCCTAATTGCGAATTCCATTTTTATGTAGCAACATTCCAGCAACACCTGCATACGAAGTATATATCTCCCAAATGATACGATATTTCCGGGCTTCATGATTTCCTTGATAGAGGGTTGTTGCTCACAAGGAAGCTATTAAACCAAGAGTTCCAAAGGTGAAGTTGAAATCATTCCTTTGTAAATTTTATGGACGCCATCACGAGTTGGTTGACCGTAATGGAATCACATATGATATCGGATACGTTCCTTATGTCGTAACTACAGTATCCTTCCCTTTTTACGAATGCGACCTACCGAGTTAGATTATTTACCGGGTTTGTAATAACATGAGCAACACGACGGGTGCCACATATTGAGCAGGATCTGCTTACCCTTCCGGAACACCACATATCACCTCTAGTTTTTGGTGCGGTTCGTGTTGCTTAGTCTTTATTTTTCTATGTTGTGTCTCGTGTACTATTATTTGTATGTTTGTTGTTTTTTGAAGCCATGGCGTTGTCAGTTTATTTTCAATCTATGAGTTTTTCTGTCCCTTTGGTATCTTTCGCTCCTTCTTTATTTAAAATGCTTTTACTTGACCGAGAACCACAATGTCCTACCACAGAGTAGGTTAACTGTCAAAAATGTATATACTTTAGAGTCAAAAATCGGTTATAGGAAAATAGTCTTTTTATATGGAATAGGGGCATTTTTGTTTTGATACTGACTTTTAAACAAGGATATCAAGCGAATCAGCAAGGAGCAAGCTAATATATTCGAGTTGATCAGTTTCGTGATAGACAATGTCGATATACTTTTATCGGCAATTGTCTCAACAACATGTTTCTATGGTTGAGAATATGAAATAAAATAAAATTGTGGGTAAAACTATAAACCAGAAATGATCAAAATAGCTTTATTGTGAGAAATATTGTTCGTGTTTATATTCGGGTGCTCTTCTGTATACTCCATAATCTGATACTTTGGCGTCGTGATAATGAAGAACTAACCTAAATAAAAAGAAAAATAATCGAGATGAATGCAATAGTTATGGAACATCTTGAACTGTCAAATAAAATAAAATTTCATTTGAACTCTGGTAGACAATTGTCTCATTGACCACACCTCCTCATCCTGTTTAAGTTATATTGGATTGTCAAGCTACCAAACAGAGGATAAGTTAATCAAAAATCAATCATAAACAAGTTAGAAAGACGGTACAGTAACCCATTATACTTCACAAACAAACAAGTAGTCGTTGAGGGTCAATTAACCAAATATCCTTCACAAACAAACATGTTATCGTGACGGGTCAAATAACCAAGTTAATATCAATCACAAGCCAACAAAATATTAATGAGGGTCAAGTAATTAGATTGACTATACTTGTATCTTCATTTCCAAGGAAGCATTTGCTATTGAGTTAAAACAAGACACATATTATCTAATTTGTGATGGTGACCGTAAAACGTACGTTTTGTTGATTGATTCGTTGTCGTAACTCTTTATGTGTAAGAAGCACATCACTGTTAATGAAGTATGTATAAAGTGAACATTTATGTACACGAGGGTTACTGAGACATTTAAACACCAAACGTAGAGTAGATAGCATGTAACTATTGAGAAAGTAGAAGGTCTGCTCCATATGTTGATCGTTTTCTACATATTGACACAGATGAAAAGATAAAGATGGGAAGCAGACATTCTACTCTCGGTTGTATCATTAATTTCAGGTTCACTTGGATATATGAACTGTAAGCACTCATTGAAATGTGGTTTATTGAGTAAAAACCATCAGCAATATAACTGAAAATGATATGAAAGAACTTTGCAAATTACTTTTTCTATCTGTCTTTAGAAGGCTTTGAATGAAATCAACTTTATATGAGTACACACACAAGTTGCCCAGTATTGTGAACCATAAGTACCCATTACAATGCCAACTGAAAATATCATGCCACAAATTTCAATAAATATGTTGCTGATAAAACAAATACGTCCAGGTTTATTTTTTGTGGGAATCAGTGGTTCTTTACAAAATAAGGATTTTATTATCTAAAACATGGAAATTTTCTGTACGTTTCCCAAAAGTTCTATTTAATGAGATAGTATAGCCGATACTTCAATTGGGCATGGGTAATTTAAGTGTAAAAGGTAGAAAAATCAAGGTTTTTTTTTATTACTGCAAAATTGTAAAGATTGTGCTTAAATAATTTAGGATACATATTTAAAAATCAACGTCTGCTTGCCATTGAAGGTTGAATATACATTGTACTTCATCACAAAATTTATGGTTGCAATTTCTTTCTTTGGAAATAATGGTGGTAAAAACTTAAGAAAGGTGCTTTGACCAACCTTTGACGACCACCGTTTTATCTTGTTCTTTATAAAGATGTTTGTGAAGTTACAGTCTTTAATGTATTCAGTTTAAAGATTTGAGTTTTCATCATAATTTTTGTTTGTATATAACAAAGGAGACAAGGGAGAATTTGTAATTTTCTAAACTGTCCTATTTCGTCAATGATGTAAGGGTATATGTGGGATTCCCAATTTTGCTGTAAATTCCAATTTATTCTACGAAATGTTCCAAATAACGATGTTTGCATATACAAAAGTATTGTTAGAGGTTTTGTCAGCTGGAACAGCAACATACTTATCGTAAAAGCAGGATGCATATCCTCGGGCTTCTTGTAAGGATCAAACAGTTTGAGCTCATTGTGCATCGTCGATTTTGAATACTTTCTGAACAATGATCGAACGTCGTATTTTAAGTAAACTCGACTATCATTAAAACTAAGTGCAGTAGGTAAAAATATCATTCATTTCACAAACCGCAAGATGACCTCCAACTTTTCAGGGTATATCTTTTCAACTTTTAATTGTTAATTGTTGTCATTTTACCTGTACATTTATATGAGTATTCTCTACGTTTTTTCTCATCAACACATGATTAACAGTATCACAGTACCTTGATAATGGAATATTGAGCGCCTTGGTAAAGAATTCTTGGAATTTTACAGTATAACCAGGATTTACTTCTTCATTGAACTTCAGTGCAGTATCAATATCAACAAACGCCATTGGATCCCGGCTACCATTGTGTATCATCCTGTCACCAGGGGTTACAGACACATATATAATCTGCAATATTTACACATACAGTTGAAAAGCTAGACTTGATATATGTATTCGTCCTTTTCATGTCCGATTGCTTCTCGATTCATTTTTATTTAGTTGTCTCATTTAAAGCTGTTATATTATATCTCTATTTGTATGTAAAGTGGTGTTTCCGATAGAATGCGACACGTTGTATATAGACGATTCAATGTTAGATGCACAATAGTACTTTCATATAACATTAAATTAAAAAGTAAACTAGCAAAATTACCGAACACAAAGGAAAATTCAAGACGGAAAGTCCTTCATGTAATGGCAAAACTCAAAAGTTCAACACATCAAACGAATGGATAACAACTGTCATATTTCTTTATACTTGGTACAGGCATTTCCGTTTATAGAAATGGTAGATTAAACCTGGTTTTATAGCTAGCTAAACATCTCACATGTATGCCATTTGAATGAAATTCTATTAAACTTAATAGCAATGTGTGAGCAAAGCATACAGACATAAGAGGTAAACTTGTCAAAAATTCTGATTGTGTTTTAATCTTAATCACTATAAAGAGTATAAAAATAAATAACTATTTCAACAAAGAAAACTCAAATGGCATAAAGACACTCTATAGACAATGTAGATAAGCAAAAATTACGCAGAACAATACATTTCATGACAATAGCACAATAAACAGAAATTCAATTTAATGAGGACATTGGCTTATACTAAAAAATAAGATGTGATATGATTGCTAATAAGACAACTCCCCACAAGAGACCAAATGACACCGGAATTAAAATGTCATCGTACGGCCTAAAACAATGAGTTAAAAAAAATACCGCAAAGTCAGCTATAAAATGCAAAGAAATGACAAATTGAAAAAATTTAAACGAGAACACTAACGGTCTGGTTTATACATAAATAATGAGCGAAAAACAAATACGATCTATAGCATCAAACGACAACAACTGAATTTCAGACACCTGCATTTGGTGAGGCACATACAAAATGTGACTGCCCGTGTGAGGGCTGTATAGCCAGTCAATGTTGTTAAAAACTTCCATCATCATACAATGTGACGGGTCGAAGGTGCAACAACCCTCCCCTAACCATGGACAGTGGTGTAACAGCACAATATAAGAACAAACTATAAAATCAGCTCAACTCATCAAATGGATACATAGATACATAATAGAAATGCATCGAACAAAAACAGAGTAGACGAGGCAGGGTACTTATATATACATCACAAAACGACACCAAGTACATATCTGAGTGTACTCGCAGTTACTGACAGCGAGTCCAAAGCCAATGACAACTAATATAAAAAAAACATACATATAAGACTATAAAAATCATTCATTACTAATAAATCCAGCTTCCTATGGATTTAGTGTGAAAACGTTAGAGAAAAACATTACCTTGTGCAATGTTGAGAAATCGGTATAGACAGATTGTAGAGCCATGAATGTGTAGTAAAGTTTGTATATAAAAATAATATTTATTTTGATTAAAATTAACTAATAACAAAATTACGTAGTTATTGATTATAATATATATTAGTTTTATACAATTACACATATTTATATGGAACGTCTCTTAGTTTTGAATACTTATTATCACGTGCTTTTAATTCTAAAATGTGTAAAGCATATTGATCTTTCAATTTCATAATACTTGACCTTGGCTGATGCATCTGTTTAACTATATACAAACATTTCGATTCACAAAATATTCCACCCGCCAGTCCCATTACAACCATTGTAAATACTATAAACTGTACATACTATTGCATGTAGGAAATATAAAAAATATTTGAATATCACTGCTGTGCCAGATTGTTGTATTTTGGAGCTTTTAGTTCATACTGCGTGAAAGATGACAAAATGAGTCTTTTTATTTATTTATTTTAACAACATAATAGTATTTATTCATCAAATCTTGCTTGTTACAAATTTCAACAAGAGTCCAAGCTTCTCTTGAAATGATTCTTGATGGACTTTGTATAGAGTAGAAATAATTATTTTTATAGCGTTAATTATGTTATAACGATTAAACATTTGGTTTCGTCCTTTTAGTACTGTTTGGATAATATTCACAATTTATGAAAGACTTTTTTTGTCGTATTTGTTTAAGACCACACATCTAAAAAATATAAATAATATATTGTTCACGTTCTTGAAATGTTAAAAGATAAAAGTTATTTAAATATTAGTTTCGGCAATGGAATTTGGAGGTTGTCGATCTTTTAAGGGGTTGATTTTTCAGGAAAACAATAAATGGAATTATAACTGTGTCCCTCTCGAACCGGTGTATACAATCATTTCCTAGGGTACACTTTTCCCATCGAGAGGAATCCCCTTTACGTCTGTTAACAATGGGGAGGTGTCATATCTGCAATACACGTAATTCAGGTGGTTTGCAAATAAGTTTAATCAGAGGGACTGTTGTTTTTGTAGACGTTTGTGTAAACAGGGGGTTCTCCCTCCAGCTCATTCATATACGTATGAAGAATATTTTGACACTTTTGTTAACATAGTGTCAGAATAGCAGTATGATCTTTTCAATTTATTGGCTATCAAGTTAATCAAGTCTCCCTGATAATTTTATCTACGGCCTTTCATGTATCATTACACACATGGTTTTGTATGTATACTTGATGAGAGGGAAATTACAGGATTTAAAACTTTTGTAAACAAACAATTAAACTGATCTTAAAAAAAATAAAACGAAAGTTATACCCACCTCAATTGGATACCCTACGACTTCAGAGACTTTTTGTGCAACTTTTTCTTCAAAGTCATCAGGAATGTCTTCATTCTTTATGTTGGTGTGAATTATTATCTTAGGCATACTGTATACAAACTAAAGAAAAAAGTAAAACAAAAGGTAAATTAATGTGAAAGGTCAACACAGGTGCGGCATAGAATAAACAAGTAAATGTGAACGACTATTTCATATTCTTTGGGAGGTCAAGGAAATATTTTTCACATTTATATTGAAAAACAACGAGGAACGTACAGATTAATTATTTTTTTACAAAATACTTCATGTATGACTATTTTCATTTTCATGCAAAACTACTTCCAAAACTTTCAGGTTTATGATATTAATTTCCATCCTACACTTGAAAATATAAATGTCAGGCAATTTATTTTCAAAAGTCTCCTCCCCTTCAAAAAAAAACAAGCCACTGTCCATCACACAGTATAAAGCGAATTATGGATATAGAGTTTTTTTTAACACACAATGTTTAGTTCTATGTTAAACATGTCGAAATACTTAATATGATCTTTATAAAATTATCCGACTATACTAATGGTTTATCCGTTCGTTTGGTGTGTTTGAGCTTTTGATTTTTCATTTGATTAGGTACTTTCCGTTTTGAATTTTCCTCAGAGTTCAGTATTTTTGTGAGTTTACTTTTTAATATGAAGAGCATCTCTGAATTGAAACATTTGTCAATAGAGCTTCACAAAATAATTCATTCTAAATGATTGTATAGGGCGACTACATCCTACCAGGAAAACCAAGGAACTCACAATGCAGAACAAAACTACAAGCTTATAGACTCAACTTTAAACATGCGCCAACTACAAATATGTATGAAACACATTGAACACTATTATCACCAACTGTTTAATGGGCAGACTAGATGTCATTCCAGGAATAGCAGAGCATGATTTTTGTGTATGTAGAATTAATCACCAATCCAATGATAACAACAATAGGCCAAGAAAATTCCCTTTGTACAGAAAAGCTAACTGGGACAGCATTAAATGACGTATGAATTTGTTTTATAATTAAAAAAGGCTGAACAAAACGACAAATAGAAATATACTCTGGAATATGTTCAAGGAATGCATATTGTTAAAATAACATATATTCATCACTAATACTGGACTGGAAAAATAATTTATTGCTGTCGTATATATTTATATTATTGGTCCATTTATTCAACGGGGATGCATACAATAGCAAAGGTACATGTATTGCATAGACTGCGGCCCGATACCATGGCGTTCACTCCTGATACCAAGGAAACATACCAAGTGCTGCTGTCGATGCAATGCATGTACCTTTGCTAGTGTATGCCTTCCCGTCGAATAAATGAACCAAACCAAGATTGACCTAGATGTTTTACTACACTTACTATGTTGTTGACAAACGACTAACGAACCTAAAAGAGGGGTCCTGTATATTTTATTACTTAAGTGCTCTAGTGTGATTTTCATGTGATTTATACTTGTAATAGTATTGATTGTTTGTATATAATAAATTGTGAAGCTAAATACATCTTGTTATATGTTGTACGTGTAATAAGTAAGTCAATGTTAATGAATTTCTGAGCTACCATATTTAGACCAGTGCCTTAGCTGTTTTGTCTGCTACACTACTATTTGCCTTGACCATTTTGCCAGCTACGCTACCAGTATAACTTAGTTTGTAACTTAATACCAGGGTTGACAGATGGTTGAATTTACCAATACCACAGTTACATGTGTGTTAACCTGTATCAATACAGCCCCCGTTCCGTAACATAGGGTTGACATAGATGAATTTACCAATACCATAGTCACATGTGTGTTAATCTGTATTAATAGAGCCCCCGTCCCGTAACATAGGGTTGACATATACATTGTAGTAGAATTTACCGTTATCATAGTCACGTGTGAGTAAAACTACAGGTATCAATACAACCCTGTCCCGTAACATTTGGTGGCAACGGCCATGACTGTACAGCCTCGTTATTAATTGAATCTTGTGACATACCCTCTTCATTCTCAACATGTCCCAAAAATAAAACACATATTTTAAGAGCAATTTTCAACCGAGCCAACTAACTTCTATCAAAAACTTCTTGGAGCCTGGTAATGTGCTCCTCAAATGATTTTAGAAAACACAATGATGTCATCTAGGTCATGTACATGTTCTTTTACAGGGAATCTCGACATGCGACACACGGGGGGGGGGGGGGGGGTAACTTCGATATTTTTTTGGTAGGTGTGTGCCATTTTTGCCTCAAAAAACGTACCCATTTTATTATAGCATTCACTGAAATTTAGTACCTATAGTTACATAAATATTTATAAAAAAAAGAATGACCTATACTTATATACAATATTTAAAATATGACCCATGCTTATATAAGCACTAACTCATCATCACTCATAATTCATAAATATACCATCTACCCTTAAGTTTTTATATATGAATTGACATCGTTTGATGGTTCATTTGGGTACTTATTTGAAAGGTGAACTTTCAAATGAATCGATTTAATCTAATATAATAATTGACCATTAATAATGTAAGATTCTCAATAGCATATTTATATATGATATGTAGATCATACCCCAAATCAATATACAGTTATCAAACGTAAATGCATTTTAATATAGGATGTCATTAAAAAGGAGGGTCATTTTTATATAAAATCTCGCAAAATTATGACCCATATTTTTGGCACATCCCCGTATACCCAATAATAGGAAGTATTGAGGTTTTGCCCGATACTGTGTATAGTCTACATATGTCATTTCGATCGAGTCATTTTCAACTGACTGCAAGTATGCAAAATGGGGTCTGATTATTGTTGAATGCCATACTGACATATATACCCCGCCGCATTTTTGCGTCTGTACGTCCCAAGTCAGGAGCCTATGGCCTTTGTTGGTCTTGTATCCTTTTTAACTTTATAGATTCTTGTGTATAATTTGGAGTTTAGTATGACGTTCATTATCACTGAACAAGTGTATATATTTATTTATGGGCCAGCTGAAGGACGCCTCCAGGTGCGGGAATTTCTCCCTGCATTGAAGACCTATTAGTAACCTTCTGCTGTTGTCTGTTATATGGTCGGGTTGTTGTCTCTTTGACACATTCCCCATTTCTATCCTCAATTTGTCAAATTGTTCATATTGTTCTCCATAGTATCCCCCATAATCATGATAATATCATACCGGTTTCACGGTTGAATAGACCTTCAAGGACATTTTATGTCAGTAATATTTCATAAAATGTTATTTAATTTTATGTTTCAGTTTATGTCAAGAAAAAAAAGCTGGGTTTATGAATCGAGTTTGATTTAGTTTTACCTGAACATATGCAAATAAACTCATCATAGATTCCAGGATTGAAATTTTATATATTTACGCCATACGCGCGTTTTGTCTACGAAAGACTCATCAGTGACGCTCGAATAAAAAATGTTAAAAAGGTCAAATAAAATACGAAGTTGAAGAGCATTGAGGACAAAAAAATCATAAAAGTTTGGCCAAATAGAGCGAAGGTAATCTATTCCTAAGGTAGAAAAGCTTTAGTATTTCAAAAATTATAAAGTTTTGTTAACAGTTAATTTATAATTATGAACATTATCAATGATAACTAAAGTCAACACAGAAGTACTGACTACTGGGTTTGTGATACCCTCGGGGAATTAAAACTCCACCAGCAGTGACATCGACCTAGTGGTTGTAAATAAACTCATCATAGATACCAGGATTGAAATTTTATATTTACGCCATACGCGCGTTCCGTCTACAAAGCTCCGTCTAAAAAATATCAAACACTCAGGTAAAAAAAAAGTACGAAGTAAAAGAGCATTGGGGACAAAAAATTCCTTAAAGTTTTGCCAAATACAGCTAAGGTAATAAGTTGTGATGGAAAAGTGTTAAAGTAACCCCAAATTTAAGCGAATAAATGCAAATCTTTAGTTGACCTTTTAGTTTTAACTAAATACTCTGGCGCTTTTGCAATATCCAAAAATGACCTGGGTAGGAGAGACATAAAACAACATAAAATAAATACAGGAGATGATCATCCCATAAAACAAAACCCATGACGTGTACCTTTGGCTCAAAGAAAAGAGGTTGACAAAGAAATACAACAAATGCTTGATGGGGTATTATACGTCATTTCCAGTCACCATTGACCTACCCTATTGTAGTTGTTCGCAAGAAGGACCAGTCAATTCGCCTGTATATTGATTTTCGCTTAGTCAACGATGTGTCTATTAAAGATAATTTCCTTTTGCCTAGAATAGAGGACTGTCTTGATGCACTAAGGGGAAACCTATTGTTTAGTACTCTCGATTTGGCTAGTGGTTATCATCAAGTGGGCATGGACCCCCAAGACGGGACTAAAACAGCTTTTGTTACCAGTAAAAGCCTATTTGAATTTAATCGTTGAAAATTTTACATGCACACGCCCCCGTCACTTATTCATGTTATTATGGTTGTCGATATAGATGCATGCTTATTTGTTTGAAGCAGGAAACAAACAAAATCAATAGTATATACTAGTAGATAAGCATGAACTTTTAAATAAGCATACAATATTGTTACCTTTCAGACTTGCTTAAAATTGTGTGCTAAAGTGACTTTACCTGTATTATTGTTTACATAAATTGAATAAATATATGGAAAGCGGACTTACTAAAAATCATTGCATTGCAGGTTATATGATTTATTTGTTGATATGTGTGAAACCAGATTGATTTTTATGTTAATCGTTAAAAAAACACCTTCTAAGTTGTTGCCGTAATTAATGTCGCAATTACCGGTATTTCAAAAATGTACCAAAAGGGTATTATATTAAATATTTATCAAAAGTACGTACCAGGATTATAATTTTATACGCCAAACGCGCATTTCGTCTACACCAGTCAAATTTGCAAATGTTCTTTACTCTAATAAATATCACGCCGTTTCCCACTGTTGATCAATATCCCCAAAATTATCTCGAATTGTTCAATTAAACTTGTCTTCCTTCCAAGAAATGGTCTTCTTACATTCATGCATTGCTTTCTTTAACTTATTCTTATCATACCTCTTTCCTGAAGTTCTCAATTCATTATATTGATTTGGTCAGTTTAACTTATATTTCCTTTTCAGTCTTGATTCTACAATATTATTTAGTTTTTATCATATGTACAATGTTGTACACAACTCATATTGTTATGGTTCAGTTTTTTCGGTGGCCTTTTCTCCCTACCCAAACTATTACTGTTAATAATGTATTGTAAGTAGTGCGGTGTATTTGTTTATTCCACATTGGCTAAATGTATAGGCTTAAGATGTCACAAAACATATGTGTATCCCCGCATTGGTTGGTCTGTTATAAGACAGGAACCCCAAGCCTTTTTTATCATTAGGTTCATATGTTTCAGTGTTCAGTGTGGCGTCCATTTCGTTGAAATAGTATATATTACTGCTTAAGGATCAGCTGAAGCCCACCTTCGGACACGGACGTTTCTTGCTGCGATGAAGACCATTGGTTGTCTTGGGCTGTTTTCTACTCTGGGGTCTGGTTTTTGTCTCTTTGACTCGTTCCTCATTTCCATTCTCTACTCTAATTCCTTTTTGGTTCATTGAGATCAATGTCTAGAATTGAAACCAGCTCGTTACAGAGTTAACAACTTGTCAGTTACCATATGCACATATTTATAAGAGGTGAAAGCGAATGATGTTTAATGAAATTAGTTGTTTGTTTACTTTTTACTTTCGGTAGTTCAGTAGACCGATCAAAATAGTGTTAGAATCTCTAAAATAAAATGTTTAGGGGAATTGCTAAACATCATTATATTTTGGAGGGCTTGTCGGGATTCGTATCAAAATAATTATTATTATATTTCAATTTTTAGGTTGTCAAAATTGCAAAATGCAATTATACAAAGAATGTTATCAAAAGTCTATAACGGACCGTTCTACATATATGTGTCATGTACAATGACCTTTATTTCTGAAACATGTTGTATTCTATTAAAGGATTTTTTGGTTAGGTTGCTAGTTTTATATCAATTGACCATGGCATATATTATAAATTGTGGTTTCAATAGAATTATCGGCGAAACAATACCTAACCCTTTTTGTTCAACACATTCTTAACTCAACATTTACATATGTCAACGCATATTTAATTATCTTTGTGAACAGTCGTCTATGTGCATTATTTTTTTCGTGCATGTATATAATGAATCACTTTCTAGCATTGTCATTGAACAACAAAAAGATATATATTATGTAGATATAAAATATGTAAATAAGGTTATTGACCAGTACAGAACAAATGAAGAAAAAACCAGCAGTTAGTCCTCATCTTCCGTAACATATGTACGATAAGTGAATTATTACAAACTGTAGAAAATGGGTGACCTAGGACGTTTGATTCCAGTTGTTCTTGTTACTGCTTTTATTTGTAAGTATATACATTGAAAATATATTTTTTTTTGTACAAATATATCCTAAGTCAATGAATTATTGTTATAATTTTAGAAATTCCGATATTGAAAAGTGTAGCAAATAAAGGCAACAGTAGTATACCGCTGTTCGAAATTCATAAATCGATAGAGAAAAACCAAATCCGGGTTACAAAGTAAAACCGAGTGAAACGCATTAAATATAAGAGAACTACGACACAACAGAAATACAACATTAAAATATAACACACACAGAAACGAACTATAATATAACAATGGCCATTTTCTGACTTGGTACAGGGCATTTTTAGAAAAAAAAATGGAGGGTTGAACCTGGTTTTGTGGCATTCCAAAGCTACCGCTTTAATGGCAATGTTAATTATAAAATTAAAATGACACCATTACATGACAGGACTTCAATACAAATAAATGGGAGAAAATATAAGACAGAGAAACAAACGCAAAAAGACATTTAATAAGACATAAAAACAGACCTGTTGGTGACCCTCTGCTGTTGTTTTTTATTTGGGCGGGTTGTTGTCTCTTTGACACATTCCCCATTTCCATTCTCAATTTTATTATTATTATTATTACAAAGTTTGTGTTCAGAATTTCAGATAATCTGCTTTTGCATGGTTTATTTTATATTAATCAAAGGCAAACGATACTTTTAAGAGATATAGGGTTTGTAAATTCAAGTATGCTCTAAATAGAAACAGAGAGAAAGAAGTTTTAATCAGGTACGCATGCAGTTCATCTTGATTTAAAGGGGTTTTATTTGATATAAAAAGTCTTCAAAACTAAATTGTATGATGGATTATATCTGCAGGAGTAAATGCAAACTTAAGGAAAGAGAAAGTGAGTTTGGTGCAAGCCCCGTATAGAAATCAAAACTCGTAAAAGTGCTCATTAGATATTTTCAGTGCCTTTGACTTTTTCAGAATAACCGTTATTAGGTATTATCTGGTTGATATGATTTCATACATATACACAAACATTATACACTCCTTATTCTATCAAAGGGGTTGTTTCATTACTCTCACTTTAAGGCATGCGAGATGAAGTTAATGTCAAGTTTTTGGCGCAGGGGGCCTTTGGTAATAACTGGGTGTCATGAAACTCAATTTTCCTGCATACCATTTCATAAGATTTTCAGTTATTTCTTCTGTTCCGTGATTGAGGAGGGGTCTAAGTAGTCTAACTATTGTATCACTAGCCTGTCAACACGGAGGTGGTGATGAATTCGAATCTCGCACGTGGTAGGTGTGCTCGACTCAAATCGTAATTGTTTAGAGGAGCTAGTTTAAATACCAAATGTTGGTGGTTCAATCTGGGCTATCCTGCTTTCTTCATCAATAAAAACTGACCACCACGAAATAGCACAATCGTGTTGAAAGTGATGTTAACACGCCAATGGATCAATTGAAATATCATTATTTTCTTGTTCGTGCCCTCAAACGCAAATAAATTATTTATGAACAAAAACTTCCTTTCGTTATGTTTTACACCCTCACTTGTTTATTGACCATGAAACGTATACATTATGAACAATTAACAAATATAGAAGTTTTAATTAAGGCAGGTAAATGCATTAATTTCAAGTAACATCATCATGATGAACATAAGCTGATAAATTAACGTTGTTTCCGTTTTAGGTGTCTCTGAAATTTTGGCAGTGAGTATAATTATAATCCTCGATTTTGTATTGGGCATTTTAATTTTTAAAAGTACTTTTATCCTGAAACAATACAACAAAAACAGATATGAAATTAGGGGAATAATGGACTGGCGAATGCAGTCAAGTAACTGTCATTTTTACAACTATAATGGTAAAATGGTTTATTAGTAAAAACAATAGAACAGAAACATCTCAAGACTATTATGTTTAGTGCTATTCATGATTTTCCAGTCAGTACTTTATATTATATCGATATATCTGTCAAATATAGTTAAATTTTAGAAAGGGATTGTATAATCATATATGCTTTCCTAATATCAATGGATTTAACTTTAAAGCAAAATACAAACGTTGTATAGCTTCTGCTGGGCTATATTTTGGAAACTGGTCATTGTATTGGGATTTTAAGTATGATAGTTATCAAGTTCGTATAGATAAATTAAATATATATATATTCCATTCTTTAATTCTACACTAAAGGTTCCCGGTAAAGTGACACCGTACACCCAGAAACTAATTGTAGATTCCCACAACGCCTTCAGAAAACGTATTGCTCCTAATGCAACAAACATGATGAAAATGGTAAGTTTATTGAAAATATAAAAGCACAAATTCCACTGTATCATATATAAAATTATTCAAGACTTTACAATAAGTTACATATGCATATTTGTTGATTAACAATTTTTTTAAGAACTCAGAGAAGAATCAGAAGGAAGCATTATAAATAGAACCAATGAAAGATTGCAGAAAGAAAATGAGATAAACAATACTTTTTCTCAAAGCATAATGCGCAGCTGAATTGGAGAAAGAGGGAACTTAATATTAATAGTTTCTGCTCCTCTTGTGGAGCCCGTTATGTTAGGAACCGAAACACATTCCGCTGTAAAACCTGTTCGGTGAAATGTTGGGATGAACGAGAAAAAAGGAAGGTTATAAAAACCATTCAATGCCAATAGTTAACACTTTCAAAATGAAAGCTGTTGGTTGATCCAAACAAAACATTGAAGAACGATGATCCATGTCAAAAATAGACCAAAAAATAAAAAAAGAGAATAATGAAGACTTAGTGCTTGAATTAAAAATAGAGAAGAATGGGCCAAGAAAAATAAGGTATTCATAAAAAGCTATAAAAGACCCCAAAAATGTGTACACATATATAGTATTACAGTTACACTACACTAGTATTGTAATATAGTTGTACAGATAGTATTGTAATATAATGGTAGACATAGAATTCTAATATAATTGTACACATAGTATTGTTATATAGTTATATACAAAAGTCATGTTTTCTCCTTGTTAGGTATGGGATGAAGCCTTAGCAGAAGAGGCCATGAAACACGCACTGAGATATTCTATGGAACATGATAATTACTATGACAGATATTCTGATTGTACGTGTGATATTTTCTGAAAGCAATTCGACTAATTACACCCCTCCCCACCAACCCAGTTATCAATTTCTATAGTCGTTTTTGTTTGACTGAATATATATGATATTTTTTTCACAAATAACACAGTTAAAGACTTAAAAAAAAGATCTATTAAAACTAACAGTAAACTTTCTGTAAACATTTTCCACAATACTAGTACAAAATAATTTTAGACGTCAATATCTATAATAATTCATGCTTTTCATGAAATCAATTCGAATTAACACCCCACCCCAACCCAGTTATCAATTTCTATAGTCGTTTTTGTTTGACTGAATCTATATGATATTTTTTTCACAAATAATACTTAAAGATTTAACAGTACACTTTATGTAAACTTTGCAATAATACCCAAACGTATATTCACTTTTAAAATAATGTTTTCATGTTTTTCATCATGCTTTCAACTTTTTATTATTTTGTATTAAGAAGGTCGTCTGCCAAACCTGAACTCTACAAATGGAATGATTAATGTTTCGTTCAGTTGAATTCCAGTTGATCTTTCACTTAGTTGCATCTCAATATTTTTTTTCCATAAGAAAATTATTTATTACAGCACTTCCTGGTGTTGCTACTGGACAGAACTTGTGTTATGGGTCAATAGGTTGGTCAGATTGTCTGAATAAATGGTTTAAAGAAGGAGATGACTTTGAGTATGGGACTGGATCGCTTACCGGAAATGCTTGGGATGTATTACATGCTGCCCAGGTAAAACAAGAGTAACATGCACTACATGCTGCCCAGGTAAAACAAGAGTAACATGAAATGCATGCACTATATAGTATATAGAACAAGAGTAACATGTAATGCATGCACTATATAGTATATAAAACAAGAGTAACATGTAATGCATGCACTATATAGTATATAAAACAAGAGTAACATGTAATGCATGCACTATATAGTATGTAATAAACAGGATGTACTACATGCTGCTCAGGTAAAACAAGAGTAACTTGTAATGCATGCACTATATAGTATGTACTACATGCTGCCCAGGTAAAACAAGAGTAACGTGTAATGCATGCACTATATAGAATGTACTACATGCTGCCCAGGTAAAACAAGAGTAACATGTAATGCATGCACTATATAGTATGTGATACATGCTGCTCAGGTAAAACAAGAGTAACGTGTAATGCATGCACTATATAGTATGTACTACATGCTGCCCAGGTAAAACAAGAGTAACATGTAATGCATGCACTATATAGTATGTGATACATGCTGCTCAGGTAAAACAAGAGTAACGTGTAATGCATGCACTATATAGTATGTACTACATGCTGCCCAGGTAAAACAAGAGTAACATGTAATGCATGCACTATATAGTATGTGATACATGCTGCTCAGGTAAAACAAGAGTAACGTGTAATGCATGCACTATATAGTATGTACTACATGCTGCCCAGGTAAAACAAGAGTAACGTGTAATGCATGCACTATATAGTATGTACTACATGCTGCCCAGGTAAAACAAGAGTAACGTGTAATGCATGCACTATATAGTATGTACTACATGCTGCCCAGGTAAAACAAGAGTAACGTGTAATGCATGCACTATATAGTATGTACTACATGCTGCCCAGGTAAAACAAAAGTAACGTGTAATGCATGCACTATATAGTATGTGCTACATGCTGCCCAGGTAAAACAAGAGTAACATGTAATGCATGCACTATATAGTATGTACTACATGCTGCCCAGGTAAAACAAGAGTAACGTGTAATGCATGCACTATATAGTATGTGCTACATGCTGCCCAGGTAAAACAAGAGTAACGTGTAATGCATGCACTATATAGTATGTGCTACATGCTGCCCAGGTAAAACAAGAGTAACATGTAATGCATGCACTATATAGTATGTACTACATGCTGCCCAGGTAAAACAAGAGTAACGTGTAATGCATGCACTATATAATATGTTCTACATGCTGCCCAGGTAAAACAAAAGTAACGTGTAATGCATGCACTATATAGTATGTGCTACATGCTGCCCAGGTAAAACAAGAGTAACATGTAATGCATGCACTATATAGTATGTACTACATGCTGCCCAGGTAAAACAAGAGTAACATGTAATGCATGCACTATATAGTATATAATAAACAATTTGATATAAGAAATGAACAAGTCAGAACAATTTGCCATTCAAAATGTTTTTACCAGGTTAAATTATAGGTGTAGGAAATAAAAAATACTAAATTCCGTGCCGCCGTAGGATTTTCTTGTGTTACCCTTACGAGTAACGTTAGCCAACGGTCATGTACTATAATGCCTAGAATAACCAACCCACCTAGTTTTGTCAGCTTTTATTTCAAAAGGGAGTGTGAACCTTAGTTTCTTAATAGTTTCTTAATTTATAAACGGAGATTGAAATATACATTAAAGCTATACAATTTTAACGTTTGATAAAAATATTATACTTTGGTCTTTGGTAGATAGTTGTACCTTTTGCAGTTAGACCACATCTTAATATTTTAATTGCTATGTTTTCTTTCAGATACTTTACTGGAAGACGAACCGTATTGGTTGTGCCCGGGGAGTGTGTGGTTGTTCTGCATATTTTGTTTGCAATTACGCATACACGTATGTAAATATATATGTATAGATCTACAAGAGACTCTTGGTTAAATTCATAGGATATAAAATGTAAACCTCTAAAAAAAAAACCAGATTTTTAATTATTAAAAATGTTGCCACGAGATGAGAAAAAAATACAAGGCCAAAGTTGAAGTTTGAGGCCGGTTGGCACAATAATTTAAGTATCAATATAATAATATATACAATAGGAAGTATATCATCAATTATTTTTGGGAATGCCTTAATATTTTGTTGGAAAGGGCAAAGTTTAATAATCGACATACAAGGAGTGCTTAATAATTGTATTAAAATTCCAGAATGTGTAATGCCAGAATATTGGTTACTAAGGGGTTTTAAAATACAGTTATATAAGTTACTATGGTTACATTTAATAGTTGTTGGAGTTTTATCAAGGATAACCATTATTATATAAATCCTTGGTATTGTAACGTGTAACCATTAAACGAACGTTCCAGTAAATACTTTGATCCAAGTTGTCCACAAACAATACGTCAATACCAAAAACTGTAACTATCTATGCTATGCACAATGAACTAAAATATACACACCGACTCTTTGCCGATATAAAGTAACAACAGACAATTATAATATATATACAAATATAATACAATAAGACAGCCTGTCCTCAAGATGGGTTTGTCTGTCACTAAAAGACAGTATGGCTGGTACAGTCTGTCTTTATCAGACAGTGTGTGCTGGTAAAGCCTGTCCTCCGAATGGGAGTCTGTCACTACCAGACAGTGCGGGCTGGAACAGCCGTCCTCCGAGTGGGACAGTCTGTCTTGTCAATCCGTTCAACTTGTACGTTTACTTTGTACCTGGTACAAAGTGTTCTTTGAATATTAAGGCTCTTTTAGCACTTTATATATCCGACGTACAATCTCTTGAATATTGACAGCTCATCGACAGCATCGAATGCAGTTTCTCATTCTTTTATATACCCGTGGTCGATACCACTATTTACTTGATAGGGGTGTTCTCTAAATGTTATCCTCACGGAGCATAGAGAGTCCCTTACGATCACCCCTATAACTTTCGACACGGTTACTAATTTCCCCAACAAACGTCTTAATCCACTCAACGCTTCTTTCTGCATAAAATACAACAAGATTCTCCTGGTTTATTACCATGACGACCAATAAACATTACAGTATTATTAAGTAAGATATATTATTAAATTTCTTATTTAGAATTGTAAAGCTTTCATCCTTTTGTAATGAAGTTCGCACAACCCTTGTAAAGAATATATTTTATTATTTAGATTGGTGTGGGAAGAATATTCAGTGCCATGGAAAAATGGACAACCATGTGAAGCCTGTCCGAACAATTGTGTTGACGGCTTATGCGGTAATATTGTCAAAATTTATTTTGAAAAAAGAAAACCAGGCTATGCTGTCACAACAAAAACATTTTACTATTAAATTTAAACTGGGGTTTTTTTCACCTAAGTTTTAAGCTGTGTTTTAATCTTTGAAAGGCAGCATTTTTACTTTTAAACTCACAAAAGTTCTCACAGTAACTGTGAAAACTTTTGTCATGTGTTATGTACATGTATGAGGTCGAAATCATAATCTTTGTTCAATCCATTTATGAAAAACAAGTTTTAAAAGTTAGAGGCCCCTCATGGGGGGGTCCTAGTAATCACATAATCACCATTTTTTTGCCAATATAATCACATAATCATTAGATATTTGCTTATCTTTAGTAATCAAATAATCATAAACTAAAAATACAGTCCTAGGTAATCAAATAATCATGAAATATTTGGCTTAATAATCAAATAATCATTAAAAAAAAGGCCAAGTAATCACATAATCAAAAACCCCATGAGGGCCCTCAAGTTAGAAATACGAAGTAAGTAAGGCCATAATCTTAAGTCAAGAGTGCACGTCAAAAAGACGCTCAGATTGTTATCTAATACGAAAAATATATTAGAACATAGAATTATAGGACATATAATAGAAAATCTGAGGCACTTTATGAATGTTTTTTCAAATACAAAAAGTATCCATGTGCACGAAGACGCAAGTTACATGACAATGTATTGTTTGCTTTTAATTGACATCAGTCATTTCATGCAGCAATCTAAAAGTATAAAAAATAATCTTTTTTGATTTATGCATAGCTACTTACTGATTGGTTAAAAAAAGTTCAGATTATCAGTTTAAAATGACCTTATTATGCTTCGACACCGAATAGTTGATCAATATGCCTGTGTCACTTCTACAAATATTTAATTAATAATCATAAAGGTTCCGGTGTTGGTGTCAGTTTAAAAGTGTACATAATGCTGACTGCCAAAAATGTCCCTTTTCACTAAAACATTGAAACTAAAATCATAAACAGTGGCGGATCCAGAATTTTTCATAAGTGGGGGCCCTTTGACTGCCTAAGAGGGGGGCCGCTTTGGTCATGCTTCAGTGATTCCATATATAAGCAACCAAATTTTTCCCAGAAAAGGGGGGCCCGGGCCCGTCCCCCCCCCTAAATCCGCCTCTTATAAATCTATTTTACTTTCTTCAAATGCTTTTTCATGATCTTGAAGAAGCTTCTGTTCAAGTTGCACAAGTCCACGAAATTTTAACATAGTTATTGATGTCTGATAAATTTGAACCACAAACTGTATTGTTTTGTTGATTACCAAAAACCGTTAAGTCAATTTATCTGTAAATGGAAAATAGAACAAAAATGTATTTTCACAATCTTGATTTCAATACTTAGTCTGTCTTTTTGGTCACAAAAAACTTCTGTCTTGGTTTCATTAAATTTGATGATTTCTTGACAAAATTACTGATGCAAAAAAAGTCAAAGCGTGCCAAAATGTTGCAGGCTCAACAAAAAACCGCTATAACTGCATCATCATCATTTATAATACTTCACTGGTTCATATTTGCAGTTTTGTGTTATAGTTTCTTTTACAATTGAATTTTTCATATTTTAATCTAGAACTGATTAAAGTTCTTGTGGCACTAAAAATTACTTGTAAATAGCTCTTTGTTATACATTTATAGATTGTGGCGGGAAAATGTGCATGAATGATGGATCATTAGATTTAGGTACATGTGAATGCACATGTATTAATCATCCTAACAGTCCTTTCCAAGGGGATGAATGCCAGTCTTGTAAGTCTTTCTTGTATACAGATGCACTTGCATGGCGTAACACATATCAGATTTACATTTTTTTTTCATATTCAAGATGATATATTTATTTTTTTTTGTAAAGTTATCTGTTCATTATTTATTTTTTGTTGTCATATTTAAATTTATAATATATTGATACTACGCTATGTCTGTGTTCTTTTTAAAAATGTCAATACATGACATGTAAAGTGGTCGACATATCTAGCCAAGAACATGAAAAAAAATTGGTGATATGGAGCACTCATGAACTTGAATTACCACAGGCACTTATCTCAGAAAACAATTCCTATATAGATTTTTTTTTATGAGACAAGTGTCTCTGTGAATTACGTAGAGAGTTTTCGCTCAGATTGAAAATACTGAGTTTTTTCTCGGAAATTTTCACTTGAGATTCCAAGTTTAATTCTTAATGTATCTTTTTTTCAGTAAATTGTGCTGTATCAAGTCCTGGTTATTGTAATGGCTATACCAATGATTTACAGGACATGTACTGCAGAATCTACACCAACCTGAGAAATGAGTGTCCCCATTTCTGTAAGAGATGTGAATGAAATAGTATAAATTAGTATGGTTGAAATAAAGTATTTTATTATACAAATGCCTATTATTTTTGTGTTGATTGCTTTTGAAAAATGTAATAAAATCATAGTGTGTTTATGTATTTAAGAGGAATAAGAAAATGTATCTTGGGAAGGGTTGTTTTATTAATTGCTTGCTTGACGTCTAGTAGCAAATATTTCATGAATGCATATCCAGGAAAAGAGCAACCAATACTATCATGACTATAGGCTGGTTCAGTAAAGAAATTCACACTGCCACTGGAAATGAAGGCAAGATGGATATGGGCAAATATTTCCCCTGCTTCATGTCACCTTTGGATCCATTGATATTTGCTGCAAAGGTTCTTTAATTTGTAGAACGCCTCCTATTTATATATGGTACATAATTAGAGGTCAAAGCATTCGAAACTATATATTAATGATTATTAATCAACAATTTTCCAACATAATATAAATGTGCATGCTCTAGTCCTACAGATATTGAATTTAGGAACGAAATTACAAGTTTATATACTTACTTACCATAGTCAAGTAATTTCTACCATAAAATATATGTATATAAGTTTTATAATGTACTTCTTCGTGGAAGATAAATAAACATACAAAATGAGACAGAAGTAGACCAGTGGCGGATCCAGAAATTTTCATAAGTGGAGGCCCACTGACCGACTAAGAGGGCCACTCAGGTCATGCTTTAATGATTCCCTTTATAATCAACTAAATTTTTCGAGTAAAGGGTCCACCTCTAAATCCGCCTCTGTAGACTTGAAAATTTGAACTACAACCAGAAAATTGAAAGGGACAGATCTGTAAGTTGATAGATGTACATTGTATTAATATCTTTTATTGTGGTCTTTGGTTGCTGCCTCCTTGATGTTAACCATATATCACTCATACTTTGTTTATTCTGGTACAGTTTAAATTGGCCTAGTGATTTGATGGAAACTTACAGCATTAACTCAACCTAGCCCCTTAACAAAACTAAACAAACTAGGTACCAAGCATACAGTATAAAATTCTGATATTAAATACAATACTACTGATATCAAATAAAGTATAAAATGTTTTTATTAACATAAAAAGATACGTAACTGTCCTTCGTATACATGGTATAATCATGAGATAGTATAACAAACAAAATCAAGCATTTTAATGAGTTTTAAAGTAATCAACTCATAATGATCTCAATGATAATAGACAAGTATTATCATTCAATACTTGTTTATTCAAACATGAATTACAGCCATTTAGGTTAAAATGGGCCAAGAATATTCTCCCCAAAAAATACTCATTATTGTTGTTGTGACAATACATTTCTGAAATTGGCTCATTATACTAGGTACCATGAGCTGTAAACAAATCATATTTATACACAACTAAACTAATAAGGAATACTGAGCTTTCAATTTCTTTAGGCAGCAACCATTTGATTTTCTGGGGTGGGGCTATGGTTTTTTTTGGAAAAAAAAGTTTGTTTCCAGTTTTTGGAGAAAAAAATAATTTGTTTTGAATTCTGAAAAAAAAATAAAATTGTTTGTTACCCCCTCAGCTGCCACTATATGTAATGCTAAAATTGAAAGAAAAAAATTGTTTTCGACTTGTCGTGAAAAAAATAGATTGTTTTTCGCCGCAGTTTGTACAGACGTTTGTACAGAAAAAAAAACCATAGCCCCCCCCCCCCCCCCCCGAAAATCAAATGGTTTTCCTTAGTAAAGTTGTTTATTTTACATTTCATTTTGTTCATGCTAAACATTTACCTGACCTTTGTAGCTTTAATTTCTTTGCATTATTGTGGATCTTAAGGACAAAGAAAGAAAATAATTAAAAAAAATTTCAGTATTTGGAAATGGCTCAATTGTTTTAGGTGCTGTTTCTAACATGTCTAAGAATGACTTGTAAAAATAACGCCAAAAAATTATAGAAAATAATGTTGCTAATAAACTCTAGATTATTGGTTATAAATTACTAAGAACTGTTCCTATAAATAATAGTAAAATTTTAAGTGAAATTTTAAACAAATAATCAAGTATTGAGTCACATATGCACAAATCTATTTGGATCAATATTACTGAGGTGGCCTAAAACAAAACTTTTATAAATGAGAAAAAAAATATTTAATCCATTTTTATTTTGTTATCTCCCCTTGAAATTAACAAACAAAATCCAATAATTATACATAAATCATCTGCAATAACCCTAACTTGGTTCCAATATAGCATCCCTCTTTTATTCACCCAATACTGAATGTCACAGTCTATAGCTACTGTCAGTATTGCGAAGACTATTGCTAATGATATAGACACATCACGTAAAAAATATCCTGAGAAGAAGCTTATAGCACCACAAGCTAAAACTAAAGTAATGAAATATCTACTCCAATCCCCACCAGGGATGTGCATTAGGAAGGCTCGCTTATCTTCATAAGTGTTATTGATTATATATACATAGGCAATTAGAAATATTCCAACTAATGTTTCTCCAAGTTTTCTAAGTTGTCTGGATTTGACTTGCTCTTGGAAATAAGAGAATAATACCAATACACCAGCACAGCCAACCAATCTTACTGACATCCTTATCTGAAAAAAAAAGAAAAAAACACATAATGTATTGACCCATTTAAGTCTCTAGTATAAACTTTTAAGGGGGTTCGCGGGTCTAAATCATTTATATAGGATTTCTCTATATTTTTCTATAAATGAACTTTATCTTATAGTTAATAGAAAAATAAAATAAAAAAGTGGGGTCACCGTTCATTTGCGCTCACAATCTGCCTTCGAAAGAAGCATACATTTTTGTAAAGGTGTTTTTTTTCTGTTGAAGTAATAGGAGAAATAAAGGTAATATCGAAATAAAAAAAAGAAATTTATTACAGAAATCGCTAACATTTTACAATAATTTAGTTTAAGTACAGCTTATATGGAAATTATATTAAAAAAGATAGGTCACCGATGAGTTGAAAAAGATATTTCAATTTTAGAGCCAAAAAATGGCATTTTTCCACCAAAGGGAGATAATTTGGAACTTTTTCAATGATGTATACATTTTGAAAGTCATCTGGGGCCAACACGAATTGATTGTTTTGAATGATTTTTGTACCATATGATGAAGTAACAACTACAAAATGAAATAAATAAAATTTGTAATGAAAAACAAATGTTTGATTTTTTTCTGAAATTTTTATACCCTCGAGTCGAGCCTCCTTAAGTTGTTGCAAAAATGAAAAGATAAATAAACATTTTTCACAATGTGATTCAGTGACTGAATCGATCACTTTTGGTGATTATTTTTCTGTGTTAAGGCTACCGACTGTGAATGAATCACTTTTGGCTGATTTTTATTTCTGTGTAAAAGTTGGTGTCTGTATACATGATGTATGAGTGAATCCCTTTTGGTGGTGATTTCTTATGTGTAAAAGATGGAGATTGAGTGAATCAATTTTGGTGATGAATTTTCTGTATATAAGCTGGTAACTATTAGCATTAGTAAATCACTTTTGGTGGTGATTTTTTCCATTCAATGCTACATGTAGCATGTGTGGGTGAATCAATCTTGGAGATGACTTTCTGTGGAAATGCTGTTGACTATCAGAGAATTTTTGGTGATGAGTTTTCTGATTCAGTGCTAGCAACTTTGAGTGAATCCTTTTCCTCATGATTTATCTGTGTAAATGCACAGGTTTCATAAGTGAATCAATTTTGGTGGTGATCTTCTGTGTGAAAGCTGGTGACCATTAGTGAAACATTTTTTGTGGTGATTTTTCAGTATAAAAGCTGTTGACATCGAATTAAACATCTGATATGTATACATGTATGTTTAAATTAAACAATATAAACAAATATTTTCTGTTAAAATGAAATTTCTATAGCTATTTTCTCTAAACATGCTAAAAGAAATACATGTTTATTATTTTATTTGGTCTTACCCTTTGTGGTTCAGTATATCGTAGATTATCATTTGTATATGTATTGTAAGCAAAATATAACAGTTGACCAGCATAAACCAAGGACAATTCTTTTCTTTTCACTCTTGCTGACATGAGGAATCCAACTGCTAGGAAGATAGCTATGTGGCTGTAAATCAATCTTGGTGGTATTGGAGGATATCTGAAAAGTATTATAAACTATCATACATGTCATAATTCTTTGGAAAGATAGATACTGTCTTATCTGAACAAACTATAATTTGTTTATGTTTTTTTTTTAAAAGAACAATCAGCATGATCAGTATTTGTGTCCACAGATATACATATACTCTCACAAACATGTTTAACCCCGCCGCATTTTTGCGCCTGTCCCAAGTCAGGAGCCTCTGGCCTTTGTTAGTCTTGTATTATTTTAATTTTAGTTTCTTGTGTACAATTTGGAAATTAGTATGGCGTTCATTATCACTGAACTAGTATATATTTGTTTAGAGGCCAGCTGAAGGACGCCTCCGGGTGCGGGAATTTCTCGCTACATTGAAGACCTGTTGGTGACCTTCTGCTGTTGTTTTTTTCTATGGTCGGGTTGTTGTCTCTTTGGCACATTCCCCATTTCCATTCTCAATTTTATATACTGTAAAAAGACAGGATTTTTTAATCAGCATGATAGGACATTACATTGCATTGTGAAATTTCAGTTAGTGTGGTCATTTCCTTTTTCCTTGAATCAATTTATGTTAATGGTCATGATGCGAAAAAAAATCAAATCAAAAGAACAAAGAAGTTACAATTTACAAAAAATATACATTGCTTAATGGAAATCAGCATTGCTGCATCTTTTGAATGCACTCAACAATCACTTTTTTATTGTGGCCTCAGATATTTTTTATTGTGACATAAAAATTTGAAGGGAACCTTTGTGACAATGTGTGATGACCAGTAATGGTGAGCAACTAGCAATAAGGTTAATGGTGAACAAATAGCGATAAGGTATATATATGTAAATTAGATATTAAACAAGTTATAAAGTATTTACAATTGTATGCAAATTTGTCCACCATTACGTTAAGTCTAACAAGTTCTAGTAAAATTCAACATCACAATTCAAAGCATAAAGTTACATTTGATGCCACAATAATTTAAGAAAAAATTCCTTCATGTCATGCTCTATGCTCATTTTAACATCGGTAAGCATTATATTTGTCGATATTTTACACTGAGCGTTAGCGAGGTATTAAATGTGGTCAAATATAATGCCTATCCATATTAAAATTAGCTCAGTGTAAAATATCGACAAATATAATGCCTAGCCATGTTAAAATGAGCATAAAGCATGACATGAAGGAATTATTTCGATTCTAATAGGACAAATACAGTATTTCTATAGGTCAAAGCATACGAAAATACTGTAAAAATGTTTAGCTGTTCCGGTTTCCTCCCCGATGAGTCTTTACATTACATGTCATATTTGATAATTTTAAAAAAATACGAGCAGGGTAAATATATGTTGTTCCAAATAACATATATTATAAAAGTTTATGTAAGCTACTTAAATGTATATATTTTATAGGATAACCATTGATAACGATGGAAATAACTTTAAAATAAACAGTAAATTTATGCGCATGTGTCAAACATATTTTGTGCTCATTAGAACATGGCTTTATTTACAAAGCGTAATAAGGACGTCATATTAGAATTAAAAGGTGATTGTTACTTGACGTCAGAATGTTATTTGGAGCAGAACTAGGGTAATTTTGAGACAAAATTAAACTAAACACCAAAAGTGTAAATATGTTTATTATGTATAAATCTTAAACATTAGGGTAAGCAAGCAGTCCAAATAATTATGACTTCTTGAAAGGCTATGGTAGTCCAAATAATTATGACGTCTTGAAAGGCTATAATATTTTTTTTCTTTGACGCCTTACTTCGACGAAGTAAGGCGTCAAAGAAAAAAAATATAATAGCCTTTCAAGACGTCATAATTATTTGGACTAAGGCTATGGCAAATAATATAATAGCCTTTTAAGACTCATATTATTATTTGGACTAGGTTTTAAAGCCAGGTGAATATTTTGGTACTGTGACGCCTCCGCTTATTCTATATCATACCATAACATGACTATGTATGGAATGATGTTGTCTTTGATTATGGTACAAAATGTTATGCCGAATTTATGATTCTATATTGTAAAAGGGTACGAAATGGTGTGGTACGAAATGGCTAGATTTATAGTTTTTGTTTCTCAGAAGTGGTGGATTCATATAATCAACCTTGGGGCAAGTTAAATTTAAACTAACTTTTCGTCTCTTTCAGCTAATATCATTAGTAATGTAAATGCACTTATAAATGGGAAGCGAGCTAAAATAATTTCTGGGAGATCCCAGCAAAAATTACTGATCTTTTCCATCTTTCAAGGGAGGTAATTTCAACGATCTGAACAAAAACCATTGATCTTAGGTCACAGTACAGTACGCTGTCACGGACATGATATTGAGATAGAATTTTCTCCGGCAATAATTATCTTCTCTTCAAGCTATCATAATGAAATGACTTTTTATTAAGGTTGATTATTGGTATATAATTTCCCAGATATAATTGTCTTATGCTTTGCAAGAATGTAGATTTACAGATTGTTTTTGAAAACATGCTTTTTTGTGACTCAAAAAGAATTCCATGAGAGATAATTAATTATTTTGAAATCATTTATGAGAAGATAGATTTAGAAATATACTTCAAGAAAATGATAATAAAAATAATGTCACCAACCTTGTTTTCTAACAAGCAAATAATGAAAATTTCATGAAAATATTTCTAATTGAGTTATCGCCCCTTAAATGGCTAAGATAACAATTTGATTCGAACAAACATAAATATTTGGTATTTGATAGATAAGGCAGAATAATGCAATACATCACTTATTTCTCTTTATTTATGTCAACAGTCTAACACATTAATTGTCAATCGGTCTCAAATTTGCAGATTTAAACAAAGAACTAGACCTTTTGTCAACTACTATTTTACAATCCAAGATGGCAGTAATTACTATTATGTTGGTTGATTTCATAAAACATTTAGTATGCCTTTTGAATATACCAACATTAGTTCATCATATTATCCAATTTACATTTTGATCGCCGTAAAAATTTGTGTACCATAGTAATTTCATATAAAGTTGTGTCTTGTTTATTTAATTTATATATTGCTTACATACTCTCTCACTTCATAATTCAAAATTTGGTGACAATGTTGAACGCATCTATCCCATCTACCTAGAGATAAAGGATACAACAGATACAGGTAAGTCTGCCTCATATCTTGACTGTCATCTAGAAATTGACAATGAGGATATCAGTTGAAAAAAACTTAACAAAAATAAAAGAGATTACTTAAGCTTCCCAATTGTGAATTTTCCAGTTCTATTTAGCAACATTCCAGTAGCGCCTGCATACAAAACAAATGTCTCCAATAAATAATAAATAATAAATAAGCTTTATTTAGAGTCGGCATGGTATATAAAACATAGACAAACATAAGCTCTAATGAGCTTTTAACCGACATATGAGACATTATTTAACAGTACAACATTTATAACAATACAATACATAATATAGTACACATGCAATAAATATCACAGCACAAAAATGAAGCACTTAAAAAGCAGAATATAAGCATAAGCTAGGTATTAAGGCTAAAAGCATATAAGTGTAAACTAGGCATAAAAGCTGGTAAAAATGCTTAGCATAAAAAATTGAAAAAATGGGATATGATCTAGATGGTAAATAAATTTTCATAATATATAAACTAAAAGTCTGCACAAACTGTGCACTTACAGTCATTTCCATTCCATGACTTTAAAATATTTTTGAACTGACTAAAATTAGCAATTTTTCTAAAATCATCAGGTAGATCATTCCATAAAACAGCAGCTGTGTATTTAAAAGAGTTCTTACCATAGGTTGTTGTTCGGACCCTAGGTATATCTACAATATTAGAATATCTAAAATTATATTTACAGTCTTTCAAAACAACTAAATCATGTAAGCATGGTGGTGACAATTTATATAAAATTTTAAAACACTCAATAGCCATGTTACGCATACGTCTTATTTTCAGCGATGGAACCTTTGCTCGTAAATGTAGTTCATCATATGAACTAACATAGTCTTCATATATAAATCGTAAAGCCCTTTCCTGAATTTTTTCCAATTTGGGGGTGTTATTTTTGTTGCAAAAATGCCATGCCAAAGGACAAAAATTAAAATTAGATAAAATAAATGTGTGGAAAATTGTCAGTTTATTCAATTTAGTAAGGTAGCAGCCAATGCGCTTTAAAACATTCAGTTGTTGGGATGCTTTACGACAAATATTTTTAATGTGGTGATTGAAATTAAGTTGATAGTCAATATCAATACCCAAAAGTTTGACAATCTCATCAGAGGATATTTTTGCTGACTGCATATTAAAAACAGACTTTTTTGCAAATGTTTTATTTCCAACTGCAATGGCTTGGAATTTGTCAGGATTTGCCTGCATACAATTAAATCTGAACCAGTCAATTAAAACAGCACTTTCTCTTTCGAGTGTACATAATAAATTATCAAAATCATTGTCAGCATAAGACAGAGTATTGTCATCTGCATAATTATACAAGGTACCATGTTCAATAAAATAAAATATGTCGTTTATAAAAATATTAAATAATAGGGGCCCCAGGATTGAGCCTTGGGGTACCCCTTTCTGGATGTCAGCCCAACTGCTGAGTACTCCCTGAAGTTTGATTTGTTGCCTACGATCTGTAAGATAATTTTGAAGTAATTTCACTGATTTAGAAGAAAGACCGTAGGCAGATAATTTACTTAAAAGAATATCATGAGGTAAACAGTCAAAAGCTTTCGAAAGATCCATAAGAATAGCTGCCACATACATATTATTATCCAAAGCTGTTTTCCAATCCTCAAGGAGTCTCAGCAAAGTTGTCTGACATCCATGACCTTTTCTGAATGCACATAAAAAAGCATGAAATATGTTCTCAAAAAATTCAGTTAACTGGTCAGACATAACCATTTCATAGACTTTTGAAATTGTTGGTAAAATGCTCACAGGTCTATAGTTCTTTTTATCCAGTGGATCATTCTTTTTATGTAATGGTACAACCTGAGTTTCTTTGAGTCTGTTGGGAAACTCACTGGATTCTATGGTGTTATTTATTAATGTTGTTATGTGTTTGTTGAGTACTGGTGCACCAGCTCGTAGTAGTTTAGATGATATTTGATCTACGCTAGTAGCTTTTTTTATATTGATCTTTTTCACAAGTTTGTTTACTGTGTCAACATGTATAGGTTTAAAATCAAAAGGTTTATCATGTTGTATGTGAGATTTAATTTTTAAAATACTCGGATGTGTTTTTTCTTAAAAAATAGTACCTTTGCCTATGTCATTGGCAACATTAACAAAAAAAGTATTAAAGTTGTCACAGACATCTTTAGGCAGCAACCATTTGATTTTCTGGGGGGGGCTATGGTTTTTTTTTCTGGACAAATTATTTTTTTCGCCTGCGGCGAAAAACAATCTATTTTTTTCGCGACAAATCGAAAACAATTTTTTTCTTTCAATTTTAGCATTACATATAGTGGCAGCTGAGGGTGAAACAAACAATTTTTTTTTCTCAGAATCAAAAACAAATTATTTTTTTCTCCAAAAACTGGAAACAAACTTTTTTTTCCAAAAAAACCCATAGCCCCCCCCCCCCCCACCCCCCCCAGAAAATCAAATGGTTGCTGCCTTAGTGTCGTTTAAAATTTTATTATCATCCACAAGTACAACTTTTTGTTGGCTACAGGTAGATTTTTTTTAGATAAAAATGGTTTGACTGTGCTATAAAAGTGTTTTGATTTTTGTCCTCCAGCACATCTTTCTTGAAAATAAATGTTCACTGATTTTCTTTTTAATTTTGTGACCATATTTCTTTGTCTTCTATATGCTTCCCAAGTTTTGCTTGTTTTGTATTTTTCAAATTTTGTTCTCAGCATTTGTTTGTGAAAAATAGCTTTTCTTAGTTCTCTGTTCATATATGGTACTGAGTTTTTTCGAGGGTATCTGTATTTCATTGGTGCATGACAATTTATCACATCAGAGACTTTTGTTTCAAAATCATTATATACCAAATTTATATCATCTATACATTCATCTGAATCATGTAAAAAATTTATATTATCAAGATCATTAATATAATTATCAACATTAAAAGATTTAAAACTTCTGTATTGTGTCTTACTGTTTACACAATTAGGTGTATGACCTTTTATAAAAGTAGATATCATATGATGACAATCACTAAGGCAGCAACCATTTGATTTTCTGGGGGGGGGCTATGGTTTTTTTTTCTGTACAAACTTTTTTTCCGCCTGCGGCAAAAAACAATCTATTTTTTTCGCGACAAGTTGATAACAATTTTTTTCTTTCAATTTTAGCATTACATATAGTGGCAGCTGAGGGTGAAACAAACAATTTTTTTTCTCAGAATCAAAAACAAATTATTTTTTTCTCCAAAAACTGGAAACAAACTTTTTTTTCCAAAAAAAACCATAGCCCCCCCCAGAAAATCAAATGGTTGCTGCCTAACACCAGTGTTAAAATTCAGTGTTTTGAAACAAGTTTTTCTGTTTGTAAGAATAACATCTACAAGTGATGGTTCATACCCTTTCATATAGCATGTAGGTTTTTTCACTATATTTGACAGATCAAAAATGTCACATATATCCTCCAGTATTTGTGATTTGTTTTTAACCATAAAATCATAGTTAAGATCACCAATAACCATATAATTTTCTATAAATTTGGAACCTTTATCTAATAGTATATTTATGGAGTCATAAAAAATATTATTCGCCATTGATGCTCACTGGACGATAAATAGCATAAATTAACCATTTAGTTTTATCAAGAGTAATCTCATATACAATGTTTTCAAGAGTCTTACATTCAATGCCAAGTCTTCTTCTGGCTGGTATGTCAGCTCGCATGAAAGTAGCTATACCTCCTCCATGGTCAGTACGGTCTCTTCGCTGTAGTTTATACCCATCGACTTCAAATAAGGAGTCTTTAAAAGAAGAGTCTAATTTGGTCTCAGAAATAATCAGACAGTCAACAATTTTATCAAGTAGAATTGGTTTAAGTTCATCAAACTTGTACTGCATACTGTTAATGTTTAAATGGCATATATGAAAGTTGTTTATATGCTTTTTCCTAGCTTCTCTAAGTTCAGTGAAGATGTCAGACCCTGAACTTTCTGAAGATGACGATGAGTTGCTAGTGTTCATACATGTAGAGTTTTGTAAGGAAATATCAAAAAATGAATTGGTAAACTTAAATGAATTACAGTCATTGCATAACCACGGTTCTTCAGAGTTGCATAGATCATTGTAACTGGTAGGTGAAATATTGGCACATTTAATGTGCCACCAGTAGTTGCAAGCCTCACATAATACTGCACGGTGGTTTTTCGCAACTGCTTTATAGCAGTGACCACATGGATGTTTAGCTGGTCCTGGGTTGAGTGAAATATCACCACTTATAACGAGAAGTATCAGAAGTCTGTGATGTCGTTGTTTAAACTCAACTGGGATAGATGGTGGGCATCGCCTGCAGTGTTTTATGTGATCAAATTGACAAATGCTTCAAGGCTTTTATTTCCTTGATCGAAGATTCCTTTTTACACAGAAGCTATTAAACCTAGAGTTTGAAGTGGTGAAGTTGAAATCATCCCTTTGTAAATTTTACAGACACAAGTTGTTTGGCTTGTATGACCTACCTATTACCGGCTTTGTAAGGAGCACCCGAGATCACAGTTTTTGGTGGGATGTGTGTTGCTCAGGCTTTAATTTTCTATGTTGTGTTTCGTGTAATTTAGTTAGTCTCTTCTTTTTAGCCATGGCGTCAGTTGTCTGTTTCTATTCTCTCATTTGTCCTGGATTTTTTGGATGAACATTAATTTGCTTGACAACCATTTCTGGAGCCTGCTGTAAATAACGGTGTGGTAAAAATGTGTATGGACAAGCTGATTTGAATCACTTTTTTTAAGTTATACAGTCTCATTATGTGCTTGATGTGATTTTATTGTATTGTTTTTAGTCGAAAAGTGTTCTATTTGGCAATATAATTAAATTGATAAATACCCTGAACTTACTTTCACAGTATAATAGTAATATGACTGCATATAACATAAGGTTGTCAAATGAAACTAAAGTTTTTGGCCTTTGACCTAGGAATTAGAAGTTGTACACACATTTTGACACACACTCTGGTGTTGGTTAATAAACATGTCAAGTATAAAGTATGAAATCATATCGGTTCTCAAGATCGAGCACAATTTGTAAGGGACAGATGGAACAACATGCAGACGGACATGCAGACAGATGGACCTTTGACCTAGCAAGTTGTACATACATTATGACACCTCCTCTACTGTTGGTTAATATACATGTCAAGAATAAACTTTGAAGTCATAACAGATCTCAATATAGCAGACATGATCTGTTCCATAGGACATGGGGTTGTCAACTGAAACCAAAGTTTTTTACCTTGACCTTTGATGATGTACATACATTAGGACACACCCTCTGGTGTTGGTTTATATACATGTCAAGTTTAAACTTTGAAGTCATAACAGCGCTCAAGATATAGAGTGGACACAATATTTACCATAGGACATGGGATTGTCAACTGAAACTCAAGTTTTTAACCTTGAACATTGACCTAGGAAGTCTTCCATACATTATGACACACCCTTTGGTATTGATTAATATACCTGTCAAGTATGAAGTATGAAATTATAACCGTTCTCCATACGTAGAGCGGACACAATCTATTACAGATGGACAGAGGGACAGACTGATCACTTTAGGGCGACCCACCAATAGCCTGGGCCATAATTATAGTTTGAAGACGTCATGAAATATTTCCTTTGTTATTACTGTATTAAACTTCTGATCAGATGTGTCTGTTTGCATCAGACAAGGTCTTGTCTTTCTTATCTGCATTTGACGTTCTGAAATCTAGTGTACAGTTCAGGAACCAGATTTGAATGTTGGAAGAGAGTTGAGCTTGCTTTAACTGGATGTTCTCCACATAGCTTTTAATCATCAAGGTTATGTGATGTTATATTGCTATGTTTGTATTTAACAGCTCCATTCAACCAGGATGCTGTATGAAATTTGTGGGTAAACTTCTAGTATTCTAAGATACAATATTGTATATCATTATTTTGTTTGTGATTGTGTTATTGGAATAAACAGGTGCCCCACAATTAATAATAAATCGAGAGGAGGTAAAATAGATAAAAGAGTCTGTAAAATTTTCAACTGTATTTCATTTTAGTTCTAATTTGACATTAATAATCAAAACAAAATAATCACAACAAAATAAATATAAAATAAAATGTAGTACAAAATTTCAGATCTATGAGCTGAAAGATGGACGGAACATGTTTAATTGAACATGTGACAGATGAATGGATTTTTCTTCAATATCATCACAATAAGGATTCACAGTGACATGAATATACATTAAACATTGATGACATAAGCATTGAAATCAACACTACAAATAGCAAAAATAAACAAATACAATTTAACAAAGTATTAAGTGCCTAAAAACGAATGTACTTCTAATTATTTTGGCCCCAGTTCATTGATAAATAAAATGTATGATAAAACTACTGATCAGATGTACAGATCAGCTGTGGCTTGCTGACGTTTCACTGTATTGTAAACAAATAAAGGTCAAAGTGGAGATTCTCTAGATTTTATCAATAAAATTGGCTAATCTAAGGGACCTAATCTTAGGGACAATTTGGTTAAATCCAGATAAATAACAGCACTGTAAATGCTTACAATTACAAAATGTGATTATACCAAAAGAAGGGTAAAATGTTTAATTACTGTCCTTTCATCCTAGGAAATTTCAGTACATTTTTAACCGAACTACAAAACAGATCTACCTGAAGCTTAATATCAAGCTACATGTGAGAATTCTATATGCTGTGATGCATTTTTACATCCATCGCTCATCACCTTATACATATAATGGGATAGCATAAATAAGCAATCAAAACCTAAATAATAGTGGTAATCAAAATCTAAATAATAGTGGTAAGTAGAAATGTTCTGACACTGTATCAGGTTTTTTGGCATAAGTAAATACAAGAGTGCACACGCTGAAATGTCTTGCCTCCTTTACTAATCATTGATATTATGTTGATAGTCCTGAATATTAAGCTTTATAACAACTGTCACATAAACTTAACATTACCCAAGAAAACTAAACATTGACCAATGAACCATATGAAAATGAGGTCAAGGTCAGATGGACAATGCCAGGTAGACATGAATAGTTAACAATTTCCTTATAGATTAAGAAAAACAGACCAAAACACAAAAACTTAACACTGAGCAATGAACCGTGAAAAGGAGGTCAAGGTCAAATAAAACTTGTGCAACTGACATATAGATCATTAAATATTTCCATACATCAAATATAGTTGACCTATTGCATATAGAATTGGAAAAAAAACCCAAACTCAAAAACTTAACTTTGACCACTGAACCATGAAAATGAGGTCAAGGTCAGATGACATCTGCCAGCTAGACATGTACACCTTACAGTCCTTCCATACACCGAATAAAAAGACCAATTGCTTATAGTATCTGAGTTATGGACTTGACCACCAAAACTTAACCTGGTTCACTGATCCATGAAGTAAGGTCAAGGTCAAGTGAACACTGTCTGATGGGCATGAGGACCTTGCAAGATATGCACATACCAAATATAGTTATCCTATTACTTATAATAAGAGAATTTAATATTACAAAAAATTTTAACTTTTTTTCAAGTAGTCACTGAACCATGAAAATGAGGTCAAGGACATTGGACATGTGACTGATGGAAACTTCATAACATGAGGCATCTATATACAAAGTATGAAGCATCCAGGTCTTCCACCTTCTAAAATATAAAGCTTTTAAGAAGTGAGCTAACGCCGCCGCCGCCGGATCACTATCCCTATGTCGAGCTTTCTGCAACTAAAGTTGCAGGCTCGACACTATGATAACTATTTGTGCATAAATACCATGTAAAGAATTTAGTGTGCAAAATATTGTAGATAACTTCTGAACTAAATTTCTATTATGAAGCTTGTGCTGAAATATTGAAACCAATTGTAGTTAATTGCACAATTAAATTTTAGGATTGAAAAGTAAATGAATTTAACTAGAAAATTAATCGATGAAATATTTTTAAACACCTCCAAACATTACAAAAACAATATTTCACTTCAACAGTAAGATGTAAAATCTCCTTAAAAATGACATCAAAATTGCACTTCTTTTAACAGATGATAAGTGTATTTCTTGATTAGAACAATAAACATATGAAATGATTCACTTTTGTGAGCATGCTTTATATGTGGACACTTTTATTCTGAAATATTAATATTTTCATGGCATGTACTTTTATGTTAAAGCTAATGTCCAAATACTTTAAGAGTAAGACATGGTTTGGCTTTCTTGCTTTGTTTGCATAAATGTTTGCTCAAGCATTGTAATAAAGATAAACTGCTGCAAACAATATAGATAAGCATAGTTAAACCTGTATATATTATGTTAAAATTTGATTGAGCATTATCCCAAATACAATTGAACAATATACAAACAAGGCAAGCAAGCTAACCAAAGTCTTACTCTACATGCATAAGAAAATTAGCTCTAATGTTTGCATGCATTTATCATTGGGATTGTTAAAAAATGAACAAAAAGTGAAGATTTAATATTGCTGCAATAATACTAAAAAAACTAACAAAATGTAAGCTTTCATTTTTGAAATGATTCTTAATTAAAATTTATCAACTGGGTATTAGGTCATAGTATAATATGTGGAATGTTTAGAAGTCAATTGTAATATGTAAAGTATGATTTTATGGTGTCAGTGATCAGTTGTTCAATGAATTATAGAAAAAAAAGTGAAAGTAAAGGCTATTTTTTCATTCTCTTAAAATATAAGTTCATTGATTTTTACTTGAAAAAAATAAAATTTAACAACCAATAAAATGTTTGATATTCATAAATACAAGTATAAATAATACTAGAACACACCCGCGAAATCGCGGGCATTCCGAGCGTAGTTTATAGTATGTGAAGTGTTGTTGGAAGAATTATGTAAAATATTGAATGACTGGAGAATTTCAGCAAAAGTATCATAAGTCAAAGGTTATTGGGGACAGGAAAATGTGTTTTTTTTTTATCCCTCCTCCTTTATTTCCAAAATTCCCAATTTTTTGTTTTCTGTCAATTTCAATATGAACATAATACATTGAGTATGTTATGAGCATTTAAGTAAGGAGCCTGTAATTCAGTGGTTGTCGTTTGTTTATGTGTTACATATTTGTATTTCGTTCATTTTTGTACATCAATAAGGCCGCTAGCTTTCTGGTTTGGATTGTGTTACCTGGTGACGTCAGTTCAGGGCCTTTTAAAACTGATTATGTGGTATTGGCTTTGCTCATTGTTGAAGGTCGTACGGTGAACTATAGTTGTTAATTTCTGTATCATTTTGGTCTCTTGTTGAGAGTTGTCGCAACATGGCTATCATACCACATCTTCTTTTTTTGTAATCAATGAATTTTGTAAAAGATTAAATATCTGGAGAATTTCAGAAAAGGTATCAAAAGTTCACATGAATAATTTTAGCGCTTATATAAATCTGTATATTATGAACATTCATTACTATATAAATATAGTGTATTTTCTTTCAATTTTAAGTTTACTAATGATCCATGGTGGTCATTGATATAGTATACAGACCCTCTCTATTTAATAAACTATGTGACCGCCGTGGATAATAAACTTGAAAATGATAGCAGATAGAATTCTTAAAATACAGTATACAGAAAAACGCAAACCGGAAGTCTAATGAGACTTAAAATTTCGTCCAATGACGGGACAATATCCGGATGCCTTTTTTCTCGTTTTTCTCCTAAAATAACTCAATCTGAATAATCATATGAATGGATGACAAATGCGACTATGCACTGTACCTATAGGACACAGAGGCGTGTTAATTAATTTATTGTGGAAAGAAGAGAAGCGACACCAAAAATGAGGTCTTCTCGTTTAATAGTATAGATAAAAAAACTAAACAATTATGAATATAGTTGACAACTTCTATGTGAATAAAGCTGAATAAATTATATTCGAATGTTATGTAACAAAATAGATAATAAACAGGAATGAAATTTATACATTTAACTGATTAGGTGTGATGTAACAGAACCAATATTTTGGTGGAAAAGGAAATATCTTATATAAACAGCTTATAAAAATTCTGTGGATTAACCATCCCTGGATTTTCATCTAAATTGTGCTATTAATAAATCTATTCACATCCTACATATAAACGAAATTTTAGGGTAAAATTGCAAATTTTTAACTTTTAGATTTCCAATGTTGTTAAGGTAAAAAAAAAATCTTTAAAGTTTTGTAAGTGGGATTTTTCTTAATCAAGCCATTTCAAAGTAATGTTGATTTTTCATTTAACACCTCTTTGTTTGAGTTGTATTTTTTTTTTGCAATACAAGTATAAGTAAAAGAAACTTTGTTCATTAACCATTTTCATGGAACTTAAGATTGAAATGTGTGTGTGTTATTTTTTAATAAACTATTCATGGTATTTTGATGAAGTTTTTGAACAAATAACTGGAAACCCAATGAATGAATTGGGTTGAAAATGTGTAGTTATTTCCCTTACCCATTTAGTAATTTCTTGAATAAAGCTTATAATTTCATATCTAAGATTTTAAAATTCCAACTATGGTATATAGATAACAAATTGTCAAAATAAATCTACAAATAATGCCACCAAATAGACACAACAAATCATAAGTGATATATGTGAAAGTTTGACTGGATAATACAAAACTTAAAGTCATAAATAATAAATAACATATGTTAAACAGCCATCTGCATATCTGCAAAGTTATAGAAGTCTTCAATTTGTTTTTCTGCCTCCGATTGACTTTGACTAACGAATACCAGTCCAACTGAACCTTTCATGAAATTTAAAGCTTCTGTTTTACATGTCTCTACACAGTCATCACCATTATACTCCATTCCAATCACAGCACCTATAGGAAGAAAAATATAAATATCTGATATAAAATAAATCTTATATGTTTAGGAATCTGATGTTCAGTAGTTGTTGTTTGTTGATGTGGTTCATAAGTGTTTCTCGTTTCTCGCTTTTTATATAGATTAGACTGTTTCCCATTTGAATGGTTTTACACTAGTTATTTTTGGCCCTTAATAGCCTGCTGTTCGGTGTGAGCCAGGGCTCTGTTTTGAAGACCGTACTTTGACTTATAATGGTTTTCTTTTATAAATTGTGACTTGGATGGAGAGTTGTCAATTGACGCTCATACCAGATCTTCTCATATCTATAAACTATTTAAAAGGAGATTCAGAGAGACCTATTCAATTTCCTTAATCATTATTTTGACCTTGGTGGATACATTAATTTTTTTTACCTAAGTGTCACTGATGAGTCTTTTGTAGACATATCACACATCTGGAGTTGATAATTATAGTCTGGTTTATTTGGTGATTTTTTTTAAATCTAAGTAACCTAACTTAAAAAGTCAACTTGTGTTTTACATTCATCTACACATAGGGTAAGTTTTTTCACATTTATTTTTTACCTTCAAACTGCAGGCACTCGTCTCAGAATTTTTTTCCCCCTATATACCTTTATATAACACAAGGTACTGAACTCGCGATTTTGAAAAATGTCATATGCATTATTACGGTGACAAAATTCCATTAAAAGTGCTGTGTCTCGGCTGTCAACCCCACTAAAACTTGTTATGCCGTGAATCTAAATTGATATATCTTCACAATGGTGTATAACACGCCTACTGTTGTTGTTGTAATCATCCGTAGCAATCCTACCCAAGTATGTCAATCGTAATTATTTCGTCAACCTACACAAAATTGGCAATACACGTCTCGCAGTAAATGATTTATTATAAAAATTGTTTCAGAAAAAACTGTTAGTTTTCGCATGAATAGAACTTATCATACAGTTAGTAAAATTGTATATTATACCGTGAAAAAAATCTAACAAGTGTTGCTTGTGGTATGTCTAATAAGTTACAAATTTTCCCATGACGTAAATGTCATGCAGACTCTCTCTTGACTTTACTTATGAATGAAACAAGATCAGATAACTCTGAGAATCATTGAGACTTTCCCATAGAATTGACCAATCGGAAACCGAGATATACAAGGAGACGTGACACGTTTATTGCCAATTCTTCAGCGGTTTGCAAAATTATTACGATTGACATACTTGGGTAGGATTGCTACGGAAGATTACGACAACAAATGTAGGCATGTTATACACCATTGTAAAAAAAATTAATTTAGATTTACAATATAACAAGTTTTAGTGGGGTTGACAGCCTATAAAGCGGCATATAACGGAACTTCGTCACCACTTGACATTTTTCTAAAATGCAAGTTAAGTACCTTGTGTTATAGTAAGGTATATACAAAAAAGAATTCTGAGACAAGTGCCTGTGCTTCAAACTTCCTACTCAGAGTGAAAAAATTGCAAATATTGCCTCTTTATAGAAATTTTTAGTATTTTTTGAATGACATCACCAAAATATATTTTGTCACACATTTTCTAATTATTTTATTAAGATTTTTTTCAAATATCTTCGGGAATGGGTTGTTGCTCATCATGCATTGTCATGAGGGGATTTATTTTTAAACAGACATTATGCAGGTTAAAATCTCTGCTTTTTTCATGTGATCCAATATTTTACAAATCAACTGACCAAGAACCTATTCACTATGAGATATTTAACTGGTCCATGAGAAAATATTTAGATACATACATATAAATGGGTAAGTTTGGTTTTAAGTTCAATGTCCCTTTTATAAATTCATACCCCATATCCTTTGTTTTTTTATCATACTGGTACAAATTCTAGGCATTCTAATTTTTATGCCCCATTTATGGGCATTATGTTTTCTGGTCTGAGCATCCTTTCATTTGTTCGTCTGTGTGTCCGTTCGTCCTGCTTCAGGTTAAAGTTTTTGGTCGAGGTAGTTTTTGATGAAGTTAAAGTCCAATCAACTTGAAACTAAGTACAAATGTTCCTTATAATATGATCTTTCTGAATTTAATGCCAAATTAGAGATTTCCCCCCATTTTCACAGTCCATTGAACATAGAAAATGATAGTGTGGATGGGTCATCCGTTAACTAGGGACACGTTCTTGTTTATTTATGGATACAGGAGTTTTCAATCACTAACAATTAACTTTCTACAAGTAACCAATGCACTGGAAAATAACCACATCAAAACAATGATCAGATGTTGTTTACATCTATGCCATTTTAAAGTATATCTTGTGAGTAGTTTTCTCATCAACAATCATAACAAATCTCCTTTTTCATTCACTTCACACTTCTTATTATATATAGCTGCAATATATACCACCAGCTTAGATCTTCAAAATGACTAAAAAAGTTATTTTTCAAATTCTTATCCCAATATAAAATAATACTCACCCTGCTGTACAATATTATTATATGAATCTGTGTTGAACACACGTTGGGCGTCTTCAGGTTTAAGTTCTACCTCTTTAGTCTGTATAAGTGTACATTCTTGCTACAAAATAATTCAATTAAACTTTTAATAGCCGAACCTAATAAAGTTTCCTATCCAAGGTCTTTAAGATGGATGGATAGAGTTGAGTAGTTACTAGATCTGCTTTAGCCTTTGGAGACACAGGTAAAAAGTATGCAGTTTAAAAAGATCTTTTTAGTTCATTTTAATGAAAGTTTAACAAAATTATTGATGTAGTAATATTTATCCTAGACTATATATGAAAATATTGAGTGCAAAAAAAGTCCATTTATCATGAAATAAAGATTTTTTATTTAATACCTCAACAGTTTTCGCATAAAAGTACAGTATATTCTCAATAACCTTAAACTTGACCTTAGAGATGAGCTATAAATAAAAAGGGACCTTCCTTACAATCAATGTGACCATATATCCAAGTCAGGTTGCAATCTGATAGAGTATTTGATTGAGTATACATGAACAAAATTGACAAACCCATGGGTCAAATACCATATGCGCATATATAAATGTTTGCTACTTTAAATTTGCAGCTTGGATTTTAATACAATTTATCTGAATAGAACTAAAACAATGAATCACTGAAAGATCACCAATCATAATTGAATCATTGACAAGACAGTTCTAACAGTACCAAGGAAGTGTCTAATACATACATGACTACTCCTCATTGCATTGATAAAAGAGAACGCTCTGGCTGAACAGCTGCCATCATTGAAGAACACAACCAGCGTCGACTGTCAATACAAAGGTAACATCAGATTAGTCATAAAGAAAAAAACAACAACAATACAACATTATAACATAAACAGAAAATGCATTTTTAAGCACATGATACCTAAATACATGTATATATTATATCTGCATTCTTTACAAGCATTCTTCTGGTAGAACCAACTGATTAGAGTACAGTTGATTAAATTTTCGTGTATTGAGGAAAACTTACATTTTCCTGGATATTATATTTCATGGTTTTGCCAATCTCTGCATAAAAAGCCTATAGAAAATTTGTAATTTTTAAACATTTGAATTTGTGGTTCACAAGTACCTGCGAAACCCACGAAAATTTGTAACAAATGAATAATAATTTATCCACAGTAGTGCCATCTTACTGGGAAAAATAACTTATTCTTTCATTAAAATAGTGTTGGTGTATGCTATACAATATAGGTTGTTCTCATTTTTAAAGGTAATACGTACCGATTATCAGGTTGTCTGCATTTTGATATCGTAAAATATCAGCTGCGAGACATAATATGAAGCTTTTTGTCGAGTAAGCGCAGCGAACGAGATCAAAAAGCCTTCATATTATGTCGAGCAGCTGATATTTTACAATATTAATATGCCGATAACCTGATAATCGATTTATCGGGCTGTATTTGCATCTTTTGGAAGTATTGTCTTAGTTTCACCAGCAACCAGAAGTTGACTTGATAAGTTCGGGTCAAACTTATCAACATCGGTTCAAACATTATGACGTCGCTGATATGTCCAGGTCAAAGTTATTAAGGCCAGGTCAACGTATTTGACGTCACAAAGCCGTGATATGGAGTTTTATTAAGAGCTGAGCCGATTGATATAGACAGTTGGACGACCGATAAATTGCCTTATACATGTTATAGTTGTTTACATCCTAAACTTTGGTCTCTTTTGGACAGTTTTTTGTATTGATGATTACTGTTGATACTTTCATCCATTTTGTAAACAGAGGGAGTTTCAAACCCAGTTTAACTTTAATAAGTACAATTTATGGAAATATAAGGTGTATTTATTACATTCCCTAGATTTAACATGTAAAATGGTATGTTATATAGTCTACTTAGATCAAATATAGGTCATTTGGTCTCTGGTTGAGAGTTGTTTCATGGTCAATCATATCACATGTTCTTTTTTTTGTAATTACTATGTAAATATTTCCTAACATTTGTAAATTAATGTCTGAATTTAAAAAGAGTAATGTTAGGCTGGGTCACTAAATGTATTTCCACAGGAACCCTACAAGTAAATACAGTAGTAAGAGACTTAGTTTTATCCCTTTCTTACCTCGTCAGAAGGTTTCCGTCGATTGCCATGTGTTTTAGGAACAACACTTTTACTAACGTCTAAGGATATATTCATTTTGGAAAATTCTTCTGCTAATGGAATTGACAAAAAATCATCTATTTTAGCATCCTAAAAAAGAAAATTTCTTAAAGTATCATACCAAGAAAACTAGACATTCCATAGAGTTCTTGTTGAAATATCATCTGAGGTTTAAACATAATCTTTACTTAATCCAAGGTTGTTAAATTAACAAGACAGATACTCTTTTAAGCTAAGTCAAAATGAAACAAATGCTCTATGAAACGTAGTTGGAAAAACATGTTTACTACATATAAGAAGTGATGTCTTAGAAAAAACTCTTGCCTACACAAAACTGGCCTTTATAGCTATTATGCGTTATAAGATATTTAAAGAATTTGTTGAAATTAAACATAACCTTATTTTCAAGGCCAAAAGTATTTCAATTCCATAACAAACTTCAGTCATCATGTATTTATATTATTAAGAAAACTTTAGTTTATTCAAGAAACTATCTAAAAAAAAGAACACAAGATATGCCAAAACTTTGGAAGCCTACCTCTGGTAAATTAGAAAAATGCTGTTCATCAGGGTCTTGTGTGAAATCATGTATGTTTCCCCAGTTATTATTAAAAACTGTCACACCAGCTGACTTAAAATGATCTGTAATGTAAAGATAAAAATAAGATATATAGGTTTCATGACAAATGAGAATAGGATATCGCTTGATATGAACTTGAATTATTTAATTTCAATATATAATAATAAATGAGCTTTCAGTGAGTTTAATATTAAGATTCCAATTAAATAATGAGCAACATCAAATTTTCACAAGTTGTTGACCATGTTAAACCACGTTCAATGTATTCAATTGAAAATTCTGTGAAATGTTGATCTAGCCTTTTATACATTTCTTAGTATAATGTCATATGTCCTTTTCCATTTTCAAACTTCACATCAGACATTTTGATATGTTTTATATGGTTCAGAGTATAATAAAATTTAACAATAAATGCTTCGTCAAGAGCATCCTGAAACGAACGCAGAAGTCAAACCCTGAACAGTTCGTTCAAATTTAGATACAAAATTACAAGCTTGATACTGTCTGAATTTGAATTGTGTTAAAAAAAAAAAATGAAATAATATAGCTTTCTGTCAACAACAAAAAAATATTGTGAAAAAAAAAATAATTGAAAAATGACAGTTCATGTACCTACATGTAGTATCATCTGATATTAATCAATGTTAAACTGAACAAATTTTTGAGAAAAAAAATCCAAAAGAAAAAAATGGGGGATTTCCCAGCCTTCCATTTGATGTATGGATTTGTACAACAAATTCAGAAAGATCCATACACTTAAACACAAGTTTTTGTCTGGAAAATAGAAACATGCTTGTTTAAGGCCCCTTTTTTGCCCCTAATTCCTGAACGTTTGGGGCAACTACCCCCAAACTCAATAGAAGCCTATGAGATATGAAACCTTGTGGTACAATTTCAGAGAGATCCATACACTTAACTTACACACAAGTTAGTGTCCAGAAACTACAAACATGCTTATTTTTGCCCCTTTTTGGTGTCTAATTTCTAAACCTTTGGTACCAAAACCCCCCAAATCAATCCAAACCTTCTTTTTGTGGTATTGAACCTTCTGATAAAATTTCATAGAAGTCCATTCACTTAAACTAAAGTTATTGTCCAGAAACTAAATGTGTCTGTGGAAGAAGGCAATTCAGACATGATACCATTAACCCTTTAGCGTTCCTACCGGTCAATTTGACCGATAAGCAAAATTTGTGGCGGAGTAGTTTGCATGAAGTTTTGTATCGTTGACAATTTTTAACGTACATATGTGGTTGTGGGCTCAAATTGAAGATCAGTATACCACCAACTTGATTTTTGGTGTCTGAAACCAACAAAATGCAATGCATCATGTCAATTTGCCCTATATTGACAAGATTGTTTTGGGGGAAAACTGTTTTATTTCTATTTTTAAATAGAATATTTTCACAAAATGTCACAAGACAAATTGTTGCTGTTTTTTGTTTTAAAATGACAATTTTGATAACTGTGCCGTGATCATTTACAAGAATACTATCAAAACTGTAAGTAAAACTCATACACATACAAAAAATCTGATTCATAGAGTATCAACACTGAAACAAACTCAAATTACAAGGAATTTTCATGTTTTGTTTTGTCAGTTTTTATAGCAAAAGAGATGAGAACATCCAAAATGTGTTAAAAATTGTTAGCCAAGTCGAAATAGCAATAACAAATCTTTGTTTCTTTAGTGTCTGGTTATGAGGGTGTTGGATATCGTATCGCCAAGGTATAGAAATAGTGACATATAGACGAAAAAACGAACATTTCTGAATAACTTTCTTACAAATTTGCTTCAAAAAATAATAATTTTCAAAAAATAGCTTCTTAAGAAAAAGTTTGATTATGTTCTCCCAACATTAATTTCTAGTCTTACAGAGAAGGTGACTTATATGCTTAAATTTCATAAGTTTTCCAATGGTTTCTGTGGCTCAGTGGAAAGATGCACAGTCTATCACCCGGATGATCGCGGGTTCAAACCTCACTGCCGGAGGATGAAAAAATTAATTCCTATATTAAATGTAACTTAACTTAACTTTAATTTCAATTAAGACAACTGAAATACATGATTTACATCAAAAAGAAAAATCCCCCCCCCTTTTTCTCCCCTCTCTCTGTTTTTGTTACATTCTTAGCCTGGGCACTCAAAAATACCAGATTTTCATTCAATATTTACTCAAAATTCTATCCTAAAGGCTTATTCTGTAAGCAGTTATGAATAGAACATCTTTAACATAAACTTGGGCCATTTATTTGACTATGACAAAAATTCTCAAAAAAATCCACTATTTTTCGATGTTTCGAGTCTTGATATTTCTACCAATCAGACAAGTTTTGCATCTTTCTGTATAAAGTTTTCACCGATAACGTTTCCGAAAGTCTTCTTGCATTAATTTAACACTAAAACTATGTTCTATTTTTGTCACTAAATGTCTGTAAAACCGCTTTTCCGCTTGAATTGTACATTTTTGTCACTTTAATTCAGCATGTCACGTGACTTTTGAGGGATATCACGTGACCAACGTAAGAAATTATTTTCCTTAAATCAAGTTTCCCTGAAACCTTGGTCAATTATCTATCAGATGAGTCTAACTTGTCCTTTGAGTGAGCTTTTTATCGAAATGTGCAATTGATTGAAAACAGATATCCTTTATTCGGGAAGAAAAGGTAAAAAATCCTTGAATGTTAAAGGGTTAAGTACGATTCTTAACCCTTTAGCGTTCCTACCGGTCAATTTGACCGATAAGCAAAATTTGTGGCGGAGTAGTTTGCATGAAGTTTTGTATCGTTGACAATTTTTAACGTACATATGTGGTTGTGGGCTCAAATTGAAGATCAGTATACCACCAACTTGATTTTTGGTGTCTGAAACCAACAAAATGCAATGCATCATGTCAATTTGCCCTATATTGACAAGATTGTTTTGGGGGAAAACTGTTTTATTTCTATTTTTAAATAGAATATTTTCACAAAATGTCACAAGACAAATTGTTGCTGTTTTTTGTTTTAAAATGACAATTTTGATAACTGTGCCGTGATCATTTACAAGAATACTATCAAAACTGTAAGTAAAACTCATACACATACAAAAAATCTGATTCATAGAGTATCAACACTGAAACAAACTCAAATTACAAGGAATTTTCATGTTTTGTTTTGTCAGTTTTTATAGCAAAAGAGATGAGAACATCCAAAATGTGTTAAAAATTGTTAGCCAAGTCGAAATAGCAATAACAAATCTTTGTTTCTTTAGTGTCTGGTTATGAGGGTGTTGGATATCGTATCGCCAAGGTATAGAAATAGTGACATATAGACGAAAAAACGAACATTTCTGAATAACTTTCTTACAAATTTGCTTCAAAAAATAATAATTTTCAAAAAATAGCTTCTTAAGAAAAAGTTTGATTATGTTCTCCCAACATTAATTTCTAGTCTTACAGAGAAGGTGACTTATATGCTTAAATTTCATAAGTTTTCCAATGGTTTCTGTGGCTCAGTGGAAAGATGCACAGTCTATCACCCGGATGATCGCGGGTTCAAACCTCACTGCCGGAGGATGAAAAAATTAATTCCTATATTAAATGTAACTTAACTTAACTTTAATTTCAATTAAGACAACTGAAATACATGATTTACATCAAAAAGAAAAATCCCCCCCCCTTTTTCTCCCCTCTCTCTGTTTTTGTTACATTCTTAGCCTGGGCACTCAAAAATACCAGATTTTCATTCAATATTTACTCAAAATTCTATCCTAAAGGCTTATTCTGTAAGCAGTTATGAATAGAACATCTTTAACATAAACTTGGGCCATTTATTTGACTATGACAAAAATTCTCAAAAAAATCCACTATTTTTCGATGTTTCGAGTCTTGATATTTCTACCAATCAGACAAGTTTTGCATCTTTCTGTATAAAGTTTTCACCGATAACGTTTCCGAAAGTCTTCTTGCATTAATTTAACACTAAAACTATGTTCTATTTTTGTCACTAAATGTCTGTAAAACCGCTTTTCCGCTTGAATTGTACATTTTTGTCACTTTAATTCAGCATGTCACGTGACTTTTGAGGGATATCACGTGACCAACGTAAGAAATTATTTTCCTTAAATCAAGTTTCCCTGAAACCTTGGTCAATTATCTATCAGATGAGTCTAACTTGTCCTTTGAGTGAGCTTTTTATCGAAATGTGCAATTGATTGAAAACAGATATCCTTTATTCGGGAAGAAAAGGTAAAAAATCCTTGAATGTTAAAGGGTTAAGTACGATTCTTAACCCTTTAGCGTTCCTACCGGTCAATTTGACCGATAAGCAAAATTTGTGGCGGAGTAGTTTGCATGAAGTTTTGTATCGTTGACAATTTTTAACGTACATATGTGGTTGTGGGCTCAAATTGAAGATCAGTATACCACCAACTTGATTTTTGGTGTCTGAAACCAACAAAATGCAATGCATCATGTCAATTTGCCCTATATTGACAAGATTGTTTTGGGGGAAAACTGTTTTATTTCTATTTTTAAATAGAATATTTTCACAAAATGTCACAAGACAAATTGTTGCTGTTTTTTGTTTTAAAATGACAATTTTGATAACTGTGCCGTGATCATTTACAAGAATACTATCAAAACTGTAAGTAAAACTCATACACATACAAAAAATCTGATTCATAGAGTATCAACACTGAAACAAACTCAAATTACAAGGAATTTTCATGTTTTGTTTTGTCAGTTTTTATAGCAAAAGAGATGAGAACATCCAAAATGTGTTAAAAATTGTTAGCCAAGTCGAAATAGCAATAACAAATCTTTGTTTCTTTAGTGTCTGGTTATGAGGGTGTTGGATATCGTATCGCCAAGGTATAGAAATAGTGACATATAGACGAAAAAACGAACATTTCTGAATAACTTTCTTACAAATTTGCTTCAAAAAATAATAATTTTCAAAAAATAGCTTCTTAAGAAAAAGTTTGATTATGTTCTCCCAACATTAATTTCTAGTCTTACAGAGAAGGTGACTTATATGCTTAAATTTCATAAGTTTTCCAATGGTTTCTGTGGCTCAGTGGAAAGATGCACAGTCTATCACCCGGATGATCGCGGGTTCAAACCTCACTGCCGGAGGATGAAAAAATTAATTCCTATATTAAATGTAACTTAACTTAACTTTAATTTCAATTAAGACAACTGAAATACATGATTTACATCAAAAAGAAAAATCCCCCCCCTTTTTCTCCCCTCTCTCTGTTTTTGTTACATTCTTAGCCTGGGCACTCAAAAATACCAGATTTTCATTCAATATTTACTCAAAATTCTATCCTAAAGGCTTATTCTGTAAGCAGTTATGAATAGAACATCTTTAACATAAACTTGGGCCATTTATTTGACTATGACAAAAATTCTCAAAAAAATCCACTATTTTTCGATGTTTCGAGTCTTGATATTTCTACCAATCAGACAAGTTTTGCATCTTTCTGTATAAAGTTTTCACCGATAACGTTTCCGAAAGTCTTCTTGCATTAATTTAACACTAAAACTATGTTCTATTTTTGTCACTAAATGTCTGTAAAACCGCTTTTCCGCTTGAATTGTACATTTTTGTCACTTTAATTCAGCATGTCACGTGACTTTTGAGGGATATCACGTGACCAACGTAAGAAATTATTTTCCTTAAATCAAGTTTCCCTGAAACCTTGGTCAATTATCTATCAGATGAGTCTAACTTGTCCTTTGAGTGAGCTTTTTATCGAAATGTGCAATTGATTGAAAACAGATATCCTTTATTCGGGAAGAAAAGGTAAAAAATCCTTGAATGTTAAAGGGTTAAGTACGATTCTTAACCCTTTAGCGTTCCTACCGGTCAATTTGACCGATAAGCAAAATTTGTGGCGGAGTAGTTTGCATGAAGTTTTGTATCGTTGACAATTTTTAACGTACATATGTGGTTGTGGGCTCAAATTGAAGATCAGTATACCACCAACTTGATTTTTGGTGTCTGAAACCAACAAAATGCAATGCATCATGTCAATTTGCCCTATATTGACAAGATTGTTTTGGGGGAAAACTGTTTTATTTCTATTTTTAAATAGAATATTTTCACAAAATGTCACAAGACAAATTGTTGCTGTTTTTTGTTTTAAAATGACAATTTTGATAACTGTGCCGTGATCATTTACAAGAATACTATCAAAACTGTAAGTAAAACTCATACACATACAAAAAATCTGATTCATAGAGTATCAACACTGAAACAAACTCAAATTACAAGGAATTTTCATGTTTTGTTTTGTCAGTTTTTATAGCAAAAGAGATGAGAACATCCAAAATGTGTTAAAAATTGTTAGCCAAGTCGAAATAGCAATAACAAATCTTTGTTTCTTTAGTGTCTGGTTATGAGGGTGTTGGATATCGTATCGCCAAGGTATAGAAATAGTGACATATAGACGAAAAAACGAACATTTCTGAATAACTTTCTTACAAATTTGCTTCAAAAAATAATAATTTTCAAAAAATAGCTTCTTAAGAAAAAGTTTGATTATGTTCTCCCAACATTAATTTCTAGTCTTACAGAGAAGGTGACTTATATGCTTAAATTTCATAAGTTTTCCAATGGTTTCTGTGGCTCAGTGGAAAGATGCACAGTCTATCACCCGGATGATCGCGGGTTCAAACCTCACTGCCGGAGGATGAAAAAATTAATTCCTATATTAAATGTAACTTAACTTAACTTTAATTTCAATTAAGACAACTGAAATACATGATTTACATCAAAAAGAAAAATCCCCCCCCCCTTTTTCTCCCCTCTCTCTGTTTTTGTTACATTCTTAGCCTGGGCACTCAAAAATACCAGATTTTCATTCAATATTTACTCAAAATTCTATCCTAAAGGCTTATTCTGTAAGCAGTTATGAATAGAACATCTTTAACATAAACTTGGGCCATTTATTTGACTATGACAAAAATTCTCAAAAAAATCCACTATTTTTCGATGTTTCGAGTCTTGATATTTCTACCAATCAGACAAGTTTTGCATCTTTCTGTATAAAGTTTTCACCGATAACGTTTCCGAAAGTCTTCTTGCATTAATTTAACACTAAAACTATGTTCTATTTTTGTCACTAAATGTCTGTAAAACCGCTTTTCCGCTTGAATTGTACATTTTTGTCACTTTAATTCAGCATGTCACGTGACTTTTGAGGGATATCACGTGACCAACGTAAGAAATTATTTTCCTTAAATCAAGTTTCCCTGAAACCTTGGTCAATTATCTATCAGATGAGTCTAACTTGTCCTTTGAGTGAGCTTTTTATCGAAATGTGCAATTGATTGAAAACAGATATCCTTTATTCGGGAAGAAAAGGTAAAAAATCCTTGAATGTTAAAGGGTTAAGTACGATTCTTAACCCTTTAGCGTTCCTACCGGTCAATTTGACCGATAAGCAAAATTTGTGGCGGAGTAGTTTGCATGAAGTTTTGTATCGTTGACAATTTTTAACGTACATATGTGGTTGTGGGCTCAAATTGAAGATCAGTATACCACCAACTTGATTTTTGGTGTCTGAAACCAACAAAATGCAATGCATCATGTCAATTTGCCCTATATTGACAAGATTGTTTTGGGGGAAAACTGTTTTATTTCTATTTTTAAATAGAATATTTTCACAAAATGTCACAAGACAAATTGTTGCTGTTTTTTGTTTTAAAATGACAATTTTGATAACTGTGCCGTGATCATTTACAAGAATACTATCAAAACTGTAAGTAAAACTCATACACATACAAAAAATCTGATTCATAGAGTATCAACACTGAAACAAACTCAAATTACAAGGAATTTTCATGTTTTGTTTTGTCAGTTTTTATAGCAAAAGAGATGAGAACATCCAAAATGTGTTAAAAATTGTTAGCCAAGTCGAAATAGCAATAACAAATCTTTGTTTCTTTAGTGTCTGGTTATGAGGGTGTTGGATATCGTATCGCCAAGGTATAGAAATAGTGACATATAGACGAAAAAACGAACATTTCTGAATAACTTTCTTACAAATTTGCTTCAAAAAATAATAATTTTCAAAAAATAGCTTCTTAAGAAAAAGTTTGATTATGTTCTCCCAACATTAATTTCTAGTCTTACAGAGAAGGTGACTTATATGCTTAAATTTCATAAGTTTTCCAATGGTTTCTGTGGCTCAGTGGAAAGATGCACAGTCTATCACCCGGATGATCGCGGGTTCAAACCTCACTGCCGGAGGATGAAAAAATTAATTCCTATATTAAATGTAACTTAACTTAACTTTAATTTCAATTAAGACAACTGAAATACATGATTTACATCAAAAAGAAAAATCCCCCCCCCCCTTTTTCTCCCCTCTCTCTGTTTTTGTTACATTCTTAGCCTGGGCACTCAAAAATACCAGATTTTCATTCAATATTTACTCAAAATTCTATCCTAAAGGCTTATTCTGTAAGCAGTTATGAATAGAACATCTTTAACATAAACTTGGGCCATTTATTTGACTATGACAAAAATTCTCAAAAAAATCCACTATTTTTCGATGTTTCGAGTCTTGATATTTCTACCAATCAGACAAGTTTTGCATCTTTCTGTATAAAGTTTTCACCGATAACGTTTCCGAAAGTCTTCTTGCATTAATTTAACACTAAAACTATGTTCTATTTTTGTCACTAAATGTCTGTAAAACCGCTTTTCCGCTTGAATTGTACATTTTTGTCACTTTAATTCAGCATGTCACGTGACTTTTGAGGGATATCACGTGACCAACGTAAGAAATTATTTTCCTTAAATCAAGTTTCCCTGAAACCTTGGTCAATTATCTATCAGATGAGTCTAACTTGTCCTTTGAGTGAGCTTTTTATCGAAATGTGCAATTGATTGAAAACAGATATCCTTTATTCGGGAAGAAAAGGTAAAAAATCCTTGAATGTTAAAGGGTTAAGTACGATTCTTAACCCTTTAGCGTTCCTACCGGTCAATTTGACCGATAAGCAAAATTTGTGGCGGAGTAGTTTGCATGAAGTTTTGTATCGTTGACAATTTTTAACGTACATATGTGGTTGTGGGCTCAAATTGAAGATCAGTATACCACCAACTTGATTTTTGGTGTCTGAAACCAACAAAATGCAATGCATCATGTCAATTTGCCCTATATTGACAAGATTGTTTTGGGGGAAAACTGTTTTATTTCTATTTTTAAATAGAATATTTTCACAAAATGTCACAAGACAAATTGTTGCTGTTTTTTGTTTTAAAATGACAATTTTGATAACTGTGCCGTGATCATTTACAAGAATACTATCAAAACTGTAAGTAAAACTCATACACATACAAAAAATCTGATTCATAGAGTATCAACACTGAAACAAACTCAAATTACAAGGAATTTTCATGTTTTGTTTTGTCAGTTTTTATAGCAAAAGAGATGAGAACATCCAAAATGTGTTAAAAATTGTTAGCCAAGTCGAAATAGCAATAACAAATCTTTGTTTCTTTAGTGTCTGGTTATGAGGGTGTTGGATATCGTATCGCCAAGGTATAGAAATAGTGACATATAGACGAAAAAACGAACATTTCTGAATAACTTTCTTACAAATTTGCTTCAAAAAATAATAATTTTCAAAAAATAGCTTCTTAAGAAAACGAAGTTTGATTATATATGTTCTCCCAACATTAATTTCTAGTCTTACAGAGAAGGTGACTTATATGCTTAAATTTCATAAGTTTTCCAATGGTTTCTGTGGCTCAGTGGAAAGATGCACAGTCTATCACCCGGATGATCGCGGGTTCAAACCTCACTGCCGGAGGATGAAAAAATTAATTCCTATATTAAATGTAACTTAACTTAACTTTAATTTCAATTAAGACAACTGAAATACATGATATACATCAAAAAGAAAAATCCCCCCCCCCTTTTTCTCCCCTCTCTCTGTTTTTGTTACATTCTTAGCCTGGGCACTCAAAAATACCAGATTTTCATTCAATATTTACTCAAAATTCTATCCTAAAGGCTTATTCTGTAAGCAGTTATGAATAGAACATCTTTAACATAAACTTGGGCCATTTATTTGACTATGACAAAAATTCTCAAAAAAATCCACTATTTTTCGATGTTTCGAGTCTTGATATTTCTACCAATCAGACAAGTTTTGCATCTTTCTGTATAAAGTTTTCACCGATAACGTTTCCGAAAGTCTTCTTGCATTAATTTAACACTAAAACTATGTTCTATTTTTGTCACTAAATGTCTGTAAAACCGCTTTTCCGCTTGAATTGTACATTTTTGTCACTTTAATTCAGCATGTCACGTGACTTTTGAGGGATATCACGTGACCAACGTAAGAAATTATTTTCCTTAAATCAAGTTTCCCTGAAACCTTGGTCAATTATCTATCAGATGAGTCTAACTTGTCCTTTGAGTGAGCTTTTTATCGAAATGTGCAATTGATTGAAAACAGATATCCTTTATTCGGGAAGAAAAGGTAAAAAATCCTTGAATGTTAAAGGGTTAAGTACGATTCTTAACCCTTTAGCGTTCCTACCGGTCAATTTGACCGATAAGCAAAATTTGTGGCGGAGTAGTTTGCATGAAGTTTTGTATCGTTGACAATTTTTAACGTACATATGTGGTTGTGGGCTCAAATTGAAGATCAGTATACCACCAACTTGATTTTTGGTGTCTGAAACCAACAAAATGCAATGCATCATGTCAATTTGCCCTATATTGACAAGATTGTTTTGGGGGAAAACTGTTTTATTTCTATTTTTAAATAGAATATTTTCACAAAATGTCACAAGACAAATTGTTGCTGTTTTTTGTTTTAAAATGACAATTTTGATAACTGTGCCGTGATCATTTACAAGAATACTATCAAAACTGTAAGTAAAACTCATACACATACAAAAAATCTGATTCATAGAGTATCAACACTGAAACAAACTCAAATTACAAGGAATTTTCATGTTTTGTTTTGTCAGTTTTTATAGCAAAAGAGATGAGAACATCCAAAATGTGTTAAAAATTGTTAGCCAAGTCGAAATAGCAATAACAAATCTTTGTTTCTTTAGTGTCTGGTTATGAGGGTGTTGGATATCGTATCGCCAAGGTATAGAAATAGTGACATATAGACGAAAAAACGAACATTTCTGAATAACTTTCTTACAAATTTGCTTCAAAAAATAATAATTTTCAAAAAATAGCTTCTTAAGAAAACGAAGTTTGATTATATATGTTCTCCCAACATTAATTTCTAGTCTTACAGAGAAGGTGACTTATATGCTTAAATTTCATAAGTTTTCCAATGGTTTCTGTGGCTCAGTGGAAAGATGCACAGTCTATCACCCGGATGATCGCGGGTTCAAACCTCACTGCCGGAGGATGAAAAAATTAATTCCTATATTAAATGTAACTTAACTTAACTTTAATTTCAATTAAGACAACTGAAATACATGATTTACATCAAAAAGAAAAATCCCCCCCCCCTTTTTCTCCCCTCTCTCTGTTTTTGTTACATTCTTAGCCTGGGCACTCAAAAATACCAGATTTTCATTCAATATTTACTCAAAATTCTATCCTAAAGGCTTATTCTGTAAGCAGTTATGAATAGAACATCTTTAACATAAACTTGGGCCATTTATTTGACTATGACAAAAATTCTCAAAAAAATCCACTATTTTTCGATGTTTCGAGTCTTGATATTTCTACCAATCAGACAAGTTTTGCATCTTTCTGTATAAAGTTTTCACCGATAACGTTTCCGAAAGTCTTCTTGCATTAATTTAACACTAAAACTATGTTCTATTTTTGTCACTAAATGTCTGTAAAACCGCTTTTCCGCTTGAATTGTACATTTTTGTCACTTTAATTCAGCATGTCACGTGACTTTTGAGGGATATCACGTGACCAACGTAAGAAATTATTTTCCTTAAATCAAGTTTCCCTGAAACCTTGGTCAATTATCTATCAGATGAGTCTAACTTGTCCTTTGAGTGAGCTTTTTATCGAAATGTGCAATTGATTGAAAACAGATATCCTTTATTCGGGAAGAAAAGGTAAAAAATCCTTGAATGTTAAAGGGTTAAGTACGATTCTTAACCCTTTAGCGTTCCTACCGGTCAATTTGACCGATAAGCAAAATTTGTGGCGGAGTAGTTTGCATGAAGTTTTGTATCGTTGACAATTTTTAACGTACATATGTGGTTGTGGGCTCAAATTGAAGATCAGTATACCACCAACTTGATTTTTGGTGTCTGAAACCAACAAAATGCAATGCATCATGTCAATTTGCCCTATATTGACAAGATTGTTTTGGGGGAAAACTGTTTTATTTCTATTTTTAAATAGAATATTTTCACAAAATGTCACAAGACAAATTGTTGCTGTTTTTTGTTTTAAAATGACAATTTTGATAACTGTGCCGTGATCATTTACAAGAATACTATCAAAACTGTAAGTAAAACTCATACACATACAAAAAATCTGATTCATAGAGTATCAACACTGAAACAAACTCAAATTACAAGGAATTTTCATGTTTTGTTTTGTCAGTTTTTATAGCAAAAGAGATGAGAACATCCAAAATGTGTTAAAAATTGTTAGCCAAGTCGAAATAGCAATAACAAATCTTTGTTTCTTTAGTGTCTGGTTATGAGGGTGTTGGATATCGTATCGCCAAGGTATAGAAATAGTGACATATAGACGAAAAAACGAACATTTCTGAATAACTTTCTTACAAATTTGCTTCAAAAAATAATAATTTTCAAAAAATAGCTTCTTAAGAAAAAGTTTGATTATGTTCTCCCAACATTAATTTCTAGTCTTACAGAGAAGGTGACTTATATGCTTAAATTTCATAAGTTTTCCAATGGTTTCTGTGGCTCAGTGGAAAGATGCACAGTCTATCACCCGGATGATCGCGGGTTCAAACCTCACTGCCGGAGGATGAAAAAATTAATTCCTATATTAAATGTAACTTAACTTAACTTTAATTTCAATTAAGACAACTGAAATACATGATTTACATCAAAAAGAAAAATCCCCCCCCCCTTTTTCTCCCCTCTCTCTGTTTTTGTTACATTCTTAGCCTGGGCACTCAAAAATACCAGATTTTCATTCAATATTTACTCAAAATTCTATCCTAAAGGCTTATTCTGTAAGCAGTTATGAATAGAACATCTTTAACATAAACTTGGGCCATTTATTTGACTATGACAAAAATTCTCAAAAAAATCCACTATTTTTCGATGTTTCGAGTCTTGATATTTCTACCAATCAGACAAGTTTTGCATCTTTCTGTATAAAGTTTTCACCGATAACGTTTCCGAAAGTCTTCTTGCATTAATTTAACACTAAAACTATGTTCTATTTTTGTCACTAAATGTCTGTAAAACCGCTTTTCCGCTTGAATTGTACATTTTTGTCACTTTAATTCAGCATGTCACGTGACTTTTGAGGGATATCACGTGACCAACGTAAGAAATTATTTTCCTTAAATCAAGTTTCCCTGAAACCTTGGTCAATTATCTATCAGATGAGTCTAACTTGTCCTTTGAGTGAGCTTTTTATCGAAATGTGCAATTGATTGAAAACAGATATCCTTTATTCGGGAAGAAAAGGTAAAAAATCCTTGAATGTTAAAGGGTTAAGTACGATTCTTAACCCTTTAGCGTTCCTACCGGTCAATTTGACCGATAAGCAAAATTTGTGGCGGAGTAGTTTGCATGAAGTTTTGTATCGTTGACAATTTTTAACGTACATATGTGGTTGTGGGCTCAAATTGAAGATCAGTATACCACCAACTTGATTTTTGGTGTCTGAAACCAACAAAATGCAATGCATCATGTCAATTTGCCCTATATTGACAAGATTGTTTTGGGGGAAAACTGTTTTATTTCTATTTTTAAATAGAATATTTTCACAAAATGTCACAAGACAAATTGTTGCTGTTTTTTGTTTTAAAATGACAATTTTGATAACTGTGCCGTGATCATTTACAAGAATACTATCAAAACTGTAAGTAAAACTCATACACATACAAAAAATCTGATTCATAGAGTATCAACACTGAAACAAACTCAAATTACAAGGAATTTTCATGTTTTGTTTTGTCAGTTTTTATAGCAAAAGAGATGAGAACATCCAAAATGTGTTAAAAATTGTTAGCCAAGTCGAAATAGCAATAACAAATCTTTGTTTCTTTAGTGTCTGGTTATGAGGGTGTTGGATATCGTATCGCCAAGGTATAGAAATAGTGACATATAGACGAAAAAACGAACATTTCTGAATAACTTTCTTACAAATTTGCTTCAAAAAATAATAATTTTCAAAAAATAGCTTCTTAAGAAAACGAAGTTTGATTATATATGTTCTCCCAACATTAATTTCTAGTCTTACAGAGAAGGTGACTTATATGCTTAAATTTCATAAGTTTTCCAATGGTTTCTGTGGCTCAGTGGAAAGATGCACAGTCTATCACCCGGATGATCGCGGGTTCAAACCTCACTGCCGGAGGATGAAAAAATTAATTCCTATATTAAATGTAACTTAACTTAACTTTAATTTCAATTAAGACAACTGAAATACATGATTTACATCAAAAAGAAAAATCCCCCCCCCCCCTTTTTCTCCCCTCTCTCTGTTTTTGTTACATTCTTAGCCTGGGCACTCAAAAATACCAGATTTTCATTCAATATTTACTCAAAATTCTATCCTAAAGGCTTATTCTGTAAGCAGTTATGAATAGAACATCTTTAACATAAACTTGGGCCATTTATTTGACTATGACAAAAATTCTCAAAAAAATCCACTATTTTTCGATGTTTCGAGTCTTGATATTTCTACCAATCAGACAAGTTTTGCATCTTTCTGTATAAAGTTTTCACCGATAACGTTTCCGAAAGTCTTCTTGCATTAATTTAACACTAAAACTATGTTCTATTTTTGTCACTAAATGTCTGTAAAACCGCTTTTCCGCTTGAATTGTACATTTTTGTCACTTTAATTCAGCATGTCACGTGACTTTTGAGGGATATCACGTGACCAACGTAAGAAATTATTTTCCTTAAATCAAGTTTCCCTGAAACCTTGGTCAATTATCTATCAGATGAGTCTAACTTGTCCTTTGAGTGAGCTTTTTATCGAAATGTGCAATTGATTGAAAACAGATATCCTTTATTCGGGAAGAAAAGGTAAAAAATCCTTGAATGTTAAAGGGTTAAGTACGATTCTTAACCCTTTAGCGTTCCTACCGGTCAATTTGACCGATAAGCAAAATTTGTGGCGGAGTAGTTTGCATGAAGTTTTGTATCGTTGACAATTTTTAACGTACATATGTGGTTGTGGGCTCAAATTGAAGATCAGTATACCACCAACTTGATTTTTGGTGTCTGAAACCAACAAAATGCAATGCATCATGTCAATTTGCCCTATATTGACAAGATTGTTTTGGGGGAAAACTGTTTTATTTCTATTTTTAAATAGAATATTTTCACAAAATGTCACAAGACAAATTGTTGCTGTTTTTTGTTTTAAAATGACAATTTTGATAACTGTGCCGTGATCATTTACAAGAATACTATCAAAACTGTAAGTAAAACTCATACACATACAAAAAATCTGATTCATAGAGTATCAACACTGAAACAAACTCAAATTACAAGGAATTTTCATGTTTTGTTTTGTCAGTTTTTATAGCAAAAGAGATGAGAACATCCAAAATGTGTTAAAAATTGTTAGCCAAGTCGAAATAGCAATAACAAATCTTTGTTTCTTTAGTGTCTGGTTATGAGGGTGTTGGATATCGTATCGCCAAGGTATAGAAATAGTGACATATAGACGAAAAAACGAACATTTCTGAATAACTTTCTTACAAATTTGCTTCAAAAAATAATAATTTTCAAAAAATAGCTTCTTAAGAAAACGAAGTTTGATTATATATGTTCTCCCAACATTAATTTCTAGTCTTACAGAGAAGGTGACTTATATGCTTAAATTTCATAAGTTTTCCAATGGTTTCTGTGGCTCAGTGGAAAGATGCACAGTCTATCACCCGGATGATCGCGGGTTCAAACCTCACTGCCGGAGGATGAAAAAATTAATTCCTATATTAAATGTAACTTAACTTAACTTTAATTTCAATTAAGACAACTGAAATACATGATTTACATCAAAAAGAAAAATCCCCCCCCCCCTTTTTCTCCCCTCTCTCTGTTTTTGTTACATTCTTAGCCTGGGCACTCAAAAATACCAGATTTTCATTCAATATTTACTCAAAATTCTATCCTAAAGGCTTATTCTGTAAGCAGTTATGAATAGAACATCTTTAACATAAACTTGGGCCATTTATTTGACTATGACAAAAATTCTCAAAAAAATCCACTATTTTTCGATGTTTCGAGTCTTGATATTTCTACCAATCAGACAAGTTTTGCATCTTTCTGTATAAAGTTTTCACCGATAATGTTTCCGAAAGTCTTCTTGCATTAATTTAACACTAAAACTATGTTCTATTTTTGTCACTAAATGTCTGTAAAACCGCTTTTCCGCTTGAATTGTACATTTTTGTCACTTTAATTCAGCATGTCACGTGACTTTTGAGGGATATCACGTGACCAACGTAAGAAATTATTTTCCTTAAATCAAGTTTCCCTGAAACCTTGGTCAATTATCTATCAGATGAGTCTAACTTGTCCTTTGAGTGAGCTTTTTATCGAAATGTGCAATTGATTGAAAACAGATATCCTTTATTCGGGAAGAAAAGGTAAAAAATCCTTGAATGTTAAAGGGTTAAGTACGATTCTTAACCCTTTAGCGTTCCTACCGGTCAATTTGACCGATAAGCAAAATTTGTGGCGGAGTAGTTTGCATGAAGTTTTGTATCGTTGACAATTTTTAACGTACATATGTGGTTGTGGGCTCAAATTGAAGATCAGTATACCACCAACTTGATTTTTGGTGTCTGAAACCAACAAAATGCAATGCATCATGTCAATTTGCCCTATATTGACAAGATTGTTTTGGGGGAAAACTGTTTTATTTCTATTTTTAAATAGAATATTTTCACAAAATGTCACAAGACAAATTGTTGCTGTTTTTTGTTTTAAAATGACAATTTTGATAACTGTGCCGTGATCATTTACAAGAATACTATCAAAACTGTAAGTAAAACTCATACACATACAAAAAATCTGATTCATAGAGTATCAACACTGAAACAAACTCAAATTACAAGGAATTTTCATGTTTTGTTTTGTCAGTTTTTATAGCAAAAGAGATGAGAACATCCAAAATGTGTTAAAAATTGTTAGCCAAGTCGAAATAGCAATAACAAATCTTTGTTTCTTTAGTGTCTGGTTATGAGGGTGTTGGATATCGTATCGCCAAGGTATAGAAATAGTGACATATAGACGAAAAAACGAACATTTCTGAATAACTTTCTTACAAATTTGCTTCAAAAAATAATAATTTTCAAAAAATAGCTTCTTAAGAAAACGAAGTTTGATTATATATGTTCTCCCAACATTAATTTCTAGTCTTACAGAGAAGGTGACTTATATGCTTAAATTTCATAAGTTTTCCAATGGTTTCTGTGGCTCAGTGGAAAGATGCACAGTCTATCACCCGGATGATCGCGGGTTCAAACCTCACTGCCGGAGGATGAAAAAATTAATTCCTATATTAAATGTAACTTAACTTAACTTTAATTTCAATTAAGACAACTGAAATACATGATTTACATCAAAAAGAAAAATCCCCCCCCCCCCCTTTTTCTCCCCTCTCTCTGTTTTTGTTACATTCTTAGCCTGGGCACTCAAAAATACCAGATTTTCATTCAATATTTACTCAAAATTCTATCCTAAAGGCTTATTCTGTAAGCAGTTATGAATAGAACATCTTTAACATAAACTTGGGCCATTTATTTGACTATGACAAAAATTCTCAAAAAAATCCACTATTTTTCGATGTTTCGAGTCTTGATATTTCTACCAATCAGACAAGTTTTGCATCTTTCTGTATAAAGTTTTCACCGATAACGTTTCCGAAAGTCTTCTTGCATTAATTTAACACTAAAACTATGTTCTATTTTTGTCACTAAATGTCTGTAAAACCGCTTTTCCGCTTGAATTGTACATTTTTGTCACTTTAATTCAGCATGTCACGTGACTTTTGAGGGATATCACGTGACCAACGTAAGAAATTATTTTCCTTAAATCAAGTTTCCCTGAAACCTTGGTCAATTATCTATCAGATGAGTCTAACTTGTCCTTTGAGTGAGCTTTTTATCGAAATGTGCAATTGATTGAAAACAGATATCCTTTATTCGGGAAGAAAAGGTAAAAAATCCTTGAATGTTAAAGGGTTAAGTACGATTCTTAACCCTTTAGCGTTCCTACCGGTCAATTTGACCGATAAGCAAAATTTGTGGCGGAGTAGTTTGCATGAAGTTTTGTATCGTTGACAATTTTTAACGTACATATGTGGTTGTGGGCTCAAATTGAAGATCAGTATACCACCAACTTGATTTTTGGTGTCTGAAACCAACAAAATGCAATGCATCATGTCAATTTGCCCTATATTGACAAGATTGTTTTGGGGGAAAACTGTTTTATTTCTATTTTTAAATAGAATATTTTCACAAAATGTCACAAGACAAATTGTTGCTGTTTTTTGTTTTAAAATGACAATTTTGATAACTGTGCCGTGATCATTTACAAGAATACTATCAAAACTGTAAGTAAAACTCATACACATACAAAAAATCTGATTCATAGAGTATCAACACTGAAACAAACTCAAATTACAAGGAATTTTCATGTTTTGTTTTGTCAGTTTTTATAGCAAAAGAGATGAGAACATCCAAAATGTGTTAAAAATTGTTAGCCAAGTCGAAATAGCAATAACAAATCTTTGTTTCTTTAGTGTCTGGTTATGAGGGTGTTGGATATCGTATCGCCAAGGTATAGAAATAGTGACATATAGACGAAAAAACGAACATTTCTGAATAACTTTCTTACAAATTTGCTTCAAAAAATAATAATTTTCAAAAAATAGCTTCTTAAGAAAACGAAGTTTGATTATATATGTTCTCCCAACATTAATTTCTAGTCTTACAGAGAAGGTGACTTATATGCTTAAATTTCATAAGTTTTCCAATGGTTTCTGTGGCTCAGTGGAAAGATGCACAGTCTATCACCCGGATGATCGCGGGTTCAAACCTCACTGCCGGAGGATGAAAAAATTAATTCCTATATTATTGCGAACCCTATCTTAGTTTTCCATAGATTCACCTGCAAGTTACCTGTCCATTTAAACTTTTGTAAGTCCTATTGTCCCATCGAACAAATACAACAGGTATTGTTCTCTGTGTAGTTTATTCACTGGGACCTTTAAATTTTTTCTAGGAGAAATATATCACTCATTGATTAATTTACCTGACCAAAAAATTATCTTCTTTTTTATTGAAATACTTCTAATAACTCACATAAACTGTATGCAATATTGTATTTATTCAATATTATCATTAATATATTTTCAATCTGTTCAATATAAAATCTGGTTTAAAATCTAAAAAGTTTATTTCAGACACATTTTTTAGTATTTTCCAATGAATTTACATGTTTTTGTTGTTGTTCATTTATAGACTTATGTTTATGAAGACCTTAATTTAAAAATAATAATATTCAATTTTTTATTTATCAAACACATAAAAATATTGAATATTTGATCAGAAATCAACTTTTAATTTTTAAATCAGTATTACAAATGTAATATTGAACACACAAAAAACGAGTTACTCCAGGTATCGAATAAATACAACACCACATGCAGTTTTGTGAGTCCTTACTTAGTATTGGTATAAGTATTTTTTCTTCATTGACAGTTCAATTTTTTACTCAGGTAGATTAATCAATGAGTGATATATTTCTCCTAGAAGAAATTTAAAGGTCTGAGTGAATAAACTACATAGAGAACAATACCTGTTGTATTTGTTAGATGGGACAATAGAACTGCCAAAAGTTTAAATGGACAGGTAACTTGCAGGTGAATCTATGGAAAACTATGATAGGGTTCGCAATAAATTAAGGTCTTCATAAACATAAGTCTATAAATGAACAACAACAAAAACATGTAAATTCATTGGAAAATACTAAAAAATGTGTCTGAAATAAACTTTTTAGTATTAAACCAGATTTTATATTGAACAGATTGAAAATATATTAATGATAATATTGAATAAATACAATATTGCATACAGTTTATGTGAGTTATTAGAAGTATTTCAATAAAAAAGAAGATAATTTTTTGGTCAGGTAAATTAATCAATGAGTGATATATTTCTCCTAGAAGAAATTTAAAGGTCCCAGTGAATAAACTACACAGAGAACAATACCTGTTGTATTTGTTAGATGGGACAATAGGACTTACAAATGTTTAAATGGACAGGTAACTTGCAGGTGAATCTATGGAAAACTACGATAGGGTTCGCAATAAATGTAACTTAACTTAACTTTAATTTCAATTAAGACAACTGAAATACATGATTTACATCAAAAAGAAAAATCCCCCCCCCCCTTTTTCTCCCCTCTCTCTGTTTTTGTTACATTCTTAGCCTGGGCACTCAAAAATACCAGATTTTCATTCAATATTTACTCAAAATTCTATCCTAAAGGCTTATTCTGTAAGCAGTTATGAATAGAACATCTTTAACATAAACTTGGGCCATTTATTTGACTATGACAAAAATTCTCAAAAAAATCCACTATTTTTCGATGTTTCGAGTCTTGATATTTCTACCAATCAGACAAGTTTTGCATCTTTCTGTATAAAGTTTTCACCGATAACGTTTCCGAAAGTCTTCTTGCATTAATTTAACACTAAAACTATGTTCTATTTTTGTCACTAAATGTCTGTAAAACCGCTTTTCCGCTTGAATTGTACATTTTTGTCACTTTAATTCAGCATGTCACGTGACTTTTGAGGGATATCACGTGACCAACGTAAGAAATTATTTTCCTTAAATCAAGTTTCCCTGAAACCTTGGTCAATTATCTATCAGATGAGTCTAACTTGTCCTTTGAGTGAGCTTTTTATCGAAATGTGCAATTGATTGAAAACAGATATCCTTTATTCGGGAAGAAAAGGTAAAAAATCCTTGAATGTTAAAGGGTTAAGTACGATTCTTAACCCTTTAGCGTTCCTACCGGTCAATTTGACCGATAACCAAAATTTGTGGCGGAGTAGTTTGCATGAAGTTTTGTATCGTTGACAATTTTTAACGTACATATGTGGTTGTGGGCTCAAATTGAAGATCAGTATACCACCAACTTGATTTTTGGTGTCTGAAACCAACAAAATGCAATGCATCATGTCAATTTGCCCTATATTGACAAGATTGTTTTGGGGGAAAACTGTTTTATTTCTATTTTTAAATAGAATATTTTCACAAAATGTCACAAGACAAATTGTTGCTGTTTTTTGTTTTAAAATGACAATTTTGATAACTGTGCCGTGATCATTTACAAGAATACTATCAAAACTGTAAGTAAAACTCATACACATACAAAAAATCTGATTCATAGAGTATCAACACTGAAACAAACTCAAATTACAAGGAATTTTCATGTTTTGTTTTGTCAGTTTTTATAGCAAAAGAGATGAGAACATCCAAAATGTGTTAAAAATTGTTAGCCAAGTCGAAATAGCAATAACAAATCTTTGTTTCTTTAGTGTCTGGTTATGAGGGTGTTGGATATCGTATCGCCAAGGTATAGAAATAGTGACATATAGACGAAAAAACGAACATTTCTGAATAACTTTCTTACAAATTTGCTTCAAAAAATAATAATTTTCAAAAAATAGCTTCTTAAGAAAACGAAGTTTGATTATATATGTTCTCCCAACATTAATTTCTAGTCTTACAGAGAAGGTGACTTATATGCTTAAATTTCATAAGTTTTCCAATGGTTTCTGTGGCTCAGTGGAAAGATGCACAGTCTATCACCCGGATGATCGCGGGTTCAAACCTCACTGCCGGAGGATGAAAAAATTAATTCCTATATTAAATGTAACTTAACTTAACTTTAATTTCAATTAAGACAACTGAAATACATGATTTACATCAAAAAGAAAAATCCCCCCCCCCCTTTTTCTCCCCTCTCTCTGTTTTTGTTACATTCTTAGCCTGGGCACTCAAAAATACCAGATTTTCATTCAATATTTACTCAAAATTCTATCCTAAAGGCTTATTCTGTAAGCAGTTATGAATAGAACATCTTTAACATAAACTTGGGCCATTTATTTGACTATGACAAAAATTCTCAAAAAAATCCACTATTTTTCGATGTTTCGAGTCTTGATATTTCTACCAATCAGACAAGTTTTGCATCTTTCTGTATAAAGTTTTCACCGATAATGTTTCCGAAAGTCTTCTTGCATTAATTTAACACTAAAACTATGTTCTATTTTTGTCACTAAATGTCTGTAAAACCGCTTTTCCGCTTGAATTGTACATTTTTGTCACTTTAATTCAGCATGTCACGTGACTTTTGAGGGATATCACGTGACCAACGTAAGAAATTATTTTCCTTAAATCAAGTTTCCCTGAAACCTTGGTCAATTATCTATCAGATGAGTCTAACTTGTCCTTTGAGTGAGCTTTTTATCGAAATGTGCAATTGATTGAAAACAGATATCCTTTATTTGGGAAGAAAAGGTAAAAAATCCTTGAATGTTAAAGGGTTAAGTACGATTCTTAACCCTTTAGCGTTCCTACCGGTCAATTTGACCGATAAGCAAAATTTGTGGCGGAGTAGTTTGCATGAAGTTTTGTATCGTTGACAATTTTTAACGTACATATGTGGTTGTGGGCTCAAATTGAAGATCAGTATACCACCAACTTGATTTTTGGTGTCTGAAACCAACAAAATGCAATGCATCATGTCAATTTGCCCTATATTGACAAGATTGTTTTGGGGGAAAACTGTTTTATTTCTATTTTTAAATAGAATATTTTCACAAAATGTCACAAGACAAATTGTTGCTGTTTTTTGTTTTAAAATGACAATTTTGATAACTGTGCCGTGATCATTTACAAGAATACTATCAAAACTGTAAGTAAAACTCATACACATACAAAAAATCTGATTCATAGAGTATCAACACTGAAACAAACTCAAATTACAAGGAATTTTCATGTTTTGTTTTGTCAGTTTTTATAGCAAAAGAGATGAGAACATCCAAAATGTGTTAAAAATTGTTAGCCAAGTCGAAATAGCAATAACAAATCTTTGTTTCTTTAGTGTCTGGTTATGAGGGTGTTGGATATCGTATCGCCAAGGTATAGAAATAGTGACATATAGACGAAAAAACGAACATTTCTGAATAACTTTCTTACAAATTTGCTTCAAAAAATAATAATTTTCAAAAAATAGCTTCTTAAGAAAACGAAGTTTGATTATATATGTTCTCCCAACATTAATTTCTAGTCTTACAGAGAAGGTGACTTATATGCTTAAATTTCATAAGTTTTCCAATGGTTTCTGTGGCTCAGTGGAAAGATGCACAGTCTATCACCCGGATGATCGCGGGTTCAAACCTCACTGCCGGAGGATGAAAAAATTAATTCCTATATTAAATGTAACTTAACTTAACTTTAATTTCAATTAAGACAACTGAAATACATGATTTACATCAAAAAGAAAAATCCCCCCCCCCTTTTTCTCCCCTCTCTCTGTTTTTGTTACATTCTTAGCCTGGGCACTCAAAAATACCAGATTTTCATTCAATATTTACTCAAAATTCTATCCTAAAGGCTTATTCTGTAAGCAGTTATGAATAGAACATCTTTAACATAAACTTGGGCCATTTATTTGACTATGACAAAAATTCTCAAAAAAATCCACTATTTTTCGATGTTTCGAGTCTTGATATTTCTACCAATCAGACAAGTTTTGCATCTTTCTGTATAAAGTTTTCACCGATAACGTTTCCGAAAGTCTTCTTGCATTAATTTAACACTAAAACTATGTTCTATTTTTGTCACTAAATGTCTGTAAAACCGCTTTTCCGCTTGAATTGTACATTTTTGTCACTTTAATTCAGCATGTCACGTGACTTTTGAGGGATATCACGTGACCAACGTAAGAAATTATTTTCCTTAAATCAAGTTTCCCTGAAACCTTGGTCAATTATCTATCAGATGAGTCTAACTTGTCCTTTGAGTGAGCTTTTTATCGAAATGTGCAATTGATTGAAAACAGATATCCTTTATTCGGGAAGAAAAGGTAAAAAATCCTTGAATGTTAAAGGGTTAAGTACGATTCTTAACCCTTTAGCGTTCCTACCGGTCAATTTGACCGATAAGCAAAATTTGTGGCGGAGTAGTTTGCATGAAGTTTTGTATCGTTGACAATTTTTAACGTACATATGTGGTTGTGGGCTCAAATTGAAGATCAGTATACCACCAACTTGATTTTTGGTGTCTGAAACCAACAAAATGCAATGCATCATGTCAATTTGCCCTATATTGACAAGATTGTTTTGGGGGAAAACTGTTTTATTTCTATTTTTAAATAGAATATTTTCACAAAATGTCACAAGACAAATTGTTGCTGTTTTTTGTTTTAAAATGACAATTTTGATAACTGTGCCGTGATCATTTACAAGAATACTATCAAAACTGTAAGTAAAACTCATACACATACAAAAAATCTGATTCATAGAGTATCAACACTGAAACAAACTCAAATTACAAGGAATTTTCATGTTTTGTTTTGTCAGTTTTTATAGCAAAAGAGATGAGAACATCCAAAATGTGTTAAAAATTGTTAGCCAAGTCGAAATAGCAATAACAAATCTTTGTTTCTTTAGTGTCTGGTTATGAGGGTGTTGGATATCGTATCGCCAAGGTATAGAAATAGTGACATATAGACGAAAAAACGAACATTTCTGAATAACTTTCTTACAAATTTGCTTCAAAAAATAATAATTTTCAAAAAATAGCTTCTTAAGAAAACGAAGTTTGATTATATATGTTCTCCCAACATTAATTTCTAGTCTTACAGAGAAGGTGACTTATATGCTTAAATTTCATAAGTTTTCCAATGGTTTCTGTGGCTCAGTGGAAAGATGCACAGTCTATCACCCGGATGATCGCGGGTTCAAACCTCACTGCCGGAGGATGAAAAAATTAATTCCTATATTATTGCGAACCCTATCTTAGTTTTCCATAGATTCACCTGCAAGTTACCTGTCCATTTAAACTTTTGTAAGTCCTATTGTCCCATCGAACAAATACAACAGGTATTGTTCTCTGTGTAGTTTATTCACTGGGACCTTTAAATTTTTTCTAGGAGAAATATATCACTCATTGATTAATTTACCTGACCAAAAAATTATCTTCTTTTTTATTGAAATACTTCTAATAACTCACATAAACTGTATGCAATATTGTATTTATTCAATATTATCATTAATATATTTTCAATCTGTTCAATATAAAATCTGGTTTAAAATCTAAAAAGTTTATTTCAGACACATTTTTTAGTATTTTCCAATGAATTTACATGTTTTTGTTGTTGTTCATTTATAGACTTATGTTTATGAAGACCTTAATTTAAAAATAATAATATTCAATTTTTTATTTATCAAACACATAAAAATATTGAATATTTGATCAGAAATCAACTTTTAATTTTTAAATCAGTATTACAAATGTAATATTGAACACACAAAAAACGAGTTACTCCAGGTATCGAATAAATACAACACCACATGCAGTTTTGTGAGTCCTTACTTAGTATTGGTATAAGTATTTTTTCTTCATTGACAGTTCAATTTTTTACTCAGGTAGATTAATCAATGAGTGATATATTTCTCCTAGAAGAAATTTAAAGGTCTGAGTGAATAAACTACATAGAGAACAATACCTGTTGTATTTGTTAGATGGGACAATAGAACTGCCAAAAGTTTAAATGGACAGGTAACTTGCAGGTGAATCTATGGAAAACTATGATAGGGTTCGCAATAAATTAAGGTCTTCATAAACATAAGTCTATAAATGAACAACAACAAAAACATGTAAATTCATTGGAAAATACTAAAAAATGTGTCTGAAATAAACTTTTTAGTATTAAACCAGATTTTATATTGAACAGATTGAAAATATATTAATGATAATATTGAATAAATACAATATTGCATACAGTTTATGTGAGTTATTAGAAGTATTTCAATAAAAAAGAAGATAATTTTTTGGTCAGGTAAATTAATCAATGAGTGATATATTTCTCCTAGAAGAAATTTAAAGGTCCCAGTGAATAAACTACACAGAGAACAATACCTGTTGTATTTGTTAGATGGGACAATAGGACTTACAAATGTTTAAATGGACAGGTAACTTGCAGGTGAATCTATGGAAAACTACGATAGGGTTCGCAATAAATGTAACTTAACTTAACTTTAATTTCAATTAAGACAACTGAAATACATGATTTACATCAAAAAGAAAAATCCCCCCCCCCTTTTTCTCCCCTCTCTCTGTTTTTGTTACATTCTTAGCCTGGGCACTCAAAAATACCAGATTTTCATTCAATATTTACTCAAAATTCTATCCTAAAGGCTTATTCTGTAAGCAGTTATGAATAGAACATCTTTAACATAAACTTGGGCCATTTATTTGACTATGACAAAAATTCTCAAAAAAATCCACTATTTTTCGATGTTTCGAGTCTTGATATTTCTACCAATCAGACAAGTTTTGCATCTTTCTGTATAAAGTTTTCACCGATAACGTTTCCGAAAGTCTTCTTGCATTAATTTAACACTAAAACTATGTTCTATTTTTGTCACTAAATGTCTGTAAAACCGCTTTTCCGCTTGAATTGTACATTTTTGTCACTTTAATTCAGCATGTCACGTGACTTTTGAGGGATATCACGTGACCAACGTAAGAAATTATTTTCCTTAAATCAAGTTTCCCTGAAACCTTGGTCAATTATCTATCAGATGAGTCTAACTTGTCCTTTGAGTGAGCTTTTTATCGAAATGTGCAATTGATTGAAAACAGATATCCTTTATTCGGGAAGAAAAGGTAAAAAATCCTTGAATGTTAAAGGGTTAAGTACGATTCTTAACCCTTTAGCGTTCCTACCGGTCAATTTGACCGATAACCAAAATTTGTGGCGGAGTAGTTTGCATGAAGTTTTGTATCGTTGACAATTTTTAACGTACATATGTGGTTGTGGGCTCAAATTGAAGATCAGTATACCACCAACTTGATTTTTGGTGTCTGAAACCAACAAAATGCAATGCATCATGTCAATTTGCCCTATATTGACAAGATTGTTTTGGGGGAAAACTGTTTTATTTCTATTTTTAAATAGAATATTTTCACAAAATGTCACAAGACAAATTGTTGCTGTTTTTTGTTTTAAAATGACAATTTTGATAACTGTGCCGTGATCATTTACAAGAATACTATCAAAACTGTAAGTAAAACTCATACACATACAAAAAATCTGATTCATAGAGTATCAACACTGAAACAAACTCAAATTACAAGGAATTTTCATGTTTTGTTTTGTCAGTTTTTATAGCAAAAGAGATGAGAACATCCAAAATGTGTTAAAAATTGTTAGCCAAGTCGAAATAGCAATAACAAATCTTTGTTTCTTTAGTGTCTGGTTATGAGGGTGTTGGATATCGTATCGCCAAGGTATAGAAATAGTGACATATAGACGAAAAAACGAACATTTCTGAATAACTTTCTTACAAATTTGCTTCAAAAAATAATAATTTTCAAAAAATAGCTTCTTAAGAAAACGAAGTTTGATTATATATGTTCTCCCAACATTAATTTCTAGTCTTACAGAGAAGGTGACTTATATGCTTAAATTTCATAAGTTTTCCAATGGTTTCTGTGGCTCAGTGGAAAGATGCACAGTCTATCACCCGGATGATCGCGGGTTCAAACCTCACTGCCGGAGGATGAAAAAATTAATTCCTATATTATTGCGAACCCTATCTTAGTTTTCCATAGATTCACCTGCAAGTTACCTGTCCATTTAAACTTTTGTAAGTCCTATTGTCCCATCGAACAAATACAACAGGTATTGTTCTCTGTGTAGTTTATTCACTGGGACCTTTAAATTTTTTCTAGGAGAAATATATCACTCATTGATTAATTTACCTGACCAAAAAATTATCTTCTTTTTTATTGAAATACTTCTAATAACTCACATAAACTGTATGCAATATTGTATTTATTCAATATTATCATTAATATATTTTCAATCTGTTCAATATAAAATCTGGTTTAAAATCTAAAAAGTTTATTTCAGACACATTTTTTAGTATTTTCCAATGAATTTACATGTTTTTGTTGTTGTTCATTTATAGACTTATGTTTATGAAGACCTTAATTTAAAAATAATAATATTCAATTTTTTATTTATCAAACACATAAAAATATTGAATATTTGATCAGAAATCAACTTTTAATTTTTAAATCAGTATTACAAATGTAATATTGAACACACAAAAAACGAGTTACTCCAGGTATCGAATAAATACAACACCACATGCAGTTTTGTGAGTCCTTACTTAGTATTGGTATAAGTATTTTTTCTTCATTGACAGTTCAATTTTTTACTCAGGTAGATTAATCAATGAGTGATATATTTCTCCTAGAAGAAATTTAAAGGTCTGAGTGAATAAACTACATAGAGAACAATACCTGTTGTATTTGTTAGATGGGACAATAGAACTGCCAAAAGTTTAAATGGACAGGTAACTTGCAGGTGAATCTATGGAAAACTATGATAGGGTTCGCAATAAATTAAGGTCTTCATAAACATAAGTCTATAAATGAACAACAACAAAAACATGTAAATTCATTGGAAAATACTAAAAAATGTGTCTGAAATAAACTTTTTAGTATTAAACCAGATTTTATATTGAACAGATTGAAAATATATTAATGATAATATTGAATAAATACAATATTGCATACAGTTTATGTGAGTTATTAGAAGTATTTCAATAAAAAAGAAGATAATTTTTTGGTCAGGTAAATTAATCAATGAGTGATATATTTCTCCTAGAAGAAATTTAAAGGTCCCAGTGAATAAACTACACAGAGAACAATACCTGTTGTATTTGTTAGATGGGACAATAGGACTTACAAATGTTTAAATGGACAGGTAACTTGCAGGTGAATCTATGGAAAACTACGATAGGGTTCGCAATAAATGTAACTTAACTTAACTTTAATTTCAATTAAGACAACTGAAATACATGATTTACATCAAAAAGAAAAATCCCCCCCCCCCTTTTTCTCCCCTCTCTCTGTTTTTGTTACATTCTTAGCCTGGGCACTCAAAAATACCAGATTTTCATTCAATATTTACTCAAAATTCTATCCTAAAGGCTTATTCTGTAAGCAGTTATGAATAGAACATCTTTAACATAAACTTGGGCCATTTATTTGACTATGACAAAAATTCTCAAAAAAATCCACTATTTTTCGATGTTTCGAGTCTTGATATTTCTACCAATCAGACAAGTTTTGCATCTTTCTGTATAAAGTTTTCACCGATAACGTTTCCGAAAGTCTTCTTGCATTAATTTAACACTAAAACTATGTTCTATTTTTGTCACTAAATGTCTGTAAAACCGCTTTTCCGCTTGAATTGTACATTTTTGTCACTTTAATTCAGCATGTCACGTGACTTTTGAGGGATATCACGTGACCAACGTAAGAAATTATTTTCCTTAAATCAAGTTTCCCTGAAACCTTGGTCAATTATCTATCAGATGAGTCTAACTTGTCCTTTGAGTGAGCTTTTTATCGAAATGTGCAATTGATTGAAAACAGATATCCTTTATTCGGGAAGAAAAGGTAAAAAATCCTTGAATGTTAAAGGGTTAAGTACGATTCTTAACCCTTTAGCGTTCCTACCGGTCAATTTGACCGATAACCAAAATTTGTGGCGGAGTAGTTTGCATGAAGTTTTGTATCGTTGACAATTTTTAACGTACATATGTGGTTGTGGGCTCAAATTGAAGATCAGTATACCACCAACTTGATTTTTGGTGTCTGAAACCAACAAAATGCAATGCATCATGTCAATTTGCCCTATATTGACAAGATTGTTTTGGGGGAAAACTGTTTTATTTCTATTTTTAAATAGAATATTTTCACAAAATGTCACAAGACAAATTGTTGCTGTTTTTTGTTTTAAAATGACAATTTTGATAACTGTGCCGTGATCATTTACAAGAATACTATCAAAACTGTAAGTAAAACTCATACACATACAAAAAATCTGATTCATAGAGTATCAACACTGAAACAAACTCAAATTACAAGGAATTTTCATGTTTTGTTTTGTCAGTTTTTATAGCAAAAGAGATGAGAACATCCAAAATGTGTTAAAAATTGTTAGCCAAGTCGAAATAGCAATAACAAATCTTTGTTTCTTTAGTGTCTGGTTATGAGGGTGTTGGATATCGTATCGCCAAGGTATAGAAATAGTGACATATAGACGAAAAAACGAACATTTCTGAATAACTTTCTTACAAATTTGCTTCAAAAAATAATAATTTTCAAAAAATAGCTTCTTAAGAAAACGAAGTTTGATTATATATGTTCTCCCAACATTAATTTCTAGTCTTACAGAGAAGGTGACTTATATGCTTAAATTTCATAAGTTTTCCAATGGTTTCTGTGGCTCAGTGGAAAGATGCACAGTCTATCACCCGGATGATCGCGGGTTCAAACCTCACTGCCGGAGGATGAAAAAATTAATTCCTATATTAAATGTAACTTAACTTAACTTTAATTTCAATTAAGACAACTGAAATACATGATTTACATCAAAAAGAAAAATCCCCCCCCCCTTTTTCTCCCCTCTCTCTGTTTTTGTTACATTCTTAGCCTGGGCACTCAAAAATACCAGATTTTCATTCAATATTTACTCAAAATTCTATCCTAAAGGCTTATTCTGTAAGCAGTTATGAATAGAACATCTTTAACATAAACTTGGGCCATTTATTTGACTATGACAAAAATTCTCAAAAAAATCCACTATTTTTCGATGTTTCGAGTCTTGATATTTCTACCAATCAGACAAGTTTTGCATCTTTCTGTATAAAGTTTTCACCGATAACGTTTCCGAAAGTCTTCTTGCATTAATTTAACACTAAAACTATGTTCTATTTTTGTCACTAAATGTCTGTAAAACCGCTTTTCCGCTTGAATTGTACATTTTTGTCACTTTAATTCAGCATGTCACGTGACTTTTGAGGGATATCACGTGACCAACGTAAGAAATTATTTTCCTTAAATCAAGTTTTCCTGAAACCTTGGTCAATTATCTATCAGATGAGTCTAACTTGTCCTTTGAGTGAGCTTTTTATCGAAATGTGCAATTGATTGAAAACAGATATCCTTTATTCGGGAAGAAAAGGTAAAAAATCCTTGAATGTTAAAGGGTTAAACGGTCCTAAATTATTTTTTTGCAGGTCATATGAAAAGAAAATTGACAAGTAAAAGGTGTGAGTGTTTTGTATATTATTGAAGAAATAAAGAACCTTAGTGAGCACGCTCACATACCCCACGTCCCCACATTGTCATTGGAGAAATTAAATAAGTATAAGAAAAAAAAATTGTATAAGAAAAAATATTGAATAAGAATTTCCTGTCAATATACATAGTATGTCCTTATTATCTACAAAATTTCATGAAATTCTTTTGTGTGTTTTCAGGAGTTGAGATGACAAACTGTTGCAGGAGTACATTGAAGCAAATAAGTTCAAAGGGGCATAACTCCTAGAAAAAAAATTGAATCGCAATTTCCTGTAGATATGCACATCTACATAGTATGTCCTTATTATCTGAAAAGGTTTCGTGAAATTCTGTTGTGTGGTTTGAGAGGAGTTGCGATGACAAACTGTTGCAGTAATACATTAAAGAAAATAAGTTCAAAGGGGTGTAACTCCTAGAAAAAAAATTGAATCGCAATTTCCCGTCGATATGCACAACTACATAGTATGTCCTTATTATCTGAAAAGGTTTCGTGAAATTCTGTTGTGTGGTTTGAGAGGAGTTGCGATGACAAACTGTTGCAGTAGTACATTAAAGTAAATAAGTTCAAAGGGGCGTAACTCCTAGAAAAAAAATTGAATCGCAATTTCCCGTCGATATGCACAACTACATAGTATGTCCTTGTTATCTGAAAAGGTTTCGTGAAATTCTGTTGTGTGGTTTGAGAGGAGTTGCGATGACAAACTGTTGCAGTAGTACATTAAAGTAAATAAGTTCAAAGGGGCGTAACTCCTAGAAAAATAATTGAATCGCAATTTCCCGTCGATATGCACAACTACATACTATGTCCTTATTATCTGAAAAGGTTTCGTGAAATTCTGTTGTGTGGTTTCAGAGGAGTTGCGATGACAAGAAACAGGACTGACGGACTGACGGACGGACGGGTCAAAAACATTATACCCTCCGCAACTTCGTTGCGTGGGGTATAATTACATATGTCTATTGCCATGGATGAAATGTACATTGTTGTTACCTTTTTAAATCATCATTGACCTAACGAATAATCAATGGAAATGCAGTAATCATGGTAATATTGTCTTGTAATGCTGGATATGCCAATCAAATTAATGTAGATTTTCATATCACAATCTGTGCAGTGTGATACGAGAAATATCTATTCATGCAAAAAATAGGTTACAGGCCACATGCTTGCAACCATAAGAGAAATTAAAATTCACCCTTTACATGCACACTGATAAAAATGTTCTTATAAAACATGTATCCATGAAAGTCATATGTGAGCAAACGTTAATTTTAATTATCATTATTTGGAATTTAGTGTTCAAATTCAGATATTTGTTCATCACTTTTTCAATAATTGATTTGTAAGGCTTAAATGAACTTTTCTATTAAATTATGGAACATTAATGACAATAAATATCATTACATATAACACAATGATATACCTGCTAGTTCTGGGTAGAAATATTGGTAGCATCCAAACCTCATTCCTGAAGAGGCTTCTATTATAGGCTGTGTATTACAACACAGAAATATGTCTATCTTGTTACAATCTCGTGTTCTAAACTGCTGACATGACAGAATAAACTTGCAGTTTTTACAGTCTCTTATGAATACACTAAAATATATAAAAAAATGTTTGTAAATCTTGAGAAAATCAGCAAAATGAAGTCAGGATAAATAATAAGAAACTTAATAAATAGTAAACAAATTTGTAAAAATGTTTTACATGAAATACATTCAGAAAAAAAATATCCATATCAAAATTACCTCTTTGTGTGACATGTTTGATATTATTATATAGCTTTAACTTTCTTTTGATTTCTTGTTTGTACACCCATTTTCAATACCAGGTGTAGCTTTCAAAATTTTGCTTTTAATACTATAATCATGATGAAACTTCAACCCATTTTATGTGAAATTCAATAAAAATTGAGAGTGAAAAAAAGTATTTTCAAAACATTATGTCAAGATTCTGCCATAGTTTGACAAAGTAATTGACTTGTAACAAACTTTAACCCCATTTCTCTATGTCATACTTTGGCAACACAAATGTGGCAGGCTCCACAAAAATCTTTCACTGTAAACTTAATGTAAATGTTTGCAACCCAGTAGGAACTTCCTTGTTCCTTTTAAAGGTTCTTTAAAATATCTGGAACAATCTGATAGCCTTTTATATAGGAAAGCTTTTTCCAGTTTTCATTCTCAATACAATTTGTACTTACCTAGATTTAATTGGTCCCAAGAAGAAATTACAATTCACACAATCATCTATATTTATGGCTGCTGAGTGGTCAAATACATAAATATTACAATTCTGAAAGTAAAATAATAGCAATTAATTTCTGATATCAAAAGAATAGCAATTAATTATGCATCAAAAATATAATTATGATGTAACAATAGTAAAAAACTCAAAGCAAAACATGTCAATCCCCTTATATCTAAACATACCAAATAGTTATATGAAATGGTATCTTCATATTTGCACCATTAATAGAAATTACATCTTAACAACTGATTTAAAACAATACAGACCTTTATTCTTACCTAATGATGATAATATTGAAGATATCTGTGCTTGCTTTAGTTATGATCTAATTTATTGTTTTTGTTTTTCAAATGATTTAGTCTTGATGACAGACCTCCAGTAGTGTCCGTTAAAGTCCTCTAATTTTTTTCAAAAACTTTCCAGCTTGAAATAAAGTGCAAACACTTTTTCTATTTTTTTTTAAATGCATGCTTTAACTGTTGTTTTTGTATTGTTTGTTTGCTGTCTCAGAAGGGATATACACAATACCAAATAACCCATTTTACACAGTCACTATGTCATATATGTCATTATGCCATACTAGTATTTTACTTCCAAGTATGGATGTTTCTGGTGAATTTACTGTTTATACAAAGGTATTTTATACCCCTGTTTGATTAATCACCATGTAGTATCAGAATAAAAAAATAGAACAAGTTGACTGCCTTTTGTACCTTTTTGATAAAAAAATTATACAAATTTATAATCTGCCTATACACATGATATATACAGTAAAAAAAACCCAGCATGTTGAATGTTTCTCTTTCTCTACTGTCTGTCATTGCATTTACTAACCAGTGCATAAAACAGCAATTCTATTTGTTCTATAATAACATCTCAAATTGGTTTCAAAATAATGTTATCTTTATGATGATGTTATCTCTATCTTACAGTTAACCACAAGCAATGTACAATAATGTCCGTTAATTATATATTGTATTTATAACATTGCTTTGAGCTGGAACCAATATATAAACATCATTGATGTATTAGTCTTTGTGTAAGAGTTAATCTAACAATGATAATTAAGGTGTATTTATTATTCATCTTTACCACAAGAGAGCAACCATTGATTTCTAATTCCTATCCAAGCAACTTTTAAGTAATTTAGAATTAATTTTGACATAGTGAAACAAACAAAGAATCAATAAAGTTTGACATGAACAACAAACATTTCAACAATCTCTCTAATTAAAGTAACGGCCATTGATCTCAACAGGTAAATTTCTATAAATTATAAAATGGAAAGTAAGTAGTTAATGAGATAGACAACAACCATGCCAGGGCTTTATAGCCAGCCAAGGTCGTTAAAAAATCCATATGGAATAAGATAGACAAAAGGAAAGAATTGGTGATGATATATCCATTGTACCAAACCAGACTGTTAGGAGTTAACTTCCTGTTACATTTAACAAAAGCATGCCTGTTACGGTTTTCTTTTACAAATTGTGACTTGGATGGAAAGGTGTCTCATTGGCACTCATACCACATCTTCTTATATCTATTTACTATTATAAATTTTTATTCTAAGAAATTTGGACTACATCATTATTAGTTAAAACACAAATGTGTCCCAAGTAAACGGAAGCCCCATCCACACTATCATTTTCTTTCTTCAGTGGACTGTGAAAAAGGGGTAAAAACTCTTATTTGGCAACAAAAATAGAAAGATCATATCATAAGGAACATGTGTAGTAAGTTTCAAGTTGATTGTACTTCAACTTCAGCCAAAGTATCTTACCCAAAACTTTGACCTGAAGCGGGACAGACGAATGAATGAACAGATGAACAGACACACAGACAAGAATACATAATGCCCATAAATGGGGCATAAAAATAAGGAGATCATGTATGATTGCCAATGAGACAACTATCCACCAAGGTTCAAATGAAGTGGATCTAAGCAATTATAAGCAATTATAAGCAACCATACTGCCTTAAGGTTCATGTGGACCCTATGGCTAAAATGGCCGTATTTTCACCTCAAAATTTACTCTGAGTACAGGCAAACCTGTGCATCTGGGAAAGTTTTAAGGCATAGCATGCCCTAGATAAATAGAATTTAATTGCATTGTATGATTTAGAAAATTCATAACTTAACTGGATTTTGCCGTACACTTTTTTTCGTCCCTGCAGAAGATGATAAAATTAACAAACAGTTGAGTTTACCTTGATATGGTCCACTCAGGTACACAGTTTAAATAACCAATTATTGTCAGGTATCTATTGTCCATCTCATGTCCATGTCAAGCAATACAGCTCACTTCAATTATTACCTGTGGGGAAGTTCTCAAACCTGTTTGCCAACTTAGTTTATTTTGGCACCTTCTGGAGAAATGAAAAAAAGTGCACGACAAAATCCTGGTAAGTTTTTATTTTTCTAAAACATAAAACATATTTGAAATTTATTTATCTAGGGCATGCCATGCCTGAAATTTTTTACAGATTCGCAGGTTTGTCTGTACGCAGAGTAAATTTTGAGGTGAAAATACGGCCATTTTAGCCATAGGGTCCACATGAACCTTAAGCTTTGCACAATAAGGAATAATTCAACTTAACCTATTTCATTCTCCTACATTGGTTTTTGATTTAACAGCTTCAGGACACTTACATTTTGATTTTTTTGTGTTATAACCCAACTTTTAAGCACCACATTTAGGCTTTTTAGTGGCGACCAGTTTTTATTAGTTGAGGAAGCCGGAGTGCCCGCAGAAAACCACTGACCTTCAAAAGGAAAACTGACAATCCTAGTCAATTAAGATTTGAGTCAAGTGCACCTGCACGTGCGGGGTTCGAACTCACAACCTCCCTGTTGACTTGCTAGTGATAACAGTAGTAACTACTTACATTTTTAGACCACTCGGCCATCGAGGCCCCTAGAGTACACTTACATACATGTATGAAACAACAAAATAAACAACAGACTGTCTCATTAAGCATACAAAAATATCAAAGGCTACAGTCTCTGATTATAATTAGTGAGGTTTAATACATTAATTTTTTGTGTTCTGGGTCTTCAATGCTCTTCAACTTTGGTTATACTTGTTTGGCTTTTTAACTATATTGATTTGAGCATCACTGATGAGTCTTATGAAAACAAAACGTGTGTCGGGCGTATTAAATTATTAGCCAGCTGGTACCTTTGATAACTTTTTTAAGCGTTTCAAAAGATATGTCAGTTTTACCTCACAGTTTTGAACAAGAAACTGTTGACCATTGACTGTACCAGGAACTCTGCCTAATGTAGCATCTTTCTGATCTTTTATGATATAATCTTCTTTTCTCAATCCTTCCCTTCTCTTATCCCTGAAAGTACAAAGTAAAACACTCAAATTCCTGTTCAAAATTATTTATCATTCTGGTATATACATATATGAAACTTTGCAATATCTATAAAAATAACATTCATTCACAAACTGCAGATGAATATAAGGAGCTCTGTGAACAGAAAACAAATAGATATTATTGCTATGGGAGCCATCTCTGTGGGCCCATTGTGAATAATGTGTGGCAAAAATTTGTATCTTTACCATAAGACATGGGGTTGTCAACTGAAACCAAAGTTTTTGACCTTCATCTTTGAGCTAGGAAAATGTACATACATGATGACACACACTTTGGTGTTGGTTAATAATCATGTCAAGTATAAAGTATGAAAATTATAAAGTTTCTCCAGTAGGGTTGACAAAAACCAGGGTTTTATGAGTATTGCCCAACCCAGTGAGAAATACCGGGAAAAACTGGTTTTTACTGGGTAATATAAAATATTGCCCTAAATTTTAAAGAGGAGTCATTGATCAAACACAAATTCAATACATTTGAGATATTTATAAAAATTTTATTAATTTGTGTTGGTAGGAGAACGTTTTCAACTTTGATATAAACATTTCCCTAAGGCATATATATCTGCCTCTAACATATATCTAATAAAAAAAACACGATCAGTTAACCTAACTTTGACTTGTCAGCCGAGACATTAATATTGCTAATTAAATCTTTGACTTGAATTAAAAACCAAATAAGATCTGAAGGCTTGAAAATGCAATGATATAAATGTCAGATGTATTAGCTTTACAACCCCTCCACGCCTTCTTTGTGTGGGGTATCAAATATAACTATCTGGAATTTTTTCATACATGTAAAACGGATAACAAAGAATAACATAAAGATATTGGGTATAAGACCAAACTAAGTTCCTGTTTTCATTTACAGTATCATAAGTAGTTAGTGTTTAAATTCAATTTCACCTTTTTTTTTTGCAATCTTCTTTATTGATACTGGTAATTTTCTTGCTTCTTTAGTTTATTGAGCCAAATTATTGGTTAAAAACATGTTCAATGAAAGAAACAAGAAAACTTCTGGAATAAAACTTAAGTGTGATTTATGTTAAATTAATGCAATCATTTTTTACCTTTTCTTTTTGGCATGATAAGATTTCCATTTTCTACAGTAAACTGTAAAACATCCAGTTATCATATTTTCTTCCATTGAATTATATGACAATTTTTTGGTATTTTTAACAATTTTTGTATCTGACACTTGATTAATTAATTTGATATCATATCCTAATATGCTCTTTGAATATATGTTTTCTGTTTTTCACACTTCATATTAAATACAATATGAATTAATACACAACTGACATATTTAAATATTTAATATGTCAATTTTGTGAGATAACATTACAATTCTCTAAAGAATATTTGAATTGCAAGTCATTTACAACTGTAATTCCAATTGAAATTAGAACTTTACTCCACATTAAAATACAATATGTTTATTATGGTTATTATAAACAATAATTCACAATGTTTAATACAAAATGCTCTCCTCAAACTTCATTTTGTATTAGCTGTATGCATCTCCATGTGTTTTTTTTCTTCTAAAGATATGTTATCTAAGAATCCCACACTAATAAAATTAATAGGATTACAATAAATCATTAGGTAACATACAATATTCCTTTATCAATTCATGTATTGCGTCTTTCTGACATAACCTGGTCTTTTATGACCAGATACCATAAGGATTCCATTAGTTTTAACTATTCCCTTACATCCTCAATTAGCTTTGAACATGCAATATTTGCATCATTTTTTATTTTAAACAAATGTACTATATATCGACATCTATACAACTTTCTAGTGAAGTTTCACAAATAGTCATACCTTTTAACAGTATCTATTCATTTTCATAGGATTCAGAAAGATTAGAGAAAAAATATTGAAACCAAAACTTCAAATAACAAACGTGACAAAGAATACCTGTTTTCCTTTTATTCCCTGATGCAATACATTATTCAGGATATTGTTTCATTAACCAATCAATTTCCTGACGTCATTATTCCGTATTCTCCAAAGTGCATTACTGTGTAAGACTATGTAAACATCACACGGATTTCGTAATTTTGAATATTGCTAATTAGATCAAATTTGTGTACAACAGATTTAAACTGTATCGAACATCAATTCATCTTTTTTCCAATAAGTTAACAACTTAAATACAGAAGTGATGTTGAGCTGTCTATTATTAAAATAACGAAGTAAATCACATTATGTAAACAATTTTTCATTTGCAATAAAATATTTATCATTTATTTTTCTAAACTTTCCCTGAATGACCTGTTGATTAATATTTTTAAATCGACAAGTGGTTAGTTTGATCCCATGTTAAGTCTGGTCAAACTTTAATTACATCAAATTTTCTTGTTTTCATCTGAATTTGATATGGTGATGTCACTATAAACATTGATAAAGGACGCATTTTAGCAGATCAATGAAAAAGAAACGGTAAATGTGAACTATGTCTCTGTATTGTTTTATATCATTGTAGTGGTTCAGGGACAGTCTATATACTAGTATAGAAAGTCCCTGAGTGGTTGGATACAGGGGCGGATCCAGCCATTTTAGAAAGGGGTGGTACCTAACCCAGGACAAAGGGGGTGGTTCTAACTACATGTCCCCATTCAAATGCATTGATCGTCCAAAAAAAAGGGGGTTCCAACCCCCTGACCCCCCCCCCCTGGATCCGCCACTGGGATATATCTCCATACTTGCAGAAAAAAGACTTTAAGAAAAAAATTATGGAGTGATTTATATTTCTGCATTTTCAGTGAGCAAGTTTGATTCATTTAGTTAACTTCATTTTATTTAAAGAACAACTAAAACCTTTTGATACCTTTCTTGAAATTCTCGTCATATTTAAAAAAAAAAATTCATCCTTCCACAGTTACAGTTTACATTCTTTAAACCACTCTGTAAATGCCCACGATTTCACGGATGTGTTCTAGGCTTGACTAATAAGAGTCAGTTTGAAAAATTGTTGACCTATAGATGTCTTTCAGGTTTTTATATGGAAAGGTTTCTGTTTTCATACACATAATTTATTTACTAACTACAAAAGGTATTTCTTTAGAAATTAATGTTTCATTAAAGTCTCTTTGCAACTGTTCTATTTAATCTTGCTTTCAACCTACCTTAGTAACGAATAATCAAAAGATAATCAACAATGTCAATAAATTATTCATTGCAGTGTTTTTTCCTTCTATATTTAGAAAATTACAGAAGAAAATTGATTGCCTATTCAAAATAGTATCTCTTTTTGTGGTGTTTCACTTAAAAGAAACACAATAACTTCTATTTCTGCTTTTATGATTATAATTTATTTTTATCGTGACATATAATAATAAACTGATAAAATTGAGAAAGGAAATGGTGAATATGTCAAAGCGACAACCACCCGACCATAGAGCAAACAACAGCCGAAGGCAACCAATGGGTCTTCAATGTAGCGAGAATTCCCGCACCCGTAGGTGTCCTTCAGCTGGCCCCTAAAATATGCATAATAGTACAGTGATAATGGACGTCATACTAAACTCCGAATTATACACAAGAAACTAAAATTTAAAATCATACAAGACTAACAAAGGCCAGAGGCTCCTGACTTGGGACAGGCGCAAAATTGCGGCGGGGTTAAACATGTTTATGAGATCTCAACCCTCCCCCTATACCTCTAGCCAATGTAGAAAAGTAAAAGAATAACAATACGCACATTAAAATTCAGTTCAAGAGAAGTCCGAGTCTGATGTCAAAAGATGTAACAAAAGAAAATAAATAAAATGACAATAATACATAAATAACAACAGACTACTAGCAGTTAACTGACATGCCAGCTCCAGACCTCAATTAAACTGATTGAAAGATTATGTCTTCATCATATGAATATCAGGTACAATCCCTCCCGTTAGGGGTTTAGTATCATACTATCATAAAATATATGAGAAGAACATAACCCGTGTCATGCCAACAACTGTTTTTTTTAGAAATAAATGTGTTTAGTTCCGATGCAAAGACCCTATCAGTGAATCAATGTTAAAGCCAAAATATGCAATCTTTAATGACCTGACAACAGTATCGTAACTATATCCCCTTTTAATAAGTCTATTTAAAGGTTTTGTTAGTTTCTGAGGAGAATACTGACATTTTTGTGCTTTATAAAGAATATTTCCATAAAATTTTGGATGTGAAATACCTGAACGTATAAGATGTCTGCATGTTGAGTTATATTTACGAATTATTTCCTTATACCGGTGATAAAATTTAGTAAATGTTTTGACCAGTTTGTGATATCGAAAACCCTGGTGTAATAATTTTTCAGTAATACATAAATTTCTCTCGCTAAAATCTAATACATTGTTACATACACGAGCGAATCGTACAAGTTGAGATATAGAACACATTTATTAACATTTTTATTACACAAATTCTCTGATATCAATCAGCATTGTCATTTAAGATTGTCAGGAAAACTATATAATGAATGCATAATAAAAATCCAATATTTTCTGCTTTAAATCAACATGATCAATGGATATGAATCCAAAGAAAATTACCCATTCAAATCTATTTATACAACATATACAATATTCTAATGCAATACATTTGTAAAGAAGATTTTGATTGGACATCTGATCAAACAAATTACAAATATTTTGATTGTCAGTCAGAGCTCAATAAGTTAAAATCTGCCTTGACTCAGTCAGGTCTAAATTTGTAGATTCAAAGATTTGTCTCCCTTTAATTAAAGTCAATTTATGACTTCAATAAGTCAATTAGAAATATTTGACCTAAATTCAAAAGTTGCAAATATCGACTCCTACAAGTTGATACAAAATTTAAGTTAACAAAATTGGTCAACTTCGAGACCCAAGCATATTTGTATAAAGGTCATGCATCTATATGAAATTATGCCAACATTGAAAGACAATGCTTTATCTTCTAAAGAAAATATGCATGAGAGCCAAAAAAACAAGAGAAAAAAACGGAAATAATGTTTATTTACTTTACCACAATGCAACCATCAAAAGCCACACTAAATGAGGAAAATAATCTTATGTTAGGTAAAAATGTTCAATTAGATATAATTAAATATAGATAGATCATATCATTGTGAACTCTCAGGTTTATGATGTCATAGGTGGTACACTTTGGCCAGCAAAAAAAATTAAGTCTTTTCATAAACATATATAGACTTAAACAATTCTGACATTTTCTGACTTAAATAAGTCTGAAAATGAAAACACATTTTTATTATAAATGCATTTTTTGACTTCTGTAAGTTTCCCCACATGGGTTTTCCCTGGCGAGTAATACTTTGCCAACCCTGCCAAGCTAAAAATGTTATACAGTTATCTCCTGATTCAGCGGATTTATAGTTCTAAACAAAACTTTTGATCATACATGTAACTATAACTGTCCATTTAGCCTAACTAATATCACATCTGCATATTTTAAGATCTAAGAGTCTAATAAGTTTCTTGTAGTCTGAATAAACCATGTAGAAGAAATGAAGCAAATAAAGTATACAAACATATTAAATGTTATGCATCTTTAAATGAAAACTGCTAATGTCAGATAACAGCTATTATTTGGGTAGGTGTAGGTCATGTAGGTGCAAGTAATTTCAATCTTAATATTAATCCATATTAAAGTCTCTTGAAATTGAAAAAAATATATAATCAAGAAAAAAGACAACTATTTGAACATTATAAAAAAAATCATATCTCATTGCATCTCTTCATAAAAATGGATGATGAAGGATTAAGTCAAGTTCACCTTAAAAAAAAATAAAGTAAAACATGTAGAATGTTCAAATAATGATGTGTTACAGTTTTTTATTCAGTTTGGAACGCTTAAAAATCACTCATTTAAGTAAATCCTCTGAAAAAGATACATGTACATTGTACATGTAGAGGGAAAGAATCAGACAAAGGGCAATTACTCAATCTTAATAAATTACTGTACATCATTGTGAATAACAAATGATAGGTATTTCATTTCTCACTTTGAAATATAAACATGATAAAGTCATGATAATATGATAAAATTAGTGTATTTAAAATATATCAATAATGATTTTTAAACATTCAAAATAAACAGGTTATACATGTAATACAGGATTTTTAACTACATGTATTTAACAGGTAATATTTAATAGGGCAATAAAGGAAAGGTGTACTGACATAAGTGGTCTCTAAACACATTGAATCAAAATGGAGCTTTCGTTAGTAGAAGCCATATTTACTATGTGTATCGGTGAGAAAATTGTGAAAGCATAAAAATATAGTATATATATATACATGTACCAATACACATAATTAACAGCGCCTGGTGATGTTTCATAGCCTGACTGGTTTTAGTCCAAAAAGGACCTTCATCAGAGGCAGAATGGTGGATTAATGTTTGCACCCTATTTATATAGATAGTAACCAGAGGTTCAGAGTTAACCGGTGGTTCAGATTTAACTGCCGGTGGAGTTAACTGGCAGTTCAGATTCAACTGCCGGTTGAGTTAACCGGCTGTTCTGATTCTACTGGCAGTTCAGATTAAACTGGCGGTTGAGTTAACCGGCGGTTCTGATTCTACTGGCAGTTCAGATTTAAGTGGCGGTTGAGTTAACCGGCTGTTCTGATTCTACTGGCAGTTCAGATTTAACTGGCGGTTAAGTTAACCTGCGGTTCTTATTCTACTGGCAGTTCAGATTTAACTGGCGGTTGAGTTAACCGGCGGTTCTTATTCTACTGGCAGTTCAGATTTAACTGGCGGTTGAGTTAACTATAAACAAAATTAATATTTAATATTTTGTGTAAATCCTATATCAATCCCCAACCTTAAGTAAAACTTGATAATAAAGTGCCTGTGTCACTCACCTGATATTTTTATTTACAATTGATGCATGAAACAATGCATCATTCAATAATATTATTTTTTAAGTAATCTCTGTGAATCAAAATCTAATCTTTTGTTTCAATTTTAATTGCACCCTTTATACCTGTTTATAATCATTAAAAGTTTTCAAGGTTAAAAATCACATTTCAATCAAAGTGCTTGTAGGAAGCACTGAATGGTAAAGATTGCTTCAGTTTATTAGTGGGATGTTAAATTAAATATAGCATTGGTTGTACATGTAGTTGATTTAAGAGGGGGGGCAGGACCTTTTTGAGGACGTTGGGATCAGTGTTTTTAAGCTCAGGATTTCAGGATTGACCCTTACGGGATCCGAGATTTCTTTTTTCAAATGTGGGATTTCAGGATTTATTTTTTTTAAATTCGGACCTCAGGATTTCATGTTTTTAAGCCCGCAATTTCGTGATCATGACCCCTCCGACCCCCCTTATTTAACAGCAATTCTAAACAAAGGAAGATTACTCCTATTTTTTAATTGAGGTAACTTTAACAATGACATCATTTACAATTTCAGAGCCGATATTAGATCCCTGCACCTTGTAAAAGTAATGTAATTTTTTTGACAAATGTAACATCATTTTTTGCCTTGAATATCTGAGCATATATTACATAGATAAATTTCTGGAAATGTTCATGGATAGGATGTACATGATGTATAGAATGTTATGATCAATGCACTATATTTTGTGTATCAAAAAGGTAGTGATAAGTCTAGATCTTGGTAGATTTAGATATCAAGTCAGTCCCATAAGGTTTTGATAGCATTTCCTGCTATCTTTACCCTAAAAATAATTGGGGCTGAGTTTGGCTAAATATAGCCCAGTAGTTTCAGAGTAGAATAATTTTGTAAAAGTAACCGAAATTGACTGATGTCAAGTGATGAGAAAAGCTCACTTGGCCTTTCAGACCAGGTGAGCTTAAAATGAATGAATGTCTCAGAAAACCTATATACATGAATCAATTAAGATATGACTTAGATAAATTTTGTGCTTAGCATAACTCATTGCTGTTAAAATATTTTGTCATATTTAGTGACTATTCATCATATGGTTAGATTTTTTGTTCTGACATACAATTTTAAATATGTGCCTAAACAAGAGACATAAATAAGATTAAGACTAATAGCCATGAGCTGTCTTAGACACTTTGGTCAAGTTGAAGTCTTTATATTTTTGACCAAGTAAACTTAATATTATTCCCCACTGTACATGTTGTATAAAGCCTGTAGAGTGCCTCCCCATGCTCACAGTGTATGCTCTTATACAAGATAATGGATGTGTATTCATGCAAGAGTTGTATTTTTGTGCCCATCCCAAGTCAGAAACCCACAATCTTTGTTAGCCATGCATTCATATGATGAAGACATAATCTTTCAATCAGTTTAATTGAGGTCTGGAGCTGGCATGTCAGTTAACTGCTAGTAGTCTGTTGTTATTTATGTATTATTGTCATTTTATTTATTTTCTTTTGTTACATCTTTTGACATCAGACTCGGACTTCTCTTGAACTGAATTTTAATGTGCGTATTGTTATTGTTTTACTTTTCTACATTGGCTAGAGGTATAGGGGGAGGGTTGAGATCTCATAAACATGTTTAACCCCGCCGCAATTTTGCGCCTGTCCCAAGTCAGGAGCCTCTGGCCTTTGTTAGTCTTGTATGATTTTAAATTTTAGTTTCTTGTGTATAATTCGGAGTTTAGTATGACGTCCATTATCACTGTACTATTATGCATATTTTAGGGGCCAGCTGAAGGACACCTACGGGTGCGGGAATTCTCGCTACATTGAAGACCCATTGGTTGCCTTCGGCTGTTGTTTGCTCTATGGTCGGGTGGTTGTCGCTTTGACATATTCACCATTTCCTTTCTCAATTTTATGTTTTTGTAATCGGTTCATTTAATTTTTAATTTTTCTGAGTTTAATTAGACACTAGTTTGGCATTCATTTTGCTGAACTTGTATATATCATTGTATATAGGAGCCAGCTAAAGCCTGTCTCTCAGTGCAGGATTGAAGACCCCGTTGGTAGCAGGGTTTCCCCTGGGTCAATTATTGTTTTTGCCACCTTTTTCGTCAAAACAATATATCTTTCGCCACTTTATTATTTTTTCCGCCAAGTAACATATACTGAGTGCCAATGAAAACGCAACACTTGGTTTTTCAAAAATAAAATTTATATTAGAAATGATAATCTTTCCAAATAAATTGTTCTTGAATTTTAACAATTGATCGATATCAAACAAAAATGTTTCATTGTCATCTTTCGAGCGCAATAGATAAACGAAAAATCCAATGTCGAATCATCAACTCACAGTCCTAAAAAAAAAATGTAACAACTCCGTGGTGCAGCACTATCTCGACAGCGCCGTGGAATTGATCATCCCGGACGTTTAATGTGATCTGGAGGAATGTTATTCCACTTGTCTCGCAAAGCAAACTCAAGCTGACTTTATGATATTGGTGGTTGTTTTCATCGTTTAAACCATGTCAAATCTGATGCAAAATTTGCTCAATCGGACCAAAATCTGGCGAAGCATGACTTTTGGCAAAGGCGGGTGCCAAATGTCTATGTAACCACCAGTGACCACTGACGGTTTTGGTACATAATGAATGATTTTTGGTCTACAGAATTAGATGTTTACGCCAGACGGACGTTTAGATGTCACTAAGGAAAGACTGTGGTGCTCTTTTAACAGTTTATGCGCAAATGAAACTTTACTGAAATTGCTCCCTATGACCACCATTGAACTCTCGTGACCTTTGGACAGCCATCAGAGTTGATATCGGATATGTTGAAGACTAAATGTTTCGATCTTGCTGGGCATTTACTGCTTTTTGTACCCTGGGATGTGGCTTATCATTAAATGATCCATTTTGGTTGAAATTGTGGATAATTTGGGTATTGTAGAGGCATGTACAACTTCAGTCTTCTCGTAATTGTATGCCCAAAACTGCATTTCGCTGGTTGCCTGAAAGTCTTGGCATTTACTCAGCTGTTTATTGCAGTTTCTTAACAATAAGGGCGGGAAAATTCATGACATTAGCCAAGCTTTAAATGACAAAATCGTGAAAATGGTGCGTATGTTGAAAAGCGGTGAACTCGGTTTATGTCCGTTCAAAATTACCCTTACTTTGCATTTGTTCCAAAAATCACTCAACCGTAAAGTTGTCGACAATTGTCTTAAAAGTCATTTTCAACCAACTATACAAAGTTCTAATATAAATAAAATAAAAATTATAAGATTTTTTTGAAAAACAAAAGTGTTGCGTTTTCATTGGCACTCAGTCATGTCAGTATATATATATTTTTCAATTAAAATTTTCCTTCCCCCCCCTTAAATAACATGAGTTTGCCCAATTGTTGTATATGATTATTCTCTCAAACTTATCTAAGAGTCTACATTGTAATTAATAAACACTAAACATTTACTTTTTAAAAGGACTTTATTTTTAACTTAACATACTTAAAAGGGGAAAATTAAGCAAATTTAAAAGGAGGGGGGCCACTTACTTTTAAAAATAAAGAAGATATAAGTCCCGGAAAGAACAAAATTCTAGGACATGTTTTAACCATATAATACCAGAAAGATGTACAGTTCTTTGGGAAAGTTTCTTCAAAATAAAAATATGTGCCTTTTTGTACTAAGAAGTGGTTTTACAACAAAAAAAAACTTTTTATCACTAGAAAATGATCCCTCATTTAAGGTGTAGTCAATACATTGAAGGGTTACTTTCATTCAAGGGTTTATTCCCAGATCTTCCAAGCCTTTTGAATAAATAGACAACTTTGAGTTCGATGCATTTCCGTCCAAAACTCTGGTTTTAGTGAACATCATTTGTGCGTTTAGGGGCGTCGTCACTTCCGTTTCAATGTTGAGCGAGTGGTTGGAAAACTATAATTCTATATTGTACGAATTATTCAGCCAAATTAAATTCTCAAAATTGACAATCAGCACTGCTGTCATTAGGGAATTGTCATTAAGTACCTACAGAACAACCATTATTTCTAGTTTATCCTGCACAACGACGATCACTAAGACGCTTGATGAACGTAAATAGTGCAGGGATACAGGCGATCCCCTCTATCTGGTAAATGACGTCATAAAGGCGCGCATAATTGACGAGTTTTTGCCGGTGACGGATGAACTCGAAAGTGGTCTATTTCTTCATAACGACAGTTTTCTTTTCTAGACCATTGTAAATGAAAAAGTTGAAAAGTAAAACTATGCTTGAAACATGTTGGTCACTGAAACGACTTTAAAATACCCACTCAAATCAATTATCTATATCAAAGTCAAAGTATTAAGTTTATATCAGAGATATTTCTTGCTTTTGAACATTTTTCGTCATAATATCAGTTTTCTTTTCTGGACTATCATTAAAAGAAAGAATGGTGAGGATTGTAATACACCTTAACGCTATTTGTCCGCCATTAATACTGGCCATCAAAGAAGTTCCTGTAAAATTAATATGATATCTTAATAAAAAAAAATCTGACACCACAATGGAAAGGTAATTGATGTATGACGTCAAAAATTCAAGCAGTACAGATTCTCGGGTAAGGTATATAATAACAGGGTACATTTGTACCTTCATGAGGAATAACAGTAAACATTTTTGCCAAACGATGCCAACAGTAATTATAGGTGAATGATGATTAAATGTATGCTTTTTAAAGAATAATGATTAGAATATTTTGACAAATTACTGTAAAGTTGTAACCAATTTGTGTTAACAAAAGCAGAAAAAGACAGTTTGACGCCTGAGTCACAGGCACTCGGTAGACAAAATAATTACGATTGATACAGGGTTTAAGCTAGGATTTTGAGGGCTTTAGTCACTTTTGCGCGCTATAAAAATCAACCTCTTTGTGTAATAGAAAGGGACCAAGGATGTATATTACTAGGTTCATCTTTGACTTTGTCAGATTTTGAGGGCTTTAGTCACTTTTGCGCGCTATAAAAATCAACCTTTTTGTGTAATAGAAAGGGACCAAGGATGTATATTACTAGGTTCATCTTTGACTTTGTCAGATTTTAAAGGACTTTAATAGGGCCTAAAAAAAAAGATATGTGTTTCCGGTAACATCATTTTGAAAAATAGGGTCGGTAGGTCGGAATTCTTTTTTTTTTTTTTTTTTTTTTTTGACATCGTAAATGAAATCCGGAAAATTATCATGGTTTTTCCAAGTCCGGATCCGTAATTAGTTTCAAAAACCGGAAGTGTGCAATGTTTTTGAAGCACCTGCTGTGCAAATTTCTTGGATTTTAACCTATAGATTTGGAATACCTTTTGACATTAATAAAATGTTTTACTGGCTTTCTATGCAAGTAGAAGCAAGATAGAAAAAATATTATGTCATCTATCAGAAGCCTGTGTCAAAAACGGGGTCGGTTGATACAATTTTTTTTTTTTTTTTTTTTGAAGATCCAATAAAAAAGTTAGCGTCGGGGCTAAAAAAACAGGGTCGGTCGGGTTACCGGAAACATCGATCTTTTTTTTCTCGGCCAAGCCATGATTGGCAGTTATTATATGATTTGACTGTATTGGTTCTTATTATTCAGGGGTGTGGAAATATTTGTTGTGAGCACTTGTCCCCGGGCAAGTGAAACCTAAAATTTTACTTGTACGGAAAAAAATTTACTTGCCCTGATGATCCCAATAAATATTGAAGTATTTCTTGTTAGCTAATATATGATTCTTACTTAGCACTGTTGTGCATCACAAACAAATGAAATCTATTTATTTATATGTGTAAAAAATTAGGAAAGTAGGAAATGGGTTCACATCAATGGGACAGAAACCTAACAGCAAACCAACCAATGAAATGACATGTAAAGGACAATTTTGCAGCAGTTTTTGAATAAAAATTGTAGTCAGTAGGTACATATACTAAATTGGAGGACAGTGATTGAAGAAATGTAAACTATATAATAGATAAACTATTGATTTTGTGGTGTTTCTCTCAACTGACACACTTGTTTTTTTCTTGATTAATAATATTTATTATTGTCTTGATTGGCAATTAAAACGTCCCCTCTTTTTTCCACCTTGACAACAAATAATTTTGACCTTTCATCTATAAATAAGACAAAAACTTAATTTATTTTCCGAATTTCCATAGATAAGCCAGGGGCAATCTGATATCCACGATGTCTGAAATTCTCTCTTCCGTTTTTTTTTAAAATACTCTGTGTCCTCCATTTGCATTTAAGGTTTTCTACTCGACTCATGACTCTTTTTGTCTTGCTTGCCAACCTTTGTATTAAGTATTTATCAATCTGAATCTCGATACAAAATTTAAAGAAATGACACTTCCGGTAAATGATGGATAAACCCTAATCGACGATCCCGGGTCAATGGACAAAGCCAATGCAATGTTACACGACTAGGGTTCGCATACTTATTTTTATTTATTTTGGTAATCGATCTATTTCCGGTATCATGTAATATTTATCGTCATGAACATTGATGTTTTACTTGCTGAACATTTGTTTCTTTTACATAAATTAAACATCTTTATACGTTTTGAAATTAATTTTATGTTTTTGTTGGATTTGAACTTTGTCTTGTATAATTTTTTTACTTGTCCATGGGCAACCAAGACAAAAATAATTACCGTATATTTTCGAATTTAAAGCGCATCGTTTTATAAGCCGCACGGCCGTTTTTTGGGGGGAAGATTGTTTTTGTCCTTACATAAAACGCACCTGAATATTAAGCGCACACTGAAGAGAACGTATATTTATTCTACTGACCTGATAGTGTCATGAATATTTTCTCCTTTTGTAACTCACACCGTAATTTGTTTCATTTCTATTTTCAGATTGGTGAGAAAGTTGAGAGTATTTTTGAATATATTTATTTGTGTCATATTAAAATAAAAAATCGTAATAAAATAATTATACTTTTCTCATTGTTTTAATTATGCCAGTTTCGTTTGATGTTTTTTGTCAACAATGGCCATGTGTTGACAGCTTGGGTGTCCATTGAACCTTGTTGAACCTTGTTGTTTTGATTAAAATTAGTATGGTATTGATTGCTTGTTTATTGTTTGAATTGGCATTAAGGATTTAAATTAATCTTAAAAATGTATGCATGAAAGGTCACCCAAGCCATAAAACTGCCATTGTTTACCTTGATTATGACCTACTTACCTGTACCCACGTGTGAAAACTGTTCACCCAAAAGTCAAGATTTTTTTTTAATTAAATCAATCTTAAGAATTTTATTGTTGTCTATAAAATAAAAGTTGAAGTTCTGAACATAACAAACATTTTTCAATTTTAATTTGGATGAATACAACAAACAAAACAATTTACTTTTTGCAAGTCATTGTAAATGAAAGTGTTATGAGCAATGACAAGGGGGATTAAAAGAAGACGGCAATAAATAAATGTTTTAACAGATTAAATTATAAAAATTAGTATTCTTTTTTTTTAGTTAAACATCCAATAATATTTCGTAAAGATATTTCGTTTTGAAACACAATAAAACGACAAACAGTTACTCTTCAGTATTTTATCCTGTTTGGTACCTCTTCTCAAACACGATTATCTCTCTTTGTTTATGAAGCACTTTAAAGTGTCGATTTAAGCACATGCATCACCATCGTAATTTAAAGAAACTTGTAATATTGGCAAGACACACAATCACTTTCTTTATTATTTCATTAGAAAATTTTATATTAAAACACATTAAATCAACTAACAACTACATATTTATGATAAATACACAATTAATATCCTGTATGGACACAGTTATCTTTCTTTGTTTACGAAATGAACACTAAACACATGGTTATCGACTTCCTGTAAACCAACAATGATTGAATGAAATAAAAACAAACGATTTAGTTAATATATTTATTTATTCATAACAAAATATGCAACATTAACAATTTATCAAGTCACTGCAAGCACTTGACAATCTGACTGTCTCCAGAAAACAAATCCAGATATTTTTTTCTTTCACCGTCGTCCTGAAAACAGAAAATAATACTTACATAACACGCACCGGAGTATAACACGCAGGGACAAAGACAGAGAAAAAAACCTGCGGCTTATTTAACGATTTATACGGTACTTGTCCGGTTGTTCAAATGTACAAGTCGGGCAAAGCATTTCCACACCCCTGAATTATGAAAGATTCTGACATGGGATCCAAAAATTTAGTTCACAATTTCTTTTCAGTTTGTTCCAGAGGACATTCCTGATCAACAAAAGTTAGATTCCATTTTTTTTTTAAACAAGGAATCACGGCAGAAATTAACTTGCAATGATTATCTCACTCCATACTAATTATCCTTATAAAACATCTTAATCGATATTTGGAAATCATTTCTATTAAGTTGGAAATGAATAAAATCCTTTTTGGAACAATTATAATCACTGTGAAATATTTTTACACTTTCAAAATTTAAGTGACAAAATTGATTTGAAATTCATTCGTCAATGAGAAAATCGTTTCATAAATAACGAAAGTGAAGAGCGTTAGCAAAATCACTGTTGATATGCTTGGGTAGGATTACTACAGATGATTCCGACAACAAACGTAGGCGAGTTATAATATACAACATTGTGTAGATAAATTATTTAGATTTACGACATAACACGTTTTAGTGGGGTTGACAACAGAGAAATTGGTATATGATGGATTTTCGTGACCGTCTGACATTTTTCAATGTAAAGTACCTTGTGTTTTATTAAGGTATGTCTATAGGAAATTTTTTTTCTGAGACAAGTGCCTGTGGCCTGATTGTAAAGGGCATTCCTACCCTCTTTGATAGACTTTTTTATACTTGTATGCAAATTTGTCCGCCATTACGTAAAATCACACAGGTTCCCGTAAACTTTGACATCATAATTCAAAATATTTGACGTCACAATTTAAAAGTGATTGTTGCTTGACGTCAAAAGGTGATTCGGAGTAGATCTAAGGTCATTCGGAGGCAAGATTCAGCTAAATACCAAAAGTGTAAATACGTTTATTGGGTCAATGCATGTCTCTTTTGACAGTGACACATTTCTAAGACTTGTTGAAAATGTGCGGTGGTATTGAGTTTCAGTTTTAATTGTTTACGGGTTAAGCTTAATTTGAGGAAGTATATTCTGATTGGTGGTCTGATAGAACGATGTTGATGCATGGATTTGGTGATTCTTCTGAGTTCAGGTATTTTCACCTGTCATAAAATTAAAAGACTCAAAAGTATCAGTGTAAGTGGGTTATGTACACGGTGCTGACATTTGACAATTTTCACTTGCCATGAAAACTGCTTCGGCTGTTCCTCTTGTAACTCTTCGTGTCTTGGTCTTCGCCATAAGAAAAGCTTTGAACATATACAACCCATTTTTCTGAACATGAAATATCCTGCCGGCTAACGGTAAACAGGAAGTGTGAAAATGACGCATGACAGGTGCGCAACAAATGCAAAAAAATACCTGAACAAAAATCGATATTTTTTATTTGAATAGCAATAAATAATATTGTCATATCAGGCTTCTTCTCTGAACAACTTTAATAATTCACCATACCCTGAATATATTTTGCAGTTGCTTCATTTTCGATTTCATTTAAATTTAAAAATAAAAAAAGGGGGAGCACAATTTGTTTAGTTTTTCAACGTTATCAATCAGATTATTTTTTCAATATCTTACAGTATCAGGTATGAAGAAAATCTGGATTCAGAATATTTTTTTGTCATCTGCTTGACCAGAATTTTCCCCCCATAAAATTATTAAATGGGGATCAGTATATTTACAGATATTTACATATTTTATAGGGGAGACTGGGTTGAATGTGACACGGGTTGAATGAGACAGTGACTGTAAATCTTCCTTAAGAGAAGAAATTATGGCATATTTAGAAAGTTTTCGAGAAGTCTTTTTCAAATTGTATGGAGATAGAAATGGTTATGCCATAGAAGCGTTTTTGAAGATTTTATTAAGTAAATACTGAAAATCTAAGCCGTAAGTATTTTTTACGATTTTCGAAATATTTTTTATGCTATTGATATTAATGATACCTTGTAAATAATCAAGATATATAAATGAAGATAAAAATCCGGCGCTCAATGTGTGATATCATATAAAATCCAAGTACAATAAGTTTTTCCACGCCTGATCGCCACATGACCAACACTTCATAGGGGCAGGTTGATACAGCACAAACGGGGCAGGTTGTGACAACCTCAGACAAGTATATTGTGAGTCTTTTCGACCATTAATTCCAATAAGAATTATTTTCAATCCAAATAAGGGATATACACAAACAACATCTGACGTAAAACACTTTTGTTTCCGGTGTTTTTGTTTCAACGTAGGAGAAAACTAGATTGTTCAGTCAAAAAGACGTACAATTGGACAGTGAGGAAAAGTTATGAAATAATGCAACATAAATACAATGTAACACAAAATGATATTTTCATTTGAGCAGCATCTGCTATATAAAACCTTATCAACAAATGGCAATGCAAACCACACTCAACCACATACCAACGCATCAGTATATCATTTAACTGCATTATGTATATATATACTTAAAAGTCAGCATTTATATATATGTCTTACAAAACAAAGCTTTTTCATTCGTCTTAAACAAAATAATTTTTAAAGGGTATTACCCTTTCAGTCCAACATTACACAGAAGAATGGTTGTATTTGAGCAGCATCTGCTAGTTTTTATACTTTTACAATTATGTAATGGAGTTTTATATGACAGCACAAACGTTTTTTTTTTTTTTTTTTTTTTTTATCTTCGTTGATATATCTTGATTATTTTACAAAGTATTATTAATATTAATAGTATTTTTTTTTCGAGCATCGTAAAAGATAGCCACTGCTTAGACATTCACTATATGGCATTACCATGTCTGAAATGTCTCGCCTGCTTTTATCATAATTGAATTTCATTCATATATAGATAAAGGAAGATGTGGTGTGAGTGCCTCATTCATACACCGAATACAGTAGACTATTGCATATATTTCTATGGGTATCTGTGATATGGACATGATAACTGATCCATGAAATGAGGTTGTCGGTTAACACTGTCTGAATGACATGTACACCTTGCAAGAATCCAATATAAAAAATACCAAACATAGAAATGATCATACTAGTAACTAAATATAAGTGCGGTATTTCATATGACAAAACAGTTCCTTGACCATAAAAATGAGGTCAAGGACAAAGAATACATGACTGACGGAAAAGCTCTTAACATAGCGTATTTCACGCGCAATACAAGGTATGATCCATCTAGTAGGTCTTCCACCTGATGAAATTTCGACAAAGCATGTACATCTGAACATGTAAACAGGAGGTAAACGGAAAAAAAGTCACAGGAAAAAAAGTCACGGGAAAAAAAGTCACAAAATTACTAGGAAAAAAAGTCACAGGAAAAAAAGTCACAAGAAAAAAAGTCACAGGAAAAAAAGTCACAATATTGTTGCTGTTTACCTCACATCTTTTTCATTTCATAAGAGATATAAAACAAAAATAATTACAACAAGAATGTGTCCAAAGTACACGGATGCCCCACTCGCACTATAATTTTCCATGTTCAATGGGCCGTGAAATTGGGTAAAAAGTCTAATGTGGCATTAAAATTAGAAAGATCACACCATAGGGAACATGTGTACTAAGTTTCAAATTCATTGGACTTCAACATCATCAAAAACTACCTTGACCAAAAACTTTAACCTGAAACTAACACTTTCGTTTTCTATGTTCAGTGGACCGTGAAATTGGGGTAAAAAGTCTAATTTGGCATTAAAATTAGAAAGATCATATCAAAAGGAACATGTGTACTAAGTTTCAAGTTGATTGGACTTCAGCTTCATCAAAAACTACCTTGACCAAAAACTTTAACCTGAAGCGGGACAGACGGACGAACGAACGGACGGACGAACGAACAAACGGACAGACAGACATACGAACGAACGGACGCACATACCAGAAAACATAATGCCCCTCTACTATCGTAGATAACAAATCCTTGAAAACATGCATGTATCAATAGTACACCAGCATGTACACGTTTCATTTTAATGTTTTGCGATTTATATCTAAATTTCCAAAGCCAGTCATATAAAATGAATTAAAAAATATCCATTTCCGTACAAAATATTTATTGGGAATGTTTTCCAATATATTTATATATATGTCATGTATGTGCGACCATATGACCATTTCCATAAAAAATATTTGGAAAGTTTCTCCTATTCATACATGTATGTGCAGACTACATGACTATTTCATACAAAAAATATATATTGTGACTTTTTTTCCTGTGACTTTTTTTCCATGACTTTTTTTCCGTGACTTTTTTTCCTGTGACTTTTTTTCCTGTGACTTTTTTTCCTTCAATTCAAACAGGACAACCAGTACTGTATACATGTATGTCACAACTTACCCCAACCTCTGTCTCAACGTACCCCGTGTGCGGGGTAGGTAGTGACATGCGACAACCCCCATTAAATCGTCAGATGCGACTTAAGAAATAGCTTTAGTGGATTCAAATCCTTTTAAAAATGTGCACGAGATGTTTGTCTAGTTTGCTGGGTCTAGTGAGAAAGCTGCGTATAATTGATTTGTATGTATAGACAAGAACATAAAAAGTGTCTCATTCAACCCCGGTCTCCCCTACCTACTGGTATTGTGGTTGCGGACAGTAACATAGTTATTTTTAAAGGAGTAAAACTGCTTTTCTACATATGAAAATGCCTGTACAAAGTCAGGAATATGACAGTTCTTGTTCATTCGTTTGATGTATTTGAGCTTTTGATTTTTCCATTTTATTACGGACTTTCCGTTTTGAATCTTCCTAGAAGTTCGGTATTTTTGTTATTTTACTTTTTACTAAATGCCTTTGAACACATGTTGAAATTTTACTGACTAGATAACATTTTTGTTCGCTACATAGAGTTTCAGTATATCGTCGTCAATTTATCGTAATTCCAATGGGGACTAAATATGCACCACTTATTGCGGACCAGTTTTTTGTATTGTTATGAGTTGCAATTTATGACTAAAATCATAATGGTTTATATATATCACAACTTGTTCGAATCGTTTTTGCATGACGTATTAACAACGTATTTGATTTCAACGAAAGAAATCTCTACATGTATTACTGAAAAAATATCATACCAGGGTTTTCGATATCACAAACTAGTCAATACATTTACAGAATTTTATCATCGGTACAAGGACGTCATTTGTAATTAAAATTCAACATGCAGACATCTTATACGTATTTCACATCGAATCTTTTATGGTCATATTCTTTACAAAGCACAAAAATGTCAGACAATCAGCCCAAAAGCTAACCAAACCGTCAAACAAACGTTGAAAACAGAGGGACGAAGTTACGATACTGTTGTTAGGTAATTAAAGATGGCAAATTTAGGTATTGATACTGATTTACTCATTGGGTCTTTGCATTAGAAATAAAGAATTTATTCTAAACAAGTTGTTGACATAAAATTGAGAATAGAAATAGAGATTGTGTCAAAGAGACAACAACCCGACTATAGAACAGACAACAGCAGAAGGTCACCAATAGGTCTTCAATGACACGGGCTACATTCTTCTCATATATTTTATGATGGCATGAAATAAAACCCTTAACGGGAGGGATTATGCTTGATTTCTCATGATAAAGACATAGTTTTACCCTTTCAATCAGTTTAACTGAGGCCTGTAACTGTTAGTAGTCATTTGCTTATTCATGTGTCATTGTCATTTTGCTTAGTTTTTTTTGGTTTTCTTTTGTTACCTATTCTCACATCGGACTCGGACTTTTAAAACTGAGTTTTAATGTGTGTATTTATGTGTACTATTATTTGTTTTTAACATTAGCTAGAGGTAAAGGGGGATGGTTGAGGTTTCACAAAACATGTTTAACCCCGCCGCGTTGTTTCGTCTGTCCGAGGTTAGGAGCCTCTGGTTTTTCATAGTCTTGTATGTTTTTTTTTTTTTTAAGTTCATTTATGAATTTTTTAGTTTAGTATGACTTCTATTTTCACTTACTATAATCATTTTTACTTAGGAGCCAGCTGAAGCCCGCCTCTGGGGATAGCATTTTCTCGCTGTGTTGAAGACCAATAGGTGGCCTTCAGCTGTTATCTGCTGTTTGGTCGGGTTATTGACATTTTCCATTTTTCCATTTTCATTATCAATTGTATCTTACATATTTGATCTTATCTAAAGTTGATGTGTTTTTTTCCCTCTTTTTCCATGCAAATTATTCATATACTATAATACAAAAAAAAAAAAAGAAGTTGTATCGATTTATCATGTTCTTCTAGATGATTTATCATTTACTGATTTTTAAATGGTTGGAAAGAGATGGAAAGAGGTGGCATATTATATAATTTGTATTTTGAATAATGTATTGATACATCTAAGATTTCATCTTTACGATAGGTACAGTGTTCTAATCCTTAGCTAGCGAGGATGCAAAGATACCAATTTGATTTGGCTGTTAATTGACGGCGAAAGCGCAAGGGCATATCGACACTACTGGATAGCTGTGTCACAAATAGATTCTGGGTGTATCTGTGACTGGGAAATGTGTTGGCCTGGAACCACACACACACAATAAACAGTACGACAAGTCTGCACGGACTCTAACTCTGGGACTAGCTCTTGCAACGAAAGACGACTCTGGTTAGCGCGATGTATAATTTAATAAGTTCAGCATGGAATACAATTGTACAGAGTTGGAACTGCTCAGTGTAATACTAAATCCAATCTGCCACATCAAAATAACATTATAGTTTATATAACAAACCAAAACTACTTGTATAGACTTGACAAATATTTCTCTAAATGAGTGAGAAAATTCAATTAAGGGATTACAGAAAAATTAACACATAGATAATAATTAACAATAGAACATACAGACTTATTTATGGAATTAAAGTCTTGGATCGACAAATACGAATAATAGATAATTTTGAAGTAAAATGTCGCTAAATGATTAGCTATACACCTGAGAAAAATTAATAACAACAGTCTGAATGCCTCTTATTTGCCCACGCCTGAAACAGGATACGCACACCCCAGTACTTATAACGCATGCCACGCATATCAACTGGAAATAAGATAATAAAAACGAGTTAAATTAAATCTTTAAAAGTATATATATCTCAGAAGGCCGAACCTTGACTTATAATGGTTTACTTTTAAAAATTGTTACTTGGATGGAGAGTTTTCTCATTGGCACTCATACCACATCTTCCTATATCTAATTAGAGGATTTGTAAGATATTTTGCATACTTTTTTGTACATTTATATCAATAAAGAGAGCTTTTTGGTGACATCACTTACATTTTTCTGCTGCTGAAGGTAAAACAATTAAGTAGTTATATATAAATGCATTACCTCTGTTTGATGTCTGTGGTCGTTGTTTTATTATTGTATCCATACTTGATTGCTAGTATTTGCTAGTTATTCTGAACTAACTTAATTGATAAACTATGAGCACCTTACGTACTTTGTTTGTATATTACCCAGTATTTATTCTAATGAGGAATTGAGAGCGTTTTGCATAATTTGTAGTTCAAAGTCTAGTCTTAGTCTCAAATCGGAAACAGTTTGGTTTAATCTTTTATCTATTTTTTATATTCCCCTTTCCAGTTGAATAGTGGTATTATCACTTATTTCATGTCTTTTTAACAGTGCTAAAAAGTAGTGGGATCTAGCAGAACCGGTTGTGAAGTATTTTCTGTTCGTTGTTGTTTTAATTTTATTTTGGTTGAACCAACATAGAATTAAAACAACACCGTTGTCCTGCTATTGTTCAGCAAAAGGATAGCTTGAAGATCTGAAATGCTCTGTAATTGTTTAAGGCCTTGAATGTCTTTCTTAAAATTTCTAGAAGTATTTACTGTTATGAACTACATTCGTTCTATTTGTGAATTGTTAATTTGTAAGGAATGAATGTTTTGTTGTTGTAACATTTCTACTTTGTCTTCTAATTTTGCAGTCATACTATATTGATTTAATTAGATTTGTCTTTATTTCAGTTACAAATAAACTTCCATCTGATGGGTTAAGCCTTTTTCAACTGACTTTTATAGTTCGTTCTTATGTTGTATACACTGTTATACCACTGTCCCAGGTTACAGGGGAGGGTTGGGATCCCGCTAACATGTTTAACCCCGCCACATTATTTATGTATGTGCCTGTCCCAAGCCAGGAGCCTGTAATTCAGTGGTTGTCGTTTGTTTATGTGTTACATATTTGTTTTTCGTTCATTTTTTTTTACATAAATAAGGCCGTTAGTTTTCTCGTTTGAATTGTTTTACATTGACATATCGGGGCCTTTTATAGCGGACTATGCGGTATGGACTTTCCTCATTGTTGAAGGCCGTACGGTGACCTATAGTTGCTAATGTCTGTGTCATTTTGGTCTTTTGTGGATAGTTGTCTCATTGACAATCATATCACATCTTCTTTTTTTATATTAGCATAGATACAAGTGTGGACACAGATGAGTGTGGATAGTATGTATGGATGTTTGACAGTGTCTTATGACAAAATGAGTTCTATGTTTTTTCTATATGGTGTTATTAACTATGTTGCACGATGACAACCAATCTGAGCATAATGAGTGTTATTTATTAATTTTTTTATGCCCCCACCTACAATAGTAGATAGGCATTATGTTTTCTGGTCTGTGGGTCTGTTCGTTCGTTTGTCCCGCTTTAGGTTAAAGTTTTTGGTCAAGGTAGTTTTTGATGAAGCTGAAGTCCAATCAACTCGAAACTTAGTACACATGTTCATTAGGATATGATCTTTCTAATTTTAAAGCCAAATTAGACTTTTGACCCAAATTTCACGGTCCATTGAACATAGAAAATGGAAGTGGGAGTTTCAGGTTAAAGTTTTTGGTCAAAGTAGTTTTTGATGAAGCTGAATTCCAATCAACTTGAAACTTACTACACTTGTTGCATATGATATGATCTTTCTAATTTCAAAACTCATAACTGCTCCAAAAGTAATCTGATAGAATTTCAAGCATTTTAAGCCAATATTATCAACATCTACTAATGAGTCTTAATATGTCTACATATCTAAAAAGTCATAGTATTCAAAAGGTAATGCAAAATTATTCCTTTTCATTTTTTTTGTTATATGGATACACATTTGAGTGATACATGTACCAATACAATATTTGTTGTGGTATGAAAGTGCAGTAATTAGCATTTACTGTAACTATGTTAATTCACACAAATTGAAAAATAAACAAATGAATGGACCAGATGCTCCGCAGAGCCCAGCTTTATACGACTGCAGAGGTCGAAGCCTGAACAGTTGGGGCTAGTATTGACACAACATTCAAGCTGGAAACAGCTCTGAGTTTGAATTGTGATTAAATAGATGACACAGCTTAGGTTTCTGACACAGAATGAATGTGGTCTAATGAACTTAAATATTTGTTTTGCTTTTGTGTTAGGAGCAATTCACTATGCTGCTGAATATTAATCCTTTCAAACAAAAATATCTAAAGAAATTTTCTTTTTAATTTCTGAAATGAGAAACATTTAGAGGAGACAAACTTCAGTTAAGAGATCAGAAACTAAAAAAATGTATAATTTTTCCATTTGTAAAAGGGCATACCCTAGAAAGTGCCTGCAATCACTGAATGGTTATTAATGACTGCTTTAATTTATCAGTTGGTAATAAAGTGAATATTGCATTGTATATTGTATAATTGATTTAAGTTGACTGAACAAAGAAAGATAACTCCAATTTTCAAAGAAGATTTCATAAAGCATTGGTATTAGGTAATTCAAGAACCATTCTGGACAAACTCCAATTAAGGGTCTTGAATTTACAAAAATGTTTGTTTTTGGTCCGTAATTATTAGACTGTTTGTCCCATAACCCACACAATATATCCGAACCTTCTACTTATGGTATTAAACATTGTGGTACAATTTCAGAACAATTGAAATACTTATACACAACTTTTTAAACCGACACTAGATTAAAGCTTGTTTTGGGCACCTTTGTACCCCTTATTCCTAAACCTTAGGGACCATAACCCCCAAAATCAATCCCAAGCTTCCTTTTGTGGTTATAAACGTTGTGTTATAATTTTGTTGATTTCTGTTGACTTATAATAAAGTTATTATCCAGAAACCATCTTTCGGACAGGATACCAATTTACGACCCCAAATTTTTTGTGGTTGTATAAAAATGTTGAACATGTGCAATGAAGTATAGTTTTAGAAATCGATTAGGGAGCTACCATTTGATTTTTATGGGGGGGGGGGGGGGGGGGGGGGCTAGGATGAAAATTTTTGTCCTGCCTTTTTTTTTAGTTGTAATCTCTGTCCTGCCTTTTTATTTTTCAGTCTATTCGGTCCTGCCTCTTTTTTTCTTAGCTTATCCTGACTTTTTTACAACAATTGTCATCCTGCCTTTTTTTTTTTGCCAAGTTACTCATCCTGCCTTTTTTTTTTACTCAAAATCCTGTCCTGCCTTTTTTTTCAAATTTCATCCTAGCTCCCCCCATAAAAATCAAATGGTAGCTCCCTTAGACTGGATAGGCCTTATAATTTTTTTCCCTCCTAATTGAAGGACCGTTTACACTCAGGGCCGAGTCATCAGCAGGCAATACAGATGTATTAAAACAACCTAGCATCATATTGCTAGTAGTGGGAGTAGCATTGTCCGGTAAATTTGTTCCCACTTTTTTTTATAAAATGTATGGTTCAAATCAAAATAGAATGCTTTTATCTCCTGAATACTTACATTGTACATAGAGATGATACTACTTTGACAAATCCTTGTCCATTAGAGTTGTCTGTCAAATCTTAATTTCACAAAGAATGAATTGCATAACAATGAACTGAGCTCAAAGCAAAGTACTTTAATAATACACTTAGACAAAGAGCTAAATCCAGTGATATACTTTGTACTACAGGTCCTTCATGACCATCCATCCACCCAAACCATATCTCAATAACATTCCATACTACATGATTGGATTCAGAAGTCCTGAAATAGACATAAAATTGAGAAAGGAAATGGTGAATATGTCAAAGCGACAACCACCCGACCATAGAGCAAACAACAGCCGAAGGCAACCAATGGGTCTTCAATGTAGCGAGAATTCCCGCACCCGTAGGTGTCAGCTGGCCCCTAAAATATGCATAATAGTACAGTGATAATGGACGTCATACTAAACTCCGAATTATACACAAGAAACTAAAAATTAAAATCATACAAGACTAACAAAGGCCAGAGGCTCCTGACTTGGGACAGGCGCAAAATTGCGGCGGGGTTAAACATGTTTATGAGATCTCAACCCTCCCCCTATACCTCTAGCCAATGTAGAAAAGTAAAAGAATAACAATACGCACATTAAAATTCAGTTCAAGAGAAGTCCGAGTCTGATGTCAAAAGATGTAACAAAAGAAAATAAATAAAATGACAATAATACATAAATAACAACAGACTACTAGCAGTTAACTGACATGCCAGCTCCAGACCTCAATTAAACTGATTGAAAGATTATGTCTTCATCATATGAATATCAGGTACAATCCCTCCCGTTAGGGGTTTAGTATCATACTATCATAAAATATATGAGAAGAACATAACCCGTGTCATCGCCAACAACTGTTTTTTTTAGAAATAAATGTGTTTAGTTCCGATGCAAAGACCCTATCAGTGAATCAATGTTAAAGCCAAAATATGCAATCTTTAATGACCTGACAACAGTATCGTAACTATATGACTTTTTTTTATCTTGTTTTAAGTATATATGCACAGGTTAAACCTTTATTGTGGATATAATCATTCAGTATCTAGCAACTATCAATTTGCTTCATGCACATATTGATATAGGTTGATTGCTCCTCTGTTGGAAATTAGAACACACCTCCATCTAATTTTAGTCAACTGACGAAGAAAAATTCAAAACTATATAAAATGTTATCTAAGACTTGTCAGTGTCTATTTCCTTTGCCACTGAATAAGATTCCATATTTACAACCAATGAAAATCAAATATCCCTCTAATAGACTTAGCATTGAAATCGTTTTCTAAAATGGTAGTTATGTGGAACCTAGAACTAAAAAAATTGAAACAATATATCTTAAATATTTCAAATGCATGTACATTTAATAATTCTCCAAAATTCACTTTATTTTTCCTTTTTTGGTTTTCTGTTGGAGACTGTATATTGACCTCTATGTAGCCTTTTCAACTTATAAAAGGGGGGATACATTTCCATAGAATTAAACTTTTCTGAAAGAATTGATTCCATTTATTTTCAATAAACAATAAATATTGAAGTCTATAACAGGCATCTAGGAACAGGCTCAACATTATTTCTAAACATGTATTAATATATACCAAAATGTGGACAAACCTACATTAAATATTCTACTTCAACGACTTTAATTAGTGGAGTAGATCAAATTAAAAAGTCACAATGGTTAAAAACTCCAATGGCAGTCTTTCCTGCTAAAATCTTGATGTGTAGAATGTGATATACCATTTTTGGGTCTATATACTGTCCTTTAAATTTAGGTCATTTTGACACGGCAAAATATGAAAAAAAATGTAAACTATGGTCTGGAAAGCACACAGTTTGTGATATTTTAAGGTATCTTTACTAAGAAAACCTGCAAATCTCAGTGGCAGATCCAGAACTTTTCAAAAAGGTGTGGGGGCTCTGATGGACCAGAGGGTTGCCCACTCCCATCAAGCTTCAATGATTTCTTACATATATGTCATAAGCTAAATTTCCCCCACCCCCTTGGTCTGTCTATGCATCTGTTTATCGTTCTGCGAAATAGTACTAATACTAATTTTGCCCCTCCCTTACCTGGCCCTAGACAGTTGCTTACCTTTGTAAACATTTTATAATTATAGTCAGGTATATATTGATTGAGAGTAACTTACATAGTAGTTAATGGGACTCTTTTTCACACGGTTCTGTGAAATATAATACGGCAAATATATACCCGTACATACTATCCGCATAACACAGAAATCTGATAGATTTTCACTCCTCTGGGAAAAATCAACCTGTGAAATGAAATACCATGCCTGGAAAAAAATTACCGGGACAAATTATCCTCAGGATAAAATATCACAGAGGACGAAATAAACCGTTACATTACATGAGAAGCCGGTTTGGTTACAAATAATTATGTCACGTGAAGGCGCACTGACGTCACAATTTGCATTAATTTTGCAATACACTACAGTTCACTCATACAGAACCCATTATCATGCAAACATGCAACGTGAATGTGATTGGTTATCAAATAATACAGAATTTATGCACGTACAGTTAATATAGAAGAAATTAGTTCATCAAATGTGAGTTCGTGATCTTGTGGTTAAGACCGATGGCTACAGTGCTGAAAGTCCTGAGTTAGATTCTCACTTGGGGTGCTAAAAATATCAGTACATCAGAAGGGTAATTTTCACCCTCTCACACACATCTTTGTTAATGTTCCGGGATTGTTGAAAACTTGCATATTCATCAATATTTGATTTTGTGGTTTTAACAATCCAGACAGACAAATAGCAATAAGGTGTTTAGGAAAACATGACCTAAAACCTCCTTCATATATGACAAAAATACATGGGAACTCATATTGAATGGTCAAATGTGTTCAATATGAAAATTGAAATTAAGATGGTAAAATCAAATGTTAGCCGTTACTGTAAATGGACTTAAAGTATGACTTTTCAGCAAATTTAAAGGGAAATGACACGGAAGGGGCCAAATAGTGTTCAAGGGGAGCAAATGCTATTTAAATTAGTATGCAGGTTTTAAATATAGAGGGAAGTTGAGTCATCTTTTTGGGTGAAGTTAAATACTGACTAGTGTGTGGTTCTCATTGGGTCTAAGCGTGACCAATATTGACAATTTTTCGCAAGCGTGAAACGTGAAAGTCAAATTATTGTGTCATGAAAACGGGAAATGAGGTCTGTCGTGAAAACGGGAAATGGGGTTCTGCAGGACCCCGGAAATGACAAAAAATGAAAATTGCTCATGTACATACCCCCCCCCCCCCCCCCCCAATGAGACACCCTTATGTAGATTTACCTTCTAATTCTATATAAAAAAAACACAACTAAGAACTACGTTTAATTCACTTTGACTACTGATATGCAAACCTAGAAATATTTCATAAAATAGTGATTGAAAGATTCATAACACTTTGAAAGGACAATTCAGACACGTGTTACGCGGGGAGCATATTTTAAATTTGTTTACAAATAATAATGTCACGTGATCGCGCACTGACCTCAAGTTGCATCGCCCTTACAATTCACTAATACATGACCATTTTCATGCAAACATGCAACGTGAATGTGATTGGTTATCATATAATACAGAAATAATGCATGCACAGTTTAAGAAGAAATTAGTTCAATAAATCGATGCGATTTGCACTTTTGACACGAATAGGTCGGGTTGACATTACTGTCATCGGAGATAATATTGAGATAAATGGGATAAAACGGACCGTCAAAAAGGTCTAGAGGAGCACATCAGTAGAACCTTAACATTAATAAGTAATACTTACCAAAATTTCTCTAATTAAAGAACTATATAACTGAAATTTCACAAAGATAACGGTAAACATTTTGTTGATGGTGATAATGCTATTATCGATCCGTTGAATTCAGGGTCAACGGAATTTTTTGCGTTGCGTTTAAATCATTGAGGCCATCTATTTTTATTGCGGGGTCCACATATATAAATCGGAATTAAAGAAAAAATGGAATGTTGTTAGCAGAATCAAAACAGAAATGATGAACATTGCAACATTTTCAGCAAAATATAAATAGGATGGAGGATCTGTGTATTCACATTATTTGTAAAACTCTCCTTATTCATGTGAAGCGTGTGCTTTACATCGAGGCTTGCTATGCTTATCATTGACGCCACAGTACTTCAACCAATCAGACAATGTTTATTTTGGGCATTTGACTTTTTTTAACTCAGATTTTGGAATATTTTAATCGAAATTATAGAAAAATGGAATGTTGTTAGTACATATAAAATAGAAAATGATGAATACTTTTAGCTAAAGATAATTTGGATGGGGGTTCTGTGTATTCACATTATTTGCACAACTCTCCTTACTGATGCCATATTTTGGAATTTCCGTGACCTAAATGGTTCGCGAAAATTAATATTTTTATATATAGTATAGTTGTCTTCTAATTTTGCAGTCATACTATATTGATTTAATTAGATTTGTCTTTATTTCAGTTACAAATAAACTTCCATCTGATGGGTTAAGCCTTTTTCAACTGACTTTTATAGTTCGTTCTTATGTTGTATACACTGTTATACCACTGTCCCAGGTTACAGGGGAGGGTTGGGATCCCGCTAACATGTTTAACCCCGCCACATTATTTATGTATGTGCCTGTCCCAAGCCAGGAGCCTGTAATTCAGTGGTTGTCGTTTGTTTATGTGTTACATATTTGTTTTTCGTTCATTTTTTTTTACATAAATAAGGCCGTTAGTTTTCTCGTTTGAATTGTTTTACATTGACATATCGGGGCCTTTTATAGCGGACTATGCGGTATGGACTTTGCTCATTGTTGAAGGCCGTACGGTGACCTAAAGTTGCTAATGTCTGTGTCATTTTGGTCTTTTGTGGATAGTTGTCTCATTGACAATCATATCACATCTTCTTTTTTTATATTATCATAGATACAAGTGTGGACACAGATGAGTGTGGATAGTATGTATGGATGTTTGACAGTGTCTTATGACAAAATGAGTTCTATGTTTTTTCTATATGGTGTTATTAACTATGTTGCACGATGACAACCAATCTGAGCATAATGAGTGTTATTTATTAATTTTTTTATGCCCCCACCTACAATAGTAGATAGGCATTATGTTTTCTGGTCTGTGGGTCTGTTCGTTCGTTTGTCCCGCTTTAGGTTAAAGTTTTTGGTCAAGGTAGTTTTTGATGAAGCTGAAGTCCAATCAACTCGAAACTTAGTACACATGTTCATTAGGATATGATCTTTCTAATTTTAAAGCCAAATTAGACTTTTGACCCAAATTTCACGGTCCATTGAACATAGAAAATGGAAGTGGGAGTTTCAGGTTAAAGTTTTTGGTCAAAGTAGTTTTTGATGAAGCTGAATTCCAATCAACTTGAAACTTACTACACTTGTTGCATATGATATGATCTTTCTAATTTCAAAACTCATAACTGCTCCAAAAGTAATCTGATAGAATTTCAAGCATTTTAAGCCAATATTATCAACATCTACTAATGAGTCTTAATATGTCTACATATCTAAAAAGTCATAGTATTCAAAAGGTAATGCAAAATTATTCCTTTTCATTTTTTTTGTTATATGGATACACATTTGAGTGATACATGTACCAATACAATATTTGTTGTGGTATGAAAGTGCAGTAATTAGCATTTACTGTAACTATGTTAATTCACACAAATTGAAAAATAAACAAATGAATGGACCAGATGCTCCGCAGAGCCCAGCTTTATACGACTGCAGAGGTCGAAGCCTGAACAGTTGGGGCTAGTATTGACACAACATTCAAGCTGGAAACAGCTCTGAGTTTGAATTGTGATTAAATAGATGACACAGCTTAGGTTTCTGACACAGAATGAATGTGGTCTAATGAACTTAAATATTTGTTTTGCTTTTGTGTTAGGAGCAATTCACTATGCTGCTGAATATTAATCCTTTCAAACAAAAATATCTAAAGAAATTTTCTTTTTAATTTCTGAAATGAGAAACATTTAGAGGAGACAAACTTCAGTTAAGAGATCAGAAACTAAAAAAATGTATAATTTTTCCATTTGTAAAAGGGCATACCCTAGAAAGTGCCTGCAATCACTGAATGGTTATTAATGACTGCTTTAATTTATCAGTTGGTAATAAAGTGAATATTGCATTGTATATTGTATAATTGATTTAAGTTGACTGAACAAAGAAAGATAACTCCAATTTTCAAAGAAGATTTCATAAAGCATTGGTATTAGGTAATTCAAGAACCATTCTGGACAAACTCCAATTAAGGGTCTTGAATTTACAAAAATGTTTGTTTTTGGTCCGTAATTATTAGACTGTTTGTCCCATAACCCACACAATATATCCGAACCTTCTACTTATGGTATTAAACATTGTGGTACAATTTCAGAACAATTGAAATACTTATACACAACTTTTTAAACCGACACTAGATTAAAGCTTGTTTTGGGCACCTTTGTACCCCTTATTCCTAAACCTTAGGGACCATAACCCCCAAAATCAATCCCAAGCTTCCTTTTGTGGTTATAAACGTTGTGTTATAATTTTGTTGATTTCTGTTGACTTATAATAAAGTTATTATCCAGAAACCATCTTTCGGACAGGATACCAATTTACGACCCCAAATTTTTTGTGGTTGTATAAAAATGTTGAACATGTGCAATGAAGTATAGTTTTAGAAATCGATTAGGGAGCTACCATTTGATTTTTATGGGGGGGGGGGGGGGGGGCTAGGATGAAAATTTTTGTCCTGCCTTTTTTTTTAGTTGTAATCTCTGTCCTGCCTTTTTATTTTTCAGTCTATTCGGTCCTGCCTCTTTTTTTCTTAGCTTATCCTGACTTTTTTACAACAATTGTCATCCTGCCTTTTTTTTTTTGCCAAGTTACTCATCCTGCCTTTTTTTTTTACTCAAAATCCTGTCCTGCCTTTTTTTTCAAATTTCATCCTAGCTCCCCCCATAAAAATCAAATGGTAGCTCCCTTAGACTGGATAGGCCTTATAATTTTTTTCCCTCCTAATTGAAGGACCGTTTACACTCAGGGCCGAGTCATCAGCAGGCAATACAGATGTATTAAAACAACCTAGCATCATATTGCTAGTAGTGGGAGTAGCATTGTCCGGTAAATTTGTTCCCACTTTTTTTTATAAAATGTATGGTTCAAATCAAAATAGAATGCTTTTATCTCCTGAATACTTACATTGTACATAGAGATGATACTACTTTGACAAATCCTTGTCCATTAGAGTTGTCTGTCAAATCTTAATTTCACAAAGAATGAATTGCATAACAATGAACTGAGCTCAAAGCAAAGTACTTTAATAATACACTTAGACAAAGAGCTAAATCCAGTGATATACTTTGTACTACAGGTCCTTCATGACCATCCATCCACCCAAACCATATCTCAATAACATTCCATACTACATGATTGGATTCAGAAGTCCTGAAATAGACATAAAATTGAGAAAGGAAATGGTGAATATGTCAAAGCGACAACCACCCGACCATAGAGCAAACAACAGCCGAAGGCAACCAATGGGTCTTCAATGTAGCGAGAATTCCCGCACCCGTAGGTGTCCTTCAGCTGGCCCCTAAAATATGCATAATAGTACAGTGATAATGGACGTCATACTAAACTCCGAATTATACACAAGAAACTAAAAATTAAAATCATACAAGACTAACAAAGGCCAGAGGCTCCTGACTTGGGACAGGCGCAAAATTGCGGCGGGGTTAAACATGTTTATGAGATCTCAACCCTCCCCCTATACCTCTAGCCAATGTAGAAAAGTAAAAGAATAACAATACGCACATTAAAATTCAGTTCAAGAGAAGTCCGAGTCTGATGTCAAAAGATGTAACAAAAGAAAATAAATAAAATGACAATAATACATAAATAACAACAGACTACTAGCAGTTAACTGACATGCCAGCTCCAGACCTCAATTAAACTGATTGAAAGATTATGTCTTCATCATATTAATATCAGGTACAATCCCTCCCGTTAGGGGTTTAGTATCATACTATCATAAAATATATGAGAAGAACATAACCCGTGTCATGCCAACAACTGTTTTTTTAGAAATAAATGTGTTTAGTTCCGATGCAAAGACCCTATCAGTGAATCAATGTTAAAGCCAAAATATGCAATCTTTAATGACCTGACAACAGTATCGTAACTATATGACTTTTTTTATCTTGTTTTAAGTATATATGCACAGGTTAAACCTTTATTGTGGATATAATCATTCAGTATCTAGCAACTATCAATTTGCTTCATGCACATATTGATATAGGTTGATTGCTCCTCTGTTGGAAATTAGAACACACCTCCATCTAATTTTAGTCAACTGACGAAGAAAAATTCAAAACTATATAAAATGTTATCTAAGACTTGTCAGTGTCTATTTCCTTTGCCACTGAATAAGATTCCATATTTACAACCAATGAAAATCAAATATCCCTCTAATAGACTTAGCATTGAAATCGTTTTCTAAAATGGTAGTTATGTGGAACCTAGAACTAAAAAAATTGAAACAATATATCTTAAATATTTCAAATGCATGTACATTTAATAATTCTCCAAAATTCACTTTATTTTTCCTTTTTTGGTTTTCTGTTGGAGACTGTATATTGACCTCTATGTAGCCTTTTCAACTTATAAAAGGGGGGATACATTTCCATAGAATTAAACTTTTCTGAAAGAATTGATTCCATTTATTTTCAATAAACAATAAATATTGAAGTCTATAACAGGCATCTAGGAACAGGCTCAACATTATTTCTAAACATGTATTAATATATACCAAAATGTGGACAAACCTACATTAAATATTCTACTTCAACGACTTTAATTAGTGGAGTAGATCAAATTAAAAAGTCACAATGGTTAAAAACTCCAATGGCAGTCTTTCCTGCTAAAATCTTGATGTGTAGAATGTGATATACCATTTTTGGGTCTATATACTGTCCTTTAAATTTAGGTCATTTTGACACGGCAAAATATGAAAAAAAATGTAAACTATGGTCTGGAAAGCACACAGTTTGTGATATTTTAAGGTATCTTTACTAAGAAAACCTGCAAATCTCAGTGGCAGATCCAGAACTTTTCAAAAAGGTGTGGGGGCTCTGATGGACCAGAGGGTTGCCCACTCCCATCAAGCTTCAATGATTTCTTACATATATGTCATAAGCTAAATTTCCCCCACCCCCTTGGTCTGTCTATGCATCTGTTTATCGTTCTGCGAAATAGTACTAATACTAATTTTGCCCCTCCCTTACCTGGCCCTAGACAGTTGCTTACCTTTGTAAACATTTTATAATTATAGTCAGGTATATATTGATTGAGAGTAACTTACATAGTAGTTAATGGGACTCTTTTTCACACGGTTCTGTGAAATATAATACGGCAAATATATACCCGTACATACTATCCGCATAACACAGAAATCTGATAGATTTTCACTCCTCTGGGAAAAATCAACCTGTGAAATGAAATACCATGCCTGGAAAAAAATTACCGGGACAAATTATCCTCAGGATAAAATATCACAGAGGACGAAATAAACCGTTACATTACATGAGAAGCCGGTTTGGTTACAAATAATTATGTCACGTGAAGGCGCACTGACGTCACAATTTGCATTAATTTTGCAATACACTACAGTTCACTCATACAGAACCCATTATCATGCAAACATGCAACGTGAATGTGATTGGTTATCAAATAATACAGAATTTATGCACGTACAGTTAATATAGAAGAAATTAGTTCATCAAATGTGAGTTCGTGATCTTGTGGTTAAGACCGATGGCTACAGTGCTGAAAGTCCTGAGTTAGATTCTCACTTGGGGTGCTAAAAATATCAGTACATCAGAAGGGTAATTTTCACCCTCTCACACACATCTTTGTTAATGTTCCGGGATTGTTGAAAACTTGCATATTCATCAATATTTGATTTTGTGGTTTTAACAATCCAGACAGACAAATAGCAATAAGGTGTTTAGGAAAACATGACCTAAAACCTCCTTCATATATGACAAAAATACATGGGAACTCATATTGAATGGTCAAATGTGTTCAATATGAAAATTGAAATTAAGATGGTAAAATCAAATATTAGCCGTTACTGTAAATGGACTTAAAGTATGACTTTTCAGCAAATTTAAAGGGAAATGACACGGAAGGGGCCAAATAGTGTTCAAGGGGAGCAAATGCTATTTAAATTAGTATGCAGGTTTTAAATATAGAGGGAAGTTGAGTCATCTTTTTGGGTGAAGTTAAATACTGACTAGTGTGTGGTTCTCATTGGGTCTAAGCGTGACCAATATTGACAATTTTTCGCAAGCGTGAAACGTGAAAGTCAAATTATTGTGTCATGAAAACGGGAAATGAGGTCTGTCGTGAAAACGGGAAATGGGGTTCTGCAGGACCCCGGAAATGACAAAAAATGAAAATTGCTCATGTACATACCCCCCCCCCCCCAATGAGACACCCTTATGTAGATTTACCTTCTAATTCTATATAAAAAAAACACAACTAAGAACTACGTTTAATTCACTTTGACTACTGATATGCAAACCTAGAAATATTTCATAAAATAGTGATTGAAAGATTCATAACACTTTGAAAGGACAATTCAGACACGTGTTACGCGGGGAGCATGTTTTAAATTTGTTTACAAATAATAATGTCACGTGATCGCGCACTGACCTCAAGTTGCATCGCCCTTACAATTCACTAATACATGACCATTTTCATGCAAACATGCAACGTGAATGTGATTGGTTATCATATAATACAGAAATAATGCATGCACAGTTTAAGAAGAAATTAGTTCAATAAATCGATGCGATTTGCACTTTTGACACGAATAGGTCGGGTTGACATTACTGTCATCGGAGATAATATTGAGATAAATGGGATAAAACGGACCGTCAAAAAGGTCTAGAGGAGCACATCAGTAGAACCTTAACATTAATAAGTAATACTTACCAAAATTTCTCTAATTAAAGAACTATATAACTGAAATTTCACAAAGATAACGGTAAACATTTTGTTGATGGTGATAATGCTATTATCGATCCGTTGAATTCAGGGTCAACGGAATTTTTTTGCGTTGCGTTTAAATCATTGAGGCCATCTATTTTTATTGCGGGGTCCACATATATAAATCGGAATTAAAGAAAAAATGGAATGTTGTTAGCAGAATCAAAACAGAAATGATGAACATTGCAACATTTTCAGCAAAATATAAATAGGATGGAGGATCTGTGTATTCACATTATTTGTAAAACTCTCCTTATTCATGTGAAGCGTGTGCTTTACATCGAGGCTTGCTATGCTTATCATTGACGCCACAGTACTTCAACCAATCAGACAATGTTTATTTTGGGCATTTGACTTTTTTTAACTCAGATTTTGGAATATTTTAATCGAAATTATAGAAAAATGGAATGTTGTTAGTACATATAAAATAGAAAATGATGAATACTTTTAGCTAAAGATAATTTGGATGGGGGTTCTGTGTATTCACATTATTTGCACAACTCTCCTTACTGATGCCATATTTTGGAATTTCCGTGACCTAAATGGTTCGCGAAAATTAATATTTTTATATATAGTATAGTAATAACCAGGATTGAAATTTCATATATACGCCAGACGTGCGTTTCGTCTACAACAGACTCATCAGTGACGCTCGAATAAAAAAATGTTGAATAGGCCAAATAAAGTACGAAGTTGAAGAGCATCGAGGACCAAAAATTCCTAAAAGTTTTGCCAATACAATTGATCAACTTTTTACTGACATTCATAAATTCTCTTTGATGCTGTTGTACCTTTGCCCTAACTGCGCACGAGAATTTGGTTCCGCTTCAAGCAACTTTAGAATCTACCCAACACTTTAACTAAAATTAATTTGGCTCGTTTAATTTTCTTAAAATTTTGACAAAGTATTTACTTTGACCCTTTGACAAAAATATAAAAATTTTAAAAATTTTGAACCAACCGTTTTATCAGAAAAATTACACTGGTTATATAGCAGTTTAACAAACACTTATTTTGATCATTGAGAAGCTTAATATCCCTTTAACAACAAAACGTAATTAAAACGTTTAGCTGATTTTACAGAGTTATCTCCCTGTAGTGTTATGTACCACCTTAATTTAATGACGTTTTAAAATACCGGTACACAGTGAAATTTGTTACACATAGCAGTACAAAGACAACAAATGTAACCACCATCTTTTTTGGCCCAACCAACATGTCCGAGATGAATAGGAAAAAGTACATATAAGGGTTAAATGTACGTTTGTTCTATTATCGCTTGAAAACCGCTATACTACGTAAAGATTTCTCTGTGTCGTTTCTGTCAAATTATTCACTATTGAGGATATAATGAAAAATATAAAAAAAAAACACGTTGTCTGTGTCTATTTTTCTTTATATTTATCACAAGATGATGGGATACCAAAGATAAACAAAATTCAATTCAACGGTAACGCCTTTCGACATTTTACAAAACAAAAATAAGACATAAGAAAGAAAATAAATTCGAGAAGCAAGAAAGAATCAAAGTTATTGTTCTCGAAAGTCTTTCAATAATCTACTTTTTACTTCCGACAAGTAAATTTCAATAGAAAAAAATAAATATCATGCTCAACTACTGTCAAACGTAAATTAAAAATCCAAAATACCGATCTCCAAGGAAAATAAAAAACCAAAAGACCGATCTCTAAGGAAATTTCAAAACAGAAAGTCCTTTATTAAATGGCAAAATCGAACTCAATCACATCAAACAGATCATAATTAACACATTTCGCCCAATTCTGTATCACACATTTGTAGTTTAAGAGTTTAAGAACACAAATGGACGAAAAAAAGTGAAACTATAGGGCTCTTGCATCTTCAATGAAGGATACTAACTTAATAGTTTATTACCGATACAAAAATGTGGACAGTAAATGTTATGAAGCCTTTTAAGAAAAACATTATTGCATAGCGATTCTTCTCTTTATTTAACCCAAATAATCATTTATTTTGTACAAACAACGCATTTAACAGAAACTCCATTTTTGTAAGGTGGACACCTTAAACTGCCACAGTTGGTGCTGATAACATAAAATAAAGCTCCATTTTCATCACTAGTTTTATTGTCCACAGGCTCTGCATCTTTATCAACACATACATAGTCCTTGTAACTGTAATCCTTATAATCTGACATAAGATAGCCGGTGTACTCGAATGTCCAGCCCTTGTAGCAGGTTTTTCTCCCTGAAATTATAAATTTGAGCTTGATTGAACCATGTTCCTCTTCTACATAAAATAAGTTTGATAAAGACATTACCTAAATTTGTTTCATATTGTTTTCATGCCATAGAAAGTCAAACAAAGAACCCTGTCTCCTTGTAATACTAATTTGACTTTAATCTCTATGTATTTGCAAACATGTTTATTCCTTTCGCAGTTTCTTCTTGTATAACATGTTTACAGGTACATATTTCACAATGTGGAAATTGAAATAATCAGTTGTCTATTTTTTTCTCAGCCGATACTTGTCAATTTCTAGACACAAATTAAGTAATGTCGAAGACATGACAAATATGACTATACATGATTTAATTAAGATACTATCATTACCAATTTTTCATCAAAACTGTCAAATGTAAATGTTATTTCTACCTGGTATCATTAGAACAGTCGATCTTTTTCTTTGGTAGCAAACCGCACATGGCACCTCCTTTTGAATCAGATTACTTTTCATTTCCGATGGTCCGTAAGATGAATCAGTCTGATATTCGGCCCCAAATAACTGGACATTACCAACTTTGATTGGTTCTCCATTTTCAGGGTCGTTTGGTAGGCATAGATAGTTTACACCTCCTCCTTTGCTTGTATGTTGGTTACCACCAGCTTGTCCTAAAATACAAAAATATATGTACATTGACGTATATTTTCTGTCCGTTAAACAAACAAAAAGCAATCAATTAGATCATGTTAAATCAAATAAAGATAAAGAGACACATATAAATATTCCTGATATTGACAACAAACGGTTATTATTATTATAGGTGTTTCTTTAATACCTTATAAAACTTTGTAATTTACAGTTGAATGAAATAAAAGTACAAATGCTTTCAGCTCGCTCTCATCTCTCTCATCAAAAATGTTGGAAGAGGGTCTGACGGAAGCTGTTCTAACACCGTACATTTGTCCCAACTATCATCAATTCCGTTGAAAACGTTGTTACAAACAATGACGTATTAAAAAACAAATATTCAATATACTTTATTTATCAGGAAAAACTTCTGTAATATTTGTTATAATTGTCGATACAAAAAAGATAAAATAAATCTTCAAAGTGGAACTTATATAATAAATGAACTGTCTTTTGTTTTAGTACAGTTCTCTCATAGAACATTTCGTGACAATCTTACTCTAGATAGGATAAATTTCTACCATATACATATTAAAGTCGGGACCCGTCATGGACAATTTACTGTTTACAATTTCTCCCTTCTCTATCAACTTCAGTTTTTCTTTTTTTGCTATTAAAAGTGTTTTAGCATAAATGCTTTATTTACATTGGTTTATATAATGAAAAACAATTTTGTGCGAAAATGTTTAATTTTCTATCTCACCGTATTAACAAACAAAAAAACATTTACAAGGTATAGTTGGAAAGAAGTTAACAGTTATCAAATTTGATAAACCGTTCATATTATCAGAACGAATAAATTCGAAATTACAGTGTGGCAGCTGAATAACAACCACCGTTCCCTTTGTCTTTTGTCCGTTTAAATTTAAACCATACAAGAATCAATCATTTACAAACAGTCTTTAATTTCCTTAACATTACAATATTTGAGAAGTAAAAAGTGTACAAGATTTTACATAAATTTATTGTTGTTAAAGCTTTTTTTAAATTTTACGCAACTTTAAAATTAAATACTAAATTCTGGAAGTTTGTGTGAAGAATGAATTTGTTCCGGACCATATGAGTATTTGGACCATACGCGTATGGTCCGACCGAACGCGTATGGTCGGACCATATGAGTATAATACTCGTTTGGTTATTAACGGGCCGGACCATATGAGTATTTTGACCATATAGGTATTTTTTTTAATTACATTTAAAAGTTTCAATAATACAAAAACTTTGTCTAAAAAAAACCAATGATGGTTACATGACAGTATATTATTTTTATAATTCAAATACTACATAAAAATTAAACATTGATGCCATAGTTAGTTTTCATCTCTAATTACATTCTTGTATGTAGACTTGGGGTGACATTTACTTCCACACGGTATCATAGCTTTTTTTGCATTTGCAAGTCTTGGTTATGCACGATCCTTTTCATTTATACCTTTTGTTTGCGAGTGAAAAGCTAGCCTTTTTGTAGCTGCGTACAGTGATATGGAGGTCTTGAGCCATTCCGATATGTCTACGGTGTTTTTAAAAAGCTATAGATCTCAAATATCGTAACATGACTACAATACACAATATTCACAAATCAAATTAAATAAACTATGTTACTTCAAATCTTGTGTAACAGTTCAAGAATTTTTTATTTTTTCAGTCACTCGTAATAAAAAAAAAATCGGTTATGACCATCGGTATAAAATGTGTTTATCATAGTTTTCGCATAGTATATAAAAATAAAATTAACTATGTGAAACTTCTAATTCTTATTTAGCTAGTTTTTTTTTTATTATAATATAATAATAAAATCATCTATGTGATAGCGCCTTTTTAATGAACTGTCATACCATATGAATAGTTTATAAGTTTAGAAACAGAGTGTAACAGAGTGTTTATTACCCCGACCATACGCGTATGGTCCGACCGTACGCGTATGACCGGACCATATGAGTATATACCCATATGGTCATGACCATACACGTATGGTCCAGATACTCATATGGTCCGGAACAAATACACTAATTGTAGTTTTTGGATAGACAATTTAATTCGATTACCTGTGTATACAAGTTCTCCTGCTCTGCTGCATTCTTTCTTTCCCCAGCGTACATATGTCACACCTAAATGAACGAACAATAACAAAACATTATTTGTTTTGGATTGTTTAACTTCAAATTACATATAAACATTTCATATTCTAGATTCATAATTTGCCTATTGTAAAAAGTAAAATAACAAATAATACCGAACTTCCAATAAATTTCTAAACGGAAAGGCCCTCAGCAAATAGCAAAATCAAAAGAAAAAACACATCAAACGAACGAATAACAAATTAAAGCCACAAATCTACCTATAATCAACATGCTCTCATTTTCCATTTGCCGTCCAAAAATCCTGGTTAACTTATTTTTGCAGAATCAATCTTTTATAATTTGTCAAGTTTACATTGGTAATCTAAAATTTAAAACAATTAACACTGATATCCAACAACAAAATTGTGTAATAAAAGCAAAATGGAATTCTGTACGAAATAACTTTCCATTTTTATAGGGGTAACATACATCCAATTACAGCTCGGTGGATTTTTCCGTTTGGGATATTTATATCTATCTTATTTAACCTAGTATTATCACAATTTATGTTATTCTATTTTTAATTTGGTTCTTCTTTTCTCTTTTCATTCTTCCAAAAATTGAGTTCGAAATATCTAATAACGACTGTAATAAAGTGTAATACCTTTTTCTATGTACCTACACATAACGTTTTACCAAAGCTACTTCTGACTTACAGGATATCTATTATTTTGACCATGTCTCTTGAATTACAAAAAAAACCCAGATTTTTGTTTTCACGTCTTAATAATTGTGTCATTGCATTACATCTTTTCATTCTTAATCAATATTGCTGCTGTGAAGGTATTCATAGTCGTTTCTATCTTTTGTGTGTACACTGTCTTCCCAATTATGTTCTTACTGATGTACTGCTTTACAAGGAGCAGAACATGAGAGAAAAAAAAGTAAAAACATATACTCTTGACACTGTTGAATTCATGATTCACTTTAAAGTTTAAGAAGTTAATTGTTTATACCTGAGGCTCCCTGTTTTCCTGTCGAAGGTCCTTGCTCTTTTCTAGAGGTATGGAGGTAATGTTTCATCATATCTATTAAAGACTGGTCAGAAGCCGATAGATCATAATCTTTGCAATCATGACATTGGACAAGCACAAAGCATGTTGTTATAACAACTGCTAAATTTGACAAAAGCATGTTTGCTACTACAATACATAGAAACAAGATACATTAGTAAAAATAAAAACACATTTACATATTTAACAATAAAGAAAAGAGTTTTATGTCTTCACAGTTGATAAGGGGAACATTTTAACCTAGATTGGGTTTTATAATCATTTCGGGATACTTTTGGACTATTTATGCTTGGATATTTTGTCAATCGCTTTTTAAATTAATCAACTTTTACCATTAGCTGTTTATGGCAAAACCTTGTGATTCGAGTGTTCCTCATGAGTCTTATGTAGACGAAACGTGCATATGGTGTAGAAATTATAATCTAAGTCTATGATAAAAAAAATTACGAAAACAAATATTTATAAGTCACGAACATTTTAGTCATTAGAACCTTTGGTCTGATGAGGCAGGCATGTTCTTACTAAATACAAGAACAGTCATTTAGTCATCGGTTAATAGAAACAAATACAATAGGAGAGGAACTTAAAAAATATCGAGAGAAATTAATCAAGAAGAAACATAGTCAAAACTTCTTTAAGACAAAATTGTTTACTTCGTGCTTTTTAAAATAAATTGCGTAAACAAATCAAATAAAGACCAAGACATACCTTTTACCTTCTTGTTTTGTCACAATTACAAGTCTGTGTATGGAACTTTTGTTGCCTTTTCTATTTAAAGCCAGCTTTATATGTACATCTGTTGTTAAAAGTAAATACGAAGATCGCATGTATGATGCATTGATTTAATATATGTTTACATGTACATGTATCCTAAAGGTTACCAAACGTGTTTTACTTTTGTTGATTCCTTCCCATATTCATATAGAATAGACACAATACTAAAACAGGTAGTTAATGCCTATTGAACAGTTATAATGATGACTTGTTTTCTCTAAATTTCTTGTTCAACAGAAAATATGACTGGAAATTTGTTCAGATCTTCCTACCGTTCATTCACGTCAAACTGTATGATTACTTCATAAAGGAAAACTTGAATTCGCAGAATAAAATCAACAAAATAGTCATTTTGCTGAAATCGTCAATCGATTTCTAAATGAAGTAATTCCTAGTTTTTCCATTTTACCAATTATACGGTATTAACTATAATAGATAGATACCTTAAATAGCAAAACAGGATAACAAGGACAAAATAAGTAAGGACACGATTTACAAAAAGCTAATGCTTATATGAATGTTTGTCAACTCATCATAGAAGTTTTGCCAATACATAACACTTCTTACCAATTTATTTGCGTTTCACTTATTATCGCAAAACATAAACAGATGAACAGAAATTCAAAATTTAAATAGCATAAATGAGCAGCAAGACAACCTTCAAATACCTCAAAGTAGTGTAAATAAACTCATCATAGATACCAGGACTAAATTTTGTATATACGCCAGACGCGTGTTTCGTCTACAAAAGACTCATCAGTGACGCTCGAATCCAAAAAAGTTAAAAAGGCCAAATAAAGTACGAAGTTGAAGAGCATTAAGAACCAAAATTCCTAAATGTTTTGCCAAATACAGCTAAGGTAATATATAATTTCCTCCTTCATGAGTTATAACCCTTCAAATACGACTTTAACCTCTATCATTTTGGGCAAATATCATAACCTATATAGAGAAAATATTGAAAATTAAAATGATCAGTAAGACAGGATATACAAAAATGTTAATCAAGTCATGAATCATATTCAAGTCTTTAATGATGGAGACAACCCAGTGTTGAAAATGCACATAGATGCAGGTTAGCGACACCAGCTCATAGTGCTTCTAGCAAGATGGACTCTTTTAACATTTCGGAATGTGTCAGTTATTTTCTTTTAATCATTAAACATTTTACACAAGCTGAAGCCAAGCATCAGTTTTATGACGATATATATGAACTCTGGTGCACATATTTTGAATAATTTGCCACCAGAAAAAAAAGAATGCAAATCGTTATAACATTTGAACAAGTTGCAAAGATAAATTTATCCTTTCAAAATGTTTCTAACTGCCCTCAACACGGTTTGGATTACCGGTAACAAATGAAATCAATATGAGAATAACAATCCGGCCTTCATTTATCGATGACAAAAGGGAGTTTTCACCGAATCTCTACTTGTCTTGACGGGTGCATAATGTTTAACAATTTGACTTACCGTCTCGATGCACCGGTGATCACCCTCGTTTTAATTTAAGTCGTCTTACTAAGATTTGTATAGGAAAGATTTAGATTCATTAGTCGATCAATAAAACTTTAAAAACCTTTTTACAAGTATTGTTTTTAGCTTATATAAAAAAGAAGATGTGGTATGATTGCCAATGAGACAACTATCCACAAAAGACCAAAATGACACAGACATTAACAACTATAGGTCACCGTACGGCCTTCAACAATGAGCAAAGCCCATACCGCATAGTCAGCTATAATAGGCCCCGATAAGACAATGTAAAACAATTCAAACGAGAAAACTAACGGCCTTATTTATGTAAAAAAAATGAACGAAAAACAAATATGTAACACATAAACAAACGACAACCACTGAATTACAGGCTCCTGACTTGGGACAGGCACATACATAAATAATGTGGCGGGGTTAAACATGTTAGCGGGATCCCAACCCTCCCCTAACCTGGGACAGTGGTATAACAGTACAACATAAGAACGAACTATGAAAATCAGTTGAAAAAGGCTTAACTCATCAGATGGACAAAAATACAAGTAGACGTGGCCGGGTACTTAACAATTTAATTTGCCCAAAGTTACAAAAAGGACCCGACATAAGTATTGTTTATCAATACACTCAATGATTTTGTTATTAGAGAATTCATCAATAAGTTAAGACAGTAAATTAATTAAATGCTTGCTAGAAGATATCTTTTAACATAAACAAATCCCATTTTAATGGCTTGATTTAGGTAGAAAAACACCACAGTGAAGGCTATGAATAAAAAAAAGTTCACTATTTTATTGACAGAAGTATAAATGCTTTGAAATCTACATCGAGCTGTATTCAACACTGCATTTTTAACCCTCCAGAAAAGAATAATGAAAATATAATACTTGAGTGAATTGATCCAATCAAAACAGACTTGACGGTTGATTTGGAGCCTATTGAAGGACTTTCAAATCATTACATTCCTGGAAAAGAATGAACAATAAGACCAGTCATTACCAAAATTAGCAACAATCAAGACAAAAAGGAACATGTAGTAAAAGGACAGAAATCAAATTATGTTCCATAATGATATCATCCAGAAAAATTTAGGACTGATGTGAAGACTTGAAAATCTACGTAAAAAGATTAACAAAAATACCGAAATAAGGCAAATTCAAAAAAGGATAGTCCGTAAAAACTGAAAAAAATAAAACGCTATGAATCAACGGAATAAGAGAAGACATATGTCATATTTCTGACTTGGTAGAGATATTTCCCATAATAACATTTACGGTACCAATTTTTCTGCATCGGATGCGCATTTCGACAATACATGTCTCTTAAGTGATGCACGTGGCCAAAATATGTAAATTCCAAAGCTTATATAAAAGATGAAGAGCTATAATCCAAAAGTTATGTTATAATATAAAATAGTGGGTTAAACCTGACCATCGATCATTTGAGATGTTGAATGTAAAATGTAATTACAATAAATAAGATCCTTATTGCTTGATGATACATGCATATCATATAGAAAAAAAGCATTGTATCACTGTTAAACAAGTTTTGATATGAAACGGTCAGATTGATCAGTAAAACTCTGAAAAGATTGAACAAAAAGAAGAAAGACTTTGAAACTTAAATAAAGGCAACAGTAGTTTACAAGTGTTCAAAAGTCATAATTCGATCAAGAGCCATTACTTATATTCTAAAGAAAAACACAAGATAGAAGATATAAATAACTAGCAACCCATCAGTCTACTAAAATAAACATCTAAGTATGCTATAGCTAACAGACTTAAACCAGAAGTGTCGTCATAATTCATAAATAAACTCATCATAGATAAACATGGAATTTAGACTTGGTTTGTAATCTATGGCAAACTAGACGATGTTGATTTTGAAATTATCATTCCCACAACTTTAGTAGCAGTATACTAACTTCACCTGCATATAGGATATACATTTCCCAACTTATTCGGCTTTCAAGAGCTTGCAGCTTCTACTCAGACTTTGATTTTAATAAAAAAAAAAAAGACACTCTGTACATTTTGTTGGACAAAAGGTTCTTACAAATAATATCTGAAATAGTCAAAATTTTCGTTCTTATGTTGTACTGTTATACCACTGTCCTAGGTTAGAGGAGGGTTGGGATCCCGCTAACATGTTTAACCCCGCCACATTCTGTATGTAAGTGCCTGTCCCAAGTCAGGAGCCTGTAATTCAGTGGTTGTCGTTTGTTTATGTGTTACATATTTGTTTTTCGTTCATTTTTTATACATAAATTAGGCCGTTGATTTTCTCGTTTGAATTGTTTTACATTGTCATTTCGGGGCCTTTTATAGCTGTCTATGCGGTATGGGCTGTGCTCATTGTTGAAGGCCGTACGATGACCTACAGTTGTTAATTTCTGTGTCATTTCGGTATCTTGTGTAGAGTTGTCTCATCGGCAATCATACCACACCTTTCCCTTTATTTTTTTTTTATAAATACCAATATTTCAAAATGTATCAAAGACCCTATAAAACACTTTGAAATAATCAAAACTTTGGTGAAATGGAAAAAAAAAGATCCCAAATTATTTAACTGAGACGAGACAAAATTAAACAGCAAAATATGGAGACACAAATACATTAAATTACATGGTATATTTCTAGTCGAGAATACATGTTTTAACATTAACATATTATAAATAAATATATATCCTGGATGACAATGGTTATATTTAAAAAAAATCTTATATCAAAAAGACTTTCATTTCGTTGACATTGATTCTTAGAATATACAAAATGAAAGCAAAATAAATTGTCCAATCAAAAGTTAAATTTACTTAAAGATGAAAAACGAGGGGAACAAAAGTTTTCTATGAATGACAAAATTAAAATATTGAAAAATCATAAAAATATGAGTTACATGTGTAACAACATTAGAAATATAAAATATACTTATACGATCTAAAATATAACATCAACAGGTTTTGTAATGAGGATATTAACTTATAAACACAACACTATTCAATGTTTCTATTTAGATACTTGAATGATAATAAATATAAAATATTAAAGTGGAAATTGTTACATGGTATATTGCCATGTAAAAGAATATTTCAAAGCTGAAATATAGTTTCTACTCGTTTACGAAATAAATTCATTTTTTAGAACTCGTTATCACCTACCTTTGTTTTTAAAAAAAGTGAAATAATTAGAATAATGACTTGATGACTTCAAATTTAGAAATAATATTATGATTTTAGAAAACTTAATACTTTGATATAAAACAAAGTGATGTAAACTATAATGACTTTTTTTTTATTATTTCTTTAGTATTAGAGATTAAACATACTTTTTATTAAATAGAAAAAGGAAAAGAAGAAGATTTCTACGTTACTTAACCTGTTAAATAATTAACTGTTAATGGTCACGTTCAGTTTCAGAGACATGCACATAAAAACAAAATCAAGAATAACACGAGAAACAACATTTCATATCAGTAATTTGTAGTTCTTTTGGTTGCGTGACGTAATTATAAGTCATTCTAAACTGACATTTCCTCACAAAATGTAAAATGAATTACCAAATCAACTTTTGTTAAAATAAATATACAATGTAGGACAATTTTTAAAGACAAACATAATGTAAAACAAAAAAGCAATGTTATATATCGGAAAAGGGTCAATTGCAATATTGAGATATATTTTGAAATAGTAACCCTTAACCTATTATTTATAGTATTAATATCTTCTTAGGAGAAATCTGGGTACTTAAAGACGAGGAAATATTTATTTAAAAATCTATCTTGAATACAATATAAATGGATACCCTTTCAACGATAACCCACGCATGTGTTTATGCTTATTTCCAAAGGTGTTTCTTACAGTGTACATCGCATAGACTCAAGCAATTGGGAAATTAAAAGGAGGCATGTTTTCAATTAAATTCAAATTACAAATAAATACAAATTCACTTATTTTCATATATTGCTTTACTACAGATTTGAATGCATCATGGGTTGTTTATTTTACGGGAGTTCAACCAAATCCTGGACAATTATAGCAGAGGTGTACAATGCTTTACGTACATACAGAGTAATTTAATGAAAAAGAATATTAGTCGTATGCCTATTATATTGAAAATTGATTTTTTTTTTGTTTCAACCCTAATATAAAAAATGATATTTATCTTATAACAAATATATTAAATACACTTTTTTTTTTATCTGAATACATATGAGATAAATATAAACATATGTGTATTTTTGTAATCATCTGTTAGTTTATGTACATGTGTATATAAGAGACTGAGGAGAAAACACGAAGGCAAGTGATCCCATTATTTTTTCCCTCTTAATTTTGTTTTTTCTGAAAATTGATTTCTTTATTCTTTTAATTTTGTTTTTCATTTTTTGCGAGGATTCGTTGTTATTAAAACCAATAAAAAATATTCCAGACAAAAAGAAAGTAGAAAAGGGATTGTGTAGTTGGGGTATGTCCAAAACACGATGTTGCGTCGATATCAACGATATCGATGATATCGATACACGACTTTTATGTATCTTGAAATGTCCACATGGCCTGAATCCTCCGTCTTGAATGTTGATATCGAATCGATATCGATAAGCATTTCATATCCCTAAACCTCTGTCTTTGTTGTCGATATCGAATCGATATCGACAAACATTCCATAACTTGAACAAAAGCCTGAAACCTCTGTCTTGGTTGTCAATATCGACGATATCGAATCGATGTCGACAAACATCCCATAGCTTCATCAATATGCATTATGGTGTACGTTGTTTTTTTCGATTAAGTGGTAATTGACTAAGTATCAACCATTACCTTGATTTTGTTATATTTTAAATGACTTTTTTTTCGTAACATTGTGGTAATAAAGGGGCACTAGCTACGAGATATATACAAAATCAAAAGTACAAAAAAAATGTATGTTTTTTTTGTTCAATCATTAATGAAAGTGAAATAATGAAATACTAATTTACTTTTCTCAGCTAATATGGTTCTATTTTGTCAAATTAAGCTAATAAACATTTATACTGACTTAATCACTTGAAAGTGAATAATTCGACCTCATTAAATCCGTATTTATGTGAACTCCAATTTAACCTCGTAGAAAGAGATAGAACGTAGAAAGAGATAGAATAACGCATGCATTGTCCGTGTATGGGTATTTAAAGGAAAAGAATGTCAACATTGAAAGTGAAAGTAAGTAAATAATTTTGATTAACTGATTCGATCCACACAAAATCAGTCTTAGAAAGATCAAAACGACGATAAACATATTTTTCAATCTAAAAAACAAAGTTTAACAGACCTATAAAACTCCAAATCCACGAGTTGCTTAATCTATTTATATCTATGTTTATGTTTACATCGCTTATATAGTCATAGAAGGTCAACTCGATAGTTAATTAGATGGCGTCTTGGCTAAAATTCACACGAAACGAAGCTACATCTTATTGAGACCATGTCCTGTAAATTGTTTATTTTATACTTTTGATAGTTTGGAAAAATGTTTTACATTGTTATTAATAAAATATGAGAATTTGAGTCAAATCGGTGAACATGAATTTGGCAGCTAGTGCCCCTTTAATATCAACTGTTGAATATTCCAAATTAACCTTCCTTTGTATTTATATGGTGTCATGTCTCCATATTAAATTTGTTTTTTGTCAATCTATTTATTTTTGTTCCCACAATTTATCCATGAAAATGACCTTGACATTGAACATAACTGGTCAACATTCTAGAACACCCGAATATGTATCCTTTTTCGGGGTCCATGTTGTTTCTATGTTTATGTGTGTCATTTCTCCCCCTTAATGTCATCATAATTGACTAACGCTTCGCATAGCCGAGTTCTAGATCGAAGGCGATTGACGGAAGCATGATTTAAAAGACATTTGAACGAATGGAAACTAGACTTTGAAGAGCAACAGGTTACTTATTTCAACAATCACCAGGTGAAAGGTGAAATAGAAAAATATTGTCACAAATTAAGAGAGAGTTTTACACAACAGTGGTCAAGAACACATCATACCAACAATTGTATTGCTGAAGGTAACTTGAATTGAAACTGTAATTTTTAAAAACATCTAAAAAAAAACTGCTAAATAATGGCTGAGATATGGTATTTACCGTTTCAAATTATTATTAAGGGCAGGGATAATCTATATAAGGTCCCTGTTAAGGATGAATAAATATTCTGATGAGTAATATAACATGATTCGAGTTTCAAGATAAATGGTTGGTCAACTAACATTTTATTTGAAGAACCGATATTTGAAATATACCCTCGATGATACATGTACGATTTTTCTTAATAAGGCCCAACATTAAAACGTTTTAAAAACATGAAAATCCCAATGGATGTATGTTAAAAAGGTACAGGAACCAACCCATTCTTTGATTAATAATGATACATGCATTTTGTAAAGTCTGTTATATTCAATTTTATCCATATTTATTATTGAAAATGTAATATTTTTAACAATTACGGCCTTTTGCAGTGTTAACATATATTTGTTCTGTATACATATAATGTTCTTCTTCTGTAGATTGCACTGAAGCTTTGGTAATCGATGGTCATAAGAAGGGAACCAGGCTAGTATGTGATAATGATATTGGCGATGTTTATTTTGAAGAACTCGGTAACATTAATGAAGACTGCATGAAAACTCCATTAAAGGGATCTCATTTTCGTGTAGACCAACAGGCTTCTCATGTAAGGATTTCAACGGTACGTTCCCAATTACTTTTTTATTATTCTTAGATCAAACAAAATGACTTAATGTTAAAATATATACTTCCGACATCAGACTCGGACTTCTCTTGAACTGAATTTCAATGTGCGTATTGTTATGCCTTTACTTTTCTACTTTGGCTAGAGGTATAGGGGGAGGGTTGAGATCTCATAAACATGTTTACCCCGCCGCAATTTTTGCGCCTGTCCCAAGTCAGGAGCTCCTGACCTTTGTTAGTCTTGTATTATTTTTAATTTTAGTTTCTTGTGTATAATTTGGAGTTTAGTATGGCGTTCATTATCACTGAACTAGTATATATATTTGTTTAGGGGCCAGCTGAAGGACGCCTCAGGGTGCGGGAATTTCTCGGTGAAATGAAGACCTGTTGGTGACCTTCTGCTGTTGTCAGTTCTATGGTCGGGTTGTTGTCTCTTTGACACATTCCCCATTTCCATTCTCAATTTTATTACTGTTCAACTGGCGAAGTGATGTATAATATTGCCTAATATTGTTAGATAATTGTATATTAAACAGTATGTAAAATTTAATACAACAACGTATTCTTAATTTAATCCAGTGGATGGAGTAATCCCCCTTTTTTCTGTTACCTTGGGATAACATGTATACATAATGACGAATATTTCAATTCATTTATAATCCTTTAAAAATATTTATAGAAACCCATTGCTATGTATTCTGCACATAACCATCAACGAGTCGATTTGATTAAACGTATCTGTTGACTTTGCAAGTTTTCAAAATGATGTTAAAATACTCTAATGTTTCAGGATTCAAGCAATAAAACCAACCCTAAGGACGATCTAGAAGGTTTGGAATGTAAAACTGACAAGAGTAAACAAGGAGCTAACAAGTATAGATCAGCTGAAATGTGCTGTGCGGTTTATAACTGTGGAATAGTGGTTGGAATAACAGAACTATTTGGAAGCGAATCTCTCTCACAAGTGTACATTGTATGTCTTTCTGACATGGCTGTGGCAACACATCAATAACATAACATTATTTACTTTTAAGAACACAAGTGCGTGTGTTGAATTGGTGAAGGAAGCAAGTAACGAACAACACAAAATAGAGATGTTTTTGATAAAAATGAATTAAAATGTTTATTAGAACTTACAAAACTGAATTCAGTTTGTACTTTAAAATAAATATACAAGCAATTTCAAAACCCATCAAAGATAACACACATATTATTAAGTACTACAGACAAACGTTACATTTACTTGTGTTACTAAAATGAGATCTAATTTAAAAATCATATTGCTGATATTCAAATTTAATTAGGAGATATAGTAAACTACACATGGCATATATATAAAAAAGGAAATAAATATATTATCTAAAGTTATTTCAACATAACAACACACGGTAATTGCATAATTGCTGTAAGATAACTTTTTTGTCAGATTTGATTGAGGTAAATTAATAAACCCAACCATAAAGGTGATCCAATCACCAACGCAACAACTATCAACAATAATGCTATTGTGTTCTTCTTCCTAAATTTATCATGATCTCCACTTGCTCTGGATTTGATTGCCTACAAGTAATTGTTTACTTCAATTATTAAAGAAGTGAACGGATATTTATTGGAGATAAATTGTCAAAGTGGTATATCTTATGACTGCACCAACGGCCTGGTGCAATTAAAAACGAAGCCCCTACCCCGAAAAAATACTAATAAAAAAAACAATCAAATAAAATTAAGAATGGAAATGGGGAATGTGTCAAAGAGACAACAACCCGACCAAATAAAAAACAACAGCAGAGGGTCACCAACAGGTTTTCAATGTAGCGAGAAATTCCCGCACCCGGAGGCGTCCTTCAGCTGGCCCCTAAACAAATATATACTAGTCCAGTGATAATGAACGCCATACTAATTTCCAAATTGTACACAAGAAACTAAAATTAGAATAATACAAGACTAACAAAGGTATGCATATACTGTTGTTTGTGTGATTGTGATGTAAATGAGAAAATATAACTATAATTAAAAAGGTAGACGCAAATTTGAATTCAGATTCTCGAAATAAAAGTTGTTCTTACAATACATTAGACAACTCTCCATCCAAGTAACACGTGTCTCGTTGTATGCGTTATTGTCATTATCACAAGCACACACACATACTGTTTATATCATATTCATGATATATCTTCCTACGGATATTTTTTGCAATATCGATGTTTGGTAACTAATTTTTATTTACATATCCTTTACCTGTTTAAAAGCTAATAGATTTTATTCCACTGCATGTTGACTTTGATAGCGAAATCAACATTTGATTGGTTGAAACTACCCCTAGTGACGTCGAACAAAACTTCATATTCCCCTCTGAAAGTCGGGATTGCCTTGTAAGACGTTACCAGCGTTTAATGTTTTAAAACGTCAAAGATAGCATAAAGTAATTTCGTTTTTACAAAATATTTCAGATCTAAATACAAACAGAAAAGAATAAATAATTAACTTTCAATTTGTACTAATTATCATTGTTTATATTGACGTGTCACAATTTAGTTATAAAAACAAACGGATAAGAAAACAATTAATTAAATTAATATCTTATGTTCATAAGTTCAACAAAAGTATAGACAGTGGAATAAAACATTTATTTCCCTTGGCCGATGCCCTGGTGAAATATGATTTTTCTTGGGTGATAAAATCTTCATATCACCCTCAGACACGGGAAATAAATGTATAGTATCATAGGGAAATAAAAAAAGGATAAAACTAAAATTAGTGGAAGATATTAGCAAGCAAAATCGAGTGAATTGTGCAAATGATGATACAAGCATGACAATTACCACAAAGCATCATTATTAAATACTTTTTAAGAAATAACTGCTGGCCATTGAAAAAAATATTTTTTTCAAGATGGCCACGGCCATTTTCTAAAACGGCTGTTTTCTTCAGTTAAAAAATACTGATTTTTCTGGAAAACTTTTCTTTGAACTTCTTTTAGTAAAAACCAATTATCAGGTTTGGCGGCTACTTCCCTTACATCACATATTAATTAAAAATGAATATTTGACATATCCAGTATTTGCGCATGCGCGAAAATGTTACAAAATTCTTTCAAAAACATTTGAACTATTTACTATTTAGCGTTTTTGGATTTCTAATGATATTATGAATTGGTTTAATAACATTTTTCAAGGTTATGATACACATGTGTTTATTACTTTTGCGCATGTACAAACTAGTTATAGACATCAAGATCATTTTGTATGCACTACCAGGCAATTCTCAGGTATTCGATGGATAAGGCGAAAAGGTGCTGAATCCCGGAGAAACATCAATTGTAACTGCAGATCAGCCACTTTTGGAAATGCCTAAGGAAATTTACTGGGAATGGCCTGATTTTCACGGAAGAGATAAGTGGATAGAGGGTTGTTGCTCACAAGGAAGCTACTGAATCAAGAGTTCCAAATGGTGAAGTTGAAATCATCTCTTCGTAAATTTTACGGACGCCATCACGAGTTGGTTGACCGTTATGGAATAACCGTTTCACAAATGATATCGGATATGTTCCTTACGTCTTAACTACAATCCCCTTTCCTTTCATGAATGTGACCTACCGAATTAGACTATTTACCGGATTTTTTATAACATAAGCAACATGACGGGTGTCATATGTGGAGCAGGATCTGCTTACTGTTCCGGAACACCTGAGATCACGCCTAGTTTTTTTGTGGGGTTCGTGTTGTTTATTCGTTAGTTTTCTATGTTGTGTCATGTGAACTATTGTTTGTCTGTTTGTCCTTTTCATTTTTAGCCAAGGCGTTGTCAGTTTCTTTTCGATTTATGAGTTTGATTGTCCCTCTGGTATCTTTCGTCCCTCTTTTATCGTCATGTTTGGTGGATTGCACACTGAAATGACTTGTTATAAAGCTCTGGGTGATATATTGCGTGATCGGGGATGGACATGTTGTCTTACTGAAGCCAAAATTACAACACCAAGAACGGCAGATTCTTTTTTGGTATGTTCAAATGTACCTCGGACAAGACAGGCGCATCAGACAACTGCATGTATTTTGCTTGAACTGTTAATTTCGGATTATGAAAGCTAAACTCAGAATATATAATTATGTCATGACTCTGTGATGTTCAATGATTTAAAAGACTGGTGTATAGAGTCATCTAGGCTTTTGTAAATAGTTATCAAAGGTATCAGGATGATAATTTAATACGCCAGACGCGCGTTTCGTCTACATAAGACTCATCAGTGACGCTCATATCAAAATATTTATAAAGCCAAACAAGAATAAAGTTGAAGAGCATTGAGGACCAAAATGCCAAAAAATTGTGCCAAATACGGCTAAGGTAATATATTCCTGGGATAAGAAAATCCTTAGTTTTTCGAAAAATTCAAAGTTTTGTAAACAGGAAATTTATAAAAATGACCATATTATTGATATACATGTCAACACCGAAGTATAACATATAATTCGATTCATTTGCTGAGAATCTACAAAATTCATTATGTTATATGCCAATCTATTGTCTAATGAATTGATACAACCTCGTATAATCGAGGTTGTATCAATTCATTGTTTTTAAAACAAATCTTCGATTTCCAAAATTCCATTTTTTACGGAAAGACAAGGGAAATCTGCGTATCTGCTGCTCCACAATTGCTGAAGGTCGAGATACATTGTGTTTTGTCCAACTTTTTGTCTGTTTGTTTTTTTTCACACATCGTTGTCAATGTAATTGAATTTTATACGACTGTCATACAAGTGAGAGGTTTAGCAAGCTATAAAACCAGGTTTAATCCATCATTTTCTACATAAGAAAATGCCTGTACCAAGTCCTCGGAGTTTTTTTTGTTATTTTACCCTTGATTTAACTGGTCATACTAATGTATATTTTTAAACAATGTATGTATTTTTAATTTTTTTATTCAAATCAAAGTTTTACATCTTTTTTCCATGGCGTTTGCAGCTTCTCAGCATGGTATTGTTAATTTGCTTTCGACTGATGAATTTGAATATTTCTTTTGGTTTTTATCGCCTCTCTTTTACTATCTTCCGATCGAATGATTTGATTTAATTGATAAAGACCTACATCAATTTGAAAATTTGAAAAGAACAATGAAAATGCGGCCATAGAAGAGTTAGTGGATTTAATTAATATTAGTAACTAGACATACGTTATAAATCGAAAGAGGAACGGGAATATATTTTAAACCCTGTCATTTTTTAATTAATATAATCATAATCGTAGTTCTTCATAAACAAAGTTAGATATACACTTAATCGTTGATACATAATGATATACTTACATACAGTGTTTGCAGACAACATGGCACATATTCCAAACGGTAGACAACACAAAATAGCAAGACCAGAAGGACACATATAATCACCGGGTTCCGATACCTGTTTTGAAAATTAAAAACCCAGTTAATTTTTATAGAATGTTATTAAGTTTTACATTGTAAAGATAGTCCTTGATTGAATAAATTTAAACAAGAGTTATTTTCCTCTTGTCGCTATATTCGAGGTTACGTTTAATAATTTCTTTATTAATCAGCCAATTTCAATTGTTTTACTGGCCGTACTTTTTTTTTATTAAAATATGTTTTGAACAAATTCATCACTACGATCTCGTAAAGATCCCACATCAGATTTATGTGAAGTCCATGTTTCAATTCGCTGCGATAAAGCCTTTTTGCTGAGATGCGACGTTAAGCAATCATCAATCAATTAATTAATTTGGTTAATCATTTGAGAAACTCGACCATTTCAATCTCCAAAAGAGTGACCAGATGACTAACTTAAACTGAAATTACATCAAATCTAAACATATCTATAGTTTTGGTGGCTATATGTTGAAGATCGAACTCATTTAAAGAGACGATATGATTTGGTTGAAACAAAGTCTCCTTATGAGATTTTATAGAAATAATCATCACAGATGTCATGTTCAGAGATGCAATATAGGCTATCAAATAGATAGACAACTTAATGATAGAAAGCATATAAATAATTGTAAATGCATTGACTTTTCCAAATATGCCTAAATATATTCGCTGCAAAAATAGAATTAATCTAAAATCTAAATTATGCGATTTTTTGTGAATTGAAATTTGAAACATACTATATAAGTCACAATTTTAATAATTTTCAATGAAAGTAATATATGGAATAGGTTTCTTACATTTGTCGTGAAATTCTAGTTCAGATTTTCAGAACAGCTTTTGGGATTCTTAAAATAATTTTTAAAAGCAGAATGAAATAACCAAATATTATGGCTAAACAAATATTTTGTTCCCAGTTTTAGCGAAAGTTTTTAAAAACAAATTCTTTTGTGATTGATTCAGTGGGTTTATCAAATTTCAGATTAGGAGTCTTGATATAAAAAAACTCATAACAAACAAAACTGTATTAAACGCCGAACGTTAAATTTGGTGTTAATATTTATCCCCTGAAACAGAGAGATTAGCATCGAATATAATTGAAAAGAACTTCAAATGAAAATCATTCCATATAGACATGGTTTGGGTACATTTGATACAAAAACAGTTGTCTAAAATTGTAAGTGAGGTGACAAATTAATTGCTAGAGTGAAGATTAGGTTTTCTGATTCAATTCCAAATTTTTTCCTTCAAATTAGCATACCAGTCATTCACATGGCATATCCATCTAATTTACAAATAAATACATAAATTTATAATTTATTAAAAAAACGGATAACGAAAGCGAAGTGCATCTCTATAAATATTTTTTAGAAACCTAACATAAATATTTTTTTTAATCAATTATGATAACTATACTTAACAGAAAGTGTGTTCCAAGAACAGGTTATCAAATTGCTATGTTGACCGAAATATTGAGAAATTATCAATTTTACAAATGAGAAAGAAATATAAAAAAAAAAAACAACCAAAATTTGAACTCATATAGAATATGAGTCTAAAACATAATCATAACAAATAGAGGTATAAGACGATATATATAGTTTATCATTGAATTTTGATACAAGAAAACGAAATTGTATAATTTCTATAGATTTACATGTTCTTGAAGAATCTCTTTAAGTGATCTAAATGAAAGGTCATTAATGGGAGATAATTTCACAAATTAAAGAAAGATTTCTTCTTTAATGTGTTTTGTGAGCTTAGAATAAGCTTACCCCTCTTGTTTTTAAATCGTCAAACATGGCTACTCGCATTTATCGAAGACTTTCGTTGTAGTTCATCTATGTTTACTATAATTTCTTTGTTGATATTCAACTTTGCTGGAAAAACAACAGATACTTCTGCATTGTGACACAGACTAATGCATTTTTTTCTCTTTATAATACATGTTGTGTGTGATTGGCATATAAGATAGCAATAACAGTATTTGATGTGGACTAGCTTAGGATAAAATTTATGTTGTTGATCAGAAAATATATTATTTTGTGCATTACAAACCTGTTCGTGCAATTTTCATTGTTATTCAACGCAAAATATTTGTTAATATACCTTGGATGATCTCCTTACATAAAAGATATTTTTTGTTTACTTATTTTAGCTCGAACTTATTAACCCTGTGTAGGTCTTTAAGTTGAGGTTTAATTTACTATAAGTTAACCGGGCATGACTAATTATACACGCCCTGTTAGAATCAGGGGGTCCAAAATAGGACCAGGAAAAAACCCCAGCTAAATACATTAATTTACAATTTCAGAGAATGAAAGTGCTTTTTGACTCACTTAATATCACTGTCAAGAATCAGACAGTATTTTGAGTGGAAATAAAAACATGTCCAAAACCGGGAAATTTTGGCCTTTATAGATTGTAAATTCGCGTCGTTTTGTTTTTGGTATTCGTCTACTGTGGAGAAAAAATTAAAGAGAAAATAGAAGAGAGTCTAATAGCTTTTCTTACTAGTTGGATCATGATTCAACTTGATTCTAGTACGATATACATTTATCCACCTGTCAACTCTCTATTTTTGTAAAAATGTCACTCTAAAATTGTTATAATTTGCTGCAGGTTGATCCGTTTTATATCTCGTCGTCATTATGTCTGACATATTTGCCACTGAACATTAATTAACTAATCAATTAATTAGCTGCATTTGGTGATGTATAATCATTCGTCTTTAGTTGATAATTGTCTCAAATGGTTTTTATATATTTGATTTTTATTCACATTTCTTTCCTCATTTGTCTTTGCATTTGATTTTTGTTAACATTAAATAACGTAGTCCACATCAGCCATGCGACTGTTAAGAGTTTTCAGTCACTTGACCTGAGCGTAGAACGTATTTCCTCCTCAAAGAGTTGTTTAATACTATTATCCGTCAAAGATATCCTAACAGGTTTTCGTAATAAACAATGACCGTTTCGTGCATTCGTATTACCAAAAAAAAAAATCATCATGGATAATATATATATTAATAAATAACTGCAGTGTGTATATTTACAGATACATTTTAACACATATTTTTGAGAAACAATTATGCACAAAGGTTTCCAATTTTTTTGTAAATGGCAGTGGGCATGGATATAAGATTCACAATTTCACAAATTGTCAATATATTATCCAACTTCAATTTCTAAAACATAATAATAAAGTACTAATATCACACATAACGGATTTGTCCAGTTTTTTTATTATAAAAAGTGTTAGATTTAGAAAATGTTAGTAATGTCGCCTACTGAAGAATTTAAAATACAACCGTTTCCCCTGATAATACTCGGACTATAAGATAACAAACAATAAAAAATAACACAATTCCGATCTCCGATGAAAATTCAAAACGGAGAGTCTATAATTAAATGGCAAAATCAAAAGCTCAAAGACCTCAAACAAATGGATAACAACTGTCATATTCCTGACTTTGAACAGACATTTTCTTCTGTAGAAAATGGAGAATGAAACCTGATTTTATACCAAAAACAGCATCTCACCTGTATGCCAGTCGCATAAAATTCCAACGATATGTGAACAAAATAAAAAAAAATAGAATAGGTTAAAAATGTCAAAAGAGGTACAGCAACAAAGGATTCATTTTATATTTATTATTAGGTATGTGTCACACCTGACTTATCTCATAAAATTTGAATGATTGACTTTCAAAATTAAACAAAATATGTTTATATAACGTTTGTACCATGCAGTAATAAATTACTATAATTTCATTCATCAACACTATTCTCAAAGCCAAACAATGAACATGTACTAAATTGCTTCTATTTATCTTTAATGTCAGTAAACATTTCATGGCAAAGCAAAACATCCAAGTAAATCACAATGATTTAATAAGTGAATAGAAATATAGATAACCTTTAATGTGGACCATGATATGTTCATCAATCCGAAGTACACTAGATCACCCCTGGGTTCTACTTAGATTTGCATTGTTCAGTGTTTAATTTTTATGTTATATGTTGTGTACCTGTTCAGAAATCCACGAATGTTAACGTGACATTGTGTGGTTCTCGTTAAGGAACCGATATTGTAGCGTAATTTTATGTAGTTGTTACCTAATACCTGACGCAAAAGAAATATACATCTTGCAACTTTTGTGTCCTTCACAATATAACTATTTGTCATTTTTCGATTTTTTGCTATGGTATCATCAGTTTGTTATCTACTTAAGAATACTTTTGAATATCCCTTTTGCCTCTTTTTCTCTTACACATTTGTGACGTTTACATACAGAAAACGCCAACGACTATTGGACAGCAAACGTGTTATTAACATCAATGAGGCAACAGTTCAATGCTATAAAAGTTGACAAAAACAGAGGGCAACCTACAGTGTTTAACAAAAGAATGTTTTCAAACAATATGTCAAGTTATAAATTATCGCTTGCCTATTTCAGTTTTGACTTAAGTTTACAGAAACATTCGAATATCTTCCATTGACACCCTTTTCGTTAGATAATGAAACACATTTAGATATATTACAAAACAGTTGTTTTCCTTTCATTTGATATGTTTGAGCTTCATTTGATAAACAACTATCCGTTTTGAATGTTCCATGTAGTTGATATTTTTGTTATTTCTCTAAGTTCTCAAGTTCTCACCTCTCTGACGTTTTCAATCTCAATCGGAAGATAAACGAAACATACTCTGGTGAATTAACTACAAATAACCTGAATTCGCAAACAAAAAATGCATAAGTCTCCATTGTTCAACAATCGAAATGATAAATGCACGTTTACATCTCTAAATTTGAAAATATAGAGCTAGTGGGAACCAAAATCTATAATTCTGAGAACAAACTATATGACATCAATTATTCATGTTACCATATCATTCAATAATTACATATTCATTTACCCATATTGTGAAATCCAAATGTTTACGATGGAATAACTATATCAAAGTCTGATGAAAACACATACACGTTCTTTCGATCTAGTCTGGGTTTTACTTCTTTAGTGCATACGGATAAGGAAGTTCTTTTGAAACCCGAGATAATTTCTGTCTGTGTGTTTATTTGATTTTTTGCTCACTTTGCTCACCTGTATTATAAACTACACAGTACATAAAGGGCAAATGTTTGGGTTTATATCAGTGATACAGTAACCCACCTTCTCCACAACCAATATACTGACGAGTTTATTTTAGAAGGAGATTGACTTTACTTGAACACTTAAGAAAAAACATTTAAATATTATATCAACTTTAATTTTATCTATATAGTTTAACATATCACATGATATAAGTTAACCTTTTGAAACTTTATTTCTATAAGTTGGATATCAGCCATATGGTTCAATGCAAGCGATGTAACAAATGATGCTTCAGCCATGCAAGTTAATAGTCACAATCACAACTGTCAGCTTCATAATGAGAGTATAACACAACATAGTCTTTTTCAAAAACTAAATTCACACAGTAATTGCTTATTTTAATTTTGTTGGCTTGATAATTCAGTGGAGGAAACTTAATTGAGAATGGTAATTGGTGATGCTACACAGAGACAACAAACCGACCAAAGAGAAGAAAACAACAGAAGTCCACGGATGGGTCTTCATATCCCGAACCCGGAGGCTTAACAGTCAACAAAAGATGTACTAGTTCAAAGAACATGCATATGGACCTCACACCAAACTCCCAAACATATAAATGAACTCAAATTAAAACAAACCATACACGACTGACTTCGGACTGGCGCAAAACGATAAACAAGTTAAGAGAGATCTCAACACCCCCCCCCCCCTATACCTATAGTTAATGTAGAAAAAAACAAATCAGCAATGCGTACAGTGTAACTCAGTTTGAAAGAATGCATAAAATCGAGAAACTTCTTTAACACCAAACCAGGTGACCATAATTTAAAACATACGAATGATAAAATTGACATCCTGTTTATTGGTATTGATATAAATCTGTTTTTGCACTTTGTTTACACTTTCATAACTGTAAAAGCATTCGGGTATGACACACGAAATGATACATTAAACGGCCGAGATAAAACATAGTAATGCGTTGGTTCTTGAGTGTATGTCTTTATTAAAAGATGTCCGATGTCAGAATAGGTAACAAAAACTATATTCACTATATTGTAGGATCTGTCAAGTGTGCATTCGTTAATGTTGAAATTCATAACATGTCAACATTTTTTATTTAGGAGCCAGATAAAACAAACCTCTAGGTACGGGATGTTCTCGCTATATTGAAGGTCAATTGGTGGCCTCCGCTGTTTTGTTTTTTCTTTGCTCTTTGGTCGGTTTGTAGTCTCTTTGACACATTCCACATTTTCATTCTCAATTTTATAGAAAAAATAAAAAAACGAGTTTCTTAAATATGCATAAAATCGAATATAATGAAACTAGAAATATCTTTATCACCAACCAGGTGACAATTATTTCAAATATTCAACTAATACATTTGATATCCTGTTTGTCGATATTTAAGGAAAATAGTTTTGCACTCTATGATTTCGGTGAAGCGTAACTGTGAAAGCATATAACAAACGGAATAATATATTACACAATCGAGATATGAAGGTGTAAGGTTGAAATTGCATTCAGCTAACAAAAAAGGCGGTGCATCTTGAGTCGATGTCTTATTTTGTATCTTAATGTTATTGTAAAAGAGGGGCGAAAGAAACCAGAGGGACAGGACAGTCAAACTCATAAATCGAAAATAAGATGACAACGCCATGGCTAAAAAATAAAAAGATAAACCGACAAATATAAGTACAAAAGACACAATATAGCAAACTATAGACTAAACAACACGAATCCCACCAAGAACTGTTGGTGATATCAGATGCTCCGGAATGGTAAGCAGATCTTGCTCCACATGTGGCACCCGTCGTAGTGCTCATGTTATAATATTACAAAGCCGTTAAATAGTCTAATTTGGTAGGTTACATTCGTGATGAAAATGGAAGTGGATTGTAGTCACGACATAAGGAACATATCCGATATCATCTGTGAAACAGTTATTCCATTACCGTAACGGTCAACCAGCTTGTGATGGCGTTAGTAAAATTTACGAAGGGATGATTTCAACTTCACCGTTTGGAACTCTTGGTTTAATAGCTTCCTTGTGAGCACCAACCCTCTATCGAGTAAACCATGATAGGAAATACAAACCCAGATATACAGCTTTAAAAATGTACAGTTTATATACAGTTTTACAGATGTACAGTTTATATACAGCTAAACAGATGTACGATATATATACAGCCTAACAGATAGACAGTTTATATACAGCTGTGAAGCTGTTCAGTTTATATACAGCTTTACAAATGTACATTTGATATGCATCTTTAGACATGTACATCAAGATTACTTGTACTAAAGTAGTTGTGAAGAAATGGAAAGTTCACAATTTGGAAGCTGAAATAATCTCTTTTGTCGTAAAGTTTTGTTTTCAACCGACCCTCATTTTCACTTTATAGATGTAAGTCAATATATGAAGCAGACCTAGCTGTATCTGTTGTATCCTTTATATCTAGTTCAATGGGATAGATGCGTTCAACATAGTCACCAAATTTTAAATAATCTAGTGAGAGAACATCATCTTTATAGCGGAAAGTAAAGTTAAAGGATATTGCTGACTTCTTATCTTTCTTCATAAGAAGTTCCTGTATGAAGTCGGCTACATAATAATATAGTCGGCAGGAAGAAATGTACAATTGGTAATAGCACAACAAATATGAGTTCACTTTATTTTATTAGTGTTCATGTTTTCATCATTAATTCACAATTACAAATGCGCATCTGGTGCAAGAAAATTGGTACCGTTAATTTTATTACTACCACTGGGTCGATGCCTCTGCTGGTGGACTATTAGTCCCCGAGGGTATCACCAGCCCAGTAGCCAGTACTTCGGTACTGGCATGAAAATACGGATTTTTTGTGTTATTAAAATTTACCGTTACAAAATATTAGAAATTATTTTAAATTAAGGAATGTATCTCCCTCATGCAAAGCTCTGATTCCTTTCACGGATTTGGCTATACTTTTTGGACCTTTTGGATTATAGCTCTTCATCTTTTATATAAGCTTTGGATTTCAAATATTTTGGCCACGAGCATCACTGAAGAGACATGTATTGTCGAAATGCGCATCTGGTGCAAGAAAATTGGTACCGTTAATTTTATTACTACCACTGGGTCGATGCCTCTGCTGGTGGACTATTAGTCCCCGAGGGTATCACCAGCCCAGTAGCCAGTACTTCGGTACTGGCATGAAAATACGGATTTTTTGTGTTATTAAAATTTACCGTTACAAAATATTAGAAATTATTTTAAATTAAGGAATGTATCTCCCTCATGCAAAGCTCTGATTCCTTTCACGGATTTGGCTATACTTTTTGGACCTTTTGGATTATAGCTCTTCATCTTTTATATAAGCTTTGGATTTCAAATATTTTGGCCACGAGCATCACTGAAGAGACATGTATTGTCGAAATGCGCATCTGGTGCAAGAAAATTGGTACCGTTAATTTTATTACTACCACTGGGTCGATGCCTCTGCTGGTGGACTATTAGTCCCCGAGGGTATCACCAGCCCAGTAGCCAGTACTTCGGTACTGGCATGAAAATACGGATTTTTTGTGTTATTAAAATTTACCGTTACAAAATATTAGAAATTATTTTAAATTAAGGAATGTATCTCCCTCATGCAAAGCTCTGATTCCTTTCACGGATTTGGCTATACTTTTTGGACCTTTTGGATTATAGCTCTTCATCTTTTATATAAGCTTTGGATTTCAAATATTTTGGCCACGAGCATCCCTGAAGAGACATGTATTGTCGAAATGCGCATCTGGTGCAAGAAAATTGGTACCGTTAATTTTATTACTACCACTGGGTCGATGCCTCTGCTGGTGGACTATTAGTCCCCGAGGGTATCACCAGCCCAGTAGCCAGTACTTCGGTACTGGCATGAAAATACGATTAAAATTTACCGTTACAAAATATTAGAAATTATTTTAAATTAAGGAATGTATCTCCCTCATGCAAAGCTCTGATTCCTTTCACGGATTTGGCTATACTTTTTGGACCTTTTGGATTATGAACACTGTGCGGGACAAATTTGCCATTCCGGTATCGGCAAATCTGACTTTGTCGGTTTACAAGATATCAAAAAAAAAATTTGCCCAGTGATAGATTATTGAAAAATTAAAAAAATGCCATATGTCCCAACTTGTCACTCTTGTCACTCTTGTCACTGCAGCTGATTAAAAGTACATTTCCCATGGGAAATTTGATAATTCCCATGGGAATATTAGAATTTCCCATGGGAACATTGAAAGTTCCCATGGGAAAAATTACTTTTCCCATGGGAAGTTTAGAGTTCCCATAGGAACTTTAAAGTTCCCATGGGAACATAAGTAAATTGTTTGTTCCCATGGGAAGTTCTAAATTTCCCAAGGGAAACTTTAAATTTCCCAAGGGAACTTTTCTTCCCAAGGGAACTCCTTTTCTTCCCATGGGAAAATACTTTTCCCATGGGAACAATATTTTTTCCCATGGGAACAATATTTTTTCCCATGGGAACAATATTTTTTCCCATGGGAACAATAATTTTTCCCTTGGGAACAATAATTTTTCTCTTGGGAACAATATGTTTTCCCATGGGAACAATAATTGTTCACATGGGAAGTGATATAACTAAAAAGAAAAAAGAAAAAAATCCTCTAATTGCATGAGTGAAGCAATTTCACAAAACGGACTAAGTTATTATGGGTACAAGTATTTCTTTGAATCTTAATTGTAGAAATATATAATTGTGTGTTCTACGATTTTTGTCTAGGCATGCTTAATTGAAAGTAAATCACTATGTGTCAAAAATTTAACTACATGTACTATAAATTCAGAAATTATTGCTGTTTTTATTATTGTGAAAATAGTGACAGGGTTATAATCACAATAATATACACTTGCATATTGAAATTTTTTATGAACTAAACAGGATTATTCTAAATTTTGCACACAAAAAAATGATGAAATTGAGAAAAATCGCACTTACAATTGCTAGCAATAATTTCTGAATTTTCAGTATATAGTTTTGCATATATAGCTTTCCCACCATTGCACACAGTGTCTTATGTTTATCCATTTGAATGTTTTTGTGTTTTTTTCATGCAGACATTTAAATGTTGATAGGTCTTGCTCATTGTTGACGGCTGTTCAGTCACTGGCTGAAAATACCTTTATCTCTGGTTTTTAGTTGTCTCATTGGCAATCACATACCATATCCTTACTTAATTTCAACACTTCTTAATTTAAGTTATGTACATTTGAGAATATCATTTTCAAAAAGACAAAACATTACAATTGGTATAACAAATAAGGCACTTGTGTTTTAATATTTCATCTTTCACTGAGATAACACCATCAAGTAAAATGTGTGAAACAAAAACAGAAAATTAAACAAACAGCAATAAAATAACTTAAGCAAGTGTCAATAAACCTGCACAAATAACATGAATAATATATCTAAGGTCATAAGCAAGTGACAATAAACATACAGCAATAATATATCTAAGGTCATAAGCATAAACATGCAGCAATATTATACATTGTATATCTAAGGTCATAAGCAAAAGACAATCAACATACAGCAATAGTATATCTAACATGTCTAAGGTCATAAGCAAAAGACAATCAACATACAGCAATAGTATATCTAAGGTCATAAGCATAAACATGCAGCAATAATATATCTAAGGTCATAAGCAAGTGACAATCAACATACAGCAATAATGTATCTAAGGTCATAAGCATTTTAAAAAAAACATGCAGCAATAATATATCTAAGGTCATAAGCAAGTGACAATCAACATACAGCAATAATGTATCTAAGGTCAAAAGTATAAACATGCAGCAATAATATATCTAATTTCATAAGCATTAACATACAGCAATAATATATCTAAGGTCATAAGCATAAACATACAGCATTAATAATATATCTAAGGTCATAAGCAAGAGAAAATAAACCGGTCTTGTATAAGAATATTAACAGTATCCGGGACAAGTTTGCAATTCCGCTGAGTGCAAAAGTTGTCACCTTAATTTTTGGAGTTAAGTCAAAATGAAGTTGATAACTTGATTGGTATTGGTTCTCTGATATTTGTCCTAAATATGTTTGGCTCTAGCACCACTGTTGAAAAAGTAATGCCCCTTTTTTCAACAATTTCCTCAGAGGAAAAAGAGTTTTCCTCAAGGGAAAAAGATTTCCCTTAGGAAATTTGCTGCATAATTATTTCCTTTGAGGAAATTCTTTTTCTTTTGAGGAAATTTGCCGCTTCAAATTTTCCTTTGAGGAAATTTCCTCTAAGGAAATCATTGTTCTTCAAATTTCCTCTAAGGAAATTTCTGAACATCAAATTTCCCTTAAGGAAATGTTTTTCCTCTATAAAAATTTCATAACAGTACAAACATTGACAAACAGTATAAATATATTTTCTCCTAGACTGAATTATTGATCATGTTGATACAAAAGATTATATAAAATAAACACTTTTCATGTCAAATTAACTTGTCTTCTGTTTCAGCTGCTGTGTATAATTATTCTACCCCCTACATAACAGTTCAGTGCATAAATAATTCCATTCACAAGACATCTTCCTTCAATTGGTTGAATAAATTTTGGCAACTTGTTCTTCAAACATCTTCTCTGTATATTTGATATGATGGAGAGCCATGTTCATAATATTATGTACATGAATGGATAATGCATGTGTTTATTTCGACAACAAACATGACAAAGATACTATTTGTTTTCTTAATTTCTCCATAATCCATCAGTGAATATGTAGGTTGTTACATTTTACACCATTGTGTCCTTGTGCATCTTTGATAGTACTCCATTTTGTTTATAGCAATTTTGTAGAATTTTTTCTATTTCTTTTTCCAGAAAAACACACAATTGAGTTCATTTCACATTAATTAATCCAATTAGCACATTATGTAGAAAAGTATTAACAAATAAGTTTCCTCTTCAGTATAGTTGCAGGACCTGACGATGATCATAAAAACCAAGATATCTGACCTATAAATACACAAAATAAAAAAAAAGAAGTTATAAACATGATAAATGGAGAAAAAAAACAGCAATATAAATAGGCTTATTTTATCATGTTTTAATTAAAGTCATAAGAAACCTCAAATTAAAAAAGAATATGTATAATAATTATGTTTTTTATATTACTAAATGGATAGTTTTCATTATGCAACTTAAGTACATATACTTTTTTCTGAGGAAAATTCTTTAATTTGTCCACATTTAGAAGAAGTTTACTTATTTTTAATTGCTTGCTTCCAGGAAGCAATTCGCCGATACATATTTTCCATATACATAGTGACCCGAGTGTAACCCTCCTCGTAAAAATCCGGTGACCACAATATGCAAGGATCTGTCATTGAAATAAACAAATAGCTGATTATACATGTTAAACACGTGCTCAATACCCATGCTTTTTGTGATTTGTTTACTATAAGGTGGCAATCGGTAAAACTCAGCTTCAAAACACGGCATTTAATGAGCAGCATTATTTGTTAAATCATAACAAACAGAGAGAAAAAAATATTGACGATTTATATGATATACTTGTGAAAATAATGATAAAATCGTGCACAGAGGACTAAGTTTATGATGTATACATGCATTGGTTCAAAAGTTGTACAAACTTTATTTTTCATCACTCACTCTTTTCATATGACTTTAACATTTGAGAAACTTTCATTTGATATTCTTACTTGTCATGCTTTATATGAGTTCTCTTATTTCAGTGCTTTGTGTCCAAGATTAAATATTCGTTGTTTAGTGCCTTGCAGTGATATTTAAAGTTTAGCCACTTGCAAAAGTTGTTATAGAATGTTCATATGCTGTGTTATTTAAACCACTGTCCTATATTATGGTCAGCTAAGAGGTTGAGTGCTCACAGACATGATATTTCTTTATTAATTGTTATTGTTTTTGAACATGTTGAACTAAATTGGATTGTTTAAATCTTTTCATGTTGGGATCTTTATTGGCTGACCTATAAAGGAAGTGTTGTCTCATTATTGAAGGCCAGCCCATCATTGGCCTTTACCGGTAATTTCTGGCATCCACTTCTTTGAACTCTGGTGGATAAGTCACTCATTTACCATACCACATCTTCTTATTTTTATAAGAGTCATCATTCAAAGGCAATTACTTTTATCATGTTTATTACTGTAATTCAGAAATTATCCAGAGGTTTTTAGTAATGCGATTAATGTGACTGGGTGAGTATCGCAAAAATAAGAAATCATATTTTGATAACAGAAACATATATATATATATCATGTATATCATGTATATATAATTGATGCAGATTTTTTTTGTAATCACAATAAGTTGTCCATTCCCTGAAAAATAATAAATGCAAGCAATAATTTCTGAATTTACAGTATATAGAAGTGGTCTTACCATTTAGGCCTTGTTGTATTCTGTTTATCTTGTTTTGTCGCTCATTTCTATTGAAACTGTTTATATTTTTCATTATTTTTCTATATTTCTTGTCCTATAAAACATAAAAAGGGTAAAAACTATTATTAAACATTAGTATTTTCTTTATATACAATAATATTTAATAAGAATGGAATATTTGTGCTATTTCATTTCACAAACTTTTGGTCAGTCATGACTTTCAAAGACTTTCACCCTGGTTAATAGTTTAAAAAACAAACATTCCCATACTTTTTCTTAGTGTTCGTACTAATTTTTCATTGGACAACAAAAACATGATTCAACTATTCTTCTATGATTTGTTTTGCTTGACTACGTTAAACTCTGAAATATTGTTTACAGTATAATCTGTATGTGTCTAACTCATCAAAATTTCAAATTAATATATAAATAACCAATAAGAATGCTATGCATGGCTCAGCTTGATACAAACGTACACTTTAAACCCTGAACAGTTGGAGCAAGTATGGACACAACATTCAATTCAAACTTTTCTACATTGGTTAGAGGTATAGGGGGAGGTTGAGATCTCACAAACATGTTTAACCCCGCCGCATTTTGCGCCTGTCCCAAGTCAGGAGCCTCTGGCCTTTGTAAGTCTTGTTTTATTTTAATTTTAGTTTCTTGTGTACACTTTGGAAATTAGTATGGCGTTCATTATCACTGAACTAGTATATATTTGTTTAGGGGCCAGCTGAAGGACGCTTCCGGGTGCGGGAATTTCTCGCTACATTGAAGACCTGTTGGTGACCTTCTGCTGTTGTTTTTTTATTTGGTCGGGTTGTTGTCTCTTTGACAAATTCCCCATTTCCATTCTCAATTTTATGGATACAACTCTGAATTGTAAATTTGGATTGTGATTCAATAGTTGATGCAGCATAGGTTTCTGACATTGAATGAATGTGGTCCAAGTACTTAAAAATTTTAAATTGACAATTAACCTCTAAAATGGTCCAATATTCAAAATCTTAATACATGGTTAGATGCAGCATATCAACATGATCAAAGAACCCAAATAATTCATTATTTGATGAAATCAAATAAAGTTCAATTTTGGACCCTTTAGATCTCAATGTGGACCAATTTGTTAACGGGCCAAAATATCAAAAATCTAAATGAATGGTTAGATTCAGCATATCAAAGAACCCCATATATATATATTCAATTTTTTTGAAATCAAACAAAGTAAAATATTGGACCCCAATTTGGACCAACTTGAAATTTGGGCCCATACTAAAAATCTAAGTAAATATTCAGATTCAGCATATTAACATGATTAAAAAACACCAAGAATTTAAATATTATTAAAATCAAAATAAGTTTAATTTTGGACCCTTTGAACCTTAAGATAGACCAATTTAAACAGGACCAAAAAACTAGGAATCTAAATACACAGTTAGATTTGGAATATATATATATATATCAAAGAACCCCAATAATTCAATTTTCTATAAAATCAAACAAAGTTTAATATTGGCCCCTTTTGGCCCCTAATTCATGTAATTTCTAAACTCTGGACAAAAACTCTGGTCACAAACCCTGTGTTTGAGTTTCATAGATTTCTGTTAACTTAAACTAAAAGTAATTATGCGAAAACTAAGTGTCTTCGGACTACGACGACTACATGATAAAATTGAGAATGGGAATTGGGAATGTGTCAAAGACCCCCCTTTTTTGGACTATCAATGCATTTGAATGGGGACATGTAATTACCCCCCCCCCCCCTTTTTGTCCTGGGTTAGGAAACCCCTTTTTAAAATGACTGGATCCGCCCCTGAAGGGTCTATCATTAAGTTTGACAACTTCAGACATACTACTTTACCAAAATAATTGACACATTTCATCCAATTTAATTTCATTCTTTACTTGCTATTTCATCCATAATATTTTAAAGAAAGAAATTTGGAAGGAGTATGATTTTAATTTGCAAGTTATACACTATCCAAACTAGAGACCTAATAGAGTAGATATATACTTGACTAAGGGAGCTACCATTTGATTTTTATGGGGGGGGGGGCTAGGATGAAAAATTTTATCCTGCATTTTTTTTTTAGCTGTAATCTCTGTCCTGCCTTTTTATTTTTCACTCTGTTCGTTCCTGCCTTTCTTTTTTTAGTTTATCCTGACTTTTTTTACCAAAATTGTCGTCCTGACTTTTTTTTTTGCTAGTGTCTCATCCTGCCTTTTTTTTCTTCTCAAAACTCCTGTTCTGCCTATTTTTTCAAATTTCATCCTAGCCCCCCATAAAAATCAAATGGAAGCTCCCTAGTTTAAATCAAACTTGGGGTGACTGGGGACAAAGATTTAAGGGAATAGATGACAGTTTACCTACAATGATCTAGCTTCATGGCAATGGCATACATTACAGACTACATGTACATCATGTACATGGTCATTCTTAATTGTGTTTAAACTTTGGGAGTTCATTTTTTTAATGTTTAAAGCTAACAATTTCAACTACATACATTTATCAAGATTTGATTCTACATTTATATATATAATTGTGTATGTCACATGTATGTTCATGATGTATTTTAATGTAAAGCATCTGAAAACTCATTAGCCGTTTCATATTTATTTCAGTTCTTCAAAAGGCAAATTTATATGAGCCTATGCCAGGGCCGTAACTAGGGTTCGATTTCATGGGACGCAGGGATTTTGGGTCGCCAATTGAGGCCCCAAGAAAGGAGGGTTAGGGGCACAGCCCCCGTCGATTTCTTCCTCAGTAAAATGGCTAAAAATGACCCGTTTCCCTTCAATTTCCTTACTTTAAGACTCATCAGTATTGTCGGCTTAAACCTGGAAGCATTATTTATGCAAAAACAAACTGAGATTGCTGTTCGGGGTGAGTCAACTCACGGCTCCGTCTTGAAGGCCGTACTTTGAACTATAATTATTAACATTAAATACATTGTGACCGCCGATTTTTTTCCCTCAGTAAAATGGCTAAAATAACACGTTACTTTAAGACTCATCAGTAATGCATGGACCTGGAAGCTATTTGTTTTGCAAACAATTATCATATTCAAAGATATTTTTGTTAGAAATCAAAGTGGTAAGTTAAAAAAAAAAATATATAAAGCAAGATAATACTAGAAAGCAAATATTTTTTTCATCGAGGACCTTGAATTTCAATATTGTTGAAAGCTGAACAGACATGTATAGAACTACAACGAATGGGAGTGTTTGACTACTAAGGCATTGACCATAATGTTCTTGTACGATCGCAAGACGTACTGTCTGACTAGACACTTTAAAAAAAATATCCAACAACTGATTCAACCAGTAACGAATTTCCGATATCATAAAAGATTCACAATACAAAGGGAACTTCCTCTGCTTAATTGAGCTCCTAAATAAATGTGATATTAAGTTAAGTTTAATTTAAAATTGTCGAAAGCAAAGTTTCATATATGCGGTCTCGTACAACATAGGATACTGAATAACAGATGGATGGCCACACGAAAAAAAAACTAAAACAAATACTGAAATGGTTCACTTTCGATCAAAAATCCGGAAAGTGACAGATATATCACGTATCATGATAACTACTGTTAAAACTGTAAACATGTGTTGTTTATAATACAAATTCAAGTTCTTCATGTACATATTGTGAATATTTCATTTTTTTTTACTTAAAAAAAAATTTGGTGTAGAAAATTCAGGGGAGGCAGTTGCCCCCCCCCCCCCCCCCCCCCCCCCCCCTGCCTCATAGGTAGTTACGGCCCTGTATGCCTGAAAACAGAGATTTCTTATTAAGGAGAAAGCCCCGCCCCCCCCCTTTTTGGTGTGAAATATTTTGTTGATTATATAGGGAATCACTGAAGCATGACTGGAGCAAGCATCCCCCCCCCCCCAAAAAAAAACAACAAAAAATTAAAAAAATGGAAATTTCTGGATCTGCCCATGTCAACCTTTCACTCAGGTCATTGGTGAAGAGTTGTCACACAAAATAAATGATATCAAATGTTCATATGTATATATATATGTTTTAGCTCGTGTAGGTGTAAGGAGGCAACCATTTGATTTGTAGGGCGAACAGGGTGAATAATCTTGCCTTGTAAAACTTGTGCTAAATACATTTCCATTTAAAAATCCGTCAGCCCAATCTCATCCAGTGAAATAGATTATTATCTGTTTTCGAAATTATATGGAAGTACTTAGTAGTTCAGACGCATTGCAAGGCATTTTTTCTAAGGAGACGTGTAGACTCATTTAATTGGGGGAATGGAACCAATAAATTGATAGGATCCGATATGATCTTCCCAGTACGGAGCACCTATTTTTTTTAGGTAATTATTATTAGTGTCGGTGATCTCACAAGTAAATCAGAGAAAATATTGCATGCATTGCATGCAAATTAATGAGCAGAGAAGAGACAATTATCAACTTGTGTATTATTCATTTTCTCGCAGTTATTTACGGTAAATTAACTATATGTATATATATCCCAAAACAGGTGTTCGGTTCTAGTACTATACAATTTAGTAAAACTGCTATATTTTGGGACCGAAAAGGGGTCTTACTGAACCTACTCCTTTATAAATCTTAAGTAGGAATGCGTGGGTTCCATTTCATGAGACCTACACGGATTTTTTATAAAATAAATTTAAAAATTATAAATACAGTTTTCAATTCTTTCCCGGCATAGATAAAAAAAAATATGAAAATAAATAATCTTTTGAAAATAATACGATATGGTTTAATTATTTCACTTCATTATAATAATGATAAATCCTTTAGATCTGAATTGTTTAATTAAAACGAATTTATCATTTTGATCTACCGATAAACTTTAAATTGAAGTGACATGGTCAGTTAAGTAACCTGATTAGTTGCATGGCTGATTACCATCTTACAGGTGACCCAGTAATTTTCCATATGACACTAGCGTACCCTTGGAGTGTGTATAACTTATTTTTTGGGGAACATCCTGTCCACGTGTAATACTTAGCATATATTGCAACATTTGACATTAAACAAATTTTCTTTGTAGCATCGGAGGCAATTTCATGTTCAACCACACAGAAAATTTCACAAAAAAAATATGATAAAATCATAAGAAAAAGAATAAGAAATACTAACAAATAAATTTGGCATTAATAAAACGGGGATTCGTGTATTCAAGAGCTTATTTTCAGTGGACAACAACAAATGGAAGTTTTTAACGACCTTGACTGGCTATAATATATATGTTCCAGACCATATGAGTATTTGGACCGTACGCGTACGGTCCGGACCGTATACGTATACTCGTACGGTCCGACCATACGCGTACGGTCGGACCGTATGAGTATACGCGTACGGTCCAGCTGACCAGACATATTTTGAGATCATATGGGTTAAAAACAAATATTTATCAAAATCTTTATTTTTAGTTATACAAATTGTTATTATTACAAATAGATGGATGAAGTGAATAAGCGAACAATTGACATTAAATATTTGTTTAATTGTATATCTGAATCCTATTTTGTTACTCTGGCCCAAGGTGACACTAGTCTTGCTACCACAAGGAACGTCATATTTTTTTTACATTAACATTTTTGGTTCATGCATGTTCCTTTGCATATGCATTTTTTTTTGTAAAGTTCCTAAATATTCTATGACAATTGTCCTCCCACATTATGTTTACTTCCGATAACTTCAATTTCAATGAGCATACTGGGCTGCAATTAATGAATTACTTACATGCTTAATACAGGAAATAAACAGATTAAATAAGCGTGGTTTTTTTTAAATAGTTAAAATATTTAGTTTTTGTTTCAATTACTATTGAACTTTTTATATTAATTTGAGATATAAGTTGTGTTGATCTGTTATATACATTTGTATCTAATAAACTTGACCAACTTCTTAATATTAGTCAGACCGTACGCGTACGGTCCGACCGTATACGTATTTTGAAAAAGTACGCATACGGTCCAGACCGTACGCGTACGGTCCAAATACTCATACGGTCTGGAACATATATATAGCACTTGCACGGTCGTTCCATAATGTACAGTATTTTGAACAGCTTCAAATATATGGGGTCCGTAGTAATACCGCAAAGGATCTCCTTAGTGCACTAAGAACAAAAATGTGCACTAAGGACCTGATGGAATGATACAACTGTTACAATTAAAGGACATGGCATATAAAAATAGACTTTTTAAATATTCATAATTTTAAATTTTACAATTATACCTTTTTTTAATTAGAAAGTTATCGAATGTGTATTCGACACGTGCCTAAAAAAATTGATTGTCACCTTTTTAGTGTAATAGGTAGAAATTCACGTTCGCTCAACCTTGTCCCGTTCATAATCTGCTAGTATACTGTTTAAACATGTATATATGGTATTTTAAATTGTTCTCTATTTTTTTCCCATTTGTTTGTTTCTGCCGTATTTATTCTGTCTGTTATAATTTTTACTTCTAAAGTAATAAAGTATTTTCAACTCTTTTCAGTTTGGGAATTTTTAATCCTTTTAATTTTAAAAAGACAAATAATTGTGAACACTTCACGGAAAAGTGAGGATTTATATTTGGTTGCTTAACGTCCAGTTGCCAATACTTCATTCATTTTTCTGATGTCAGGGACCATGCCTCACAGCAAGGTTTTATAAGGATAGAACATAGGCAAATGCAAATAGATTCTATTGACTATATCTTTGCTGCTTTGGTCTCTGCATGTATAATGATTCATTATGTTTTATGGGATACTGAACTTCTGTTCTACAAATTTTATATTAAAATATATTCTGATTTTTCATTTTTAATGAGATTTTTGTTTCTGTTGATTAGAGGCAGTACAAAAAACATATTTTAATCATAATTAAGGTGAACCCAGCCCCCCCCCCCCCCCCCCTGTGTTAATGTTATCTTTACTATATATTGAATAGGGTGACACGTTGTCGCTACATAATAACCAGATAAAATGGATCTTGTTTATACAAAAAATATTTCAAGATTGTGGTTTCTCAAACATATTGGAGTCACAAAATTTTGTTAATAAAGAATGGTTAAAAACTGTCATAAAGCAAAGATTGCTAGATCAATATATTCAGAACTGGAATTCCCTCATTCAAAATTCGTCAAAAGGTATAAACTACAAAAATTTTAAGAAAAACTTGAAATTGAAGAATATTTTAATATTTTGGACTTCAAAGACGCTATTGTTTTTTGTCGGTTTCAAACGACAAATACTAAGTTGCCGATTGAAACAGGAAGATGGCAAAACGTAATCAGAGAAAACCGCTTTTGCAGTCTATGTAACAATCGACAAATAGGTGACGAATATCATTTTATATTTGAATGCAAATTTTTCAATCAAAAACGAAAAGAGTTTTTAACTGCATATTTTACAAAACGGCAAAATACAGTTAAATTCTCTGAAGTTATGTCAAGTACAAGAAAACCAGTTCTGAAGAAGCTTTTTTTTTTTATAGAAAATATAAATACTTGTGTTTGTCGGCCCGTGCTTGTACTCCTGGCTTGTAACTTTTGTAACATCTCTCGCTTGTTTTGTACATATTGTAAATATTTATTGTTGTATTTGTTATCTCTGTACCGATGTAATGCATTTGCTTTATGAGAATAAAGATATATATAGTAACTTCTTTAAATATACACAAGTCATAATTACATTGGCCAGAGGGTAACTTGATAATTAGAGGATCAAAGGATTTAATTAAGACAATCCAAGACTGCTACCTCTATATTTTATTATACATATCTTTATTAGCCTCATTTAGGGTGATACAGCAATTGCAAAACGGGTAGATACGATCTGTAATCAAATAATTAAACTAATCAAAAGTTTATTTAGAGTAACCATATGCCGGATCAAGGATTTGTAAATACAAATCCTTGGCCGGATGAACAAAAAGTTTGCCATTTATTGAAAAACATATGGTTTTATATAACAAGAAAACTTCGCTAGTATTCTAAACATTTATCACGTACCCCCTCCCCCAAACCTCCGCTTCAAGCTCTAGATTCGCGCCTACACATTGTGAATTATATTTCTTACATCACGATGCTTATTACATTATAAAATAAAATGGTATTCATCTTCAATTGTTGAAATAAGATGAATTGTTAAAAAAAAAGCATTGACATCAGTTTTAAAGTTATTGTTCATAGGAGACAGTTATGATTTATAGTCTCTTTTTAAAACGTAATATAATTTTACCTCTTGGAGTTTTTTTATATTACTTCTGTAATCAGATTTTGAAGAACCCCACGGACACCACATACTCTCATGCATATGTCACTCATTCAAGGTATAATGATAATATATGTAAACTCTTGTGTTGTTAACAAGGAAACGAAATCTCAAAAGCATTTTTGTCTCAATTTGTATCTCAAAATAGGGTTCTTTAATTTAAAAAAAAGCTTGCATAGCAATTTCCTTAAAAACAAAATATAAAAATATAAAAAGTTTTAAAACACAAAATTCATTTATTTTTTATTTTTCTTTCATAAACTTAAAATTTTACCACGCTAAACCGTTAGGTTTATTCAACAATAACCATTAATTAATCAATAAGTAACGATAAAAAGACAATTGTGTATTGGATTAGGTTGATTGAACATGATGATTAGTGAATTTGCAATAAGCCGTTGGTCACGTGCCGAGTGGCACGCGTTGATTAAAAAGTCATTTAACTTCAAAATTACAATATCTATTGATACCTAACTTTACAGATATGAGGTTTTTAATCATATCCTCCTATATATCCATATTCTCTGTGATCTTAAAACATCGTTTTAGTGTCCTCAGAGACATATATACACATGTGTATATATGTCTCTGGTGTCCTTAATGCAAACACTTTCTTCTTAGTCAGCGCCAATAAGAATTCCTTTGCGGTATTTCTACACACCGAAATATATGGCCTTATTGGTTAAATACCCACTGAAAATACCACAGTTTTTAGTGTCACTAATAGTCAAATTATTGTGTCGTGAAAACTGGAAATGAAGTTTAGCGGGACATAGGAAATTACAAAAATATTAGAATTGTTTACTTACATAGTGTAAGCGGGATGCGGGAATCTAAAAAAAAAATAAGTAACTATAAAGCGAGATCCGTGAACAGAACCCCCAATGAGACCCCATTAGTTGTGGCTTATTTTTGGTCTTTTTAGCTAGTTTCCTTCCCCTACATTACTTGTAAGTTGATCGTTTTTGTAAAGCAGCACTCGAGGCCTGACAGTATCATGAGTATATTACCAAGAAATGCACAAAATATTGAAAAAGAAGGTTTAGAAAATTTAAATAATGGTATGCACACACATGCACTCCCCTGTCAGCACAGACAATTATATTTTTGTAAACGCGCCAAACTCATTTCTTCCACAGTGAGACAAGCTTTACAATGTTGATGGTGGTGAAAGTCTAGTCCAAATAATTATGACGTCTTGCAAGGCTATTTTATTTCTGGAACGCTTTCCTCTGACGAAGCCGAAATGTGAAACCAAATCAACAAGAAGTCTAACATTTATAATAGAACTGAATATAAAATCGAAATGTAAATGGGGAATGTATCAAAAGACCAAAGAGCAGATAGCAGCCAAAGGGCACCAATGGGTCTTCAATGCAACGAGAAAATCCCACAACCCGAGGAGGGGTTCCTAACCAAAGACAAATTGGGGGGGGGGGGGGGTGGGGGTCCAACTACATGTCCCCATTCAATACAATACAATACAATATGCTTTATTTGAAAAACACTCCGTCACATTGACATGTGAAACAAGAGGTAAATTACAAAATACAATCACATACAATTAAAAAAAAAAAAAACAACTTAGAAATAAAATATATGGAAAATTACTTTATTATAGTGTTATTAACTGGCTGTTTCTGTATTGGCACTGGTATAGATTCAAGGCCAATACAGCTGACCGAGAATCTATACCAGTGCCAATACAGAAACAGCCAGTTCATAACACTTTTATTAAATGATTATAAGAGAATTAAAAACCGGAAGTGAACGTCCTGTATTAGCCCATGGGCCAATACAGCTTTTTTCCCGCTTTTTTCTGTATTGGCCCTGTTTTTTCCGTTTCAAAACTTTAAGACATTACAAAACATTGCACATCATTTAACCTGTTTATTTTAGGACTTTAATTTAAAAAATATTATACCAATGTTTTTATGCATAACGATACTTCCAGAGTTAAGTAATGGCGTAAGAAAATTGAAAACCGGAAGTGAACGTCCTGTATTAGCCCTAGGGCTAATACAGCTTTTTTCCCGCTTTTTTCCCGCTTTTTTCTGTATTGGCCCTGTTTTTTTCCGTATTGGCCCTGTTCGAAGAGCAATATTAAATCTTGATTTATATCGACAGTGGAACGTTTTTAGTATTGCACATGCTGATTTATCCGTATTGGGGCTTATTTGCTCATATCATTTAATAAATTATAATATTTTAACATTATAATATTTTAGTTAACTTTGAAATGAATATAGACACATTTTTAAATAATAAGTTAATATTTGTCAATGACAGTTAGTCCTTTCATTTTTGCTTAATTCTGATATTTCACATAGTACTCTGGAATATGCTGATTTCTGATATTTTTTAACTAATAAAGAATTGCATTCAAATAAATAATGGAATTCATTGCCAATTGCAGTTAAACACAGATTGCATGTCCTTTCTTCTTTTGGAATGACTTATACCATCTTCCCAGCTCTACTGGGATTGTACATTGCAGCATCTTAATTTTGAAATATATTTACGTTCGAATGGTGTTAATTTTAAAATTCAAATGCATTGATCATGTTGATCGTCCAATAAAGAACAATGTAGAAAGGGGGGTTCCAACATGTCCAACCCTCAGACCCTCCTGGATCCCTGCCTTAGAGGCATGCTTTAGCTTGCCATTAAACAAAAATGTATACTACTACTAGTTGAGTGATAATTATGGACGTCATATTAAACTCTTTGATATTGAAAAAGAAACTAAAATAAAAATCATACAAAGGTCACAAAGGCCATAACTTCTGGCTCCTGACGTGGGAAAAGTGCAAAATGCAGTGGGGATGAAAGCCTTTACTGTAAATTCCTGAAATTACAATTATATAAATCATCTCACATCTTTGCGCATTTCTTGAAATTGGTCATATTAATAAATGCATGCAATATTTTCAGAAAATTTCAATATATAGGCTTTTTAAAAAAAGTCAATCTTGTGCATGATTTATCAATGATTATACATGTACTTGCACAATTAACGCATGTTGTTCTCAAAACTAAGAGGTGTCTATGCTATTTATGACAATTTTCATGGTTCAGTGGTTATAGTTAAGTTTTTGTGTTTTGGTCTGTTTTTCTCATACTTTATGCAATAGGTCTACTATATTTGTTGTATGAAATGATTGTAAGGTGTACATGTCTAGTGGGATGATGTCATCTGACCTTGACCTCATTTTCATGGTTCAGTGGTCAAATTAAGTTTTTGAGTTTTGGTCTTTATCTAATAAATACTATAAGCCATAGGTCAACTGTATTTGGTGTATAGAAATATTTTTTGATTTATATGTCAGTGGCACAGGTTTTATTTGACCTTGATCTCATTTTCACGGTTCATTGATCAGTGTTTTTGTGATTTGGTCTATTTTTCTTAAACTATAAGTAATAGGTCAACTATAATTGTTGCATTGAAGCCTTGTTAGCTGTATATGTCTGCCTGGCATGGTTCATCTGACATTGACCTCATTCTCATGGTTCATTAGTCTTTATTTATTTATCTTGGTTAATGTTAAGTTTATGTGACAGGTGTGATAAAGCTTTATACTTAGGACTATCAACATGTTATCAATGATTAGTAAAAGAAGGCGAGACATTTCAGCGTGTGCACTCTTCTTATTAAACACATTAATATACATCATGTACATTAAACAGCAAAAAAAAATATTGATGCAAGATGCCATTCAATAATAACTTTTACTCTTTTATGTATAGGACAAGAACTATAGAAAATACAGAGAAATTATAAACAGCAGAAATGATAGGCAATTTAAAATTTGTAGAAGCAAACTAAACCTAAATGGTAAGGCCACTTTTATTTATTTTTTAAAGTTGTTGAACTTGAAAGATGATAATCATGATTACTATAAAAATTAAAAGATGTGGTATATTAAATATGAAAACTATCATGGCTTTAAGAAAGCAATTGTAGGCCTTCAATAATGAGAAAATCCATACCCTATAGTCAAAGAAGGCAGCTATAAAAGACCCAAAGATGAAAAATTGAAACAATCCAACATGTCCAAACTGTAAAACTAATTGCCTAATTTATTACAAAATAAATTACAAAAAATAAATATAACCGGTATGAAACAACAACAACAACAACCACTAAATTTAAGTGTCAGACTAAACTTACAAAAACTACAGGCTCTGAACTTTGGACAGGCACAATAGGAATATGGCAACCTATGATGTAAATTTCCTGCAAACACAGACTGTACTAATGTAAATCAACTAATTTTTCGCGACTACTTTATTTTGCGTTTTATACTTTCTAGTCTTACATCACAGCTAATTATTTTTCGCAAGGTTCAAGTTTACTTAATGAATTTGAATAAAGAAAGATACATATGAAAAACATTTATTGCTGTTTCTCTCTCCATTTATAACATTTTATTTGTTTATTTTGTGTATTTATAGGTGATCAGACATCTTGGTTTTCATGATCAATAGGTCATTACTGAAGAGGAAACTTAAAGTTGAAATTTATTTACATAGTGCATAATTGGATTAATTTGAACTGGAATGTGTACTTTCCTGCAAAAAAGAAACAGGAAATTTCATCATTATCACATGATAATGCCAATAAACAAAATGGAGTTCTATCATAGATACACAAAAACACTATTGCATAAAAGCAACAACATATTATATATATTATTCGAAAGAAAGGAGAATGCAGAACAAAGGAACACCAGTTTTATCCACTCATTTATATCGCTCCCTCATATCAAATATACGGAAGAAGATCATTGAAGAACAATTTGCAAAAATGTTTTCTCTTAGAATTGAAGGAAAATGTTATAAAGTGAATGGAATAATGTATTCACTGAATTCGTACGTAGTGGATTGAAAACTGTACACAAGCTGAAACAGAAGAAAATTTTAATTTAAAATAACACGAAAAGTGTATATTTTATTATTTAATCTGCAAATATATAAACAAATTCTTTAGAACACCACAAATGGTATGACATTCAAATTGGTTGCTTATTAATGTATTGCATTGAAACAATTACACAGAAAACAGAATCATTTGCTACAATTTTTTTTTATAAATCATAGTTAAATTTTATAAAAAGTATGAACAATACCTAGATCTAAACAGTCAGACTTTATCAATTTTCAATGTCATTAAAATGTTGAGTCAAACATTTATGAAAGTTTTGAATATCATTTGCATCAACTATACAGTCTTGTAATAATTATATTCATACTGTTTGTATACATGGTATAGCGAAGAAATGTTTAACAAGAACAAATAAGGAACAATAATTTCATTAGAGGAAATTTGTTTCTTGAAGGAAATCTTTTTCCCTTGAAAAAACAATTTCCCTTGAGGAAAAAACAATTTCCCTTTGAGGAAAAATCTTTTTCCTTTAGGGAAATTTGATTTCCCTTGAGGAAAACAACTATTCCTCTAAGGAAATTGTTGAAAAAAGGGGCATAACTTTTTTAACAGTGGTGCTAGAGCCAAACAATTTTAGGACAAATATCAGGGAACCAATACCAACCAAGTTATCAACTTCATTTTGACTTAACTCCAAAAATTAAGGTGAACAACTTTTGCACTCAGCGGAATTGCAAACTTGTTCCGGAGACAAATCTGCTTTTCTGAGATGTTTTACAAGGTTCCAAAAATGTGTTATGCCCTGCAGCTTTCCATCCAGCTAAGGCAGAGGTATATTCTCTTTTATTCTCATATATCCAGTATTTGCAACAAATTGTAATTTTTCTGAAGAAAAAAATTCAAATGGAAAATAATGTTTGTATTTTAATATAGTATGTTCCCATGGGAAGAAAAATTGTTCCTATGTGAAAAAAATTGTTCCCATGGGAAGAAAAATTGTTCCCATGGGAAGAAGATTTGTTCCCATGGGAAGAAATATTGTTCCCATGGGAAGAAAAATTGTTCCCATGGGAAGAAAATTTGTTCCCATGGGAAGAATTAATTCCCATGGGAACTTTTTGTATTCATCTTTTCCCATGGGAACTTTAAAGTTCCTATGGGAACTCTAAACTTCCCATGGGAAAAGTAATTTTTCCCATGGGAACTTCCAATGTTCCCATGGGAAATTCTAATATTCCCATGGGAATTATCAAATTTCCCATGGGAAATGTACTTTTAATCAGCTGCATTGACAAGAGTGACAACAGTGACAAGTTGGGACATATGGCATTTTTTTAATTTTTCAATAATCTATCACTGGGCAAATTTTTTTTTTGATATCTTGTAAACCGACAAAGTCAGATTTGCCGATACCGGAATGGCAAATTTGTCCCGCACAGTGTTTATAGCTCTTCATCTTTTATATAAGCTTTGGATTTCAAATATTTTGGCCACGAGCATCACTGAAGAGACATGTATTGTCGAAATGCGCATCTGGTGCAAGAAAATTGGTACCGTTAATTTTATTACTACCACTGGGTCGATGCCTCTGCTGGTGGACTATTAGTCCCCGAGGGTATCACCAGCCCAGTAGCCAGTACTTCGGTACTGGCATGAAAATACGATTAAAATTTACCGTTACAAAATATTAGAAATTATTTTAAATTAAGGAATGTATCTCCCTCATGCAAAGCTCTGATTCCTTTCACGGATTTGGCTATACTTTTTGGACCTTTTGGATTATAGCTCTTCATCTTTTATATAAGCTTTGGATTTCAAATATTTTGGCCACGAGCATCACTGAAGAGACATGTATTGTCGAAATGCGCATCTGGTGCAAGAAAATTGGTACCGTTAATTTTATTACTACCACTGGGTCGATGCCTCTGCTGGTGGACTATTAGTCCCCGAGGGTATCACCAGCCCAGTAGCCAGTACTTCGGTACTGGCATGAAAATACGGATTTTTTGTGTTATTAAAATTTACCGTTACAAAATATTAGAAATTATTTTAAATTAAGGAATGTATCTCCCTCATGCAAAGCTCTGATTCCTTTCACGGATTTGGCTATACTTTTTGGACCTTTTGGATTATAGCTCTTCATCTTTTATATAAGCTTTGGATTTCAAATATTTTGGCCACGAGCATCACTGAAGAGACATGTATTGTCGAAATGCGCATCTGGTGCAAGAAAATTGGTACCGTTAATTTTATTACTACCACTGGGTCGATGCCTCTGCTGGTGGACTATTAGTCCCCGAGGGAATCACCAGCCCAGTAGCCAGTACTTCGGTACTGGCATGAAAATACGGATGTTTTGTGTTATTAAAATTTACCGTTACAAAATATTAGAAATTATTTTAAATTAAGGAATGTATCTCCCTCATGCAAAGCTCTGATTCCTTTCACGGATTTGGCTATACTTTTTGGACCTTTTGGATTATAGCTCTTCATCTTTTATATAAGCTTTGGATTTCAAATATTTTGGCCACGAGCATCACTGAAGAGACATGTATTGTCGAAATGCGCATCTGGTGCAAGAAAATTGGTACCGTTAATTTTATTAAGATAAATTAAGAAATCTATATTTTCATTTTTTAAGGATAATTAACTTTTGTTTTTGTTTGTTTGTTTGAGGAAATTATAAAAAAAATAAACATAATGTTATTATAATATTTTTGCATTCTTGAATTTTAAAACCATATGAAACGAGTGACTGGTGAAAAATAATGTTAATCCAATGCATGTATATATCATAAACCTAGTCTTATGTGCACGATTTTATAATTTTTTTGCGCAAGCTTATAGTAGAATCGTATTTTTTTTCTCTCTCTGTCTGTTATAATGTGAAAATATGACAGCTCACTAATTGTCGTGTTTTTGAAGTCGTATATTGCCGATATTTACATTATAGTAAACAATCAACAAAGAAGCATAGATATTGAGCAAGTGTATAACATGTACAATCAAATAATAGTTTATTTCAGCGACATTTCCATGAGTATTGCGATCACCGGATTTTTATGAGAAGGCTCGTGCTAAGGTCACTTGTATACGGAAAATATGTCGGCGAATTGCATCCTGGAAGCAAGCAAATAAAAAAAGTAAACTTCTTTTAAATGTGGACAAATTAAAAAATTTACATCAGAAAAAAGTATATGTACATAAGTCTAATAATGAAAACTATCCATTTTGTTATAAACACACATATGCATAAACTTTTTTTAATTTAAGAATTCATGACTTTAATTTTACTTTTTACAAAAAATGCAAAAAATCATAGGTCGTAGAAAAGCAGACAATTAATAATGAAAAAAACTATTCAACAATGTACAATACATAAAACCAAAAAAATGTGTAATACAAACACTAACAAAACTAGAGGTTCTAAAGAGCCTGTGTCGCTCACCTTGGTGTTTGTCCATATTAAACAAAGGACACAGATGGATTCATGACAAAATTGTGTTTTGGTGTCAGATAGTGATGTGTTTGCAGTTTATCTCTATCTATAAAAATATTCAAGATAATAACAAAAAACGGTAAAATTTCTTTAAATATTACCAATTCAGGGGCAGCAATCCAACAACCAGTTGTCTGATTCGTTTCAGAATTATAAGCTAACATCTACATTTCATCCCTATGTTCTATTTTTAGTCATAGCCACCATCTTGGTTGGTTGGCCCGGTCATCCCACACATTTTTTAAACTAGATACGCGAATGACAATTGTGGCCAAGTTTGGTTAAACTTGGTCCAGTAGTTTCAGAGGAGAAGATTTTTGTAAAAGATTACAAAATACTACGAAAAAGTGGTAAAAAATTACTATGAAGGGCAATCAAACTCCTTAAGTGGTCAACTGAACATTTTGGTCATGTTGACTTATTTGTAAATCTTACTTTGCTGAACATTATTGCTGTTTACAGTTTATCTCTATCTATAATAATATTGATAATAACCAAAAAGAGTAAAATTTCCTTAAAATTACCAATTTAGGGGTAGCAACCCAACAACAGGTTGTCCGATTCATCTGAAAATTTCAGGGCAGATAGATCTTGACCTGATTAACAATTTTACCCCGTCAGATTTGCTCTAAATGCTTTGTTTTTTAGTTATAAGCCAAAAACTGCATTTTACCCCTATGTTCTATTTTTAGCCATGGCGGCCATCTTTGTTGGTTGGCCGGGTCACCGGACACATTTTTCAAACTAGATACCCCAATGATGATTGTGGCCAAGTTTGGTTTAATTTGGCCCAGTAGTTTCAGAGGAGAGGATTTTTGTAAAAGTTAACGACGACGGACGCCGGACGCCGGATGCCGGACGCCGGACGCAAAGTGATAGGAAAAGCTCACTTGGCCCTTTGGGCCAGGTGAGCTAAAAAGTAATTGATTCTACGTGGTCTGCAATGGTTCACTTACTTTTACCTTTGTGACACTGATAGTGTTCTAATTGCAAGTCCAAAATCGTCTGTTAATCGCGTTTTGTGATGCTATGACAATTTGAATATATCCCTAGCCATTTGTGACACAGGTTTGCCATAAAAGAGGGACGAAAAATACCAAAGGGACAGTCAAACTCATAAATCTAAAACAAACTGACAACGCCATGGCTAAAAATGAAAAAGACAAACAGAAAAACAATAGTACACATGACACAACATAGAAAACTAAAGAATAAACAACAAGAACTCCACTAAAAACTAGGGGTGATCTCAGGCGCTCCGGAAGGGTAAGCAGATCCTACTCCACATGTGGCACCCGTCGTGTTGCTTATGTGATTACAAATTCGGTAAATAGACTAATTCGGTAGGTCACATTCATGAAAGGGAAGGGGATTGTAGTTACGACGTAAGGAACATATCCGATATCATTTGTGAAACGGTTATTCCATAACGGTCAACCAACTCGTGATGGCGTCCGTAAAATTTACGAAGGGATGATTTCAACTTCAATATTTGGAACTCTTGGTTTAATAGCTTCCTTGTGAGCAGTAACCCTCTATCAAGAAAATCATGATAGGAAATGCAAGCACGGGAATATCGTATCAATTGGGAGATATATACCCCGTATGCAGGTGCTGCTGGAATGTTGCTACTTAGAAATGGAAAGTTCACAATTGGAAAGCTGAAATCATCTCTTTTGTCGTAAAGTTTTGTTTTCAACCGACCCTCATTGTCAATTTCTAGATGTAAGTCAAGATATGAAGCCGACTTAACTGAATCTGTAGTATCCTTTATCTCCAATTCGATGGGATAGATGCGTTCCACATAGTCACCAAATTTTGAATTGTTTAGTGAAAGAACGTCATCTATATAGCGGAAAGTAGAGTTAAAGGATATTGCTAACTTCTTATTTTCTTCCTAAGAAGTTCCTGCATGAAGTCAGCCTCAAAATAATAAAGAAACAAGTCGGCAAGTAGAGGGGCACAGTTTGTTCCCATTGGGATGCCGACAGTCTGTTGAAAAACACGTCCTCCGAACGTTACAAATATGTTGTCAATCAAGAAATCAAGCATCTTGATAATATCGGTTTCAGAGAATTTTTTGTTTGAATCAGAGTGATTCTTTACAAAGTATGATTTATACCCCCTTAGACAAGATACTTGTATCTACGTTGGCCATTCTCTTTTATGAAGCAAAGTAATACCAACTCTTTCAATTTGTCTTTTAGTTTGGAATGTGGAATACTTGTGTAAAGAGTAGAAAAGTCAAATGTTTTAATACTGTTACAAGATGAAAGAGATTGTATGTACTCTTAAAGATCTTTGGAATTTTTAATTATCCACATCTGATTCAAGCCACTTCTAGAATAGGCAGTTTCACAATAACTTTGAAGCCCGTCTTAGATTGCTGATAAAATAGATGTTAATAATTTAGAAAGAGGTTTCGTGGAGCACTTGGAAGACCCAGCAATATACCGTTGTTTGTAAGGACACTTATGTAGTTTAGGTATCCAATACAGTGATGGAAGATCCAGTTCTTCATCTTTGGTTGAAATACCAAAGGAACAAAGAACAGACCTATGATTATCCAGGATTTCCTCTTTGGTAAGTGTCGTGAGGGTATATGTTGAGTTTCCAAGTGAATTGTCTATACCTAATTCGTTTATCAAGCAATTAATGTAGTGACTTTTACAGACAAAAACGATGTTATTTGGGGCTTTGTCTGCGGGGACAACAACATATTTATCATGGAGGTCGTCTAAGTGTTTAGCAACATTTGGGTCTTTAAAGATTGACGTAGCATGGGCATTGATGGATCCATTCAGTTTCTTGATTCTGATTTGTATTAACGACCTCACTGCCTTAATCCATTCGGATAGAGTGTCTACGTCTTCCTTTTCATGTTTAGCCCATTGCCTGGCATAATCCTCGGCTGAGTCCATCAAAATTTTAAAGTTGTATTTCCAATTGATTGATTTAGGCTCACGATATTTCGGACCTTTCGATAACACATTTCGTAGAGAAGTGTTATTAACAATGTTAAGGTCACCGGTAATAACGTGGCCAGCAGGATTATATATGAACTTAGAACCAGCACAAGTGCAATCAGGAGGTTTAGATTTGAAGTCGTCAATATCGAGATTCTGCAAAACGCGCTTGTAATTGAAAATTTTAGTTGCAATAGGTTTGGTATAGGTATAAGAAATTATTGGTACAGACTGGTCTTTGAAATAAGGAGGTATTTTCGATTGAACTAATTTATGATGAAGGATATTGCCTAGGTTGACGCCATCGAGACCTTTGTTGGCAAAGGAAAGATTTAGAAAAGATCTTTTCTCCTTTTCATCTTTTCCAATGCGAACTGGCTTGAAAAGTCTGTGACTTGCAATATCCGAAATTATAGCTTGAAGTTTGTATTGGTTTAAATGAGGGTTTGTAACAGGGGATTCCAAACATAAATTGAACAGAGAATGAAGTTTTGAAAGGGGTAATGAATAAAGTTTCGTGCGAATGTGATGAATACCTAACGGCTTTTATATGAATGACAGCAAGTCATTAATAGAGACATCATGCAGAGAAGGTGATGTATAATGACGATGACCATGACTGCGTCTACGTCGAGGAGTCGAGTTGAAAATATTCATCACATTCACCGAGTTACACGAAGGACTAGATAGAATACCTATACCATCAATTTTGTCATTGCAGCCATACGGTGTTGCAGTTCCCAATTGTCTAATCCAGTAGTCTTCTTTTTGTCTACGGAGAGTCGTTTGCCATAACGGTAAACCCAGAAATTATGTCGTAGGTGAAAGTTTTAAAGATTGGCATTCTTGAGGAGAGGGACAGAATGTAATTAATAGTAAAGCTCAAAATTCGAAACCGAAATAACAACATTATAACCACAATCCCACCCTCATTTGCCCCGAATATTACGTTCTATGTATATTGGCGTTTGTTTTTGTCGAGTTCAGTGTTTCTTTTGTTCTGTTGTTCTCCTTTCATAGTTAATATATTTCCCTCTGTTGTAGTTTTTTTCCGGATTTATTTTCGCTTAATCGATGATATGTGACGTGCAATTAAAGAAACAACCAGCACAGCTCCTTCCGCCAAATCTTTAGACCTATACCTCGAATTTTACATATACGGTCATCTCAGTTCCGGAATCAATTACAAACGAGACGCTTTTACTTTTGAAATTATCCATCCCCCAACCTTATTAAAATATACAAACTTCACCAGTATATGGGATATACATTTCCCAACTTATTCATTATTCAAGACCTTGCCACTTCTACTCAGATTTTGTAAAACGTCACCAGTGTCTGAGTAGTAAGTTCATGAACCATTTCCTAAAAACAATCATCGGAAGGTACCAAGACCTAATTGATAAATATTCCGTATCAACTTCACAAATACTACACGATGGTCTTGAAATATAGATTCTGAGTACTGGCGTTGTTTATAATCTTTATAACGTGTTATACTATCCTTTTATTTGTATTTATGAATATTGCTTTTACTATTTTAGTCTGTTTTTATTGATATTCATTTTAAGTGGCTCGGTACTTGTTCATCCCGTCATTGTGTTATTATTCTATGATAATTCTATAATTTTTGTCTTTTACTTTTTTGCTAATGTGCTCTGCCTGTATGCCTTATTATGTTTCTTTGATACATATATGACTAGGCTATGTACATCACGGCATTGTGTACTTCTACTAAGGTAAATTTGTGTATTGTCGTCTTTACTTTTTGCTTATATGCTTGGTCTATATGCCTTTTTGTGCTTCCTTTTTTTTTATTAATTTGTTTGTTTTTATAGTGATTAAGATTAAAACAAAATGTTGACTGCTGTACCCCTATTTTTGACATTTTGACCATTTATTTCTGTTTGTTTTGTTCACAATATAATGGAATAGAACTGCCATACAAGTGAGAGGTTTAGCTAGCTTTAAAACCAGGTTGAATTCACTATTTTTCACATAAGAAAATATCTGTACCAAGTCAGGAATATGACAGTTGTTATCTACTCGTTTGATGTGTTTGAGCTTTTGATTTGGCCATTTGATAAGTTACTTTCCTTTTTGTTGAGAAGGAGAAAGTTTCTTCCCACGGGGCCGGGATGCCGTTAATTTTGTTAAAACACTTCCTCCAAACGTAATAAATAAATAGTAAATCAAGAGGCAAGCATGTTGATATTTTCAGTTTGAATCAACGTCATTTTTTTCTCGAAGTTATATTTATTCTCCCAAAGACAAGAGACTTGTATCTACGTTGGGCATTCTTAAATATAAATCAAAGCAGAACCAACTCTTTCTATTTGTCTTTTAGGTTTTGGAATATGGCATGCTTGTGTAAAGTGCAATATGAAAGAGTCTTTGATGGTATGTTCTTTAAAGATTTAAAGATCTTTAGAATATTTAAGTATATTTATCAAAAGATTCATTAAAAAGCCATACATCAAAATATATATTTTGTCTGTTTTTGAAATATTTTTAATGATATAACTTTAGAAAAAGGCAATTCCTAGTCTACAAAATCCATTATTAGTCATGTTCTCTTCAGTGTCTTAGAACTAATGAAGTCGCAATATCAATATTAACGCTATGTTTCGTTAGCGCTGTAACAAAGTGGTACCGTACATACAATCAACAAGTATTTGGTCACATATGAATATTTATGTGTAGTGGAAAAAAAGTTCAGTTATAATGCAGATATAATAGGAAAACGACTGTAAGAGGTAAAGCAGGGTGAATGGACCGGGTTATAATCATCCTATGATATGCAGGAATCACAAATCACACGCTTTCAAAACCACTTCTGTGTGTATCTTTAACCATATGAACATAAGTGTAATTTGACGAGATTAAAAAAAGTCGTCAATCAATCAATTCTAGATCAAATGGAGTAAACTGGCATGTGTTTGAAAACTAAATGTTGAGTGATTGAGCATTAAAAACCAGCAAAATAAAGAAAACTGAATATAACGTTGTGATACAATTAAAAAATAAAAACAACACATTTTAAAATTTCATGCATTTAAAAACAATAATTGAATATTCATGCTCCAATATGGATAATAAGCAAGAAAAACTTCATCTGCGAAACGATGTTTATAAATTAAAACTGAAGTATTCAAAACAAAAATAAAAAATAGTAATATAATATAGGTTGATGTTTTCTCCACTTGATGGTCCTTATTACATGAGATGCATTGTTCCTATTATGAAGGCACCAATAACTCCAAAACTATACGCTGCAATAATCAAACCAAAAGCCATATGATTCTTCTCTTTTGCGTCTTCATATTTTCCATTTTTCCTGTCCTTGTTTGCCTATAAATAATTGTTTGGTTCAATTAACTTTCAAATTGATTATACTTTTGCCCTATTAACCTTAACCATATGCTTACATAGGTTATTCCACCTTTTGATGTTTTTCATTGACGAAGTGATGGAGCTTCTTTTTATTGAAACTTTAAAAAACCTTAAAATGTAAACTCAATCACATAATTGGTTCAATATTTCAAAACATGCATATACTATCATGAAGCATCTACTAGAGATTTACTGCCTTCATGGTATACACAAATTGTAATTGTTTAGACGAAATCATCTCTCATGTTGATGTTAAAAAGAACATTGAGACAAAAGAGATTAGATTGTTCAGAAATTGTTTAAATGATCCTATCAAAGTAAATTCAATTACAACAGAAACATTGTTAACGTGTAAAAACTCATATGCTACATCTATTCAATTAATTTTGATTATTCGTTTTATGAAATACAATTTTACAATATTACACTTCGAAATTTGTTTAAAATCTAATAAAGTACTTACACTGTCTGCATAGTATGTGGCACAAAGTCCAAATGGAAAACAACAGACAACTGCAACAAGTGCTAGACACAGATAATCAGTGTTTGCTTTTTTCTTTTGGTTCATCTAAAAGAAAAACAATTGTGACTTTAAATTATCATTGTAGGGAGATTTTGGGTTTACAATTCAGTCATCATTGACTATGATAATTGATGATTTTACTAGACAATTCATGTTCTATCATTTTTTGTTGCAGAATAGACATTTCTTCAATTTACTTGACGAGGAGTCGCAGTTACCCATTAATTTAATTGGTTTGTCTCAAGTATTAATAGACTGTCAACATTGAACGAGTATTAACCTAGTACGTTGGCTGCCATGCTATAGGCAAGAGTAATTAAAGTGGCGTAAAAAAATAATAAAAAACCTCATTGGATTTAAATTGTATCTAAACCACCGTCCAGTCGGCTTGTGTGTTGAGTCTTTGGGTCAAATTTAATGTAAAATGTTTGATTATAAAAATCTTGAATACAATAGTTAACTTCAGAACGGTACTAAAAAAGTAGTTTGTTTCAGAATTGAAGTTTAGACATTTATTAGGACTTTTGAAAATTAAAAGAAATGACAGCAATATTTATGGTGGGGTTCATGTTGTTTATTCTTTAGTTTTCTATGTTGTGTCGTGTGTGCTATTGTTTTTCTGTTTGTCTTTTTTCATTTTTAGCCATGGCGTTGTCAGTTTGTTTTAGATTTATGAGTTTGACTGTCCCTTTGGTATCTTTTGTCCCTCTTTTATCTATTTATTTAAAAAATAATATGACTGCCCTCTAAAAGAAGCCTATGCTTTTATTACATAATTAGTGTGGGGAGAATAACGATATTTTCCCGCATACTACACATATTTGATGTCACCACATACACATTTTCCTCTAATAAGTTTGTTCACCGTAAGTTCAAATGGACAAAACTGTTATTATAAAAGTGACTCACGAATGACTGGGGAGCAAGAGAAGCGAGTATACCAAAGGACTGATCAAACTCAGAGGCCGAAATCAAATAGACATTGCCATGTAAAAAAACACGAAAAAGGATAAAATACATACGGCAGTTCACAAAACACAACACAGAAAACTAAAAACTGAACAGCAGGAACCCCATCAAAACAACGGGGATATCTCAGGTGATTCAAAAGGGTAAGCAGATCGTGCTCCACATGTTACAATCACAAATGGCTCTTTTCACAAAAAAAATCTTACGACTAAAATCGATCGTAATTAAGTTATGATGAAATGTTCATGACTTAGTAATTTGTATGGCAGGAAATTTTTTGAATAGTCTAAAGCCTATTTTAGCAACAATAAATTTATTGTAATATCAAATGTAGTTCTTTCGTTTAAGGATGTTTTTATCTAATTCATGTTGATTGTGTTCATACAACAAAAATCTCTTTCAAGATACAGTTATTTTTACCAATATTGTAAAACTGTTGTTGGATGGGTTTGATGTAGTAATAGAAACGAATCCATTGACGGACGGAGACATTCACCAGGTATAGACAGACTGCACTGTCCGGTTGTGTATGCCCCTTTGTGTTTACAATTTTGTTGCTTGTGAGAGTGCTGTTTACATAACATATATATAGTTGTTAATTTCTGTGTTATTTGGTCTCTTGTGGAGAGTTGTCTCATTAGTAATCATACCACATCTTCATTTTTTTTTATATATGCATATATTGAATGATGAAAGAAGGAAAGTAAAATATGAATAAGGACAATGTTTTGAGTTAGGGTTTATGGGTATTAGTAGGAGTTTTGAGTTCGATGACACATAAGCTGTCGGATTTACGTGCATCACTCTCCATTTTCCCAATTTCAAAGTAATACATGGTCTTGTGTTAAAGACTGTTCTATGTATCTAACAATAACCTTATATCCGATTAATGACCGATCTAATACAGTACTTTATAATGCCTTATACTCAGGAAATTTACAAAAAACAAACAGTGTAGTTAGTGCAAAACTAGATTAGAATAACTATTTGCAAATGTCAGACTTAACGCTCAAACTGTAGAGGAAATGTGAATATAATACGGGAAAATAGATATAGGCAGATGTGGTGTGAGTGCCAAAGAGTTGTTTGAAATTCAATCACTAAAAAGTGAAATCATAAAAAGACTGACCTCCGAGGTAAGTTCAAAACGGAAAATCCCTTATCAAATGGCAGAATCAAATGATAATACACATCAAACGAATGGACAACAACAGTTACTGTCATATTCATGACTTGGTACAGGATTTTAATTTAAATGCTTCTCATATATCGTATGTGTTTAACTGGAAACAGTTATTTCACAGATATATAGGTTGAAGAATATAAGGGTTTAAATGTAAAAAAAAAAATGTAAAGGAACTTACGCTATGAGTATATTATACAAGTTTATATAAATATAAACTTTCAATATAAAAAAATAGGGAATTATCATCCGTTATTTTCTCAAATGCTCCGAATGATATTGATTCAAAGATACGAAAGGTATTGACTGATAGGAAAGTCATACTGTTTTAAGTATTTTTGCGAACTCCGATATAAGTTGCCCTTACCTTCCATGCTTGGAATTCTTTAGAAAAGCATTCATTGCCACCGGAAGTGATTTTATATTGCCGTTGTAGTTCATCCACATCTACTAAAATCTCATTGCCGGTATTAAGCTGAGCTGTAGAACAACATGTAATTTATTTGAAAGCAAACAAATTGATTTTAATTTCATCAAGCAGACCACGCTACTACGTAATCCATTAAGTTCAACTTATTCCTAAATACCAGCAATAGCACAGGATATTGTTGAGAGCTTAGTAAATATTAATGTGAAAAATCACTAAAACTAAACTTTGCAGAATCAAGTCAAAGACAGAGGGTATGAATTGGTATTTTACCTTTACAGATGTGATATACTTAAGAATAACTGTACATGAGAATAAAATGTCAGTAGGAAGGAATAACAAAAAAAAACAAAAACAAAAAAAAAACAAGTGTCGACAAAATATTGATAAATATCAGGATTACCACGGTTAGATACAAAGTCACACACAACGATACGGTTTCATAAAGGGTTTCCTAGCACAATGTCATGTAATTTCCTGTCATTTTTTTGGGAAAGTACTGAACATTCAGAAATTATTGCAATGTTTATTATTGCGATGTTTTTATTATTGCGAAAAATGCGACAGGTTATAATCGCAATAATTTAAAGTCGCATTTTAAAATTTTTATATGAATTAAAAAGTATAATTTGGAATATAAAAAAAGCTGGTGTACGATTTGAAAAATGTCCAAGTATATGGTTCATTTCAAATGCAAACTTTTAACTAATATTACATTTCTATTTATGTATAATAGATATACTCAAAATTTAGTCGTTAGCGATGTATTGTTTAGCAGAAACATACTCATTATGATGACGAATATGTCACAATGGGCTCTTTAAATTTAAGTACATTTATAGAAATAGAAGAAGATAGTATACATAATAATAATAATAATAATAATAATAATAATAATAATAATAATAATAATAATAATAATAATAATAATAATAATAATAATAATAATCAATAATAATAATAATAATAATAATAATAATAATAATAATAATAATAATAATAATAATAATCATAATAATAATAATAAAACTAATAATAATAATAATAATAATAATAATAATAATAATAATAATAATAATAATGATAATAATAATAATAATAATAATAATAATAATAATAAATAATAATAATAATAATAATAATAATAATAATAATAATAATAATAATAATAATAATAATAATAATAATAAAACTAATAATAATAATAATAATAATAATAATAATAATAATAATAATAATAATAATAATAATAATAATAATAATAATAATAATAATAAATAATAATAATAATAATAATAATAATAATAATAATAATAATAATAATAATCATAATAATAATAATAATAATAATAATAATAATCATAATAATAATAATAATAATAATAATAATAATAATAATAATAATAATAATAATAATAATAATAATAATAATAATAATAATAATAATAAAACTAATAATAATAATAATAATAATAATAATAATAATAATAATAATAATAAATAATAATAATAATAATTGAAATATTATCAATGATAGGAATTATGATTAAGAATGAGAAAAAGAAGAATCCGAATTCGAATTATACAAAGAAATATACTGCTTATAATTCAAATAGTTTAAATGATAATAAAATGAACAAGTAAAAATGTTTTAAACTGATAATAATCTATAGTTGAAAAAGCTGATTTTGCTTTCTTCCAATCGTGATATCTGTTAACTGACGAATTGAGTTGAAACACAAAATTGAATTCTGGTGAAAAAATGATAAGATTAACGAATTACATTGGGATATTGTATAATAATAGATATTTTCATTTACCCATAGTGCTTAGTCCAAATGTTGATGATATTATTTCTATATCAAAGTGATGAGTTAATACAAAATGTACATCTGCGTTCTTGCAATCTGCATTTGTTGATGAACTTCTTTGATAAGTTTAAATGCGGAAGTCCTGTTATAACCCTAAAGAGACCCGTATGTTTTATTTGCTTGTTTACTATGCTCACCTGTACTACAAATTTATGACGCAGAAAGTTGGGTAAACGTTAATGAGAAAAATTTCAACGAGATTAACTTCAGAAAATAGTAAAATCACAAAAATACTAAACTCCTATGAAAATTCAAAACGGAAAGTCCCCAACAAATGTGAAAATCAAAAGCTCAAAACACATCAAACGAATAGAAAACAACTGTCATATTCGTATACAGAACTCATGTCTTTATTTCATTGATTGAACATTTAATGAATAAATGAAAATCCTCACAAAATGGACACATTCCTATAGTTTGAATACGAATGTTCATTCTCTCCAAATTACATCATCGAGACTGTGTAAGGTTGACCATTCAGCCTGAGTTTACGGTATGATCTTATATGGTCCCTGTATGTAGCATAATATGCTTCTATCTAACAATGCTGTCATCAAATAAACTGGTGAACCGATAATTTGCATTAAAAAAAAACAGGAAAAAAAACGACACAAAAACAAACAACTATCATCAAAACACAACACAGGAAACTCAATGACTGAACAAAATTAACACAAACGAAAACAGGGAAAACCCCAAGTACTACGGAAGGGTTAGAACATATTGCTCAACAAGTGGCTCCCGAATGAACCTGAGTATGAAATGTATGAAACAGAAATGTTTGTCTCACTTAAAGATTGCTAGTCAAATAAATAACCCAGTTTAGAAGTTTAAAAAAGGCGAGAACTTAATTTTCATCAAATATACTTAAGGTGTTAGACCAAAAATTCAAAATACCTATCTATCCAACCATATCTTTCAATTTTCACAGCTTTTTAAATATTATACATTTGAATTTTACTGAAACCAGTTGTTTCCTGAATCAAACATGTTTCACAGTTCAAGATGCCAATTTCCAACTACTGTTTAAAGTCTTGTCAGAATGAACGAATTAAACATTGACATCAAAAGCACTTATTAGAGAAGAGCTACTTCTTAACATTCTTAATAAAAGTAGACGAATTGGTGGTTTGAGACCTAAAAATGCTTCTATGGCCTCATGTCATATGACAATCATCGGGTGATATCTGGAAAGCCGACAACGCGTAAAATCATCCAACAACATTACATCATCTTACAACTTTATTTCGCTTTATAACTTTTAGATATCTGACTGGAGTGATGGACAGGTCAATTACCCCGGGTTTGATGCAAACGATGTTGCAAAAGAGGGGCTAAATATTCCAGCGGGAAAGTCAAACTGATAGATAGAAATTTAATTGACAACGCAATTGATACCGATGCAAGTGAGTAAAGAGTCCTTATAAGAACTTTGAGAATACGATTAAACTTAGCATACTTTAAAAATTGAATTCTTATATTATGTTCTTATTTTAAAGATATTTGTACAGAGTGAATTGTTAAATATTTATAATTGACGATAGAGTGCCAAAGATATATTGTAAGCTTTGTAAAATATATACATGTTTATATGAAAATTAAACTTAATACGCAGTTAAGTACAACACTTGATTATTCTTATTCCTATGCTAAAACACACGCATATGATAAATCGATATCACTACTTTATAACAGGTTTATTTGAAATGTTTTTAATTTGAAATGAGTAATTAATTCTATATCCTGCTAGTTGACGAAAATAAAAGTTTGTACCATGCTAAACATTAAACTGCATTTGTACTTTCATGAAACGGACGAATTATACTTAAAGCATTTAAGTATGACACAACATTCAGCATTTAATTTAAAAGTTTGATCATAAATAAAAGATTTTTGAAAGCCTGTCTTGAATAATGTTTACGATAGATAGTTATATAAAAAGTCTAGATGAAAAATATTTCAATATGTTTAAAGATATTAAGTTCATTTACGGAATTGAACTATAAGAAAATCCTTCATTTAGTCAAACAATTTTCTAGTTGGCATGTTATGAAAAAGCATTATTTGAGTTTTACTTCTAGCTAATTGAGTAATATGTCATTAGCTCTGAATGTTTTTTGAGCGAAACTATTAACACATGACCGACTAAGGTGTGGTTTTGAATATTGTTACAGTAGAATACACGGAGTGTGTAGGTAAATGTGGTACCTTTGGATAGCTTGAACCGTGAAGTCATTATTAGGGTAGGTATACTAACCCTCTTTCGGAGTAGTCTAGTCCTACAGACAGATATATTGTTTATCTGTCGGAGTTGTCTACTCTTAATGATGGGAAGTTTACCTAACATTTTAATGATGTCACGCTTCAGCTAGACAGCAAGCTTACCAAAAATATAACCTTTACCTACACACTCAATGCAATGCTAATTTGTTTGTAGTATTTATTATTTTACATCCAATCATTATAACTTATATTTTATAAAGTGACAAATATGAATGTAGAAAAAAAAACACTATTTGAATCTGGTTTATATAATAATTTTCAGATTGATATAGGAAGATGTGGTGTGAGTGCAAATGAGACAACTCTCCATCCAAATAACAATTTATAAAAGTAAACCATTATAGGTTAATGTACGGCCTTCAACACAGAGCCTTGGCTCATACCGAACAAAAAGCTATAAAGGGCCCTAAAATTACTAGTGTAAAACCATTCAAAAGGGAAAACCAACGGTCTAATCTATATAAAAAAACGAGAAACGAGAAACACGTATAAATTACATAAACAAACGACAACTACTGTACATCAGATTCCTGACTTAGGACAGGTTCAAATATTTGCAGCGGGATTAAACGTTTTAATGGTAAAAACCTTCTCCCTTTTTCTGAAACAATAGCATAACATCACATCATAGAAAACCACACGATAAAACATAAATTGGAAGGCTCAACTCAATAAAAAAACATAAATTAACACACTATGAACGAATAAATTTGATATATATTCAGATGACTGTATTTGAATGTTTAGCTAAAGTTCATCTGTCAATAAAAATGTTCCATTTTGTAATGTTTAACAACAATCATCTCAACTATTCAGTCGTGTCTTCTCTTACCATTGAAAGGCATCCTATGTCTTTGTATCGTACCCGATGTTTTTTTTTTATAGTTTTGGTTTATCTAACTAAAAATTCAATATTTATAAAACATTATATTTGAAAATGAATAATTTAACTTTCATCCCATTTAAACACTTGACATCGTTGAAAATAACTTATTCTGATATAAATAGTGTCTGGTATTTTTTTTTTTTTAACATAATTATTTGGTTATTTTGATAGTGATTAAGATAATAACACAATGTTGACTGTTATATCCCTATTTTTGACATTTGTACCTATCATGACTGTTTGTTTTTTTTCACACATCGTTGTCAATATAATGATTTTATGCGCTAGCCATAAAACCAGGTTTAGTCCACTATTTTCTACTTAAGGAAATAAAGGCAACAGTAGTATACCGCTGTTTGAAATTCATAAATCGATTGAGAAAAAAACAAATCCGGGTTACAAACTGAAACTGAAGGAAACACATCAAATAAACGAAGAGAACTAAGACACAACAGAAACACAACATTAAAATGTCACACACATAGAAACGAACTATAATATAACAATGACCATTTTCCTGTCTTGATACAGGACATTTTATTAAAAATAAATGGTGTGTTAAACCTGGTTTTATGGCATGCCAAACCTCCCGCTCTTATGGCAATGTTAAATATAACATTAAAATGACTGCACTACTAGAGAACATATAGGACAGAGAAACATACGAAAAATAGCTAACAAAAGGTACCAGGAAATGTCTGTACCAAGTCGGGAATATGTTAGTTTGTGTCCATTCGTTTGATGCATTTGAGCTTTGGATTTTGTTATTTTTATTAGATTTTTTCCTCGGAGTTCAGTATTGTTGTGATTGTGAATGTTTTTTCTATTAATTTATATAATAAATGTATTGTTTTCTATGTAAAACCATGTATTGTCTTCACAATAATGGAGATCCATAACTAACAAGAACATATGGAATAAGCTCGTTTCGTAACTTTTGAGGTATTGTGCAGCTGAGATTTATTTTGTGGTAAAGGGGAGATAATGAAGATGTGAAATATGTCCCATCGTTATACAATTGTATTCTTAATATCCAATAACTCACGTATAATACATATCGAATGTCCTAACGTCGCATTTTAGATATAACTTAAAGCAAAAATTGACGAACTCGCTGACTCTGGCCTGGTTCAAATAAACATGTTAAACTATTTATTTTCTCTCACTCCTCCATACGTTCAACTTCGTTTAACGGAAATCAAACGGAATAAAACTGTACAAAAACAACAGTACAATAGACATACTTTTAGTCTACAAAACCAGTATGATAAACAGCACATCTAAGCGGTAATCAAAAAGACATATAATAATTGTAAAGCAATAAAACATTTCCCACAGAAAGTAACGCACTCCTAACGTATGTTATTCTAAGATATTCAATGCAAATATTGCTGGAAATTGTAAAGTTTAGCAGTTAGAAAAATGTGTTTCAAACGGTTTTCAAGTTTTGACATTATTTTTTCAATTGTGACTTGTTATCCGTATTTTGTAACTTATATATCGGAAGATGTAGTATGGATATTAATACGACAATTCTCAATGCAAGTCACAATTTATAAAAGTAAACAATTATAGGTCAAATTATAGTCTTCAATGTTTTAATAAGAAAAACATCGCAAAAATACCGAACTCCGAGGATAATTCAAAACGGAAAATCCATAATTAAATTGAAAAATCAAGAGCTCAAACATATCAAACGAATGGATAACAACTGTTATATTCTGACTTGGTTCCCGCATTTAATACGGGTGCAACTTGCATTGGTTAACTGGAACTGATTACCCGTCCGATACATCTTAATTCCCACCCATCGTTTTGATGAGGTTCGTTTGAATCAATCTACTCTTTTCTGTTACGAGCTGTTTTGTTTCTCTTTTTTTCTTTTCGTTTTTTAAAAACCCTATTTATGAAATTACACAACGTGACTAACGGCCGTCTTTGGGATTTTATCTTTCATATGTTTACCATCATATGTAGTAAGCAGTTAAAAAACAAATTAATACAACTTCATGCTGTCAAGAAGAAGAACGGATAAAAGGACGGACGGATGAAGAGACGGACATGGGTAACACTTAACTTATCATTCATTAAGTAGTTTGGCAAAAAAAAAAAAAAAAAAAACCCAGCAAATACCCGAATGATGTTGTACAAGAAAAACATAAATGTTAATTTGGTATTAAAGTTTAAGCAATATACACTAAATGTTCTTATTTTGAAAGAACTCTACATTTGAACATTGGAAATTTCAAAATTAGTTTGCACATTCGACAATTTAATACTAATTTGTACATTCAACATTTCAAAATTGTTTTAGAAATAGATTCATATTCGATTTCATCTTCGAGCGCTATCCCAATAGCGTAACTTCATATTTCCATTTTATGTTACCAGTACTAAATGACTTTTTCCCCTACAAATTTTCTTATTTATATACATATATATACTTGCAGTTAATGTTGAATCATTACTCTACAACATCATTTGTGGAAATATGATATGTGAAGTATCTTTTAATAATTTACCACGTGATATTTAAAGTGTGTTTTTTATGTCATTTAGTTATAACAAAGCAGAATTGATTACTATGTCAACAAGCCCTTTTTCATGGATTCATTTGTTTGTGTAAAAAATATGTGTTAAGTAGTTTGACAAACACTCAAGTTAAACTCTTTTAAGATATTTTTACTCGAAAAGGCGGCCTTCAGACTATCTTAAATCTACATAGTATTATTCACGCAACAAAACAATATTACATTTAAAGTGAAAATAAGCTACAATATAAAAACTCAAAATACAGTAAGACCAAATACTACGACACAGTAATCATCTTCTGTTTTTCATTCATTTGCTTTCAAACGATTCTAAAAATGAAATATGTAACAATTATCAAAACCATGAACAAAGCTGACAATTATTAAATAGAA